>NC_046160.1:19426017-20141017 GCF_011064425.1 Rattus rattus | reverse complement strand
CTTGAAGCGTGTCCAGGGGAATTTAATTCCCTGGCTATTTCCTGTTACTCTCTGGCCTCTGTCCCCCATTAGCCTCCTCTAGGCGTTCCCGCCACCATGGTGTTCTGCTTCATCAGGGACCCTTAGTTAATAGACAAGGACTATGGGCAGAAGCCTGTGATGCCATAACCTCTCCCATTAGATTGATTTTTCTCAGGTACGTTGTGGCAGTGACAGAGAATGAGCACAGTCCTGATCATTTTCGATGGTTCTTCTACTGTTTCAGAATTTAAGGCTATTTCTCCACTGATTGGGCAAAGTCTCTACACTGACTTCTTTTTTTTTTTTTTTTTATGTGTGCAGTTTTGCCCTATAATTGGAATATATATATATATATATATATATATATGTCATTTTCTTTATTATCTGATATAAAGCATTGATCTAAATAAAACAATTTCCTAAATAAATGCCCAGGGATATCTGCATCATAATTAGATAGATAATCTCCCCTTACTCTTTTTTGTATCCCATTTCAAATTTATATAGTGAGGTCGAATTCTGGGTTCTCTATTTTTAGCTATATTGATACATTTTCCTTTGTTTGATAAGAATCTCCCACTTTGTTTATTCTTCTCTCTATCTTTGGTATTGACTGTATCCACTAAATTATAATGTGCTCAATTAACCTTTATCGGCTTGAATTAAATGTAACATGTGTAAGTGCCTGCCAAGTTTGAATCTCAAGTATTTTTAATTAAAAAAATCAATTATTGATTGGATATTGAGCTACTACAGTCCTTGAGATATTCACTTTCATCTAAGACAGCGACTTTCAACCTGTGGGTTTCAACCCCTTAGGGGATCAAACAACCCTTTTGCAGGGATCACATATCAGACACCCTGCATGTCAGGTATTTACGTTACGATTTATGTCAGTAGTAAAATTATGGTTATAAAGCAGCATTGAAGAAAGCTTTATGGTTGGGGGTCAATACAACATGAGGAGCTGTGTTAAATGGTCGCAGCATTGGGAAGGCTGAGAAGCCCTGTTCTAAAGCATCTCAACTCCTTGCCACTGTCACTTCTTGCTACATTCTCGTGAGAAGTACGGGAATTAAGTAGCGTGTGAGAATAAGGAAGTTTCCAGACTCCTTTGGTGTATTTGTGACTTCATATTTGTCCTCATAGCCTCCCCAGGAGACAATCACACTCTACCGGCAGAGGAAGCTCATTGGCCTGACCAGGTTCACGGAATTGTGGTTCAAACCCGGATCACTACCTCTAAGCCCACTACCTCACAGCTCCCTCATTGTACAGAACAGACCCTAAGGTTTTGTATCTTACTTGTCTAGACAATATAGCTAGACAGACAGTGGATGTTTTCTGGCTAAATAGAGACATGGTGACCTTGGTTTGGAAAGGGCCCATAGGTAGGTCACCGAGAATAAGATTTCTTCTTCTCTGAAACAAGGTCTTGTGTCCCAAGCTGTCTTTTTCTGATCCTCCTGCCTCCATCCAAGTGTTGAGATTACAGTCATATGCCACCGTACCTTGTTTATGTGGTGCTGGGGCCTTGTGAATACTGGGCAAGACCTCTCCCAAGTCAGCTACATCCCCAGCCCACCGAGAATAAGACCTGAACAGCACAGTATAACTCCATGATACAAAAAACAAAACAAACGATCAAATAAAAACCTCACAGCACAGGCTACCGTTTAGAGCCATGCCAGGGCTGTAGGACTCCAGGCTCCCTGTCAGATACCAGAAGATAAAAGGGGCACCTAAAAGGATCTCGTGCCTGAGATTCAGAACGAAGATTTCTCAAGGAAAGTCTCTGAGATTGGTTGGACTTGAGCATAGAGAAGCTCTTTTTAAATATAGGCATTGAGTTGACCACAGGGGGCACAGGCAACATAGCAAAAGGACAGGGCTATAAATAGCAGTTGCATCTGGAAAGCCAAAGACAGGCCTGACCTGAGCACAGGATGGAAAGGGCCTCTGAGCGAGATCAGTGTCTGCCATTCTTCCTTCCCCTGCAGAGCACACCTCCCTCCAGCCTCAACTCCAGCAGAGAGAGGACCTGCACAATGTCACCGGAGAAGTCTGAGCTTACGGAGGTTTCTCGGCCCCTGTTCTAAGGAGTTAAAGTGGAACAGAGCAAGTCAATCTCAGACTGGGGACTAGGGCTCCTCTGGGTCTCTCCCAAAGGGCTATAAGCTTTTCTTTTATTTATGCTGGGTTGTCTGTCTTTGTTCAGTTCTGTCTGCTGAGCCAGATTGGAAATGGTTTGCTGGGGAAAATAATGGTGCTGTCTAACATGATGTAACAAGATGTCATCTCCTGACGCCAACGCATAAAACGGATTTACAGGAAGGAAAGGAAGGGGGGGGGAAGCACAAAGCCCCAGGGAGTACTTGACTCAGATAAAAACCACGAGGGTTTGTTTGTGAATGTCAAAAACCTGTGTGTTATTTATTCTACTTATATGAACAAGAGAAGAGGTGTGTGTGTGTGTGTGTGTGTGTGTGTGTGTGTGTGTGTGTGTGTTTTAGGGGGAAATGGATTTAAAACATAGACTATAGAGCTTGGAGGCAAAGTGTGCAGGAAAACTGAAACAAATTTTATTTCTCATTGCACACCTATATAAACATACCATAGGCTACACACAATCACAGGAACATGTGTCTCAAACAATATATACATAGCATATGTACATACAAATGCTATACTATGTAAACCTCACTCAGACATGACACGGTCTCGCCACCCTGCCACACCTCCCAGCTGCTCACGCACACGCACACCCCCCCACACACATGCACACACATAAACACACACACACACACACACACACACACACACAGAGGCACACACATACACACATGATGTTTGTAATCGTGCTGAACTGTGGGGATGAGGCTATAGTCCAGTCCGAGCCTTCCTGATTTACATGTGCAAGTTTCCCACATGCTTTTCAGGGTCTCCATTAGGAAGACCTGTACTAGAAAGACCAATTGAAAGAGGAGAGGGACAAAGGTCTTTTTGGTTACTTTCAAACAGACAGCGCTTCCAGAAGGCCCACTCACATCCAGTCTTAGCATAATGTAGGAAAGTAACATGAATTAGGGAGGAAAGGGGGAGTTCCTTGGTTATGCATGATTCTCTCATGTTCTGTATTCTTTCTGCATTGGAAGCAAATTCTTGAGGAGCCTCTGGGGACTGTCAGGACTTCAGGGGTGAATGGTACTCTTTGTCTGTCTGTCTTTTTCTCTCTGTCTTTATCTTTCTGTCTGTCTCTCTGTCGCTGTCTCTGTCTGTCTCCTCTCCTCCCTCTCTCCCTCTCTCCTTCTCCCCTCTCCCTCTCCTCTCCTCTCCCTCCCCTCTCTCTCACACACACACACACACACACACACACACACACTGCTCACACACACACATGGGAGAAGAATCCCATAGCTCTTTTCGTTCCAGATGTTCTTTAGCTCAGCAGCAAAGCAAAAGTACAGGGTGTGGGGAGAGCACTGTATGTCAGTGACCAAACTACAAACAACTGAGCTAGCATTATGCATTTTCCACTGCTCTGGCAAAAATTAAGCCCATATGCATGTATGAACTATGAAATACGAACTGTGTAATTTCATTAAGTGGCTCTTATTTTACATTTGAAAGTGGCATCGTGTGTTACAAGGATGATTAAAATCATCGTGATAATGGTGAAAAAAAGATGGGCATTTTCTTAGGACATTTTACAGCAAGTTAAAAGATGCTGTGACAAACTGAAAGTGAGGCTGCAGATAAAAGTAAGATCGTGTGTGTGTGTGTGTGTGTGTATGTGTGTATGTGAGTGTGTGTGTGTGTGTGTGAGTGTGTGTGTGATGTGTATGTGTGTGTGAGTGTGTGTGTATGTGAGTGTGTGTGTGAATGTGTATGAGTGAGTATGTGTGTGTGTGTATGTGTGTATGTGTGTGTATATGTGTGTGTATGTGAGTGTGTGTGTGAATGTGTATGAGTGAGTATGTGTGTGTGTGTATGTGTGTATGTGTGTATATGTGTACGTGTGTGTATGTGAGTGTGTGTGAATGTGTATGAGTGAGTGTGTGTGTGTGTGAATGTGTGTGAGTGTGTGTGTATGTGTATGTGTGTATATGTGTATGTGTGTGTATGTGAATGTGTGTGTGAATGTGTATGAGTGAGTATGTGTGTGTGAGTGTGTGTGTATGTGTGTGTGAGTGTGTGTGAATGTGTGTATGTGTGTGAGTGTGTGTATGTGTATGTGTGAGTTTGTATGAGTGTGTTGTTTGAGTGTGTGTGAGTGTTTGAGTGTCTGTGTGTGTGAATGTGTGTTGTATGAGCACACACTGAGAATTGAACCCAAGGCTTAAAGCACACTAAGTATGTTATGAATATCTGCCTTTATACTTTAGTGACTTTAATAGCACTCTTTTTCCTGCTGTTTAAATAGAGCCACATTTTCCCATGGTACACTAGCTGCTTCAAGTTATGTAGCAGGCCTGGCTGGCTCTCCCACTCAAAGCAGCTGCTTCACCTCTGTAGGACTTCCCTGTTTTATCCCAAGCCTCTATAACAGTGTCAGCAACATTATGGGATTTCAATAACTCTTTATGGAAGATACAGATGATTTAAAAATAAGTCTGTATAATCCCAAGGTGCCATATCTAGTCATCTGAATGCATTGACATGCCTGTCAATCACAGCATACTTCTGTACAGAAGCAGCTTGTTCATTCACTTATCTACTCGGTCTCACCTTCCTTCATCCATCACCTTCATTCATTCATCCATCATCTTCATTCATTCATCCAGTCTCACCGTCACTGATGTCTCCATCCATTAGTTTTGCTCAACACATTCTTAAGCATTTGTTCTGGATCCAGTAGAGACCAGTAAATCACAATCTCAAGCTTAAAGGGTGTTACCATAGTAATAGACTAAGGGACAAAGCAACTGTATCAGTAGAAGCTTGGAAGACCTCTGTGTAAGGAACAGAGAGTTCTGACAGATTACTTACAAAAAGGGCTCCTGGGTCCCACAGCACAATCCCTGTCAGGGAAGTAGACTCCCTCTGCTCTCTCACTGTCCAGAGCTGATGATGGCCTTCCTCAGCAAAGCTTCTGCCCTCTCCCTGTCCCCTCCCTGCCTCCCAAGCCCTCTACTCTCTTACATTTCTTTTATCCTTCAAAAACCATTCATTGGTCTAGACTGAGCTCCCCTCTCTCTTGATGACTATAGAGCTATTTAGCCCTTGAACATACCTTGTTTTAAACTGTCCTGTCACACTGCTTCAGGTTTATCTCTACTCTGATGTCACCTGTCACCAACACATGCACACACACACACACACACACACACACACACACAGACACACACACACACACAGACACACACACACACAGACACACACACACACACACAGACACACACACACACACACACACACACAACTTGGGCCATAATCTCCTGAATTGCAATGAGTTTCTGACTGTAGTTTATATCACTTCCTGTGTGCTAACACCAAGTAAAGAATAATGAAAGGCACTTACTATGGGCTTCACTCTCCAAAGTGTAGGCTATGGGGCCTCCAGGGCTGACATACACTCCTTTGACAAAGAGCAAATGATAGTCAATGATAGTTGATCTTAACTTCCAATTTGATTGGATTAAGATCACAAGATACACTGGGCAGTGTTGGCACATGCCTTTAGTCCCAGCACTTAGAAGGCAGAGGCAGATGGATCTCTGAGTTCGAGGCCAGCCTGGTCTATAAAGTGAGTTCCAGGACAGTCAGGGCTATACAGAGAAACCCTGTCTTGAAAAACAAGAAAAGAAAGGAAACAAAGAAAGAAAGAAAGAAAGAACGAAAGAAAGGAAGAAAGAAAGAAAGAAAAGAGAGAGGGAGGGAGGAAGGAAGATAAATCACAAGAGACTAGTTATGCTCAGGGTATGGCATTGGCATTTCCAGAACCAATTAGATTATGGGCTTTCTAGCATAATGAATAGATCAATCTCTTGATATATTAGCATTATTATTAACATCGCTGAACAGTGGTGAATAGTGGGAAGTTACTAAGGACATGTTGTAGGGCCGTATCTTGCCTTGGTCCCCTCCTTAGACCTCCTTCTGTTTCAGCCTGTAGGCTGATGTCTATATGTAGGTGAGGGCTGGTACAAGCTAGGTCAAGGCCATGAGAGGACAGTAAAAAAACATAAGGCAGGGTAAAGCTTTTGTAAGGTGGGAAAGAAGAGGAAGAAAAAAGGAGAATCAAGATGGAGACCGAGAAGGATGACCCAGATCCGGGTGGTCCTGAATTGCCAAGGTAGTTATGTATATTTCTTAAGGGATGGATTTCTGTAGGCAAATTTCTTATCTAGGTGGGTGGTTTTTATCCTTATCAATTGGTTGTGAGTTTATTGTGTGGATGTATTGTGGATTGAGAATTTAACATATAAATCTGATTGATAAATTACAGTTTATTGAATCTTGATTTCACTGGGGTGTTGGGAGTGTGAGCAGAGTCCGTGGCAGGGAGCCATGATAGGCCAGCCCAGGCTGGGCTTCTAGAGCCCTGATTTTACAGGGTAGCTGGAACCAGAGAGTTTGCGGCTAGCAGAGAGCTGCTGGGATAGATACTAACCAGAGATAAACTGTGGTTAGTTCCATTTGGTCCCACGGGTGCCAGAACTAACACTAGAGACCAGTGTGGCAAGGTGCCATGCTGGAACGGTCCACAGACTGCCTGGGTCAGAGAGTAGTTGGGAGCAGCGTAGAGTCGCTGAGAAAGAGGCCTCGCAGTGGCCCCACGGGTGCCGCCACTAGAGAGAGTGCAAAGTACCACGTAGTGCCATGTGACCCTAGGGTGCCAGTGCTAGAGAGGGTCACGAGCCCCCCAGTTAGTTCAGATAAGTCTGAGCTTGTCTTCTTTAAGGGTCTATGTAGGTAGATGCAACATGATTTGGGAGGTGTCTGCACCTACTAGTACTACCAAGGAAATACGGAAAGAATGAGTCATGATCCCAGGCCCCTGCATTCAGACCACTGCACTAAAACTGAATCATCTAAGGCAGAGGATACATCAAATGATTAGCTAAGCAAGTGTGTGTTTCCTCTCTGCCTGATCTGGCAGATGTTCATACCGGCTTCAGCTTTTCCCGGACAGTCACCAGGAGTGCCAAGATACCAAGTCAGCCTCCAGTCACTTGTGCATCTGAGTGGGACCAAGTCCCTTTCCATTGCAGATGAGACACTGAGTAGAGTTTAGTGAGAACCCCTGTACTTCCTCTCACACCAGGTCACAGTGGCCCAGGCCTTGGGGCCTGAAAACTGTTACTTCATCCAAGAAAAGGCTGACCAGCCTCTGAAAGACACAAAATAAAGCCATCCAATTAGCATCCTGGCCAGATAATTCGTAATAGCACACATTGTGTATGCTGATAAAATATTTCAACTGCATGGAATGATGGTTTAGTAACGTCTCCTATGTGCCTAGTTTAGACTTTTAGAGGAAAATCACATTTTTAAGCTAGGAGAAAGAAGGTGATGAGGATAAATAGAATTTTTTTTCTTTTTCTTTTTTTTCTTTTTTTCGGAGCTGGGGACCGAACCCAGGGTCTTGCGCTTGCTAGGTAAGCGCTCTACCACTGAGCTAAATCCCCAACCCCAAATAGAGTATTTTTGAATGTGGAGGTAGCCTTGAGTGGTTAAGGTCAGGCTCTGGATTTGATCATCAGCTCTAATACTCCCAAATTCCTTGGGTTCGCTACAGTCCAGTTTTCTCACCTGTACAATGGGCATAAAAACAGAGTATTCTCTGTAACATTAAAAGAACGACTATAAGGGGTTTGCAACCCCTTGGGAAGAACAACAATATAAGCCAACCAGACCCCACCAGAGCTCCCAGGGACTAAACCACCAAACAAAGAGTACATATGGAGGGACTCATGGCTCCAGCAGCATATGTAGCAGAGGATGGCCTTGTCCAGCATCAGTGGGAGGAGAAGCCCTTGGTCCTGTGAAGGCTCGTTTCCTCAATGTAGGGTAATGCCAGGGCGTTGAGGTTGAAGTGGGTGGGAGGGAGTGGGAGCATCCTCATAGAAGCAGAGGGAGGGGAGAGGGGAGTAAAGGGGATAACATTTGAAATGTAAATACATAAACTATCCAAGAAAAATAAAATTTAAAAAAATGAGCAAACAGGGATGGAGAGATGGCTCAGTGGTTAAGAGCACTGACTGCTCTCTTCAGAGGTCCTGAGTTCAATTCCCAGCAACCCCATGGTGGCTCACAACCATCTGTAATGGGATACAATGCCCTCTTCTGGTGTGTCTGGAGACAGCTACAGTGTACTCATATAAATAAAAATAAATCTTTTTTTTTTTTTTTTTTTTTTTGGAGCTGGGGACCGAACCCAGGGCCTTACGCTTGCTAGGCAAGCGCTCTACCACTGAGCTAAATCCCCAACCCCAATAAATCTTTTTTTAAAAGAACGATTATATATGTATTACCACAAGGTTATTGCCTAGGTGATCAGAAATTGTTTAATATCCATCGTCATGGTGATGATGGTGATGATGAAAAGAAAAAAGATTCTTGTTTATTTTCAGGGGAAGGGAGATGGTTTGGGGGAAGGGGCTAAAAGGCTCTGTTTGCAAATGTCTCCTTTGCCCAACCTTAAGTCTTTCCTTCTCTTTCAGTGTGCAAATAGAAGGTGTTAAACTTTCTGGTCACCCAGTATATATCCACTGGTCATGGAGATATTGCATTGGTCATTCTGGGAGAGTATGGCTATGGGCCGACTGGGAGTCAGATCTAGAAGGTAGGGATAGAGGCATCAGATTCAAGGACTATGTTAAGAAGCCATGGCCCAGAGTGCATCTGGGCTCTTGTAAAGATCTGAAGAGGTGATGGTTCAAAACCGAAAGCACCGGTCACACGTCTGGGTTTCAAGTCTGTGCTACCTCTCACGTTTGATTTTTAAGGATTAAAAAAGCCAACTCTATTTTTTTTTTTTTAAATCTAACCCTGTTGAGGTTCGACAAATAATCCTTATGCCTCCTCACGTGTGAATTGCAAAGTTGTCGTCATCCAAAGCAAAGGTTCCCTGAGACTTTTTCTAAAGCTTTTACTTGGTTCTCTCAATCACCCTTGGGATTCAGGGCCGCCATATGCCCATATCCTCTCAGGGATATAGGCAACTTTCACGTTAAAGGACCCGTAGCGTTCTTTTGCTTCCGTTTGGCTTGTTGCTCCCACAAATGACCCCTTCCGAGCGTCTGTTTGTCTTCATTCCTGTTTGATTCTCATGCCCTCTCCTTCCCTCCAGCCACACGCGGTTCTGCTGTGTGTGCACTTGCGTGGTCCCACACTTGTCCTTGCCAATCTCAGTAACTAAATAAAATAAGCCCCTTTTTATTTGATCGCTTTGTCCTTTATTACTGCTTTGCCCCTGCCATCGCAACGCCATAAGAAAACCTGAGTATGTTACCCTGGCTGCCAACACAGAAAGTAATAACAGGTCGCTCTCCAAAGTCTCTTCCTAAGCAATTGTCAGCATTCTCTGTCTACTTTGAAAGGCTTGGTTTTATTACTCCCCCCCCCCTTTCCCCTGCCCTTTAGCCAACCCATGCTCTGCTGTTACTAGATTCCCTCTTGCCCCTCAGACCCTATCTGAGAGGCCCCTTTCAAGTCGGGACCCAATATGTGAGTCACGAGGTTGCTGCTTGGCTGGGTTCCTGCCTGCCTGCTCTTAGACAGAAACCTTTGATAACCTGAGCTTTTTTTGCTTGCAATTTCACAGCATACCCGCTGGAGCTTTTATCTCCGTGACTGAGCCCAGGCAATAACTATTCCGCCTTTGTTATCTCGTTCCTGAGCTGTCTGTCTCATGCGGAGGACACTCCTTCTGACCGCTATCTGAGTCTTGCATCTTTTTCTTCACCGGAAGAAATGCTTTTGTTTACGTCCCGTTCTCTGTCTCCCGTTCAGAGTCTGTCTGATTGGATTTCCAGGTTTTGTTTTTGTTTGCTTCTAAATCTGATGGAACAGGAGAGAATTGTTCGGTGTTTTCCTTATCAATGGAGAGAACACGGAGTGATGGAGCTGGACCACAGCTCGCTCGAAATTGCTCCTTTGATTTGATTATCAGGAGCAATGCAGGACACTCTGGTTCTTTACACTTGAAATTGGCTACGGCTCCAACCTGGGGGCTCCTTCCGATTCGAGCACATCTCTTGGGCCCTGAGGGCCAAATATCAGACAGTACTGCTGGAGTCGCAGCATCACATCAGAACTCAACGTCCTAATCGTAGCTTCCTCATCCCCGTGGCAGTGTTCCAACACAGACAAGAACCTTCCATCTCATAAATCGAAATTAAATTGATGGACAAATTTTTTAAAAAAAATATCTTTTATTTATTTATTTGTTTTGATGTTTGCCTGCCTGTGTGTCTCTGTACTCACATATCCTTGATGACTAACAGAGACCGGAAAAGAATGTCTAGTCCTCCTGGAGTTACAGATAGTTCGTAGGTTGCCACATGGGTTCAGGGAATCAAACTTGGGTCCTCTGAAAAAGGAACCATTGCTCTTAACCACTGAGCCATCTCTCCAGTCCAAATGATGGTAAATTGTGATAACTACCCCCTATATGTTCTTCTTCCTTAATCTCTGGGAATGGGGACAAAGGTTGTACTTCCTGTGTACCAGTAACTTTAAGTAAAAATATTAATATTTAATGTTTGTATTTAACCTGCTCTATAAAGAATCCCACTTAGCTATGAAAGTTTCTGTGGCGTCTGGTACCTATTATAATCTGTGGTGGTCATACTTTGGTGCTTACCCAAACACGAGATTATGGAAACAGGAGACTAAGACACTGGCTCCTAAGCTTGGTCATGGTTGGATCACATGGGAAATGAGTCCATTTTCCTAAGAGAAAGAGAGAAGAGTACTATGTATCTGACTCTGGGCATGTGAACAGGATTTCATAAAGGAATATGGGAGAAGGCACTTCAGAAATAGCCTGAAAGTTGATGGTGTGTGGAGAGCTAACTAGACAGGTAGAAGATACAGTGTACTCAGCAGGAATAGGAGACCATCAACCTGTTAGAGGCTGAGTTTGTTCTCATCTGGACGTAGTTCAAAACATCCTTCAGACACGTAGAAGAAAGTCTTCAAAGTGTTTGAGCACTCAACCTTAAAATATGCACAGATGACCAAGAATCATATGACATCTGGGGAAATCTCCAGGTTTTAAAAAAGAGTTAAAAAAAACTAGAGGTGGAGATTCTGAAAACAAGCAAACAAAACACCAGATCTCTCAAAAATGAAATGCAATGAAATGAACACACTGTAAGAACAGACATCTTTAACATTTTTGAACAGATTTAAAAAAAAAAAAACCCTCAAGTAAAATCGGAGTTTGTCAAAAAAAAATCACTTTAATGAAAATCACATTAATAAAACTTTGGGCTTGGGAAATAGCTCAGTTATTTGAGTGTTTCCCTAGCAACCCCTGGATTCAATACCCAGCACCATGTAAACTAGGCATGATAGCATAAACCATTGTCTCAGCATTCGAGAGACAGAGACAGGAGGATTAGAGTCTATGGCCATTAGCTTGATGCCAGCCACGGCCTCACTCAAACAAGCAAACAACAACAAAACCAAGTTAATGGAACTCTTCAAGAAAAGTAAAGAGTTTAGTAGACAATGAAATACAAGCAACAGCGTCAACCATACAGGTCTAATCCCTAATAATAAGAATTCTAGGGATGGAGAGATGGCTCAGTGGTTAAGAGCACTGACTGCTCTTCCAGAGGTCCTGAGTTCAAATCCCAGCAACCACATGGTGGCTCACAACCCTCTGTAATGAGATCTGATGCCCTCTTCTGGTGTGTCTAAGATAGCTACAATGCACTTTTATAGAATAAATAAATCTTTAAAAAAATTAAAAAAAAGAATTCCAGTACATAGACTGCTCAGATATAGTTAGCAAGATACATCATGTTTACTTAAATTTGAATTTCTGACAATGAAATAAATTAGGGCAATGAAATAAATTAGGATAAATAACATGTTTACAGTAAAAAAATGTTGCAAGGCTCATAGTCATAATAAAAAGTCACTTGCTTGGTGACACAGACATATAATCTCAGCACTGGGAGGCTGTTTACATAGAAATTTCAGGCTAGCCCTGCTAGATAGCAAGATTTTTACCTTTTTAAAAGTTACTTTTTGGTTGTCCGAAATGCACACAGAACTGTGCACCCTGTATCTTATCTACCAGCCTTGCCAGAAAGAAGTGAACAGACACATTAATGGGAAGGAAATTATTAACCAAAAAAATCAATAAAATTTCCCCAAATCAAAGGACCTGAGCACCCAAATTTAAAAGGTTCCATTAAATAGGCAGAGAAGGTCATTTTTGAGGGCCCAAAGGATGGCACTGGATTTCTTAACAGCTGATAAATTTTTTGAAATTTGGTGAGACAAACAATGCTGTTTTCAGAAATGCAAAATTCAGAAAGCTCAGCTCTCAGAAACCTCGTTGGGAAGTCTACTCCGTCAACTTTAAAAGTAACTGGATACAGCTTAGTAAAATACTTGATTACCATGAAAAAAGTTATAGGTTGGATCTCTAGCAGTAAATAAAACTAGGAGTGGGCTGCATGACTCCAATCCCAGAATTTATGAGGTGAGGCAGGAGGATCAGGAGCTCAAGGTCATTCTTGGTGACAGAGTTTAGTTCAAGGCCAGCCTAAGCTACATGAGAACTTTCCTCAACATAATCGACAAGTTCTTTCTGTCCTGGTAAAATGAGCCAGTTCAAGCCAGATTAGTTTATATTCAATGCAGGTTTATTGGGGAGCTGTTCTTGAGCAATCGAGTTCACTGGCCCCAAGGATGGAGGCCGGGGAAGTCACCATGGGAAGGAGAAGAGAGAGAGGGGTGGGAGAGGGGGTGGGGAGAGAGAGAGAGAGAGAGAGAGAGAGAGAGAGAGAGAGAGAGAGACAGAGACAGAGACAGAGAGACAGAGACAGAGAGACAGAGACAGAGATGGAGAACCAAGACGTCTGGATTATATAGGGAAGAGACTCTGGTGGCAGAAGGGCAGCCCAGTGTCTGGGCTGGAAAGTCCAGGGTTGGGGGCAGGGTATGATACTAAGTAAGGGCTGAAGGATGCTGGGAGAACCTGGAAGCCAGATCTGCTTTGATATATAAAATATGCACCTCAGTCCCTTGTCCTAGGTGGAAACCAAACCATAATAAACACAGCAACAACAATAACAACCACAAAACAGATCCAACGAAGAGTAGATCTACATCAGGATACTAGCAAAAGAGATTCAGGAAGAGTGACACATGTACTTTGAAGCTGAGAAATGAAAAGTAGTCAGAAAAGATAAGCAGAACAAAAGTTATGACTGGAGGGGCAGCTAGTAAGTTAGATACATTTTCAAAGCTTACCAAAAAAAACCCCAGAAATGTATTCATGGAAAACTACAGAACCATAAGATGAGGCAATCATAAACTCAAAGAAAACCATAAAGCTATTCAAAAACTTTTTTAAAGCATAGTTGTTGATCCTGTATTAATTGCCTCTGTGTGTGTGTGTGTGTGTGTGTGTGTGTGTGTGTGTGTGTGTGTGATGCTGGGGATTGAGTCCAGAAATGATGTAATAGGATGGATAATTAAAATTATTAAAGTTGGATATGGTGACACATACCCACAATCCTGGCAGCAGGAGGATCACTGAGAATTAAAGTCCAGTCTGGGCTTCATAATGAGACCCTATCTCAAAAAGACAAGCAAACGGGCTGGAGAGATGGCACAGCGGTTAAGAGCACTGATTGCTCTTCCAGAGGTCCTGAGTTCAAATCCAGGCAACTACAAGATGGCTCACAACCATCTGTAATGAGATCTGATGCCCTCTTCTGGTGTGTCTGAGGACAGCTATAGTGTATATATAATAAATAAATAAATAATATAAATATAAATATATATAATATAAATATAAATAAATAAATTTATATATAATATAATATTATATATAATAAATAAATAAAATTTTAAAGAAGTAATGAAACAAAAAAAAATTGGAAATTACCCTGGGTAGCATTTTGTGAAACAGAGTGTGAAGAAATGCATCAGGAGACGGGCGGGCGGGTCCAGCTCCTGCAACCACTGTAGTGAGCAAGCAAGGAGAAGTTAGAGAAATAGAGCCTCTCCTTACGTGACCTTTCCCCTCAGAACGTCACGCCCCTTTCTACAAGCCCCGCCCCCTCCCTTCCAACCCTATTGAGATCCCTTTTACTGTGGCTTAGCAACTGCAGGAATCTCCAGGTGGTTTGCAGCCAAGCGCGCTGTCAATATCCAGGCAGGCCCAAAGCCAAGATAAGGGATTTTCTGGGATGCTGTTATCTAGATTCATTGCTGCTAGTATTCACAACCGCTACCATCCTTCCTGACACAAACACGAGCTTTATGCCTGCCACCTTACCAACTCGCTCCAGCGCAGGCAAAAGCATTTCCTAATTTCTAGACATCAGCGCGGGGAGCCAGCATTTTCTAGTCCTGTTCATGGCATTTTTGCTAGTTATTCCTAGTCTCTGTTAATCAAATTCTTTCCTCCTTTCGAGTTCCTTCATTCCTTTCTTGCCTGTGCTGTTGACATTGGCTGTAGCAATGGAATTTTCCAGTTTCCTAGAAACTGTAGCAGTTTTAAGGGTATGGCTCCTCCATAAACTCTTTATTTCTGTTACAGCCTGGGCTCTGGAGCTCTGCATGAAACAAACATTTCATGAGATACAAGGTTTGTGTCTGAGTAGACAACGCCGTCCAAAGCACCAGTTAGCAAGGAAAGCCCTCCACACTGTCAATCCGTTTAGTTTGTTCTAATTTATAGTGCTTGGTTTGTAAATAGCTGTGGGGGATTGATGGCAGCAAGAGTGGACACGTGCGAGTGGGGATAAATAATAGTGCAAGAGGACCATTTAAGGCAATGAGACATGGTTAAAAGAAAAGGCAGGTTACAAATCACTAAATACGCGGCAATGACCCCATTTCTCTAAATACATGTCTATGTGCGTGTGTGTGTGTGTGCGTGTGTGTGTGTGTGTGTGTGTGTGCACAAAGCCAGAAACATTAAACAGCGATTTTCTGAGACTGAGGGATTTATGAAAGATTTGTGCTTAATTTCTGCTTGCCTAGTTTTTTCCAAACAGACATGTGCTGTTTTGTAACAATAAGAAAAACAAGTTATTTAAAACATAAATAAAAACTGCAAGATTCTGGGCAAACACCATATGTTTTGTCTGAATTCCACAAACCCCTTTATGATGGGCCAAGCGCAGGCCTCCTTAGTAGAGGACTAGGGACAGGGAGTGGGAGCATTCATAGGTGGCAGCAGGGGACTTCCAGCCTAAGGAGCTAGCAGATCCATGAGCCTTATAAGAAACTAGTCCCAACTCGCCAAGGAGGTGATGCCGAGAGCTGCTAAAACCTGACAGATAGATGTTAAAACTGTCCCTGGAAACTGGAGCCCCATGTCTGTTGACATTCGTGTGCATGTGCCCACTGAACACCTGTGGCCATCAACATTGTGTTGAGCAGCAGGCAGATGGGACAGATGGGGTGGGGGGAACCCCTGGAAGCAGCTGTTACTCAAGCCTTGTTGGCTGAGGACGCTGCTTAGTCAGCATGGCTTAGGATCTGTCTCCTAGTCCATCTGAGCTGTTCTGTGTACAAAGGATGGTGTTGCTCAGATGTCTCCTCACCTACCCCGGTCTACTGCTCCAGGTGCTGCTGGCTGGGACGCCTAAGGCCACATTACTGGTGGTGAACATGGTCTCTAGCAGGGTGCCCTTCCTGGTTAATAGACTATGGCTTTTACTTTACGTGTCTTGTCTCCCCTCTCCCAGGCTGGCCTCGAACTCACTCAGGATGAAGTGTAATGAGGTCTCCTGTGTGATGGGAAAGCACTCTTCCGAGTGAGGTACATCTTTAGTGGCCCCCAGCTTTTAAATCAGTTTGACAAAATAATGGGTTTCATTATGACGTCTTCAACCAGATGTTATTGTACCTCGCTTTGGTTCCCCCAACACCACCTCAATATTTTCTGCTAGTTCCATTCCTCCTCTCTTTTGCTTGCCTGTCACACGTACTCATGTGTTTACACACGCACACATGCACACACACACACAGAGAGAGAGAGTGAGAGAGAGAGAGAGAGAGAGAGAGAGATTCTATTTCAGTTGGAAAATATGCAGTATTTTGTTTTCTTTCCTCTCACCTCATAATTTTCCCTTCTACATTCATGGTGTGTGTGTATGTGTGTGTGTGTGTGTGTGTGTGTGTGTGTGTGTGTGTGGTGTTTGTGTGTACTTATTTATATAGAAACCTAGATTCTGCATCTGAGAGGAAACATGCACTACTCGTCTCTCTGAGTCTGGCTTACTTCACTTAACACACCAATCTCTAGTTCCAGTCATCTTCCTGCAAATGACATAATCTCATCCTTCTCTGGGGCTGAATAAAGCTTCCTTGTGTATCTATGGCATTATCCATCTATCTGTTGATGGGCTGAATGGGCCGGGGGCTCCTCCTGTGACTGCCCATGAAGGAATCTGGGGTGGACGCTCTTCAGAGCTTCAGTAAGTACACTAATCCCCTTCACAAGGTTTGCACGCTCATTGCCTGGTTACTCCCCCCAAAGCCCACCTTTAAATCCGTCGTGTTGGGGATTAGATTTCATCACATGAACATTGAGAGGACAGAAGCACAGAGTCCACAGAAATCTGGGGGTGCGGGGTGGTTATGCTGTGTAGAGGGACTGAGAGCAATGCTGCCAACACCGTCGCTGCCGCCTTGGCTGACACTGCCAAGATGCAATGGGGACTCCGTTTCCCTCACAGAGCCCAACATCGGCCTGCACAAACCAGCTCCTGCATCATATTTCTCTCTTGGTTAAGAACCCGTTAGCTAGAATGACTGTTAGACTTTATTCTAAACAATTTCACAAGGTTATATAACGCACGAATATGCAAAGCTCTTTATCGGACGCCGCGTTCACTGTGATTTCGAGAGGAGGATAAGGCAAGTACTATTATCTCCTCTTCACAAGAGAATAAATTGAAGCTTAGGGGAAGTAATTGTTACTATTTAGTATAGTAATCGAGCCAGGGCTGGGGGTAAGCTATCCTGACCTTCAATCTCAAACTCTTCCCCTTACATTGTCTCATATTCATTTCTTCGCTCTCCCGCTGATTCAGCCAACCTCGGTCGAACTTAGAAGCTTATCACAAGCAGGTGTGTTCAGGAAATCAGGTGTGGACCCCAGTAATTACAGCCCAGCCTCCGGCCTAGGTCAATGAGTCTCCATTTGGAAGGCACTTAGAATTGCCTGGGGAGGTTTTAAAAGGTACCATAGCCAGATCCCACCCCTGACCAACGCCATGCTATTTTAAAAACTCTGCAAGTGATTCTAACATGTAGCAAAAGCTGGAAACCATGGCTCCTGTGAACACAAACGTAGTCGCCACCTCAGTTCCTCTATGAGGCAAACAGCCCCAGTTGCAATGGTTGAGAACCAACTGCTTCTATCAAGGGCTCTTCTGATCTTACACTCTCTGAGTTGAGAGGTTCCTCTTTTTTCCATCAGATTGTCTCTGACTGGTGTCTGGCTTGTTGACTGTCCAGGGTGATGACTTGGTCATTGTTCAAGATACTCAGTGTCCTGGACAGCAGCTAGGGGCTCTCAGATCCCTGTGTAGATTCACAATAGAGCAATGTGGTCTGTTTAAGAGCCATGCTCACCCCTCCGTGGCGGTCGTGATAGTCTGAGTTTCCATTATGCAAATAGAAATATGTGAGTAGAAACGAGAACCAGGAACTCAGAGTAGGTTTCAAGAATCCTGCCCAAGTGCATGCTGTAACTGGCTAGGAAACGGAATCTTAGAGAGGGGAAATGACTCGAAACGATTAGACAGCAATGCAAAACAGGGCACAATTCAGTGCCCTAGTATGGCTGCAGGCCACAGCTACCTTACTCTCCTGGTGCTTGTGAAGCTAATGTTTCTCATGCGTCCCAGGGTAGAAACACTTTTCTTTCCAGGTTGATTGATATTTGAATTTTCCTTTCCCCTGAGACATAACTGGAACAAATTTATAAGCCCAATTAGGCGGACTAGTAAGCACCTCTCATCTCCTAGGTAGCCTCAGAGCAGCTCCATGAGGTTGGAACTATATACTATTCTCATTTCACAAGAGGGTAAAACCAATCCCCTCACTTGCAGAGTTGGGAAATGGCTGCGGAACTCAACGGTACCCAGCTTGGGGTGTTATAGTTACCATTTCTGAAACCGTGAATAAATCCACAGTCTGCCTTTAGATCCACGGTTTGCCTCCAGATCTATGAGCTATTGGTTTTTGATCGTGAATTAAGTATTGGCGCATCTGCCATTTTCTTCTTTTTCCTTGCTGCTCATCTCTTTAAATTCTTAACTATATTGACGTGAGGAAAACAAGCTGCGTATGATTCCTCAGGTGGGAGAGACCAAAAGGATCGCAAATGGCCAAGGGGAGTAGGTCACACCTGTCAAACTTGGGAGTCTGCAGCAGCCAGAAGATTGCAAGTTCAAGGCCAGCATGAGCTACATAGTGAGGCAGACCCAATCTCAAAAACACACAAATAACAAGGAATTCCAAGATGAATCCTACAGCTATCCCCTCTGATCAGAAACCCAAGGCAACCCCAGCAAAGATGAAGCAGCCACAGTATCTAGTGCTTGTGCTGGCTAACGTTTACTCACAACTTGATGCAACCTGCAGCCAAATGAAGAACTCCCTCAATTGGGTAGCTCTGTGGCCACGTCAGTGAAAGATTGTTTTGATTGGTGCAGGAGGGTACAGCTTCCCGTGGGTGGCACTGTCCCTGGACAGGTGGGCAGGGCTATAGAAGAAAGCTAGCTGAGCATGCGCTAGAGGGCGCTAGTGAGCAGTGTTCCTCATTGTTTAACGCCTGCTTGAGTTCCTGCCTCCACTTCCTCCATGTACTCTTGTAACCTGGAAGTGTAAATTGACATAAACCCTTACCTTCCCCAGTTGCTTCCGGTTAGGGTGTTTGTTTTGTTTTGTATTTAATCACACCAACAGAAAGCAAACTAGAACAGTATCCAATGGAAAACTCCAGTGTCGACTCCACATGAAGAACCTTTTTCAAGACATTTCCAATCAAATCTGGGAATAGAACATATTGCCTTCGAAACACATGAACACATACGTGACAAATGTTGAACACACATAAATGACGTTCTCTTGCATTGGAAGGAAACTTTAGCAACAGTTTCTGATTTGGTACACTGTCAGTAATTTCTCAGGGAGAAGCCTATTTGATAGTCTGTTAGCTCCACTCAGTGGCTCCCCCTTCTCCCTCCCCCACCCCCAAACAAAATAGCCACTCGCTGTCCTGAAACTAGCTCTGTAGACCAGGCTGGCCTCGAACTCAGAGATCTCCCTGATTCTGCGTCCCGAGTGTGAATCTCAGAAAGTCTGGCTGACCAGTAGTCTCAGAGAGAAAAGGAAGGGAATGACCATGTGTTGAGCGTCAAACACAGGAGTGAGCATGCATCCTGGTTACACTGCTCCCAAGTGTCTAGCTCTCGGGCTTCTTTCCTTATAAAGTTTTAAAAATAAGATTAATGAGCTATAAAAGACACGCAGCACTTTGCACATGTTTAGAGCATGCAGTATAGGTTTTGACATATGTCAGAATTTGAAACCCATGAAGCTCATCTAATCAGGTAGCAGAGATAGTGTAGTCCCTCCCTGCCACCTCCCAAAATGCCTACGGCATCATTTCCCAGAGCTGTAAAAATGTCGCTTTATGTGGCAAAAGTGACATTTACATCAGGGATTTCCTAGATGGAAGCAAACAGAGGGCCACCAGACTTAGACAAAACTGTGATAATCAAAGTGGGGGACCGGAGTTCTCTTGAGAGATTTGATGATGCTAAGAAGCTTTGAGGGTAGGGAAAGCAGTCGCAATGCAAGAAGTGCAGGTGGATCCCAGAAGCTGGAAATGACAAGGTCATGGAACTGCCTCTGTCTTGGAAGGCAGGCAACCCACCAGGCACCTGGATTGGCCCTCAAACCATCCAGGCACTAACGCTGTAACCTATGACTGCCTCCTTACACCGCAAAAGAAACTTTGAAATTGCAATTAAATGAAGGCTTTTGAGATGAAGGGATTATCCTGGCTTATCCAGTGGGCCTTAATGTAATCATGGTGTCCTTATTAGAGTAGGACAAAGGGAGGTTTTACTATGGCGGAGCAGAAGGGGCTGTGATTTGGAAGCAGGGATTGGAGTGGCGTACTTGAAGGATAGAGAGGAGGGCCATAAAATAAACAGTAGTGCTCACCACCAGAAACTGACAAGAGGCAAGAAATGAAATCTTCTTTCTCAATGCCCCCAGAAAGCAGAAGTGCTCCCAATCTCAACGCCTCCAGATGACAGCTGTTCTCCCAATCTCAACGCCTCCAGATGACAGCTGTGCTCCCGATCTTAATACCTTCAGAAAGCAGCAGTGCTCCCAATCTCAATGCCCCCAGAAGGCAGCAGTGCTCCCAATCTCAATGCCCCCAGAAGGCAGTAGTGCTCCCAATCTCAATGCTCTCAGAAGGCAGCAGTGCTCCCAATCTCAATGCCCCCAGAAAGCAGCAGTGCTCCCAATCTCAATTCCCCCAGAAGGCAGTAGTGCTCCCAATCTCAATGCTCTCAGAAGACAGCAGTGCTCCCAATCTCAATGCTCTCAGAAGGCAGCAGTGCTCCCAATCTCAATGCTCTCAGAAGGCAGCAGTGCTCCCAATCTCAATGCTCTCAGAAGGCAGCAGTGCTCCCAATCTCAATGCTCTCAGAAGGCAGTAGTGCTCCCAATCTCAATGCTCTCAGAAGGCAGCAGTGCTCCCAAGCCTTTGGTGTTACTTCCATGTCAGTGTTTGAATCTGAGTTATCTCCGGTAGGTTCATGTTTTGATTCCTTATTCCTCATCCAGTAACTATTTTGGACAACTATAAAAGCTTTGGGAGGTAGGGTTTGGCTGAAAATAAGTCACTGAGTTTGGATAGTTACAGCCTAGCCTTTATTTTCTGCCACTCCGTGCTCTCTGGTCTACCAGCATGTGCGTAGCCTCCAATACACTGCTGCTCTGAGCTCCGCCAGGTCTTCCCTGCTAGAGTGGACTGAAACTGTGAGGCTAAATGAAAATTGTCCCCTTCATGTCATTTCTGTCAGGTGTTCTCTCACTGATACAAAGTAAATCAACGCACCCGGTCCCTTAGATTTGGAGGCTGAGCTGCAAGGTGCTACATTTCTCTTGTTTTAAGCCACTCAGGTTCTGTCAGATTTGTTACATCATCAACAGGAAACTAATACACTAACCCTAGTAGTATAGCTGTAAAAGGTCCTATAATATTTCTGGAATTATAGTAACGTTAAATAACAAAATATATTTGTAGCAGATATTCTTTCCTTTAATGTTTCCACGTACTGAAAGCGTGTAGCCTATCATGTTTATATAGGGTCTGTATTAGTTTGCTTTCCTAGTACTGTGATAGAAAACACCCCGGCTAAAAGCACCTTGAAGAAGAAGGAGCCTATTTCATCATAAAGTTAGAGTCTATCATGGAGGGAAGACAGAGCAGCAGCTCAAGGCGGGAACTTGGAGGCAGGAACAGAAGCTGCGCCCACAGAGGAGTACTGCTTGCTCCTGTCTCACTTTCAGCTTTCTTTTACCTCTCAGGATCACCTATCAGGGACGGGGCCATCTACAGTACACCAAACACACCAACTACCAATCGAGAAAATGTTACACAGATGTACTCACAGGCCAATCTGATGGAGGCATTTCTGGAACCAAGGTTCCCTCCTCCCGACTGACTCTGGATGACAAAACCAAGCAGCATATGGCCTCACTATATAGTACAAGCTGGCCTTGAACTCATGTGTAGCTTAGTCTTGTGTCATCATCCTCTTGCCCCAGGCTCCTGAGAGCTGTAATCAAAAGGTATGGACCTTGACATCTGGCTAAGCTATACTTCTGGCCAATCCTAGCACAGGAACACATGTCTCTGGTAGCAAGCATGACAGGAAGATGATAAGTGGTGGCTCAGTTTATTTTGTGGGAGGATGTAGAAAAAGAGCTCCCATAGGAAAGAAATAGTAATCCCACAGAGCTGGTCTCTAGGGAGAAGAACAAATATAGAGAAACCCACTTGGATTTGCTTTAAAATATAGATCATGGCTACTGGGAGGTGGTGGCACATACCTATAATCCCAGCATTCTGGAGATACAGGCAGGCAGACCTCTGAGTTCAAGGGCAGCCTAGTCTACAGAGCTAGTTCCAGGACAGCCAGGGCCATACAGAGAAATATATGTTGTGTTTTATAAAAATATAATGAGAGAAGGACTATGTTTGGTGGCTGTACAGTCAGGTATAGGGGAAAGGGGTGCCTCAGAGGGCCCATGCTGAGGCAGCCTGATTCAGGGCATGGGGAAAGGAGTTGAGGAAGTAGAGACAGAGAAAGACAGAGAGAGAGAGTAGGAGGAGAGAGACGGGCCATGAGCATGTGGAGAGGGGGGGAGCATGAGCAAGAGGACAGATCCAAGGAGTACACACGACAGACCCACAGCTCCAGCTGCATATGTAGCAGAGGATGGCCTCGTTGGGCACCAATGGGAGGAGAAGCCTTTGGTCCCTGCAAGACTTCGCCCCCAGTGTAGGGGAATGTTAGGGCGGGAGGTGGGAAGGGGTGGGTGGAGGGGTGGGGAACACCCTCATAGAAGTAGGGGATGGGGAGGGATAGGGGGTTTATGGATGGGAAAGCAGGAAAGGGATAACATTTGAATTGTAAATAAATTTTAAAAAATCCAATAAAAAGAATAAAAAGAAAAGGGAAAAAAAAAAAAAAAAAAAAAAGAGCCAGAAAGCAAGAGAGAGAGAGGGGGGTAAGTAGCATCCCTTTTATAGAGAGTCAGACATGCCTAGCTGTTGCCAGGTAACTGTGGGGGAAGTCTAGACAAAATGCCAAATACACACACACACACACACACACACACACACACACACACATACACACACACACACATATATATATATTTACATAGAAGCCATAGTCTCCTCAGTTATGATGATGCTAACAGATGAGGAGGTGACTCCCATGGAAAAGCAGTTCATATTCATGGTTCCCTGTACTTGGCAACCCATTAGAGCTTCATTCGGAAGCTACAGGGTTAAGTTAAGAGGCAGAAGTAGCAGGAGAATGGGGCCAAAAACACTGTGGTTTCCCCAGGCAGGGATGGGTGAGGCAGGGCAAGCAGGCTTGGGAGCGGGTTGAATTCAATGATTTCAGCTGATTCTGGAGTACAAGGTTGCCTTGTTATAAGATAGTGTCAGGTCCAAACCCTGGTGGTTAGATAAAAGCCTGCATTGCTAACTTACGGAGCCAGTTTCCTTGTACGGAAGGAGCTATTTGCTTCTCACTGGCTGAAGGGACTGATGGTCATCTGTGGTGCCTATTAGCACACCAGAGCTCAGGTGTGCCAACTCCAGGCTCCCTCACCGTCACGAGGACTGGTTACACATTTCAGAGTCCGTCCTGGCTCTTCTCACCTCCTGCCCTACTGCAAACTTCGCCAGCTCATGGGTTTCCGTCTCCCCAACTTCTTATTGCTCTTTAAACCTTGCTATTGTGGCCCTGCTCTCTCTTTCACCCTCTCTCTGTGTCTTCATCTCTTGCTCTTCTCTCTCTCTCCTCTCATGGTCAGGTCAAGTCTGCTTACCATGCAAGTCTGCAACTTGCTCTGTCTACTCTGGAATCTTCCAGATGCCCCTGGCGGCTCTATCCCCAACATCTAAAATAAAAACCATCTCCTCAGCCATACTTTGGAGCTGCCAAGTTGCCAGTTTATACAGATACCTAGCCTTGCAGTGGCTTTTGCAGAGGGATATTGGCTTGGAGTGAAGACTTAAGGAATGGGGTGCTCCACATTGGTTGGTTTGCGTAGGAAAGGCTCCTGGCTAGGAAGGTTGGTTGCAGTCTCTGGGAATTAGCTAAACAGGAACAAGCAGCCCCTTCCCAACCTTGAGACTCCAGATACATCTAGAAAACAAAAGTAAAATATATAGTTAGCATGCATTTGTGGTTGACCATCCTAGACACGTCGGGTGGCCGTCAGAGGTCATTCAGTGGGCTCACAAATAAAGACTGAAGAGATTGCCACAGGGTTTGTGATATGCTTGACCCAGAGAGTGGCACTATTAGGAGTTGTAGCCTTGTTGGAAAAAGTGTGTCACTGTGGGTGTGGGCTTTTTTTTTTTTTAAGACTTATTTATGTATATGAGTACACTGTACCTGTCTTCAGACACACCAGAAGAGGGTGCCAAATCCCATTATGGATGGTTGTGGGCCACCACGTGGTTGCTGGGAATTGAACTCAGGACCCCTGGAAGAGCAGTCAGTGCTCCTAACCATTGAGCCATCCCTCCAACCCCAGGTGTGGGCTTTAAGACCCTCATCCTAGCTGCCTAAAAGCCCGTCTTCTTCTAGCAGCCTTCAGATGATGATGTAGAACTCTCAGCTCCTCCTGCACCATGCCTGACTGGATGCTGTCATCCTTGATGATGATGGACAGGACCTCTGAACCTGTAAGCTAGCCTGATCAAATGTTGTTCTGATAAGAGTTGCTTGGTCATGGTGTCTGTTCACAGAAGTAAAACCCTAACTAAGACAGGGTCTTAAAGGTTATTACTGTTAGGAGAAATAGTGTGGGGAAGATACTAGGTAATTCTACTGGCAGATAGGGTAAGAATGTCTCAGAAAGAGGACATCAGCTCAGGTAAAGATGCTTGCTGCCAAGCCTGACTACCTGAACTTGATCTCCAGGACCCACTCATAGTAGAAAGGGAAAACTGACTCTTATACACTGTCTTTTAACCTCCACATGCCACATGCAAATTGTGGCAGTATGAGTGTTCCCTCTCCGATAAATTATTCAAGTAGAGAATTTCTCAGGGAGGTTCAATTGGTCTGAGGGTTAGTTCACTTGTGGCATAGGAAGTCCACGTGGTTGTTATCCCCAAACTCTCTCCCTTAGCCACTTTCCACTAGAGTTTAGCTGGTTAGACACTTGCTTTCCACCTCCTTACAGATAAAGGCCAGGGTTTTAGATCACTGGGCAAAAAGGGTACATGTGTTGTGGAGTTTCTGTTTAGACTGCTGCCCCATGGAAAACTACAAACCATGAGGCAAGTGGTGATTCCAGCAGTGATCTCTGCATAGGAGAGTGGAGGAACAGGGAGTTCAAATTCAAGGTCAGCTTAGTTTAGCAAGAAACAGTCTCAAGAATACAAAACCCAGCCAGAAACTAAACAAAAGCCTCCCACAGAGAACACCTACCTCTTCCTGGTTTCCTGTTTCTTGTGTTAACTGTGGGAAGCAAAGCAGGGTGAAGGAATCTGGACTCTGGTGGTATCCTTGAATTATACAACCAGTACTGGTTGGCCTATGCTGTACTTGAATACAATACTTGAATAAATGGCCTTGGAGTTTAAGCCACTGTGGGCTGGATTGGCTACTTATCACTGAGGATTTCCTCTCAGACATCAAGGGCCTGCGCTAAGGAGCAAGAGAAATGGTTTTGTCTATGTGCAATGAATTGGCCTCTTCCCCATTTTGCCCAAGTGAATGGAGATTTATCAATGTATCAGTTGGAGCTCTGTCAAGAAACCAATAGTCCAAGAAGGGATAAATAAATAGAATAGAAGGGAGTTAGGAACACTGCTGGACTCCTAGGGAAAAAAAGAGAGAGGGTGGGAGGGAGAGCAGAGAGGAAAAGAGGAAGAGGAGGAAGGGAGGAAGAAGGACGGAATACAGAAAGAGGCAGGGAAGGAGGAAGGGGAGGAGGAAGGAAGGAATTGATTCACATGGAAGGAAATAACGAAGGCTGTTTAAATATAAAGGGTTAAGGACTTTATATAAAGGGTTAAGGAGTCCTGCATTTGGACCTCGGCTTAAGGGACAAGCGGAAGGAGTGGCTTGTATAACCCTGGAGAGAAAAGCCTTAGGTATGGACCTATGGCCTTAGGTACTTGCTGAACCACTGTCTGACACCCCCCACCCCACACACACTCTCCAGGAAAATGCACTTAGGAAGTTCCTGTGTGCCTCCCGTGCTAAAACCTGTCCAGAGACCTTCCAGAGATGCCCACTGAGTGGATTAGCACAGAGAAAGAAATGGAGGCCAGTGAAACAGAGGAAAGGGAATCATCAGAATTTTATCCTAAGGTGTGTGTGTGTGTGTGTGTGTGTGTGTGTGTGTGTGAGAGAGAGAGAGAGAGAGAGAGAGAGAGAGAGAGAGAGAGAGAGATCTCGCATACTTCTTTCACTCACTGTAGCATCCAAAGTCCTGAACTGTCAAAGACAACACTCCTCTCAGGAAATTAAAACATCCTACTTCAAATGCTGTTTGAACCAGGGATGCTGTGGGCTGCAGGAGGGGTTGCTTTAGGCCTTCGGTTAAATGTCCGTGGCCTTTGCTAGCTCTGTGTGTTCCTTCTACCGGCACCAGCTCACTTGACTCTTCTCTGAAGTCTATTACTGGGCACATATCCTACCTTATTACTATCACATTTGGAAGAAGAAAAAGGAGGAAGAGGAGGAGGAGGAAGAGGAAGAGGAGGAGGAAGAGGAGGAGAAGCATCGACAGCAATTACATGGTGATATAGGTATTTAATAGTAACAAAACACAGTAAGAACTAGAATGTGGGGTTTCCTATTTGTGATCCTGTTTCCCTGAGAGAGTGTCCTATTAAATGTACCTATTAAATCAAAGACTCACGAGACTGAGCTGTTTATCAGCTGTAATATTGCATTGTAGGAAATCAAGAAAGATTTAGAAACTGCAGAGAAATTACCCTTCTGGGTAGTAGAGTAGATTAATACTATCCTATAAACTTAGGGGTACATTTTTATTTTCTACCTTAAAATTAAAAAGACAAGAGACCTAGAGAAAACTCTAATTGTAGAACAGGGAATACGGACACGCCAGTTTGCTGGTAACCATTCCTCTACCCAGAAGCAACTGTTGCAAGAGATTCTCTTGTGTCTTCCCAGAGACTGCCAGGCATGCACGGTCATATTCAGACTCCAAGAACACTGACTTAGGGTTCCTAGGGCAGTGGATGTTGTCAGGGTTCTTTCAATCATCCTCTTCCTGAGGCTCTGAGCTCTGGTCGCTAATGAATCCCAGTTGCCCCTCTTCTCCAGAAGATATCCTTCAGAAGAGTGTGGGCTGCCTTGCTATGCTGGTTCTGTACCACATCTTCAAGTTACCCATTCTTTTTTTTCCCTTTCCTTTTATTGGATATTTTCTCACTTACATTTCAAATGTTATTCCCTTTCCCAGTTTTCCCTCCAGAAATCCCCATCTTTTCTCCCTTCCCCTGCTTCTGTGAGGGTCCTTCCCTACCCACCCACCCCCTCCCTTCCTCCTCCCCGCCCTGGCATCCAGCCTTCACAGGACCAAAAACCTCTCCTCCCATTAATGCCCCACAAGGCCATCCTCTGCTACATATGGGGCTGGAGCCATGGGTACTATTTGGTTGGTTTAGTCCCTGGGAGCTCTGGGGGAGGGGATCTGGTTGGTTGATATTATTGTTCTTCCTATGGGGTTTCAAACCCCTTCAGCTCTTTCAGTCCTTTCACTAAACCCTCCAGTGGGGTTCCCGTGCTCAGTCCAATGGTTGGCTACAAGCATCTACCTCTGTATTTACCAGGCCTTGGCAAAGCCTTTCAGAAGACAGCTATATCATGCTCCTGTCAGCATGCACTTCTTGGCATGCACAATAGTGAGTTTTGTGACTGTATATGGGATGGTTCCCCCAGGTTGAGCAGTCTCTGGATGGCCTTTCCTTCAGTCTCTGCTCCACACTGTCTCTGTACTTCCTCCCGTGAGTATTTTGTTCCCCCTTCTAAGAAGGACTGAAACACCCACACATTGGTCTTCCTTCTTCTTGAACTTCATGTGGTCTGTGAATTGTATCTTGGATATTCCGAGTTTTGGGGCTAATATCCACTTATCAGTGAGTTCATACCATGTGTGTTCTTTTGTGACTGGGTTACCTTACTTGGGATGATATTCTCTAGTTCTAACCATTTGCCTAAGAATTTCATGAAGTCATTGTTTTAAATAGCTGAGTAGTACTCCATTGTGTAAATATACTACATTTTCTGTATCCATTCCTCTGTTGAAGGACATCTGGGTTCTTTCCAGCTTCTGGCTATTATAAATAAGGCTGCTATGAACATAGTGGAGCATGTGTCCTTCTTATATGTTAGAGCATCTTTTGGGTATTCATTTGGAATATAAAATAACTCACGATAGTGAAAACTATTCTCAACAATAAATAAAAGAATTTCTGGGGGGAATCACATCCCTGACCTCAAGCTGTATTACAGAACAATAATGATAAAAATGTATGGTATTGGTAGATTGATGGAATAGAATTGGAGACCCAGAAATGAACCCACACACCTATGGTCACTTGATCTTTGACAAAGGAGCTAGAACCATCCAGTGGAAAAAAGATAGCATTTTCAACAAATGGTGCTGGTTCCACTGGCAGTCAGCATGTAGAAGAATGCAAATCGATCCATTCTTATCGCCCTGTACAAAGCTTAAATCCAAGTGGATCAAGGACCTGCACATCAAACCAGATACACTCAAACTAATAGAAGAGAAAGTGGGCAAGAGCCTCGAACACATGGGCACAGGGAAAATTTTCCTGAACAGAACACCAATGGCTTATGCTCTAAGATCAACAATCAACAAATGGGACTTCATAAAATTTCAAAGCTTCTGTAAGGCAAAGGACACTGTCATTAGGACAAAATGGCAAACAGCAGATTTGGAAAAGATCTTTACTAATCCTGCATCCAATAGAGGGCTAATATCCAATATATACAAAGAACTCAAGAAGTTAGACTTCAGAGAATCCAATAACCCTATTACAAATGGGGTACAGATCTAAACAAAGAATTCTCAATTGAGGAATATTGATATCTAATGGCTGAGAAGTACCTAAAGAAATGTTCGACATCCTTAGTCATCAGGGAAATGCAAATCAAAACAACCCTGAGATTCCACCTCACACCAGTCAGAATGGCTAAGAGCAAAAACTCAGGTGACAGCAGATGCTGACGAGGATGTGGAGAAAGGGGAACACTCCTCCATTGTTGGTGGGATTGCAGACTAGTACAACCACTCTGGAAATCAGTCTTAAGGTTCCTCAGAAAACTGAACACAGTGCTACCTGAGGACCCAGCCATAGCTGTTCTTGATAAGTGACCAGTAGAAGAATGTAACACAGGGGTATCTACTCCTTTGCCTCAAGGTTGAGCAAGCATTTGGAGTAATCCTGCTTCAGGGTTCCCATTGGTTCTAGCTGAAGCTTGTCTCCAGCTGAGACTACATGGTTGCTTTTCTCTTTCTTTTTTTTTTTTTTTTTTTTTTTTTGGGCTGGATCGAACCCAGGACCTTTGTGCTTCCTAGGCAAGCGCTCTACCACTGAGCCAAATCCCCAACCCCTGCTTTTCTTTCATCTCCATAGTAGTCTTGTTTCTTTTACCCCACCTTCTTCTCTTGAGAGCAAGAGTCTTGTAAGCAGATCTATGCCTCAGCCCCCATTTGTAGGAAGCCACCAGCAGGAGGTGTCCTAGGAAGCCAACTAGAGATGGGATTCTCAAGGGGAGAGGATGGGAAATGAGGACAAGTCCCGTTGCTAGGCAACCGATCCCATTGGCTACTTCCTGGGGTATTAACAGTACCCCAGTTGAGCTAGCACAACAGCTGACTTTGCTGAAGAAGGGAAGGATGCGGGAGAAGAAGGGCTTTAGCGGCGCAGCCTTTGGTGATTGCCAGGTTTGAAGAAAATACTGGGAGGACTTGCAGAGGGATGGCTATTGTTAAGCAAGCGACATGTTGGAACTGGAAGACTTGTTCAGCAGATTTTTAAAAGACGCTCGACACTTGCACCCTAAGTGAAGACTAGGCATAGCCCCAGAAATTTAAGAGCCGGCAAGATTGTCATCTTGGACATATTTCCAATGCCGAAGTTGGGGTACTGACACGGGAACAGCAGAACCTTGGAGTGAGGTTTTCTTGAGAACTTTGAACCCTCAGATTCAAGCAGGCCTCTTTGACTTTGTTGGAAGATACAGGGTCTACTTGCTGGGGTCTGTGTGGCAAGTCTCATCTTGACTTGACCATCAAGGAGGGAACCACCCACGGTCAGAGCTCTGGGAGCCAAATCCAATATACTGCTGGGATGATTCTTAAAATTTGGGAAAGCAGATGACTGCATTAAAAGAGAGATCTCATGTGGCAATGGTGATGAAAAAAAATTAGAGAAGTTTCAGATGATTGACCAACCGACTAGAAACTTTTCTGGTTTCCTCTGTCTCTCAGTAAGGGCCTGGATGACATCGCTTATCACCCCAAGCCTCGGGGGCTCTGTCAGAGAGTAACAGCATCATTGAGTAACAGCTCAGAGGTGTTTGTCTTCTAAAAGCAGAACAGGGCTAATGGGACTGTTGTTACATTAGTAGCATTGGGGACTGCAAGATTCCAGAAGAGCTGAGACAGTTCTGAGAAGCAGTGACAATCTAATTACCATAATGGATAGCAAGGTTGAAGTGACAGCCAGGGATCTCAACCTGACCTTAAGATGGCTGATGGAACATAGCAGGGGGTCTGTGGGCAGACAATAGGGGTTCTGTACAATATATAGTCTCAGCAGGTGAGCAGTAATAAAAGAGTGGGGTCCGACGTCACCCCAATGGGAAATTCTAATCTGCTGCCCAGTTTCAAGACCTGAGCCTTTTACTCTTAAACTGCAAGGACTGAAGGAGAGGCTTCTGAACATGAGAACCCATGTTTCTTCAGTGGGTCTTCACAGTCATATAAATGCATATACATATACACAAAAATACATATACATAAAAGTACATATACATAAAAAATATACTTTTTTCAAAATGAAGTTTCTTCATGTAGCCCTGGCTGTCCTGGAATTTTCTCTATAGATAAGGCTAACTTTGAACTCACAGATCTGTCAGCTTCTGCCTCTCCAGTGCTGGGATTAAAGACATGAGCCACCACCAGTCAGCTTTTTTTGTTGTTGTTGTTATTGTTCTTAAATAACCACAGACCCAGGAAAGAAACATGCTCTGATTGTTTTTTTTTTCTTTTTAGATAAATGTTGGTTAAACGATCTAAATTGATGGGGTTATCCTGGAGTCCCAAGTATCCATCTTCCTTTATTACTTTCCTTTAATCCATTAGAACAAAAGAGGCATCTCCAGTAGAGAAAAGGCTACATATAGACTCCTCACATTCTCAGAGAACGCACAGCGGTGCATACTTGAGAGGTTCTGGAGGATCGCCATGCTCAGTTCAAAGCAATGACAAGCCTTAAAGAAAAAACAACGAAAACAAACAAACAAACAAAACCTAAGATTTTCCAGAACTCTTGAGTTTAGAGACAAAAATGAGGTCCATTCAACCTCATAGAGATAACTGCATTTTTGTACTGGTGTTTTTCCTGTGTTGTATTTTTTTGTTTTCTAATAAAGTTGTGGCACATCTCAAATACTTAAACATTGAATAAAAGTCAAGGAGATGTAATGCTGATTCTCTGCGGGAAGGTACCTGGCATTTCTTTTTTAAAATTTAGAGTCCTCCTGGCTCTGTTAGGGGACTGCTGGGGTTAAGGGCTTGTGCTGTCACACAAGGCTACCCTGTACTTAAAAAATTCATTTCTCTGTTTCATGTTAAATAAGCAGATTAAATGTATAAACACACATGAAGAGCTGTTGAAAGGCTCTGTAGGCTATGAGTGGACGTTTATTATTTTTAAAGATTTCTCTTATTTGTTAAATCAGCAAGAAGGTATTGTGCAGGGGAACTGCAAAGAGGTTATATTAATCGGTCTCTAGCGTCCAGGGGCTTAGTCTGGTAGGTTAGGGGTTAGATCCTGTAGAAAGGAACAAAGACCTTTCAAGAAAAGTGTCCGGAAAAAAAAAAAAAAAAACCAACCCAAAAAAACCCAACCCCAACAACAAACAAACAACAACCAAACCAAAAAACAAAACAAAACAAAAAAACCCCAAAAAACCAACAACCAATCCGACTGGGCCATGCAGGAGAGGAAAAGTTGAGAGTTGAGCAAACACTGTTGAATTAGCCAACAGCTGTGCACCACGGAATGTGGATTTGCTCTTTGACTTGGGGCAAGAAAATAAGGCTTGTAAATTAAGTGTCTCTGATACGTTTTTCATCAGGCAACCCCGGGTTGAACGAAGGTGAGTTTAGTTTTACACCATCAGGACCGGGATTCTAGAGCTGGCCGCGTGATAATTTGCTCTTTACTTGGGGCAAGAAAGTAAGAGTTGTAAATAACTGCCTGTGATTTGATTTCCATGAGGCAACCTCAGGCGTTGACCGTGCCTTGAGTTTTGCGCCATCAGAAACTCAGGTTCTAGAATTGGCTGGATGCTAATTTGCTCTTTGATTCCGGGCATAAACCTTAGGCTTGCAAATGAGTGCTCTAGATTTGCCATCCTCTACGCACCTATTAGGTTCCCCGAAGACCACCGATGAGTTCTGATTTTTGGTTTCTTGCTCCTCTACCCTACCAGCTTTGGCATGAATCTGCAGCGAACCAGGCTGATCTGGGGCGCGGCTCCTTTAAAGGCCCGGGGTCTCTCCGAGTTGCGGAGCAGGGGCGGAGCGCCCCGCTCAAGGGCTTCCCACGCAGCCGGAGACGCCTTGCGTCACAGCGCCAGTAGCCAATCAGGGTGGAGTCTGGAGGGACGCATTACTAAGGCGACGGGCTCGACGCCTCCCCGCTTCGGGATGAATTAGCGGCGGGTTCTGCTCGCAGGTTGTGACCCCCGTGAGTCGCAGTTTCGCCCCAGTGTCCCCGCGACGTCTCGCGTTCCCCCCGGCGTGTCCCAGGTGCGCGGCCCGCGGTGTCAGGTGTGGGCTTCGGCGCGGAGAACATGGCGGCGGCCAAGGGATTTTTCCCGAGTGGGCGGATGGGGAGCTGCGGCTCGACCGCTTTTCCCGAGAGGAGGCCTCCTCGGGTGGGCCCTGGGGGACAGTCACTCGCGGGAATTGGGTGGAGGGCTAGGGCGAGCGACTCTAGGGAGGCGGAGGCCTCCGGAGCCCAGCAGGCTGCGGAGGCGAGGAGCGTCGGGTGCCCGGTCTGTGCTCACTGACAACCACCTTCCTGTCCACACCACACCTCGGCGAAATCCGGGAGCTGCCGAGTCCCTAAACACCGCCTAAGGTGTGCCAGGGGCCAGATTCCAGGTGCACAAGCCTTCCCAGGAGTAGCCATGTGGAAAGCCCAAAAGAGAGTTTTTCAGGGTTCAAGCTGTTTGTTTCTTGCGGGCGACAGAGGTGTGCCCTAGGTCTAGGTGGCAGTGCCAGATGGAAAGATAGGCCACATTGAAGGCTGACTTCGAGTTCGATATTCCTTTTAATCGGTATTCGCTCTTGCTAAGGGCTGGCCTCCCAATTCACGGTCCTTGCCTCTGCACTCATATTGGTGCGATAACAGGCGTGCTTCACCACGCCCACCTGGCAGGTTTGGTCTTTCAGGTTGTATCTTAACATCTAAGATTATGTTTGACCAGAAGCAATAAAGACAAGACTAAGGTGTTTCTTTGTGGTTGTGGAGCTGTTTTGTTTCCTGGATCTTGCCTGAAGGCTTAGTCGCCTCTGATTGGATCTGAGTTTTGCATTCAATTAAGTCCAGGAAAAGCATTGAAAAAGAAATTGGTGAAGGCATTATCAAGATACAATGCTTCCCATTCAAATCCATCACGTATTTCTGCAAAGAAACAACCTGGCATAAAAAGTTTAAAAAAAAATTGGACTACTTTTAAAAATACTATTTTGTTGAAAGACTTTGCAAAATTCGTGTGTTTTAAAAATACTTTCGTTTGTGTACGTGAGACTGGACGAGTTTATATTCACCATGCGACATGGTGCAGGAGCTGGAGTTTCAGATGTTTTTTGAGTCTCCTAAGGTGGGTGTTGGGAACTCAACCCTGCTCTTAACCACTGAGCTCTATCACTGCAGCCCTTAGATTTGTGTGGTTTTGAATTAATAAAGGAATTGAAAAAAAATCACAGAGCACTTAGTTTTAGTCCTAAAAGCTTCTGCAGGGTGCTCAATGTATCTGCACTGTGATTTCCATGTGGCTTTAAGTTGAACAAATGTTTTGGATTCCTCTTTCCACAGGTCTCAAGGTTGGCTCCTGCAGATGTTAGGAGGGACTTTTCCAAACGGAATCTGGGGAAATAGGGTCAGTTTGGCCTAGGGTTGGGGTTGTATGTAGTAGTAACTAGGTTGCTTCTTAAAAATGTGGTAATTATGTTAACGTCTATGAGGCACTTGGTCTTTGAATAGAGATAACATTGAGGTTTTCTAAGCCGGGGTGGGGGGTGGGGGGGGAGGAGACAGTTCCTATAAAAGACTTACAGTGTGGTAAGAATTGACATTAATTAGTTTGTACTACTCTGCTTGTTGGTATGTCAGGGGACTTATAAGTAAGGGTCAACTCAGTCACCAGTCAAACACCAGTGTAAAGTGAGCACTTTAACAGATGAGGAAACTAGAGCACATTGACATTTAAGTCATTTGTCCTTAACTGTACAGCTAGCATCGTGAGTCCAGCCTGTGGCTCCTGCCCCCTTTCTCTGTCTTGTACTGCGGATGGAATGCAGGGCCTTGCACATCTAAACAAGCACTCTATCACTGAACTGTCCCCAGCCCCATTTTTATTTTTAGAGACAGACTGGGTGTGATGGCTATCCCAGTTGTCAACTCGACTATATCTGGAATGAACTACAGTCCAGAAACAGAAATGGAGGGCACACCTGTGATCCAGACTGGAAGACACAGGCTGCTGCTGCTTCTTCTTCTTCTTTTTCTTTCTTTCTTTTTTTTTTTTTTTTTATGAGGCATAGTGGCTCTGAAAAGCTTTGGTCTAGGCAAGGCGAAACACACCTTTAATCCCAGGAGAGATTAAATCCCAAGAGAAACATACCTCTTGAGTTCAAGGCCAGCCTGACAGAGCAAGTTCCTAGAAAAGCTTAGGCCAGGCACACCTTTAATCTGGGCCACACCTTCTGCCGGAGGCCTATATAAGTACAGTGCGTGAAGGCAGAGGTGGTTCTTCTTTGCCTGCTTGCATTTACTGCCAGCACATCTGTTGGAACCTACTTCTTCAGGATTCTAGCTGAAACACCTAGCCTCGTGGGACTGAGCAACCACTAGATTCTTGGGCTTCCCATTTGCATCTGGCCATTGTTGAGTAAGTCATTTCAATAAATTACCTCCATAAGTTCTGAGACTCTCGAGAACAAGGGTTAGTCTTGAACTCTTTAGCTCAGGAAGGTCTTGAACTTGTGATGTTCTTCATGCCTCAGCCCTCTAAATAGTTGCGTTTACAGTCCTGCACCCCAAAGCCTGGCCCCCGCATTCTTCCATACATTCACTATATGTGTACGGGAATATCGTGTGCTAAGGGGAGTGTGTGAGCTGAGTGTAGTCGTCTAAACAGCTACTTTCACTCTTTGCTATCTGTGGTAGTTACTTTGGTGACTTTGGTTAAGTAGTATGTTCATTCTACTTTTTCTCTAAGACAGCAGTCTAATCTGTAGTGCACGTTAGTCTGAAACTTAATCTGTAATCCATGCTAGCTTCAAACTCTAGGCAGTCCTAGACACTCGGTCTCCTCAGCCTCCTGAGTGAGAGGACTATTAAGAAAGTGCTGTCCTGTGCAGTCTTGATGTCCAGTATTCTTAAGAACTGTTTTAAAATAGAGAGTTTTTATACCTATCAGGAAACACAAGTCAATTTTAGTTTTTATTAAATTCTTTTGTGTATGGTGTGTGGATATGTTGGGGTTCAGGAATCATCACACAAACCACTCAGACTCAAGTCTCAGTTAAGCAAGAATAGTGTATTGAGCATACACCCCAAGACTGATCAGAGTCACAGCCTAGACCTAGAGAACATTTTTCAGGGCCAGTTTATAAAGGAAAAAAGCACAAAGATCCTGTGCACAGGTGCAGGAAGTGCAGCCCTGTTATCAGCTCTGACTCCAGCTATTTTGGCGAGCTCGATAGAACAGGTCTAACTGATCTATACTCTTATGGTTGTGGAATTTCTTAAGATTAACAAATCCCAGAACATGATAGGTTATGTGGTGGGCATGACCGTGTTCTGAGTCAAACTCTTTTTCTGCATCAATGACTGGCAGGCATGGGATGAAATGGGTACAGCTGTACTAGGGGGCGGGCTTCAACACGTGTGTATGTGTGGGGAGGGCATACACATGGAAAGGCTTTATCTTTTGAGAAAGGCTCTCACTGAGTCTGATGATCACTGATTGACTAGGCTGGGGTTTACTTATTTATTTATTTATTTATTTATTTATTTATTTATTTATTTATTTATTGCTTTCATGCCCCTGGTGCTTTCTCTGCCTCTCTGAGCATCCTTTAATTTCTGCCTCCTGGTGCTTGGATTGCATACATACATGTTGCAGTATATTTGATTATATTGTGAATCCAGAGATTGTGGACTGTGTGAACCGGTTTCTAATGTGGTATCTTTAGGCTTTGATCCTAGAACTTTCTGTTTGCTGTGAACAAGTACTTGTGGTGGAGGTCAATCTTAGCACACACCTTTAATCCAAGAGATAAATAAAGGTCAAGAGGCAGAGCAAGTAAGCAGCAGACAGGGAGTGAACATAACTCAACAGAAAGGAGCGTCTTTGAGTTGAAGGGTATTTAAGACATGTCGAGAAGGGGAAAAAGCCCTCGTTTTCCTTCCAGGAGGTTAGTGCAGTAGGAAGGTCAGTTGGGTGCTTTCTCTGCCTCTCTGAGCTAGCAGGCTTTTACCACAGCGTCTGGCTCCTAAGTCTTCAGTTGGTAGTTTGGGATTTTGTTTTAAAAGCAACACATGCACATGCTGCCAAACGTTGGGTGCTGGGGATCTGAATTGAGGCCCTCAGGCTTGTGTGGCAAGGATTTCACCCACTGAGCCATCTTCCCAACCCTGATTAAATTCTTTGAGAGAATAATTTGGATGAATTAAAACAAAACTGGTTTTAGTACAGTTGATTGTTAAGATAGACTAATAATTTTCTCAGTATTTGTAGAAAAAAAATGGCATAAATAGAAGTGGCTGTGACATTTTTATCAGCTTTTTTTGCCTCCTTGGAATGTAGAATTATTACCTAATCTGATCTTTGGTGTTCAAGGAGAGGCCCAAGTCCAACCTGAAGACTAGGTGTATGAATAGATTATTAACTTACAGTGTGCTAAGCACTCAGATGTAATGGTGGTGGGAGCAGAGAGCTGTGGGAACATGTGCTGGGCTGGGCCTAGCCGAGTGAGGAAGGGAGCTAAATAGAGCATGAGATGGCCTGCCTGTGAACGTGCGTCGTAGGACACAGTCAAGGCAGGACACATGAGAACATGCTTATTCTTTCAGGGGAGGAACCAGGCTGTTCTCAGCTAACACTCTTCTTATGCAGTGGGCAGTAAGGATTTATCAAGGGCTTTCAGTTAGAGGTCCTAGTCGTTCTTTTCTGTCAGCTTGTCTTCCCTCACTGGAAAGAGGACCCTCAATTGAGAAAATGCCTCCGTCCGATTGCCGGCAGGCTAGTCTGTGGGTCATAGTTTGATTGATTGATATGGAAGAGCCCGGCCTTTGAAGGGCAGTGCTACCCTGGACGATGGTTCTGAGTTGTGTAAGAAAGCAGGCTGAGCCGCCACGGGAGCAGGCAAGTAAGCAGCACTCATGTTTCTATGTCCTCAAGTTCTTGTCCTCAGATTCCTGCCTTGAGTTTCTGCCCTGACTTTCAAAACTCAGTGATAAGCTGTGACAGAGCCTTGAAAATTGAAATAAACCCTTTCTTCCCTCATTGCTTTTGGTAATGGTGTTTTATCACAGCAGTAGAAATTCAAACTAAGACATGGAGTAATAGGACTCTTTTAGAACTCTGTTCTACTTGCTTGATTAATTAATTAATTAATCAATTTTTTTAGACAAGGTCTCTAGCTCAGGCTGGCCTGGAACTTGCTGTGTAGCTGGCTTCAAATACAAAGTTATCCTCCTGCCTCAGTTTATCATGTCCTGGGATTACAGACTAAGATGAGGTTCCATGCCTTGTTATGTTCTTGAGAGGTAGCCTTCGTGACAGAGGATCAGTTGAAGAGCATTTCATAATGCAGACCTGGTGCGTGGACTGTGCATAAGCGGCTGCAGAGCTGAGTTCACAATCCATAAGCTTTGAAATCAGAAAAGAATATGGATTGGGTGTGAAGAGCAGGACTATGTGAGAGGCAGAGGCAGGGCCAGAGGCGCAGAGAGGCAGAGAGAGGCGCAGAGAGGCAGAGGTCCTCTACAGAACAATTGTATACTTTGTAATTAATGGTTGGGATTGGAGGTACTGTTGACTGACTAAAAGGAAGGGCTAGCTGGATTCTTTGTAATGGTTCCAAGGGAGTGAAAAGAATCATATAAGATACTTTCTTTTGGAAAAACTGAATCCTTCTGGGAGAATGGGTATTAGAATGGTTTTCTTATATTAGGCTTTTCTTGTTGTTTTGAGACCAGGTGTCATGTAGCCCAGGTTGGTTCTTGATTCTCTATGTAGGTAAAGCTGATCTTTTTTCTTTTTTTTTAATTGGATTTTTAAAATTTATTTACATTTCAAATGTTATCCTCTTTTCTGGTTTCCCATCCATAAACCCCCTATTCTGTCCCCCCTCCCCCTTCTTCTATGAGAGTTTCAGCACCCATCCACCCACCCTTTTCGGTCTCCCCTCCCTGACATTCCCTATTCTGGGGGTGGAGCCTTGGCAGTACCAAGGGCTTCTCCTGCCTCTGGTGCCCAACAAGGTCATCCCCTGCTACATATGCAGCTGGAGCCATGGGTCTGTCCGTGTGTACTCTTTGGATGGTGGTTTAGTCCCTGGGAGCTCTGGTTGGTTGGTATTGTTGTTCTTATGGGGTTGTAAATCCCTTCAGCTCCTTCAATCCTTTCTCTAACTCCTCCAATGGGGACCTTATTCTCAATTTGATGGTTGACTATGAGAACCTCTGTATTTGTCATGCTCTGGCAGAGCCTCTCAGAAGACAGCTGTATCAGACACTTGCCAGCATGCACCTCTTGGCTTCCCCAATAGTAAATGGGTTTGGTGGCTTTATGTATATGGGCTGGATCCCCAGGTGGAGCAGTCTCTGAATGGCCTTTCCTTCAGTCCCTGCTCCAAACTTTGTCTCCATTTCTCCTCCTGTGAATATTTTTTGTTCCCCTTCTAAGAAGGACTGAAGCATCCTCACTTCGGTTGTCTTTCTTCTTGAGCTTCATGTGGTCTGTGGATCGTATCTTGGATATTCCAAGCTTTTGGGCTAATACCCACTTATCAGTGAGTACATACCACGTGTTTTTTTGTGATTGGGTTACCTCACTCAGGATGACATTTTCTAGCTCCACCCATCTGCCTAAGAATTTCATGGAGTCATTGTTTTTAATAGCTGGATAGTATTCCATTGTGTAGATGTACCACATTTTCTGTATCCATTTCTCTGTTGAAGAGCATCTGGGTACTTTCCAGCTTCTGGCTATTATAAAAAAGGCTGCTATGAACATAGTGGAGTGTGTGTTCTTGTTATATGTTGGAGCATCTTTTGGTTATATGTCCAGGAGTGGTATAGCTGGGTCCTTAGGTAGCACTATGTCCAATTTTCTGAGGAACCGCTAGACTGATTTTCAGACTGGTTGTACCAGCTTGCAATCCCAACAACAATGGAAGAGTGTTCCTCTTTTTCCACATCTTGTCAGCATTTGTTGTCACCTGAATTTTTGATTTTAGCCATTCTGAGTGGTGTGAGGTGGAATCTCAGGGTTGTTTTGATTTGCATTTCCCTGATGACTAAGGATGTTGAACATTTCTTTAGGTGCTTCTCAGCCATTCGATATGGATATTTCTCAGTTGAGAATTTAGCTCAGTGGTAGAGCGTGCTTGCCTAAAAAAAAAAAAAGAAAGAAAAGAATTCTTTGTTTAGATATGTACCCCATTTTTTAATAGGGTTATTTGATTCTCTGGAGTCTAACTTCTTGAGTTCTTTGTATATATTGGATCTTAGCTCTCTATTGGATGCAGGATTGGTAAAGATCTTTTCCCAACCTGTTGGTTGCTGTTTTGTCCTAATGACAGTGTCCTTTTGCCTTACAGGAGCTTTGCAATTTTATGAGGTCCCATTTGTCTATTGTTGATCTTAGAGCATAAGCCATTGGTGTTCTGTTCAGAATATTTTTCCCTGTGCCCATATGTTTGAGATTCTTCTCCACTTTTTCTTCTATTAGTTTGAGTGTATCTGGTTTTATGTGGAGGTCCTTGATCCACTTGGACTTAAGCTTTGTACAGGGTGATAAGCATGGATCGATATGCATTCTTCTGCATACTGACCTCCAGTTGAACCAGCACCATTTGCTGAAAATGCTATCTTTTTTCCATTGGATAGTTTTGGCTCCTTTGTCAAAAATCAAATGACCATAGGTGTGTGGGTTCAATTCTGGGTCTCCAATTCTATTCCATTGATCTACCTGCCTGTCTCTGTACCAACCATACAGTTTTTTATCACTATTGCTTTGTAATACAGCTTGAGATCAGGGATGGTAATTTCCCAGAAATTATTTTATTTATTGTTGAGGATAGTTTTAGCTGTCCTGGGTTTTTTGTTATTCCAAATGAATTTGTAAATTGCTCTTTTCTAAGTCTGTGAAGAATCCCTTTTGGCAAAATGGCCATTTTCACAATATTAATCCTGCCAATCCATCAGCATGGGAGATCTTTCCACCTTCTGAGATCGTCTTCAATTTCTTTCTTCAGAGACTTGAAGTTCTTGTCATACAGATCTTTTACTTGCTTGGTTAGAGTCACACCGAGGTATTTTATGTTATTTATGACTATTGTGAAGGGTGTCCTTTCTGTAATTTCTTTTTCAGCCTGTTTATCCTTTGGGTAGAGGAAAGCTACTGATTTGTTTGAGTTAATTTTATATCCAGCCACTTTGCTGAAGTTGTTTATCAGGTTTAAGAGTTCTCTGGAATTTCTAGGGTCACTTAAGTATACTATTAAATTGTCTGCAAATAGTAACATTTTGACTTCTTCCCTTCCAATTCATATCCCTTTGACGACCTCCTTTGTTGTCTGATTGCTCTGGCTGGGACTTCAAGTACTATATTGAATAGGTAGAGAGAGAGTGGGCAGCCTTGTCTAGTCCCTGATTTTAGTGGGATTGCTTCAAGTTTCTCTCCATTTAGTTTAATGTTAGCTACTTGTTTGCTGTATATTGCTTTTACTATGGGCCTTGAATTCCTGATCTTTCCAGGACTTTTAGCATGAAGGGGTGTTGAATCTTGTGAAATGCTTTCTCAGCATCTAATGGGATGATCTTGTGTTTTTTTCCTTTGAGGTTGTTTATATAGTGGATTACGTTGATGGATTTCTGTATATTGAACCATCCCTGGATACCTCAGATGATGCCTACTTGATCATGATGGGTGATTGTTTCGATATGTTCTTGGATTTGGCTTGTGAGAATTTTATTGAGTATTTTTGCATCAATATTTATAAGGGAAATTGGTCTGAAGTTCTCTTTCTTTGTTGGGTCTTTGTGTGGTTTAGGTATAAGCGTAATTGTGGCTTCATAGAAGGAATTGGATAATGTTCCTTCTGTATCTATTTTGTGGAACGATTTGCACAGTATTGGTATTAGCTTCTGTGAAGGTTTGATAGAATTATGCACTAAATCTGTCTGTTCCTGGGTGTTTTTTGATTGAGAGACTTTTAATGACTGCTTCTATTTTTTTAGGAGTTATGGGACCATTTAGATTGCTTATCTGATCTGATCTTGATTTAACTTTGGTACCTGGTTTCTGTCTAGAAAATTGTCCATTTCATCCAGATTTTTCAGTTTTGGTGAATATAGGCTTTTGTAGTAGGATCTGATGATTTTTTGAATTTTCTCAGTTTCTGTTGTTATGTCTCCCTTTTCTTTTCTGAAGCTGATCTTTTTTTTTTTTTTCTTCCTGGTATAAAGGAGGTTTATTGGGAGCAAGGGAGAGGAGTGAGTGATGTGCTTATAAAAAGATAAAGAGAAGCGGGTATATGTTCTATGGATGTGTAGTCAGGTATGGCGGAAGAGGGTGCCTCGGCGGGCCCATGCTGAGGCATCCCTTTCCCCGAGGGACCAGCTACAAGATGGTATAGTATAGAATAGAGTTTATTTAGGGCATGGGGAGGGGAGTCAGGACTGTAGTAGAGGCAAAGCAAGGCAAACAGAGAGAGAGAGAGAGAGAGAGAGAGAGAGAGAGAGAGAGAGAGAGAAAAGGAGAGGCTGGCCATGAGCACGTGGAGAGGGAGGGAGAAAGGGAATGGGGAGAGAGCGGGAGCAGGAAAGGGAGAACAAGAGAGGAGCAAGAGCCTGAAGCTGATCTTAATCCTTGCTCTCTTAGCCTTCAGCTCTCAATGATGGCGTTCTAGACACACAGTTCCACCCCATTTTACTTTGATCTGTTAGCCTTCAGCTCTCAATGATGGTATTCTAGACACACAGTTCCACCCCACTTTACTTTGGGTATGTATATATTTGCATAAAAGTGATTTTAATGTGAAAGCGATCACTGATGAAATTAGCTGGTTGTCAATAGATCATGAAAATGTTTATAGCATTAGAATAACTCAGTTTTTACAACCAAACACATTGCAGGGCGGTGGACTCAGGGTGAAAGTGGGAACTTGCTACAGTTGTAGGATTTCATTTAGTTTGAATATGTTGTAGAAGCTTTCAAATCTCAAACACAAATCAGCACTCATAATTAGAGTAGCCAGCTTTATTCAAAGGACTAAGAAACCAGTGACCTTAAAAAAACAATGACCTTCAAAGTGATTCATGTTTGCCTTAGGTTTCTTTATAATCTCAAGTCACTCAGAGAGTGAAGAGCAAAATAGAGACAGGAAGAAGCTATTTGTAATGAGACACTACTGTACACCTTCCAGAATGGCTAAATATAAAAGATGATCCCTGCTGGGGGTGTGGATGCAGACCAGCCAGAACTCGTACATTCGCAGGAATGTAAAATGGCACTTAGTCACTTTGACATGCTGAGGCCTTGTCCACTCGCACCTGTGACCCAGCTGCTCAGTCCTAGCTATACTCATGAGAAACTAATGCACTATTAAAAATCACATAAAAGAATGTTCATGATATCTTCATAATAACCACAAAGGTATAACAGCAGAATAGCTTAATAAATTGTAATATATTTTAAAAAATGAAGCATTGCAAAAGCAATAGAAGTCTTTAGGGATCTCATAGGCATCAGGAGGCACACAAGAGTTGTGCCACATTGAAAAACACGTACAACTGTGTACAACTGTGGAGGATGGAAGTCAGAGCAGTGACTATTCCAGGTTGTCGATCATAGTGGCAGGGAATGGACATGTTGGAAAGCCTCTGTGTATTGTAAGTGTGTAAAGGCACACATGAGAATTCCATCCACTTCAATTTCACAGATCTATTTATCCATTCCCTGCATAAGGAGCTTATGACAATTTGTGTCTCCTGGGGGAGGAAGACTCACTTTTCTTTGGGGTTGAGAGCATTGGTAGGTTGACCATGTTCTGGTGCATTACCCCACACCTGTGTGTCTACAGGCAATAGTAATCATATTCAGTGTGTTATTAAAAAGGGCGCACAGGGACATAAAGGAAGTGAAGAAAGAGTGAAAGTGAATTTGATCAAAATATGTTTTATATATATATGTATATATATATGTGTATATATGTGTATATATATATATATATAAAACATGTTTTGAAAAATTTAAATAAGAATATTGTGTGTGTTGGATAGTTTTATGTCAACTTGGCACAATAAGTGGCCCCTGAGGAAAGGGAACCTCAGTTAAGAAAATGCTTCCATTAGATGGGATTGTAGGCAAGCCTGTAGGGCATGTATGTGCACGCATGTGTGTGTATGTGTGTATATGTACTATATAAAACACATATGTGTATACACACACACATGTGTCAGGATGAGTTAATTTTGATTGGACAGCTTAATTGGGGTAGCCACAAGGGGGCTTTTGTTTGCTGGACTTCAATACTTTGATAGCTGGACCTTGATAGTCAGCCTCAGGAGGAAGTGGTCCAATAGGGGAACTGACCTTGGTGGCCAGCTTTGGGGGATGGGCGGAGGGCAAGATCTGCCAGGCCCATATTTGCCATGTTGAGCCCCTCATAGTGCTGTGTTAGTTTATATTGTTTGGCAGTTTGGAATTTGGAATCACTTAGAAGACAAGACGCCATGCATGAATTTAGAGATCACCTAGATTAGGTAATTGAGAAGGGAAGATCTGCTTTAACTGGGCAGCTCTGTCCCACATTGGCTGAGATTCTGTATTTAATGAAAAAGGAGAAAGTGGGCTGAGCATGCTCTCTGCTTCCTGACTGTGGATGCAAGGAAACCAGCTCTCTCACTCTTCTGCATCCATGATTTGTCTGCAGTAATACAGTGGACCGTGAGTCCAAACAAACCCAGCCTCTCAGAGCAGCTCTGTTAGCTTAGCAGTGAGAAAATTAATTAATACGATACTTCCTGTGTCTTCTGTACTAGTGTATACAGATGCTCTTAGGATTGTTTTCTTTGTGGTAGACTGTAGTCTCTAGTGAAAATTGGAGTATGTAAAGTTAGGGAGCGTGCTGGCTAATTTTAGGTCAGCTGGACACAAGCTAGAATTATCTGAAAGGAAGACATCTCAGTTGAGAAATTGACTCCCATTTGATCCAGCCATAAAGCATTTATTTTAGTGACTGATGGGAAAGGGCTCAGCCCATTGTGGGTGGGGCTGTCCCTGGGCTGGTGGTTCTGGGTTCCATTTGAAAACAAGCTGAGCAAAAGCCATAAGGAGCAAGTCAGCAAGCAGCACACCTCCATGGTCTCTGCATCAGCTCCTGCCTCCAGGTTCCTGCCCCGTTTGAGTTCCAGTCCTGCTTCCTTTGGTGATGAACAGTGTTGTGGAAGTGTAAGTCAGATAAACTCTTTTTTTCCCCAACTTGCATTTTGGTCATAGTGTTTTGTTAACAGCAATAGAAAAGAAACTCTTACTAAGACAGGGAGAAAAGATGGAAATTGGGGGTAGTTGAAGTAGTTTTTTTTTTAAAGCTTGCCCCCTTGGAGTCAGGGTTTGTCTCCATAGCCAAACCTAACTGTGTGTTAATGCTAAGTGGAGCAGGCTGGTCTTGAGTTCCTGACCTCCCGGGTCCACTGCTGAGTGCTGAGATTGTGGACAGCACTGCTTGTCCAGCCTGCGCTCTGTGATTGCGTGCCTGCTTTAACTCAATGTAAGCTAAAAGTGTACAGCATTCTTGTGGCTTTATCTTTTAGGGATTGATTGAACAAAATTATTTCCTGTACTACAAATTATGCCAAGGGCTTGTGAATATCCATAGAGTATGATTTCCTGTGACTGCTTAGGGCTATTCTTTCTATGAGTAGGATTATTAAATGAGATCTCCCTTTGACCTTTTCATATGATATTACAATTGTCTTTGCATTTATTGAAAGACTTCAAGCTTCATAATGTAATTTTGAAATTTAGCAAAAAGATGTTATTTCCCTTTTCCCTCCCTCCTGTCTCTGTCTCTCTGCATAGGGTCTCTCTGTAGCTGGGCTGGCTTTTGACCCAGGTGCTTCATCCTTGCTTGGTGCTGAGAGTATGTTGTGGGCCACCACGTTGGCCTAAAACTCAAGTTGTTCATTCAAGCCAGTTGATTCAAAAAAAGGTGTTTTGTTCTCTAGTATTAGGCGTGGAGAAGAGAAACAGGGCGGAAGTACTTGACAGTGGCAGGCCGTGCCAGATGGCCTTTCTCACTAGCTTCATGTATGCTAGTGATAGAACCAGCGTGGCGTGGCTTCCATTCCCTCCTAAGACTACACAGACCAGAAGCCGGTTTAGCTTCTCTTTGTTACTGGGACAAGATGTTCTTGTCTTTGGAAGGGACTGATCTTCATTGGAACTGAATCTTATTGGAGTCAGTTAGTCCCAAAGTACTATTTATTCCCTTTTGAATCTAGAATTTCATCAAGTCTCAGAAAAAGGGGAGTCTTAATATTCTTACTTTAAATTAGGAACTCTTAAATGTCTGACTTTGTCTTTTGGGGCTATTCTTAAACCTTTTAAGGGTCTTTCCACCCATGGGCACTTGTGTATTACTAGGAGGTTGATAGTTTCCTATAGCCACTGTAATAAACTAATACAAACATGGTGGCTACTTTCTCAGAGTCTGAAATGTTAGTCAGTCAAGGTCAAGAGAAGCAAAGCCGTGGCACCACAAAGGATAGTTGCTCTTGGCCTCACAACCTGTGGCAGCTGCTATATGTATTTAGGCCCTTCCTCAATATTTCAAAATAACCAGCCATATTTATAGTCTTTTTTCCTTTTCTTTCTATATAACATTTGTAGCTTTCAGAGGTTAGGATGTACTGTGTGCATATATCTTAAATTAGCATATATTGTATAAAGTAATGAATTTGATTTTGACATTTTCATACATGTTCTGTGAGTTACTTTTCATGGTGTACAAAACAGCTTACAGAAGCAGGTTAAAGAGGGGTGTACTGTGGCTCAGTCACAGTGCACAATTCGTCCTGGTACAGAAGGCAGGTGACAAAGTGTGAGCAGCTGCCACATTGTGTCAGTCCTGACAGAGACTCTTCATCCTCTTCATTCAGTTCAGCACTCCGGCCCATAGGATGATGCTGCCTGTGGGTGGGACTCCCCGCCTCAGTTAGCCCAGTCTAGGTAATCTAGAGACATGTCCAAGCCGGTCTCCTAGGTGAGTCTAGATCTGTTAGGTTAACAATATTAACTAGTCATCGGTTGGCTGTTTTCACAGTATAAATCTGCCCATTTGCAAACAGGAACTCTTTTTACTTTTTAGTGTCTTCAGTATTTCTTTAGTGTTTTATGATTTCTATGGTAGAGGCCTTTTGTGTCTGAGTAGGTTTATGCTTAGAATAGTTTCTCCTTGGAGACTATTGTGAGTGGGATTATTTTCCTGATTGCTTTCTCACTGAGTTGTTTTCAGTTTTTGTTTTTAATTTTTTGAGACAGGGTTTCTCTGTGTAGCCTTGGCTGTCCTGGAACTCACTCTATAGACCAAGCTGGCCTCGAACTCAGAGGTCTTCGTGCCTCTTCTTCCCAAGTGCTGGGACTAAAGGTGTGTGTGCCCCAGCCCATGAGTTTTTGTGGTGCTGTAACAAGCTATGGATCCTTGTATAATTTTGTATATTGCTATTTTGCTGGAAAGGTTCTAGACTTATGGATCATGTTTTTAGGGTCTCTCAGTTATAAAATCATATCTGTAGGAAGGAATAATTCAATTTATTTTGTATTTGCGTTGCCTGTGTTTCTCTTTCTTGCCTCATTTGTCTGGCTGTAACTGCAAACACTGGGCTGAATAAAAGTGGTGAGTATACTTACAGGATGTGAATATGCTTTGAAAGTCATTTAGCCTGCAGAAGTAATATCTGTTAATTCGTGTTTATAAGTAGAGAAAGAACATTAATTGCCTAAAATTACAAGATCTGAAAATGTTTGTTGCTCTTTTTTCCTAGCCACTTCCTTTTAGAAACTAGTCACGTGCAGAGCCAGGTATTGTGATATGTGTCGGTGGTTCTAGCACTTGGGGGCCGAGGCAGGAGGATTGGTGATTTGAAGCTAGTCTGGACGACATAGTGAATTCCCATTCACTCTGGGCTACATGATGAGACTTGTTCAAAACCCAAAAGATACAACCCGACCAAGATGGAGAGCAGCAGTGCCACACGGCTGTGGTTGTGTTGCTCTGAAGGACACAGATACCAGTCTGTCTCCTGTTTCTACAGTTTTGTCAACAAGGAGTGCTTTGGTAGTGGATTTAAACAGCATTCAGGGTGTGGGATTTGGCTTTTGTTTACCACCATTTGCCATAATTCCCCTAGATTCATTGTAGTTATTGCCTGAGTTTTTTCTTTTCTCCTCCTCAGCACTCCTCCTTCAGATGGATGTGCACACTGAAGGGCATCTGTGGTATTTCTAGCGTTTGACTCTTACAAACAAGCTGCTATGAACATTTGTGTATATGTTGTTATGCGGATGTAAATTTTCACTTCACTAGAGTAAATACCCAGCAGGGGAGTTGCTGGGCCATATGGAGGTTGTATAGATGTATGGGTTTATTTATGAGCCCTCAGCTCTGTTCCCTGGCCCTGTTCTTTTTTTCTTTTCTTTTCTAATGTCAGTAAACACTATCTTCATTGCTGTTACTTTGTACTGAATTTTGAAAACAAATGCAAATCCTATTCTTTAAAAATAATTTTTTATTCTATTTATTTTAAAGTACTTGTGCGTGTGTGCGTGCGTGCGTGTGTGCAGATCAGAGAACAACTTTCAGGAGTTGGTTTTGACCTCATGTGTGTCCCTGGAGTCAAACTAAGGCTGTCAGGCTGACCGTCTGGTATCTTTCTCTTGCATTTCCTCTTTTCTCCTTCTCCCCCCCACCCTATCTCTATATTTGTAGCCCAGGCTAACCTAGAACTCACTTAGAACTCACTATATAACCCAGACTGGCCTTGAACTCATGGTTATCTTGCCTCAGGTTCCCAGTGCTGGGATTACATCATGGCCTGCCCTATCTGGTCAGTTTTGAATGGCTTTTTCATTGACGTGATATTTTAGGGTTTGTACATGCAGTGTCTCTTACTTTGCTGTTGTTGTGACAAAACAGCAGGACCATAGTAAGTTATGCAGAAGACATTAATGAGGCTTACAGTCTCAGAGCGTTCAGAGTCCATGATGGCAGGGCAAAGGCCAGGGTGACATGAGCAGCTGAGCGTTCACATCATGATCTGGAAGCAGGAAACAAAGAGAACATGCTGGGAACAGTGTAGTCTTTTGAAACCTTAAAGCCTACCCCCTTAGTGAGACATCTTCTCTAATGAGGCCATACCTTCTAACCCTTCCCAAACAGTTGGGAGACCACGTTTCAAATACATGAGCCTGTAGAGGACATTCTCACATCACCACACCTGGTACAGTGTTAACAGTATTTAGTTCTTTCTATTGCCAAACCATTTTTTGTGTGGATAGTATCACATTATTGTTGTTGTTGTTATTTTAGTTTTTGAGATAGTGTCTCACTATGTCGCCTTGATTGACCTGGAACTCATTATGCAAAGAAGACTGGCCTCAGATACATAGATCTACCTGTCTCTGCCCTCTGAGTGCTGGTACTGAAGGTAAGTGTCACCACACCCAGACTGCCACATTCTTTTACTCCATTCATCAGCTGGTGGATTCCAAGTTGATTAGCGCGTAGTGGCTATTAGAAATAATGCTGCTGTGAACATTCATATTCTAGCTTTGCATAGGTTTTTTTTTTTTTTTAAAGATTTATTTATTTATTTTACGTACAGCATTCTGCCTGCATATGTGACTGTAGGCCAGAAGAGGGCACCAGATCTCATTACAGATGGTTGTCAGCCACCATGTGGTTGCTGGGAATTGAACTCATGACCTCTGGAAGAGCAGTCAGTGCTCTTAACCGCTGAGCCATCTCTCCAGCCCCTTTGCATAGGTTTTTGTTTTCATTTTTCTTTTGTATACTTAGGGCTAGAATTGTTGGCTCACAGGATAATAGTGCTTGAGCTTTTGAATAACTCCTAGACTGTTTTCTAAACTGGCTGTATGAGTTTACCATCCTGCCGCAGTGTGGCCAGGTCTGTTCCTTGGCGTCAGCACTCGTTCCTATTTGCTTTTTTGTTATATCTGTCCTAGAGAAGTTAAATGATCCTAGTGGCTGAAAGGTGTTGTCCCGTTACGGTTTGATATGTATTTTTTGATGGCAAATTAATATCAGTCATATTTTTCTATGTGTATTTGCATATGTGTGTTTTCCCTGGTGAAATGTTATTCATATATTTCTCTTATAGCAGATTTATTGTTTTTGATTATGAGTATGTGTATGGTCTTTGCGCATGTGCTGATGCCTGCAGAGGCCAGAGGTGTTGGAGTCCCTTGTAAGGGTGCTGGCCTCTCCTTGTAAGGTACTTGGCATGGGTTGTCTCTAGGGTCGTCTGCAAGAACACTTCCTCGCCTCTGGCGCATCCCTCCAGCCTTGCCTTTGTCTTGGTTAATTGGGTTATTGCCTGTTATCAGCTGCAGGAGTTCTTTATTTGCAATGTCAGAGGGTTGTGTACCTTATCAGAGGTTTGCTTTATGAAAGCTTTATTTTGTAGATTGATTTTTCGTGTGAACTATAGTTGATTTTGTAGAAGTATTTATCTAGTGTGCATAACTCATTTAGTTCTAGGAGGTTGTAAGGGTGATAAGTGTTTCTTCTGTACCAGTCATACCTTCTGCAAACTGGACATTCTGTTCTCTTCTCTGGATGGCATCTCTCAGTGTCTCCTGTTGTCCTGTTGGCTGACACTTCAGTGCTAAGGGTGGCTATTGTACTTGTCTTGTTTCTTTGGTAATGTGGGTGGGGAGGGGGCTCATTATGTTTTTGGTTTAAAATATTTGCTGTAGGGTGTTTTTTCTAATTGCTTACCGTCTTATCATTCTTCTAGTTTTCCTTTTTTTTTTGAGAACTTAGTTTGCCAGTGGATGTTTTTCAGACTTTTTCCCTTCATTTTGAGAATGCCTCACAAGAACCATCTAGGGTAGGCAGATTTATTTATCTTGGCTCCTGGCTTCAGAGGTTTCAGTTCATGGAGTCTGCTTCCATGTGTCTGGGCCTGTGGTGTGCAGTGCATCGTGATGGAAGGGTGGATGAAGCAGAGCTCCTCAGCTTATAGTGGTGAAAAAGTAGGGGGAGAAAATGGCTCCCTCTCCTGGAACAGGAGTGAGCTTTCTCCTGTTCACCTTTCATTCCAAATAGGCACTCAGCCCATGGGATGGTCCTGCCCACAATCAGGGCAATCTTTACCTGGTAGTCAGTTCTTGTAGGTCTATTCTTGTAGACATGACTAGAGGTGGGTTATGGATCTCCTAGTTACTTCTGTTACACTGACAGTAATATGCATGGTCATACCAAGTAATGGATTGTTTTCAAAAGCCACTTTTGTGGTGTCACAAAAGTGTATGTATGTGTGTGTGCTTATTTTTCTTGAACCTATTATTATGTATTGATTGTTGACTATTTAACTAGCTTTGTTCCCTGGATTAAAACAGTTTTTAATATCGTTGAATTCTTTTCTAATGCCTGCTGGGGGGGGGGGGACAGAGAGAGACAATATTGTTTTTCTGGCTTCTGCATTAATGCTTCCAATTCATCATGTGTTTTTAGGAGATCTTGTGTAGAACTAGTTTTAATTCTTTAGTCATTTGATAGAGTTCTGATGAAACGGTCTGGGCTAGATTTTTTTTTTCAGAAGACTTTTAGATCTGAGTTCAGTTTCCATGCTTATTATGGGGGTATTCAAAATTACCCATTTAATTTTGAGTGATTCATGTTACTTGGTGCTTTTGAGGAATTGGCCCATGGACACATAGACAGGATTCCTCATTCCTGCTTAGCAGGTTGAAAGTTCTGGTGTCATGAGGCTGCTTAAATCCAACTGATGTGATAATCGTCTCATTGCTGCTTCCCTTACGGTCTTAGCTGACACCTTGGGGTCAAGGCTGTGGCCTTTACCTACTCTTGGCATCAGAACCTTGACTCTAGAAGTATATCACAGAAGGCAGGTTTTGAGGATTTCTATTCTTGCCCAATGTCTCATAGTTTTTATTGCTGTGATAAAACACCATCAGCAGAAGTAAGCTGGAAAGGGAAGGTTTGTGTTGCTTACAATTCTGTATCATAGTCCATCACTGAGGGAGGTCAGAACAGGAACTCAAGACAGGAACCTGGAGGCAGAAACTGAAGCAGAGACCATGGAGGAGTGCTGCTTACTGGCTTGCTCCAATGGCTTGCTCAGCCTGCTTTCTTACACTATCAGTACACTCTGCTCAGGAATGGTGCCACTGAATGTACTGTGCCCTCCTACACCACTAATTAACCAAAAAAAAAAAAGTCTTACAGGCAATCTGATTGAGGCTTTTTTTTTTTTTTTTACAGTCGAAGTTCCTCTTCTTAAACAACAATAGCTTGTGTCAAGTTGACAAAAACTAACCAGGACATTCTGTGTCCTATTCTTTCTTTCTCTTTGTTCCTATGAAGGGTTGACATGCCCTTTCAGCTTCCTGCTCTTGCTGTGCCGTGCCCTCCTTTCCCTGATAGACCATCCATCCGGAACCATTAGCCAAATAAACTCTTTATTCCTTAAGATGTTTTGTACATGATAGCTTTTAACCCACAGCAACAGAAAAGTACTAGTATAGTATACTATAATACAGTATTCAATACTAATATAGTATTGGATATAGAAATTGGGGTGTGGCGTGATAGACCTGACCACGTTGTTTTATAGAGCAGTGCAGAGAGTGACTCCTCGTGGAGTGGTGGAAGGAAGTGGTATGCCATGATAAATTTCCAGTTGAAAACAATAGCCAGGTCTTAAAAACATATATAGTGTTATTGTAACATAAAACCTTATAACTATCCCTCATACAACTGCAAAAACATTTTAAATTTAGGATATATATTTCTAAAATATATTTATATAACATAAAATATTTATATAATATTTCTATGTAAAATATGTTATATTTATAATTATATGTTATATAGATACATACATTCTACTTATAGACTATAAATACATTTTTAATATATTTATATAACATATAGTATATATAGATAGTACATAAATATATTTATATATTTAAATATATGTATTTAGTATATATGTTCATTCCCTAAGTTCTGCAACTCCAGACAACCCTGAGTAAATACATAAGCCCATAGGTATATGAAGTAAGAGTGGTTTTGTTGGATCCTGATCTTTACCTAGTTTGATTTGACTTTACTCTCAGGCAATGAGTATCAGAGTTAAATAGAATTGTAGGGCATCTGGTGTGTACCCTTCAGGAACTGTGGCAGTGGGCTCTGAGTACATTTCATGTAGCACCTTAGGAAGGTCATGCCTGCTCTTTTCTCCCTGGTCCTTTTGGTAGGAAGGGTGCAGTCATAATTAGTTCAGGGCCACAGAACTAGAGGTCGTTTGTTGGAAGAATTTCCTGTTTTTTGACCACAGACCTCATTTCTTAACCTTTGTGTTGAGCCAACTGCCATTCTTACTTTAGGGATTAAAAACCCTTCTCTGAACTGGCAAGTGTGATCTTTGCACTTACTTGGTTTTGTTTTGAGATGGTCTGATATGGAGCACAGGGCACATGTGTATTTCCATGTGCTGGGGTTACATGAATGGGCCACACAGCTTTGCTATTGCTTTTGAGCTCAGAACTTCAGTTGCTCCCCCATCGCAGGATAATTCCCATACTCTTTATGCAGTCACTTAAGTCCCAAAGTGACTGTACTGCCCAGACTTCGTATGAACTAAATAAACACTTTGTGTTTACAGGGGATGCAGTATGTGGGCTATGCCCCCTTGTAAACTGTAATGAGAGGTCAGGAAAAGGATGTTGGTATAAAAATAGCCTGTACTAACCATGCGAGTGGTTCTGGAGGTCAGAAGAGGAGCATCTGCATGGAGCAATGCTGTCCTGAGGAGACTGTAAGACCTGAAGGCTGTGAGAGCTGGGCTCCGCAGGTGATGCTCTATGCACAGAAGAATGTGAGTGGAAGGAAGAGGTTGGGGTTCAAGCTGAGGAAGGAGGCTGCTGTACCTGACTTCCATGGAGGGCCTTCTCTTGAGTTAGAGTGGCGTCTGGTCTTCAAATGAGTTGAAAAGTTATGCTATGTTTTTGCCAGCTGAATTTTTGCCAGATCTTGCTTCTTGCCCACTGTTTAAACATACTGAGTGCTGTTGTAGGGCCAACCAGCGATAGCATCGGGTGAGTGTGCTAGTCAAAGTTTACTAAGTACAATGCGTAAATATTATTTTGTTTTAACCTTTTATATGTTACCTGAGCTTACCAAAGGAAGCTTTAAATTATAAAAGTTCCAGAACTACTTTTAGTAGTGAAACATTGAAATAAACATGGAAATAGCCAGGCTATAGAAGGTAGTTCTTTAAGTTGGGTAAGTTGTGATAAATATTTTAAAGTCTGTTGTGTGTGAACTCATATGGTTACCATGTGTGAGTCGTTCAGTGGAGTGTGTTGCTGGCACTGTCCCAACTCTCTAGAGCAGAGGTATTTGCTGCTGGTCATTTGCCCTATGTCTTGAAGATATAGTAACTTTAGTTGATTTTTGGTTTGAAAATTAGCTGTGTTATGTAACATACACTATCGGGGGAATAATATATAGAGAACAGTTAAAAGCATAGAGTCTTATGTGTGCTGTGTAATTTTAGCCCTATAGTTCCACAGTTTGTACCCGCTGTTCTCACTAACTTATATTACCACTTCTTTCCCGTATCATGTTTTTCTTTGCTGTTGTTTTACATGACTTCTATTAATACATAGACATCATGTATAGAGTTCGGGAGGATTTTCCTTTGACCAACAATAAAATCATTTACAGTTTGTAAGTTGCTCTTTTGACTGCATTGATGACTTTCTAACTGTAGTGTATTCTTGTGCGTCACAGTTTAACATTGGCCACCCAGCACTCTTTACACGGCTGTTGATCTGTTAATCACTATTAGGTACTTCTCTATTTTCTGTTTTCTGTAGGGTGTGTGTGTGTGTGTGTGTGTGTGTGTGTGTGTGTGTGATATGCACACATATGTGCAGGTGGGAGAGGCTAGAAAAGGACATTTGATCCCTTGGAGCTGGAGTTCCTGTGACTGAGCCACGTGACTTGGGTGTTGGGAACTGAACTTGGGTCTGTACACATTCTTGGAGCAGTCATCCTCTTAATGGTTGAGCTATCTGGCCAGCTCCCATTTCTTTATTGATGGACATTTTACTCTTCTAATGTTCAAGTTCACGTCGGACTCTAGTAAGTTACTTATTCATTTACAAATTTGTTGTTTTGGAACTGAATTCATGGCTTTTCTTCCATTGAGCTATCCCCCAGCCATCTGTGAAGATCTTTACTACATACTTTCTCGGTTTCTTTCTTTTCTTTAATTTTTTTTTTGGTACAGTAGAAATGTGAATGGTATTTTTGGTTATAAATATATATGCACTTTAAAAGTGCCAGCCTCACTGTGTTGCTTTTTAAAGGAGCCCCATCTGTTAATGCCCATAATCATAGGGTGCTTGCCTCTTTCCCTCTGTGCTGACTTCTACTAGATATTATCACTGACAAATAGGAAAAACTAGTAATTGGAAACACATCTCATACTGCCTTAATTAGATTTTTGTATGTATTTTCTCATATGAGACTATTTTGATACCTTGCCCATTTTTCCTATTGTTATATTTTATTCTAATTCTTTAGTGCTTTCATAGTTTACATGTAACTCTTTAATTCATCTGGAATTTATTTTGATTTCATGGAATGAAAACTGCTTGATTCTGGAGGAGATTCAAGGGCTAGTGGGCCTTGAAATTGTCTGGAAAAATTTAGAGGGTAAAAATAAACTTGTTGCCATTGGAAAGTAGTTTGTTTCAGATTTATATAAAACCTTAATATTACCCAGCTCTTTAAATTCTATTTGTAATGGAAGACCCTTCTCTATTACTGTAGCAGAGAGAGAGCTGGGTTCTCTGTGCACGTCAGATGCTTGCTTACAGGGAGTTCAGGACAAACCACATCTGAACTGAGTTGCATCTGCTTCATACAGAAGAGAGAAAACTTGTATTCAGAGTACATCCGTCCTTTGCCATGTGATAGCTTTTTCTATGTCTGATGCAATATTTGAGGTTTAGTGGGATTTGCTTAATGTTCCTGGGGAAGAGGCTTTGTAATCTAAGGTCTGGGGCTAATATGCATTATTTTCTGTGGCACAGGGAGTTATTGATTATTTGAGGCTCTGGAGTAAGATACCAATCTTGAGTTGTGTGGATGGGGCCTACAAGAGATCACCCGCATCCTTAGAAGTGGAAGGTAGAGGGACATAATGCACAGAAGAACAGGGGCAGCGACCACAGAGGCAGAGAGGTTGGAAGGAGATGGTCACAAGTCAAGGAATTTTGGTGGCTGTATGAAGTAAGAGCTCTTCTTGCCAATATGGAGGAAGGATGACATACACCTGACTTTTGGTCCAGTGATACTATTCCAGATACTTGGGTCCCCATATTAAAGAAAGTTTTAAACTGCTATTTAAGTCAGTGAGAAATGTATTACTACAGATGTAGGAAACCAGTGTATTCTATGTGAGGGTTAGCTGTTTCCTGCTAATAACAAGTTCTTATTATTTCTCTTGTATAATTAACTTTTCATTTATATTTGAGATGAATTTGAGAGTTATTTTTTAATGTGTTTGGAAAATAGTTGAATAGAAATTATATTGCCTTTATAAATTGTGTTGTTTTATTGCCAAATTCATAAATGTGGGAATCTTTCTAAATATCTAAATTGTCTTCAGTCTCTTTAGGCAGTGCTCTGTAGTGTAGTTCAGAGCAGTTTTTAAGTCTTTCACTTCTTTGGTTGAATTCATTCTTAGTGTACTTGTAAAATGCGACTTGTTTTTGTAAGTTCTTTTTTGGTTTACTTTTATCTCCTCCCTTCCTCCTCTTCTTCATATTTCCCCCCTCTTTCCTCCTGTCTGTCTGTCTGTCTGTCTCCCCCTCCCCCGAACTCTCCTGGGTAGATAAGGCTGACCTTAAATGGTAATCTTTGTGTCTCAGCCTCTGGAGTAATGAGATTACAGGTGTGAACCTCCGTGCCCACACTTGACTTTTGTGTATTGAATTTTGTTCCCTGTAACTTTTCTGAATTTGTTATCCCCTCTGGTATTTTGTAATTTCCTTCTAAGTTTTCCAGACTGAGGATCATGTTTTGTAGAAATCACACTTTTCTTTCTGATTTGGATGAGTTTTAGTTAACTTGTGTGACTAGTCTTGGCTAGAACTCCCTGAACACAGGGCTGAGGAGCAGTGGAAGAGTGTCCTTGTGTTCCTGGCTTTACTCATTCAGTCTTTCATCCTAGAATATGATGTCAACTTTTACATTTGTAAAATTGCTATGAACTGAGTTAATCGGTAAGCTTTGGAAGATAATTTATTATTTTCGTTAGTCTCGAATTTTAGAGTAGACGGAATTTTCATACCATTGTAATTTTGTAGTTGGCAGTTTCACAGTCTGGAGAAAGAGAAGTCAAAGCATAAGAAAGCGTAGGGCTCCATGGAATGGGGGGCCTTACCTGCAGTCCTCTGGATTCTGGCATGTGACGATTACTGCTTCTAATACTCCTTTTTTAAATCACTGCTCACATAACTGCAAGGTTTGCCTAGGTTAACCCTTCTAAGCTTTAAACATTTTCGCATGTGTGTATCTAGAAGTAACCCTTCTAAGCATTAGCCAGCTTTCTGATGCTTTTGCTCACATTGGAAAGAAGGCCCATGGCCACTAGTGCTGAGCCTGGAAGAGTGGGGGATGTTTTATGTCCTAAAGTTAGAGCATGCATAGTTCTTAGATTTATTAAACTGTCTGGTTATTTGCTTTGGGTTATTTTGATAACATTTTCATAGTTTCTATTCCAATTTCTGATGGGCTAGGTCTTATGTGTGTGTGAGAATTATGTTTGTATATTTAAATGTAAGACATTCATTTATTTGGAGTGCATAATACATTTATTATACTTAATACTTACATATATATATAATATATATATTATATATTATATATTATATATTATATGTGTGTGTATATATATAATATATATATATATATATATATATATGAGACTTTTGTATGAACTTCCTTAGTGGAGCAAAACCCAAAAATGTCCTACTCCAGGTGGCTTGATGGACACAGGTGCGTTTGAGAAGCTTTTACAGGGAAAGTCTACCATCCTTCTTGTAAGGGAATTGTGCTACTGGATTGAGCATTTATTTTCCTTGTTGCCGGAACTGGTTCAGAGGGTTTCTAAGTGCACAGTAAAGATGTGTGGTCATGGGATACTGGGGTTTCTGGAACCATCTTCATGTTACTACACAGTGATAATGGATTTTTCAGACTGAAACCAAGTTTCCTGTCCTTATCCAGTGCTTCATCCAGTGCTTAATTCACCCAGTCAACTTCATAAAGAGATGATGCTTTTCAAAAGCCAAAGGCTTGCATCGTACTTTGGGAGATGGAGTTTCTATTGTAATTCTTCTTCACTGTTAGGAGTTCCTAGTTGTATTGATATGCAGTACCAAGTAGTGTCTTCCTTGTAACAAAGTTGTCTAGAATATGAGGGTCTTGGCAGACATCAAAATAATCACGTGTTAAGGATTTCATGTAACTCATAGTCACTGTGGGATCAGGCACATGGTTAACTGGTTCAAAGAAAAAGTAAAGCAATCTACAAATTTATATGGGTTGAAAGAATGTTGAAATGGTTTGCACATGGAGCAGCTGTTTGGTGGGGGAGGAGGGGCTTGGGAGAGGCTGGAAGTCAGTTGAATCTTCTACCTGAGAGAGCGGAACCTGCTTTTCTCTCCGGTAAGCCTGGTGCACAGAGTCCTGGAGCTGCTTCTCTAGAATGGAATCTGTGAGGTGGAGGGAGTGCTGGGTTTTCCTGACATGGTTTTCTTTCCTTGTTACTGTGAGTTGTAGAGGGTGGAACTTTGGGGTTCTTGCATGTTACTCTGTGTGTGTGTGTGTGTGTGTGTGTGTGTGTGTGTGTGTGTGTGTGTGTGTGTGTGTGTAGATTTAGGGCACTGGATTGTGTGAACCGTGGTAGGCAGAGTTTCGGTATTTGCATTCTTTTATCTGGATACTCTTGGAACTCCATGACTTTTTATAGCCATATCATTATGTTGTTAATGAAAACAATCTTAAAATATTTGATTATATACAGATCTATGTTTGAATTTTCTTTGCTGGTCTTATAGAAACTTGGATAGTTTTGTAGCTTTTTTTTTTTTGAGGGGGAGAAAGGGAAAAGCTGGTGGTTACAGGAAGGAAAAAGAGTAAAGGTGACGGCATTTGTATGGTTTTTAGAGCCAGCATGAACCGTGCGTGAGGTTACAGAGGCTGTGCAGGGGTTGGAAAGAACCCAGGCTTTTCAATACTACTACTTGCCTGTGGAAACACAGGTATGCCTCCAAGGGTACATCACCTTGGGTTTCATTTAATTCCTCCTGAACATTTTTTTTTTCTTTTCTTTTTTTTTGGAGCTGGGGACCGAACCCAGGGCCCCTCTACCACTGAGCTAAATCCCCAACCCTCTTCCTGAACATTTTTAATGAATGCTAGCGTGATCAGTTTTACCCTAACATGTTTTTGTAGAGTTGGCTGTAGTAGTTCTCTGTTTGAATAAATGTTGAGTAAATCTTTTCTTTTTAATGTTTTTCTCTGTGAGTTTTGTCTGATGCATGATGCCCTCTAGTGAATCTAGCCATTCAGAAACATGATTAAGGGGCAATAACCAATACAATTAAATCTTCAAAGGACCATCCCAGCAATCCCTGCGTGCTGTGTTAACATGGTGAGTTTCTGACCCGTGTTCAGACAAAGATTTGACTGTCTCTGATCATCTGACTGAATTCAGTGACTCTGGCAGAGGATATTTAGAATCTCTTTAGCTCAAAGGCTCTAGTTAGACTCTATGTACTGAGTATGTCTGGTGTGCAGCACTTCCCAAGGCCGAGCGAGTTTGAAAAGCCCTATATGTAAGCAGCAGGCTTGGGGTTGGGGATTTAGCTCAGTGGTAGAGGTTTGTAGGCTTGACTTCAAGTAGCTATGTGTGTGTGAGAGATGGCTCCCACAGCTGCTCATGTCCACTAGCCTCGACATTTAACGTGCACCAGTTAGTTTAGTCCTGTACCTCTAATGTAGACATTGAGAGCCAGGCACCTGGTTCCTATTAGTGTTCTCGGCACTTGAGAGGTGGAAACAGGAGCTTCAGGAGGTCAAGGCCAGCTTAGGCCACTTGAGATCATGTTGAAAAACAATCACTACCAACCACCACCAACAGCAAACACACGGAAGTTTTTGATTCAGAAAACCTAAATAATTTGCCCAAGATCGTTTGGAAAGTAGAGGAACCCTGACAGCTCTTGTAAGTTAACGATGGGGTTGGTAGCGGTCAGTGACTCTAGCTGCCTTCCAGGTTGACATCCAGCTTTTGAACAGTACCTAGCTGTCTGTATCAGGTGAGCTCAAGTCTCTTTTTTTATTTTTGTCAAGTCAGGCTTTCAAGTGACCCTAAGAGCCTGGAACTTTGTGTGTAGCCAAGGCTATCCTCATGATTCTCCTGCCTCTGCCTCCAGCACAAGGCCAGGCGGCTGCCATCACACCTAGCTTTCAACTGCCTTTACGTTGTTGATCTTAAAAGTGTGTCTTCTTGTAAGTTTCAATTGCAGAAGTGATGGCTTTGGCTGGACACAGTTGTATCACTTGGGAGCATGAGGCAGGACTGCCAGACAGTTCAAAGCCAGCCTGAGCTGCATGGTGAGACCCTGTCCCAGATAAATACAAGTGCCAGATTCCTAAGCCTGTCTGGATATTAGAATTTTCTTCCTTTCTTCCTGTAAGGCTCTTTATAAAGATGTCTGTCTTTACTGATGTTACTTTCTTTAAAACCTTTGTGATCTGGAGACCCTCTGGGTCATGACTTTTTAGTTTTGGTCACTGACTAAATAGAAATTGCTTTCTCCATCTGTTGATAACTTAATCTCAGGTTAAAACGAGCTGTTTAACTATTCTAGGCTATAGGCCAGACTGTTAATGTGGACATAATTTAGGATATTTCTAGTTCCTAGAATAATAAGGTGAACCTCCAGAAAATCAGATGTCATATTTTGTATAAGGAGATGTCTCTCATTTCTGGGAAGCTGTGTGTGTTTTTTGTTTGTTCTTTGTTACTGTTTTTAATGAAGCTTACTTGCTCCAGCGTTCATGTGGCCCTAACTTACATCTAATTAGATTATAGATTGACGATTGGCCCTTAGCCTCCTTATTCTCTTCTATTCCCTGTGTCCCCACAGACTAGTTATCAGCATGCCTCCCCACTCTCTAGTGATAGTCAGTTAGAAATGAGGGGCATCATGAGGAGGAGGGAAACTGGGAGCCTTCCTTGAAGGACAGAAGCTCAGAGGCGCACAGTGTAGGTTCAAAGTCGGGAAGGGCGGAGAGGGTTATAGAACAGTTCAGCCAAAGGAGGAGCTGAAGAGAATCCCAAGTCCATTGGCCTTTTGGAGAAATCAGAGCCATTTCTATCTGTGAAGAATGGAAAAGGACTTAAGGTATATGAATTAAGAAATAAATTGTGGTCTGAATTCTGTGGCCTATGACCTGGGAATCAAGTGTTGGTGACAGATAAAAAATAGGCATAAGCCAGTCATACAAGTGATTGACAGACAAGACGGGGATAGGAGGTGTCTCTCAGTCTGGATAGCTACCACACAAGTAGGGGTGATAGAAGGTTGTAGAGCATAGCTCCACACTAGGCTTTGCCCATGGTGGTTGAAGACTGTGTTGCTAGTGTTCTTCTCAGGCATGTTTGAGATGATTGACGTATGAGGTGATGCAAAACCTCCGTCGCTAGCATGTCTTACAGTTCCAGCAGGAAAACGCCAACTCGGAAGTGCGGTGCTTTGGAATGCGGTTGCCCATGAGCAAGACTTGTCTTTCCACATTTAGTTTTTCATTTGCCAGTCAAGTTTTTATTTGACAGCAGAGTAGGCAAGTATCTGTAAAGTAGACCTATTATGAAAATATTCCTACCCCAAATATTATCATTAGTCTTATTGGCTTCTGCAAGTTAGATAAGATTGAATTTTATTTGAAAAGCTTTTAATTAACTGTAGTAGCCATAAACTATAATCTTATTTTGCATAGTATTTGTACCTAAGATTTTATTTTGTATCACATAAAAATTAAAAATTTTATGTTAAAGTTGAGATAGATTTTCTGACCTGAGTGCCTAGAGGGGATATGCTTTGTGGGATCTTGTTAGGTTGCCTAATTTCTCTACTGCTTCAGAGTCCTGTTCCATATCTGGGTCTTGAGTTTCTTCCAAAAACAATATTCATAATGACACTATTAATATAATTAAATCCAGAAAGGCACAAAAGAAGGTACAGGGACTAGAAATACACTTTGCTGTGTGTGTCCTGTGGAATACTGTGCACCCGTGAAGAAGGTGATACTTTGCCTTTGTTTTCCTGCATGGCTGAGTCCTGTATGAGGAATGAAAGACTATGGGAAGTGCTGGAAGGAGGCTGCAGGGTCCCGCAGTGCTTTATCTTAGTCTGGTTGTATTTACCTCATAAAATCTCATCAGATGGTATATGTAGGGCTTATAAGTTTTCAGCAGATAGGTTAGCCTTTAGTATTTTTATCAGCATGTATTAATTATATAAAATGATTTCATTACAACAGTTTCATGTCTGTTATCTTCTGATCACATTCATCCCCACTACTCCTCTCGTTTCCTCTTGCTCTGCTGATTCCCCTTCTCTTCCTAACTGATCTACTTCTATCTCACGTCTTTCTGCCCACAGAAGTTCATTAAGGTATTTACAGGATTGTGTGTGAGAGAGTATTCATGGGAGAGCATAGAAGTTGTTTTTTTCTTCTCCCAGCACCCCTTAACTACCTAGCAATCCCCCAAGGGGTGTGGGCCCTTGTGAACCATGCTGCCATGACAGGATGTTGACAAGCCCAGTCTTGTACAGACCTTGTGCAGGTAATTCTGATGCTGTGACCCTGAGCGCCGTGGCTGTGTCTTGTGTGAAGGACAGCAGTGCACAGTACGCTAACCACCCCCAGCCCTTAGATTCTTTCCCTCTTTCCCAGGACGTTCTCTGAGTATTGAATGGGGTTGATCTGGTTATGCTGAGCACTCAGCAGTCCAACAGTTGCTTAGTCTAGGGGCTTGGGCCAGTTTTGCATCTCTATAGTTACTGTTGTTAAACACATGAAGAAACTTCTTTGACCAAAGCTGACAGCTGGAACTAAGGTGACTTCAGCTTATATCTGCAGGCTCTTTGGTGTTAAAGGCTGAAAATGTATACCAACACACACACACACACACACACACACACACACACACACACACACACACACACACACACACACACGGAACAGGAGGGAGAGGTAAGAAAGGGCTAACTGGGGAAGTCTCGAGCTAGGTTCTAATCTTCACTACCCCACTAAAAATCTGTGGGGTAATTTTCCTCTTCAAGCCATAGTGGCCATATCTGTAAAGTGAAATAATACTTGCTTTCTGTATCTGTATCAATTGAGGCAGAACATGAAGGCACATCAGCAGCTAGAGAAACTACTCTGGGTCTAAAGTGACATTGCCTGTTGTACTTTTGTGTTTGTCTAATGCTGCTTTTGCCTAGAAAGGATATAAATCCAGAAGTATTAAAGGAACTACTAATGGAATTATATTTTGATCCACTGAACCACATTTTTTTGAAGCTTTCCCCAAAGTGTCTATAGCAACTTAACTGCCAGCTTCTCCCAACCCTCCTTTTAAAACTAAGCCTTTCAGCAAGTAGAATCTAAGCTTTCCATGTGTGCTGGGTACGGTGCTAGGGGCATAAGTGGCAGTGAACAGTGTTGACAGCCCTTATAAAATAAAGGCAACATTACCATGACAGCAACATGGGAACTCTGGCCGTTTTGATTCTTTGACTGTAAGTATCTGAACATGGGATTAACCAAAAAGTTACTTGTACACAGGCCTATAAAATGATATTGTTATTGTTACTGTTTTGTGAACACTTCCTAGTCTGCTGCCTATATAGGCCCTCTGCCCTCTCAACCCTATACAAAAACTTTTACTTTCTTTCCACTCTTGTTACTCTTGTTTAACTATTTGGAGCTTTCTCAGTCTAAGACTCCTAGATTGTAATTCCCGAGACTCCATAAAGTCCTGTTGAGTTTATATGCTCTGCATTTAAATTGATTAACACCCTCACAACCGTAAGAACTAAAGGGAAAGCCAATGAAACCCTTAGAACTGTGCAGTCAGATCTGCATTTGTCTACAGGATGATGAAAGGACTGGACATGTTGGCCATTTGTCTAAGAAGGAAAGAAGGAGAATCAACAGTGGCATAAGCAAGAGGTGAGTATTTTGATAAAAGTGGCAGCAGCAAAGAAATGATAGACTAGATTGGAGATAAAGCTACCATGCCCCATGCTGACTTTAGTGAATCTAGAGAATGAGGGAAAGAGAAGAATAAACTTGGCTTGTGAGCATCTGGGTAGGTGCTGTTCTGTTTATTGAGTTGGAGAAAGATTGTGAGCAGTGGACCATGTAGGAGAAGGATGATAGTGTGTTTATTTTAGGTAGGACAGAACTATTGAATTGCTTACTGTCCAAGTGTCCAGTAAGCAAGTGTGGCACTTAGAGAGCATTGCATTGGGTATCTGTAGTGAGAGATCACAATATAGTTACCATGGAGAAAGACCAGAACAAGGTAGGGAGAAAACAGCCAATGTCTAAGGAATGGAATACCTCAGACTTTGAAGGTCTTATAGTAGAGGAAGAGCCCCTCTAGCTGGTAGAACCACTGAGGTAGGGGTCACAAAAGCTGAGCGAGACTAGCATCTTGAAGAGGGAATAAGCATGTATAGAATGACCCCAAGAGGTAGATTAAAATGAGGAAGAAATGCCTATTGGATGTAGCATCATGGAAGTACCCTGCTTTTGTCAAGGTAGATTTGATGTGATGGCAGATAGGGACAGCTGATTGTGCTGACTGGAGAGGAAGTGGGAGTATAAGGAAGTAGAGGCTGTGGTTGCCATAGCCTTTCTCTGGACAGATACCCTGATTTACACGAAGAATCTTAGCATCCCATTCTGTAGGGTTTGCATTATCCCTATAGGGCTGGAGGAAGTTAGCATTGACCTCTGACGCCTGGCAATCTTTTTTTTGGTTAGGAGTTGAGATTCTGAATTTTAGAGGCATTTCCTATTTAAGAATAAAATTGAGTATTCAATATGTGTTAACTTCTGGAATTAGTATTTTAATAAATTAAAGGATGATTTACCTTTTTAGGAAAATAATTACGAGCCTTAAAAATTCTTCAAAGACCATTTCATCTTGAAACACTTAGAAATTCACTTTTTTTTTTCTTTTGGTAATTACAGTGTTGCAGTAAGACCAACATCTAAATAGGAATTGCATTTGGCACTTACTGAACTCAGCACTATTTCTGTGGTTTTGATTTTTTTCCTTTATAAATAGAATTTTAATCGGTGTAGGTTAGATTTTCCCCCAAGCCTGTTATAATTAGCAATGGCCGCAAGTTAACCCTAAGTAATGTGTGTAATGAATCTATTAACACTTAACAAGCACTCCTACCATTCAATGAAAGCAAGTAGGATTTGAATTAAAGAAATACAGTAATAGTGCAGGAAGTGAATATAGCAATTTAAAGATAAGTTGTTATAGCTTGCTTAGCCCTGTCATCGGGGACAATTTGTACTCATGTTTAAAAGTCACATATGTTAGAAACATGGTCCAACACACCATTGCAGCTCATTTACATACAGAATATACTGCAGAGTGAGACTGTCACTGGAACAATGTCCAAAGCGTGTATGCCTGCCATGTCGGGTTCACTGCATTGGCCAGCATGGAGGTGCCTCTTTCTTTCTCCTTCTTTCCTTCTTTCTTTCTTTCTTTCTTTCTTCCTTCCTTCCTTCCTTCCTTCCTTCCTTTCCTCTCTCTCTCTCTCTCTCTCTCTCTCTCTCTCTCTCTCTCTCTCTCTCTTCCTATATATAAATAGCGCAAAGATAGTTATTAATTTAGGATTGTGACTGAAATGGACTCTATCTAGGTTCAAATCTCAGCATTTTGGCTTTGCAGGTCATTAGCAACAGGAACAGAAGTTGTCATGGCGGTGGTCAGCATCAATCTAGGAGACATAAATAATAAAATCAACTCTGGTATTCTGATGGTCCCTGGCTCAGAAGTACAACATTGGATAAAACTAGGGCAATGTAAACAACATATGCATTTTAATTAATACAGATGTATTAATATTGGTTCACAGTAATAGTCATCACATATATGAATCTAATGTTAAGATGTTATATTAGGGGAATGTGGGTATGCAATATATGAGGATTCTGTTTTGAGTATTGCAGTTTTTCTAGCAATGCTTAACTATCAGGTGAAACATTTGTTAAGAAAACAAACATAGGAGATACCTTATAACTATCTTTGGAAAATACAACCTGTCACTTTGTGACTTTTATAGGAACTGACTGAACCCCGGTTTCTTTATTTTAAAAATGATGTCATATGTCTGTCTAACTGGGTTGTTGAGAAGAGTAATGAGGCAAGGACATACATCTGACTTTTCATGTGCTGTGGCTTTTCAAAAGCAACTTAAAGAAGGGAGAATTTCCTTTGGCTCACAGCTCCAGAATACAGTCTACCATAGTAGAGAAGTCGCCGCAGCAGGAGCTTGGAGCAGCTGCTTTCTTTGTGTCCACAGATAGGACGAAGAGCCTTGGATGCCTGTGCTTTGCGCTCTGTGTCTCCCCACCCCCGCGTGCGTGCGTGCGTGCGTGCGTGCGTGCCCGCCCACCCGCCTAGAAGACTAGAAGAGGGTATTGGATCCCTTAGAGTCCTGGTTACATGAGGTCATGAGCTGCCTATGTCGGTTCTGGGAAGCAAACTGAGGGAGGGACCTCTCAAGAGCCGCATGTGGTTCTCAGTGTGGCACCATCTTTCCAGCCTCTATTCATTGTAACGCACTATCGGACCCATAATCTCTTTTGTTCAGGGAATGGTATTCCCCATTTTTAGGGCTGGTCTTCTCAATCCCTCACAGGAGTGCTCAGAGGCTAATCTAAGGTAGATAATTCAAATAAACAGTTAACCTAATCATGATAATCCCTCACAGGGTTTGCCTGGACGTTTTCCTCTTCTGGATATGTACATCAAATAGGAAGAAGATTCCTTCACTGTAATGAATATGGAGATGGGCCATGTAAATAGAAGCTTATTTTGGGTCACAGTTCTGAAGCTTCACGGTCAGGACTGCGCACACCCACTTGTTTGGGTCTTTGGAGATAGTAGTGTTTCATGGTAGTAGCATATGGTGAAGCAAACTGCTTATAATTTGAACTAGAACACAACGAAATGAGGCTTTTTTCTTCTTCCTATAGGCAATAAAGCATATAAGAAAGACTATTGAATAGTGAACTAGGGTTAAGAGACCTAAACTTCTCAAATTGCTACTAAAGATTACAGTAAATTAGGGCAATGTTTTTCCTTCTTAGAATCTTTGTTTACTGGGTGTGAGATGAGAGGTAGGTTTGTGTGGACTGTTTACTTGAGGATAGAGTCATCTCATAGCCAATGAGAAATTTGCTTCAGGGCAGTTCTTACCTTTCCAAGGTCCCATCCCAGGAAAGTTCGTCTCCTTGCCTTCTGTTTACATCACGTTTTGTCACCAGGTAGAGATTGCACTGCATCTTTTACTACATGCCTCGTGAATTTTTAAGTGATTCAAAAACTCAGATACACTTTCTAAGTTGAGAAATTTGTTCTCATTTATCAATCAATAGAATGTGCTAAGGATCCTACAGGGATTTCCCAAAGAGGGGTTCTAGAAATATTCTAAGTATGGACAGCATTGTTGACATATGACTGCAGCCTCCCCAAACTTCTCATTTGAGGGCACATGCCTCATTTAGAAAGAGTTCTGATTTGTACCCTCTGGTGGTGGGGCCCAAGTCTGTCTACTCTGTGTTCTGTGGTCTTAGGAGGTGGGGCTTAAGTCTGTTCCTCCTTGTGTTCTGTAGTCCTAGGGGATGGGGCTCAAGTCTGTCTACTCAGTGTTCTGTGGTCCGAGTTTGGAGATATTCATGTCACATTTTTAGTATCCTCTCACTATTATATAACAGTTGGCTTTGGCATTAACTGATTTACTGTGATTTTAAGATAATGGCATGGGAAGAATATGGCTATTGTTGAGAAATGTGTTATTCAGAATAAAATCTCTTAAGGCAGGTCTAGTCCCTTGTCTAGAACTAAAGTTTGGCTATTCTGTAAATCTAAGCTGCAAAATTTTAATATGACTAAATTGGTGTGATCAGAGTATATGCCATGCACACTCACGTGAGAGCATAACAAAACCCGTGGTCAGTGTGCACACTGTGGCTGTGTACACTTCTGTGAGACTAGAACACTAATATATTTGCCAGACATTTTAAAAAGTAACTTCACTTTAAAACTTGAACTAGTTACCAAATACAATTTGAGTTTCCCAATTGTGTAGGTTAAACTAAGTTTAAATGATCTGAAATTCTGTTTGTGAAAATAACTTTTTAGATACTTTACTATAGCAACGATATGTGTTTAAATTAAAAAAAAACAAAACCAACTCTGACTTAAGCAAAGTCTTTTCAAACCTGACTAATGATGTACAGACTGATAGCGGTGGCGGATTTAGATAGTTGTTCCGTTCAACACAGTGTGATCTTTCACCAGCAAGTACTTGACTATTTGCATGGCAAGATTAGATAAGAGATATGCACTCCTTTGGAAGCCACTCACCGCAGAAATCACCAGCAGGTGTTTTCCATCACAGTTGGCTTCATTTGTTCTGGTCCTCCCATGGCCTACTTATTTTAAACTGGCTGAGAGATGCATGACTAACTGTTACAGGAACGTTTGCCACTGTTGAAGCCATTCACTAAGCTTGCAGCAAGTGGAATTCTTACCGTTCACTTCCAGGCTGTGGGTTTCTTGGTACTTTTAAGGTGTGCAGTGCAGTGCCTTGGTTCCTAGGACGTTAGTAGATGTGGGGGAAGATGGGAGAACTACTTTTTATTAGAGGGTAGAAATTAGCCTTTTATTTTAATTCGCTCCTATTTCCATTAGTTGTTAATACTTATAAATGTTCATATTTTTTAGTGTTCAAGTTTAATACTCTTAGATTTCTTACATTTATTGTTGAATAACACTTAGATTTTCTTAGCAGACAGGTCATTTTACTTCTTTACTGACTTTTCCCCCCTCCTCTTTTGTCCCCCTCTGTGGGTCTCATCACTCTATCCAAGGCTGGCATCAGACTTGAGGCAGTCTTCCTGTCTTAGTCTCCCAAGTCCTGGGCACCGACATTCTCCATTTTTATTGCTGTTTATAACAAACGGTTATAACCCATTCTAACCTAAGGGTGGTTAGGGACACACTGTGTATATTACATATTATGTCACTTTGTTAGCTTAGTGTCTTTACTAAAAAGGGAGTTTTATGTTCACGCTATGTAACAGTGTATTTTAGTTTGCTAATTAACTTTTTTCCTTGTTTTTCTCCTTTTCTTTTTTAAAGACAAGCATTCATCTTGTAGCTCGGGTTGGCTTGAACTCACACCATTCTTCTGCCTGAGCCTCTCCAGTGTTGAGATTACATTTTTGAGCCTTCACAGTTTAATTTACTCTGCTCTTCAACTCCTTTTTGGGGTTTAGTGTGTTTTTCTTGCACATTGCATGGTTATACAATCAAAAATGGTTCAGTTGTTGCTTTCTACTTTTTATCTTAATGTTTATTAACATATTAATTGTTCATGATAATTGGGTTTAATTATGTCATTTTATGCATATATGTAATGTGTTTAGATAATGTTCACCCACTTCCTTCACTCTTTCTTGCCCCCCCATCAGTCCCCTTCTTCCAACATTCTCCATTTTCCTCCTTCATAGCTTAAGTGTGCATGTGACTTAGTGGGTCTCATTGTGAAAACTTACAGGATTGTGGATGGGAGTTTGTTTACAGGAATGTAGGCTCCTTACCAGTGGCTACCCTAGTGAAGAAAATGTCTCTTCTCCCATATCACCCACCTCAGTCTTGTTGGGGCATAGAATCACACTAGCCCCTCCCCATTCTACTGGACAGAGGGTGTTGCCAGGACCAATCGTGAGCAGATCTTATATGGGGAACCACAGATGCTATGAGGGTTTGAGCACGAAAGTCCTGCCGTGCCCAGAGGTCAGGGTTCTAGACTGCTTTCCCCTTTCTTTGTCTCAAATTTGTCCTCCTTCTTCTGTGACAGTTTTTCCTGAGCTTTGAAAAGGGCATTACGGTGTCCCATGTATATGGGTATTTTTGTCTCTGTACTTTGACATCACCACTGCCCACTGCACAGAAGAAGACTCGACTACAGCCAACTGCCGCAGCACTGAAGGCATAAACATCGCTACCCAGAAGACGGTCTGACTGACATCTTGCGGACTTGGATTTGGAGTGTAGATAGTTTCTGCTGGCTGCTAAGCTGCTCTGCCCACCTCTGGTAACTCATGCTGCATTGCCCGTCTGAGTGTAGGAATAGTCTAATAGCATACACTGGCACACTGAGTGTACAAAGGTGAAGTTAAGTCCCTCTCACTCATGGGGTAAGGCTGAGTCATTTTGAAGTCAGGAAAGGCCATTACTTTAGTCACAGACTTAAATGACATATTTAAACATATTTTAGTATAAAATTAAGACGTAAAATTATATTTCTCGATTTCCTAACATTGTACATTAAAGTAATAGAGAATTGAGTAATATGTTAACATTTTTACTGAGTTATGAACTTGCACTTATTTTTTTCAGTTTGCCGTGGACAGGTAGAGCTTTGGCACGTTTGGGAAGCCATCTGCCCGAGCATCCTCATGCTCACTGCTGTGGAGACAGTGTCCAGAGCGCCCTGCTCACTGTTGCCTCACTGTGGCTCGTGTCTGTCCACCTGAGGCTCCCTTCCCAGCCCTTTGACTCTCCCTTACAGTTCAGTTTTGAATTCTCTTTAAGGATGCCACCACTGTCCACTACACGCTGTCTGTCCCTCTCTGAGAATGAAGCTTGTTTCCTTGTGACTGAGTTCTAGACAGTGGAATGTGGTTAGAAATGATAGGCCTTGTTCCTTCACATCCTTAGACTTTGTGCAGGATGAACACGAACCAGGACATGCAAAGCCTAGAGCCCTGAGTGGCTCTGTGGGAAGAGAGGGTTCCCACCCACCCGAGGTCTGTCTCCTGTAACTGTTATATATCACGCTGGATAGTTTTAATTGTCAACCTGACACCTTACGGGATCACCCCCAGGAGTCTCAGAGAGGGCTTGTCTGGATCGGGTTAGCCTGTAGGGATGATTGATGTCTGCGAGGGATTTTTAAAAATAGTTTCTAGATTGTTGCTTGTTGGTGTTGTGGGGTTTTTACAGCAGTGTATATATTGAATTCTGCCTTTGTCAGGATCTTAGGTTATTAAAGCTAGAGAAAAAGCTTAGATGTTTATTTAAATGCTAGACTTGAGGTCATTTCTGTTAAACATCTGAAGGATATTTTACTTTTTTGCAAATACTTTTTGTTGTAAAAATAAAGTATAACGCATATATTCATGACAGTTTCAGACTTAGTAACTTTTTTTAGACTTAATAGTTTCACTTAAGTGCATTTGTTTTTATTGATTTTAGAGTGTATTTTGTTTTGTTTGATACAGAGTCTCTCTTCACAGTCAAGGCTAATCCTGTACTGTAAATCAGTTTCTCTTGGCTCTGTCTCTTAAGTGTGGAGTTACAGGTGTTGCCCTGCATTTGTCCCTGGCAATGTCTTTATTGAACAATACTCAGTTCATCGGCTAAACCTCCATTGAACAATACTCAGTTCATCGGCTAAACCTCCATTGAACAATACTCAGTTCATCGGCTAAACCTCCATTGATCAATACTTAGTTCATCGGCTAAACCTCCATTGAACAATACTCAGTTCATTGGCTAAACCTCCGTTGAAGCCGGGCTTTGCTTCACCGGTCTCAAGTGTTTCTCTTTCCTTTTCTCAAGTTTTCTGAGTTGTCTTTACAGGCCCAGTTCTTTTCATTTTAGGAAGTGTTTTTAATTGTGTGTGTGTGTGTGTGTGTGTGTGTGTGTGTGTGTGTGTGTGTGTGTGTGCGCGTGCGCACGCGTAGAGCAGAAGAGGATACAGATACAGAAAACTCTGGTTTCAGGCAGAGTTAGAAGTAATGTTCACATGGCTGTCAGGAACTGTGCTTCACTCTTCTGTAAGAGTGATTATACACTTGGTCACTGAACTGTCTTTCCAGCCCCTGCCCTCTCCCTGGTCCCACTTATAACTGATGAGATACAGACGGTGTGCTTCTCATTATCTGCACTATGGATTCCGCATAATCTGGAATTCTTGTTACAGAAACATGAAGTTCTGTGTTGGAAAGAACACAGGCTTTTGAGTTAAAAGCATGTGGGTTTAAATTGACTGCTTTCTGCTGGCTGTGCTGTCTAGGCATTTAAGTGTTTTTGAGGTCATGTTCAGCTACAAAAGGGAGTGCTTCGAGAGTTGTGAGGATTGTGAAGCAAAATATAAAATAGTTTTATGACAGATCTGTTTTGACTTCTAATGATTTCCGAAAGGATTCATTTTTAAAGCACTTGATTTAAATAGAGCCAAGTAGTTCAGAAATCAGATTGAGGAGGAGGGCTTACCCCATTTTAAAGCATTTTTCTATTGCCAAAATTTTGTGCTGGTGACTTTAAGTGAAAGTGAAATGAGTAAACGAACTGCACAGTCTAAGAAACCCTCACAGCCTCAGTGCGTCTGAACCCCTGATGCCTGAAGCCTACGAGCCTGGCCTGCTTCTCAGGTGATGCTCCCTAGGACCCTGGAGAGGAGAGGCCCAGGCCTGGATGAGGTGGCTATAGGGAAGGGCAGCTCCGGGTTAGAGCTGCTCTGTGTTTGTTCACACGTGAGCTTTCATGGGAGTTTTAACAAACCGTTCTAATGCCTCTTTGGGCAGACGAGGTTCCACGTGTCTCATAATGCCTTAATGATTGCACTGTGCTACTCTGGAAACTATTGCCTTTCCCACCAATTAGCAAAGTTATACTTACGACAAATACTTTTAAAGATACTATGACTTTTAGTTCTTTTTCTGCAGATCTCAGAATTTTTGTTCCCAAATGACTATTTTTATAGGTCTTCACATTAATTTCTTCATTTATGTTTTTATTTGCTAATGATAGGAATACGCTACATGAAACACTCTTGAAAGTGCACGAACAGAATTCCTGGTCATTCTCCATCTGCTCCTTACTTCCTCTCTGCTAGTGTAAGGAAAAGGGTCACATATGTAATATTTTAATAGTAAAGTAGACGTTCCAGATATTAACCCTATAATTATTTGTACAAAATACAGTTTGTACATGAACTGAAATCTAGTCATTGTATTTCAGAATAAGTTATAAAAAATTGTTTTATACTAGTTGCAGAGAATTTTGTGGTTGATTAAATTCAATCTGATATGCTTTGGATAAAAGTGGCATAATTCTGTTTATATTACAAGGCACTACACAATAATTATGGCATCCAAGGTGGTTTTGAAATAAAGTCTAATAGAAATATACTAACAATACCATTCCATAATCTGTGAGAAGTGGATTTTGTATCGTTACCTTTTCTTTAATATTCTATCAGGGTTTTTTAATTTCCCAATTTAGAAGTGTTTTCTAGAAAAGAAGGTGCCTGTGATGTCTTTGGTTCCACTTGTTACTCTGGCACTTGGAAAACTTGTCCCATTAGTGAAAATGATATGGCATGACTTCTACATAGCAGGCTTCCTCAGGTCCTAAAGGCAGTCTCTAGATTTGCTTCCAGCAGAGGGCCCTTTGAGGCTGCTGCTGAGTGTTTCTTTAAGGAGTAGTTCCTTGTGTCTTTGTAAGTTATAAAGTCCCCACCTGATAAAGGTCGGGGGTTTTCTCTTGAAGAAAGACTACATGTACATGGCTCTACACGGCTCAGCATACAACTCTGGGTGTCTAGTCCTTGGCCATACCAAGGTTATGTTATTCTGCCATGAGACTAGACTGTAAGAAAGGCACTGATTTGACTCTTTTCTTTTTGCTCCTGTCTATTAAAATGAGTACTTGAAATTGTGCTTGTTTAATTATAGTAACATGTAACTTAAAATCTTTCATTAAGGGCAGTAGTGTGACTATGGACTGTACAAGCAATGTGGTCAGCTTGTTGAAGAAGTGTACTTTCATGAGGGAACTAGTCATCCTGCTGGCCCAGTAAAATCAGAAATTCTGTGTTTGGAAAAAGAAAAAGAGACTGAAGCCTGAATGTTAGCTCGTGCATATCTAAAACATAGGACCAATGTTTTCTAGTACGAACCTTCAGACTTTAGTGATTAACATTACTCTTAAAGGTATGTATCAGTGATAGGCTCTATGTAGGTAAAAGATTAAAAGAAATACTGAATTCCGATAAAAATTGCACCGTTTAGAAAATAAGCATTCACTGTCACTCCACAGTAGTGTTGCAGCAGTGTTTGAGTGCCTGGTCTTTCTTCCTGTCAGTGATGTTACATTATGTATTTTCTGGTCTCCTTTTGGCCTCTGGCTTTATTTTGCATATTTTAACTTTTCAGTTACTGAATTCGAAGTCCTCAGAGTGACAAAGTGGTTTTGCATATGCATAGGCTGTATTCTGACAATATCAGTCCTCATTCTTCTCTTACAATCCCCTTTCCCCATGCTTCTTTTCTTCCATCATTCCACATATGAAGAAACATGCTTAAAATATCTTTATTCTTAGTTTCTGAGGTGAAAGTTCTTTATGATGTCTCAAGATTTCTCTTCCGTCAGGAGTCGAGATCTTCACAGTAGAACTATCCTGGGTTGGTAATCCATTTGACTTCCTTGTTTTCAGGTGAATTATGTAAAGTTTACAAGTCACTGCTTATAGGTGGAATTGCACAGTTATCACCCCTGATTAAGTGTGGAATCTTTCTTTTTAGTTCCCTAAATAAACTTTGAACTCACAGTCACTTTCTGTTTCTTGAAACTTGTGCCTTAGGAGACCACTGACTTACTCTTTGTCTCTAAAGCTTTATCTGTTCTGGGCAAAACTTTAGTAGCTAGGAGTCTTTGACGGACATCTTTTACTTCAGCATGGTGTTGTGGAGCCAGTCTGCACAGTAGCATGTAGCAGTTCTTAATTCCTTTTGTGGTTCTGGAGACACTGATAGATGGGATATATTGTTTACTAATTTAGTAAGTGATGAACTTTTGTGTCATTTCCACTTTCTGACTGTAATATTAACACTGCCTAGGAATTGTGATTGATTTTGTCTGGATGTGTGCTTTCATTTCACTGGGTGTACACTGAGGAGTGGAGTTCCTCGGGCATACTGTAACTCTATGGTTAACATTTTGAGGACTGTAATAAGCAACTGGAAAATACCAGCTAGGAGGCATCGTGGCTACCCTAATCATCCTTTCTGAGATGGTTTCACGTTGGTCATGTTCCACTCAGTGTGGGTGTATGTGGTTTTTAACTTTTAGGTCTTAGAGAGATCTTTCTGTAATAACAGGAAATTGTTGAAATACAGTTTTTTTTTAATGTTTTACAGAGAAAAATATTGGTGGCATTTCACTAAAAACTTTAATGTTAATTCATATTGTTTGAAACAATTTGGAAGCAACAGAAATTGACAGAAATCCAAGACTTCAACAAAGCTTCTTTGGACCGAGGAATCACCAAGGGTGGTGTGGACCATAAAGGACAGCAGCAGCACCTGGCCTGCCTCTGTCTGCCTTTGTCCTGGTCTAACTGTGACTGTACCCCCATTCACTTGATGTTTAAACCCATGCTCAGTTTCTCCCTTCATGAGACACAGAGCTACCTGCAAAGAAGGGGGCTAGGGATGTAACTCAGCTGCAGAGAGCGTTGCCAGAGTGCATTTAGTTAAGCCAGGGCTCGCCCCAGCGATGGTGGTGCTTGCCAGCATTCACAGACTCCAGAGGAAGTAGAGGCACAGGGAGCCAAAGTTCAAGCAACTGGGTGACAAACAGAAGCATCAGTGACCGTCAAAGCATGCATGAAATCTGGTAAAATCATACTTACAGAATTCATATTGTAAAAATGAAGTTCATGAAAAAAGCCTGAGATAAGGGAAAGAAGTAGGGATGGGGATTATGGAAGCAGAGAGCTGAGTGTGGGAGAGGACGGACTTCCTACAGTGTGAGTTCTAGCAGAGGACATGTTTAAAATGCAAGGAAAAACAAACTTCATCCCCAAGAGGCTTGTTCTACCTTTTACCCCTTCGGCTGTGAAGGGAAGGGCACTGACAATTTCAGAATATAACAGGCAGAGCAGGCACTGACCATTTGTATTTTCTTATAAGCACCGTGTATCTGATTGGGTTGTTTATAAACTATCCAACTTAAATTATTAGATGTACAGTTTTTATAAATATTGCACAGATAAAACACATGTATTACAAAAGTACAGTTCTGTGGAACTTCATGAAGTTACTTGGTTGGAAAGTAGGGCCAGCATCAAGTCAATGAGACAGCATTTCTGGTGTTCTCTCCGGGACTGCTTATCTATTTTGAAATTTTGAGTAGAAAAGATCTTAATATGACATATACTTTACTCTTTTGCATACTTATGGATACATTTTAAGTAAAAGATTGTATCAGAATTTAAGAACTGAATATTTATGTATATCAAACATTTACATGTAATATTTACATAGCTAAGTCTCATATAGACACACAATTCTGTCTCTAGATGCCAAAGGGTAGATAATGAGTTAAGCACTCATTTTGTCATTCCCCTTGCTGCCTAGTTCTAGGAACTGTCAGAGTGGACTTCCCCAAGAGCAGTTAGCAGGCTTCGTGACTGAGTCTGTTGGGTGTTAAAAGTTCTTGCTTAGTGTGAGTAGCTGTAACCTAAACTTGGCCCCATTCTGTGCCTTCATAGTCCTGTTGTGTTTTATCAGAATGGGTCAATGTGGTTCGGTTTCTTGTAAGACCTTTCTAACTACTATGCTTGTTTATCTGTGTTTTTTGTGCCTGAGAAAATCATATTTTCTCATGCTGCTGTGGAAAGAAAGAGGTGACACGGTTTTCCTCTTTCCTGTTACAGTGTCCCTGTCTTCCCTGTCACAGTGTCCCTGTCCTCCCTGTCACAGTGTCCCTGTCCTCCCTGTTACAGTGTCCCTGTCCCTGTCCTCCCTGTCACAGTGTCCCTGTCCTCCCTGTTACAGTGTCCCTGTCTTCCCTGTTACAGTGTCCCTGTCCTGTCCTCACGTTACAGTGTCCCTGTCCTCCCCTGTTACAGTGTCCCTGTCCTCCCTGTTACAGTGTCCCTGTCTTCCCTGTTGCAGTGTCCCTGTCCTCCCTGTCACAGTGTCCCTGTCCTCCCTGTCATAGTGTCCCTGTCCTCCCTGTTACAGTGTCCCTGTTCTCCCTGTCATAGTGTCCCTGTCCTCCCTGTTACAGTGTCCCTGTTCTCCCTGTCACAGTGTCCCTGTCTTCCCTGTTACAGTGTCCCTGTCCTCCCTGTCACAGTGTCCCTGTCTTCCCTGTTACAGTGTCCCTGTCTTCCCTGTTACAGTGTCCCTGTCCTCCCCTGTTACAGTGTCCCTGTCTTCCCTGTTACAGTGTCCCTGTCCTCCCTGTCCCTGTTACAGTGTCCCTGTCCTCCCTGTCACAGTGTCCCTGTCCTCCCTGTCACAGTGTCCCTGTCCTCCCTGTTACAGTGTCCCTGTCCTGTCTTCTCCAAGTTCAGGCTCTAGAGAAGATCCTAGGCTGCCTTTTCAGCTTCCTCTGCAGACATGAGTGTTCAACCGATACAGAGACATTTTATGTTTTTGACTTATTTTTGTTAAAAGAAGCCTTTGTCTTGATGATTTGCTTATTAAAAAGAGTATATTTTTATCTTCAGGATATTTTGAATGGAATTTTTAAATAGTTTCCTGATACCATGATTGACTAGGAAGTAAAGATGAATAACATCCTAATGGTGACATTAGGTTGTAATTTATTTTATATTAGTAGTCTATATCCTGAAATAATTTAAAGTTATAATAAAAGACATATGTGACAATGCCATTGAGAATAAAAATAGAAGACGTCAGAGAAGAAAGAGGTAATGACTATGCTCTGGGTTTCTGGAAAGGATTGTTCTATTTAGCTCTGATCTTTCTGTCCTTTGACACTGGAAAATAAATATAGCTTTCCTTGGGGCATAAAGAGACATTCCACTTTATTGGGTAAGACAGATGTATTTATGTTACTAGGTTCTGAAAAAAAATTAGGTGGGTATTTGTTTTGTGCATAGAGAAGCTTATATGTAAACTCTTCGGCACCAATTACGAGGAAATGTAGATAGATGTATCCACAAGAAACGGGCTGTACAAATTAGTATGCAACATGGATTTAAGAGAAATTCGTTGGCTCTGAAGTATTTCACTGTGTTAGAAAACAGTGGTTTAATGATGCTTGGGCAGCAGATCTTTACGAGTTTACACAGGAACACATTGACAATCTTAGTAGCAGGCTCTGATTGTCGACTTTATTTTTCAAAAAAAATATACATATATATATTTCTTCATATATAATTGATTTTATTATGTGAGTCAAGATGTACATGTTTAATAGTTTTACTTAAAAAATTATAAACTTCTCTGATACATTTGTCTCAGCTAATTCTTTTTTTTTTTTTTTTATTAACTTGAATATTTCTTATATACATTTCGAGTGTTATTCCCTTTCCCGGTTTCCGGCAAGTCTCAGCTAATTCTTAAGGATTGTATTTTCTATAAAGTAATCAGGGATTGTAATATATTCCTAACCATGGATTAATTAGCATGTTCTTGAAATTATTGTAATTAAAATGCTTTAGGTTATAAAATGCATGCAAAAGTAAATGAATTAAGGGGTGAAAGCTCTTTTCTGTGTTTCATTTAAGAGTGGGGGAGATCTATAAAATATTCTTGTTATTGCTAATGTAATGTGTATACGTGAAGAATGGATATTGATAGTCTTGGTGAACATACATGTAGTCGTAATCCTTAAGAAGTAGAACATGACCAGTACTTTAGTAGCCTCTTGTATGCACCACCACGAATATAATCCATTTATGTGGGTCATTTTTATTTTTCTATAACAACCACTGCCTACCTACACATCTGTCTATCTTGACTGTCTGTCTACTTACCTATCTACATAGGTGTTTGTTGTTGTTTTAATTAAGAAGCAAACTAATCTGCTACTGCCATTATTAGCTGAAGACTCTCAGACTCTCAAAGGTGCTGTGGCAGTTGGGAGTCATCATAAACCTTCAACTTCTAGAGAGTTGGCTAGGTCCTCGACTTGGGAAGGTAGTATTCATACATGAGTGAGTTCCAGTAAAGAGACTTGCCAGTCAGGGCATGGGGGGAACTCCTAAAATGTTGGCTGTCCGATGGGAACTTTCAAATAGAAACATCACACAGCCTCATTAAGGTAGCCCCTCCAACAAATACTTGCCCAGTCCCCACCTCTGTCTCTCCCGAGTGAACATGTACATAGTTAGGATGGCCTCTATGAAGCTATGGACCTCCATTTAGGTTTTATACCTTCATCATCGATTACTTTTTACATACATAACCACTACAGAAAAGAAAACAAAGTGACAACATTGAAACTAGGATAACTGATTTTGTTATCTTCCATGACTTACTATTTGCCTGCATGCCGTCCTTATCACCCGATGTTGCCTCTCATGGTCCGCATGGTCTGCTGTCTAAATGTCCCACACTCAGGCCCTGCACTGGATTGCATATATGCATTCTCAGCGCTATCTGCATGTGAGGGAGAACATGGACTTTCTGTTTTCTGAGTTTAGTCACTTCTCTTAATTCTATGTGTTCCAAATTAATTTCCTGTAATTTCATAATTTTATTTTTATTTCCAGCTAAATAATATTCCGTTGTGTATGTGTGCCAAGTTTTCACTACCCGTTCATTGGTTGGTGGGCGTTTAGCTTGATTCCATTTTCTCGCTATTTTATATAGAGCACCACTAAGCATGAATGTACAAACATTTCTATGATAGGATCCTTGTGGCAAGTTTCATTCTAATGAAATACAAGAAAAAAAAGTTACCTCATTTAATTTCACTGATCATCAATGACCATAGTTTATAAAAGGTTTTTCAATGGGAATTTTGCAGAATCTAAACTCAGTTTAGACTTATATTAATAATAGAATCACAACTGTCAAGTACATAAGATATTTTATGGAATATATATAGTTAACTAAATTTTTTCACTATAATACACATATACTTATGCATATGTATATACACACACACACACACACACACACACATGCACGCACTCAAAGTTACTCGTTTTCCTATTCTTTTGAAAATAGATGGGTGTTTCCAAACCTCTTTCATCAGTAGGGTGGAATGTAGGAAGTGTGACTTCCTTGTAATGGAGACGTTTGGATTTGTGGTACTTTACTGACCACTTGTCCTAGTGAGCAAATGAGTTGTAGATCACTGAAGTACCACTATTCGTGTATTATAGACCTATCTGTTGTTTACTGCAGCCTTGATTTGTTCACTGATCCAGATTACGAACTTGTTAGCATTTCCCAGAATGGTGATGCTTCCTCGTGAGTTATGGTGGGACTCTGTAGTGAAGGGAGTGTCCTCCTCCACTGCTTCACCTGTAAATAGTCCTCATCTAATCTTACACATTCCAGGCTGCAGTTTGGATTGGGCGGGAAGGTGGAGTGTTTGTTTTAGGATACACAGCACTGTCAAGGGATATAGCCAAGGCCTTTTCTTTAAATCCTCAAGTGTCCGGATCCACTATAGCATGATACAGTCTAAGAAGAGGGTGTGATGCAGGCTAGATTAATGGTCCTTTGAGAGGAGGCTGGCCAGTTGACAGGAATCATTGTTACTAATATGGCTTATTTTTAGCTGTTAAAGGCTAGTACACAGAGTAATGGGTTTTATTATGATGTTTTAGATCATGATTTGCTTTTACAGCCTTGTAGTATTTAAAATTCAACTTTGAGTTAGAGCAAGATTACAGATTTTTTCCATGTGACAGATGTTCGGGTTGTATATAAAAAGTGAAGTCCATAAGCTTTATTTTGCATTGCTGGAGACTAGTCCTAGTACCCTGCAAGTTTTTCTACCACTGAGTTGGGTCCTTCAGAGCTGTTCAGATGGTGGCATTCACCAGAGCCCAGGTAGACCTTAAACTTGGATTTTTTTTTTTTTTTCTGATTTGCTGAGTAGTAGCTGGGATTGCACATCTACACCAGCAAGCAGGGCTAAATCTTCAGATCTTAAGTAGGTAAACCTCAAGTGTGCCGTATAAAGTGTGCAAATAAAAAGATGACTATATTCAAACTAGTCAAGGCCTTAGAGTAGATGTGCCTTTGGCCTCCTTACATTACAGGGGAGGCGTCCAGGTAATGGACTGTGGCATGACCGTTTGGTTACTAAATGGTGTGCTGTGTGTCTGACGTGCCCTGAAGACTGATAGTGCTATGTCTCAATCTTGTTTCTCTCTCTCTCTCTCTCTCCCTCTCTCTCTCTCTCTCTCTCTCTCTCTCTCCTCCTCCCTCCCTTTTTTTTTCTTTTTTGCCAATAAGTCTTAGGAGTTATCTATTTTAAAGTTTAGAGAAGGCTCTCAGCAAAGACAGACTGTCCACGCTTGTGACACTTTTAACTGTTGTCTTAGAATATGAGTCATATTCCTTAGTTTTTCCCATTCCTTGTGCCAAGCAAGATGAAGGTGCTGTTTTCCCCATCCTGACTTGTACACAGCTTTCTCCCTAGGGCCCATACTCTTGTGCATTGCTTTGCATGCCAGTATTGTGCAACTTATGCTTTTATACTTCAGTGATTTCTAAATCTCTATGGCTTGTGTTTTACATTTCTACAAACTTGTATGTATGTTTTTCTGGGGAATTTTCTTTCTGTTCCCTCCACCACTTTGTCCAGGAAGATGCCTTCTTGAATACCTCAATTATCCCTGCCCCCAATGAATGGATGCTTCATGATATACCACTATTATAACCTGGCTTACAGCGAATTGGTCATGTTTGTGAACTTACCTTTCCAACCAGACTGAGAACAGTGCACATTGTCAAATACAACAAGAAAGTATGAAGTGAAGTGTAGTTGGTTCCTTTCTAAGGACATGTAGATATCCTCAGTGGACTCCTGGCCCTTATCAGGGGTTCTCCTCACATTGGAGTACTCCAGAGATAATATAAACAACTGAATGGGAAGCATAAGTGGGCCATGTCTTGGTTCACGTACTCTGCTTTGCCTTTTGTTTGGCATGGCAGCCACAGGAAGCCATACCTTATTTTAAAAGCATGTGTCAATCACTGCCATGGGTTGGCATTATTAGAGTCATGCTCATGCTATTAGGTAGGGCATCATTAGGTAAGTGAAGCTTGTATTAACTCCATAAAAAGAGAGTGGTTGAGTGGGAAAATGTTGGCTCACTTGGAGTAGGCATGATATTATAGGCTGCTGTAGTACAAGTTGGGAATCTTATTCCTCCCATCCCTTCAAGGTCTTACTGGGCAGTGTTATGTGAGACACTTAAGATAAGTTCCTGTGAACTTCTAAAATTCAGAATACTTTTTTTTTCTTTTTTCTTTTTTTCAGAGCTGGGGACCAAACCCAGGGCCTTGCGCTTGCTAGGCAAGCGCTCTACCACTGAGCTAAATCCCCAACCCCCCAGAATATTTTTAAAATAAAGTTTTAAAACTTGGTTTATAATTATGTTTTCATAGTGTAATTCTTTGAAAGCATGTGCCTAATTAAAAAATTATATAGTCTTGAAAAAGATATATATATACATATACATACATATATATACATACATACACACACACAGACACACACACACACACACACACACACACACACACATATATATATATATATATATATATATATATATATATAAAATAACTGTTTAAGTCTATTCAAATCAAATACATGAAACTGTATCTGGTGTATTATAAAGGCTTAGAAAAATATTTTGGATTATTGTTATTGACATCATTTGAAGACTAGACTTTCCTAAGAACATAACTTATTTCAGCTCATCATTTTAAACCTTTTTACCTGCAAAGCAGAACATCACTGTGTAGCTTGGGCAACAATAAACTGACCCTCTAGCTTTAAAGTCAGGGCTCTTGCCTCCCTCCCAAGTGCTAGATTATAGGCAGGTGCAACTATGACTGGATCAGATTTAAAATGTCCAGGGCTGGGCAAGTTGCCGAATGATAGAGCGTATACTTGGTGCGCATGGGTTCAGTGCTGAGCTCTAAAGACAGAAAGGAGGCCAGTCAGTGGACTTTCCCATGGACTTTCCGACCAGTGTGCACCATACCGTGCTCACCTGCCAGGCTTCCCACGTGCTGTCCTTTAGCACTCAGGGCATCTTCCCTCCCCAGCTACAGATGTTTCCTCTCCTGTGGGTTTGCCTTGTAGGAATGTTCCCTAAAAGAAATGTCCCTTGAACCTGACATCTTTCATTCAGTACAGTGCATTTGAGAATAAGTCAGGTTGCCTGTGTTGGGCATAGGTCTTCATTGGTGATTCAGAATCTACACACCCTCAACTGACAGGTTCTAGTTTTATGCAAGTCTGAGAAATGGTGCTCCAAAGGATTATGTAGAACTTCTGTGAGGTAACTTTATGTGTACTAGAGAGTTGGTAGATTTTCTGAGTGTCAGTGTGGGATTTTGTACAACTGCCAAGCTGTTTTCCAGAGCTCTGTATAATTGTGTTCCCACCAGAGACGTATGTTAGTTTAGATTGCTGCACATCTGTGCCAGCCATTGACCTCCTCCTCCTCCTCCTTCATTTGCCTATTCTACATAAGTGTGTAGTTATTAACCTAATTGACCGCCACTTTAGGACTTGAATGTAGATCCAGAGAAAAGCTATGAAATGCAGGCAGAGAACACATACAAGGGAGAAAGGAGGAGGGTGGACTTGGGTTTTACAGTCATGAGGCCCCGAGGCCATGCCTAGATTTGTGAAACTTTGCTGACTAGCCCACGGCTGGCACACAGTAGGGATTTCTTTACATGCTTGTTGTTTCATAAAAATGAATAAATGTTGAAGTAACTTGATTAGGTTTGCTCCATTATATTCCATTGTAGTCATGTGATAGATCCCTTTATGTAAGGTTGTTTCTTGACATGGTTAGTGGTTAATATTGGTCTCTGTAGGAGGGAGGTGGCATTAAGAATTGGAGTGTGCACTAGGCAGGCCTTGATGCTTTGAGTTTCATTAGGAAAGTTGTTTTAGCCTCCATGAGGCTTAGACTCATTACTATACCATGGGAAGATCTCATTTGATGGTAGTTAGGTCATTTTTTTTCCTTATAATCACACCACACCAGACATTGGTATGAAGAAGCATGCAAGAGATTTTAAAGATAAAGATATTGCCCTAGTGGGATGTAAAATGTAATTAAGAGCAAATGCCTAGAGTTGGCTGGTGGCTGACAACACAGGACAAGGTAGATAGAGGGTTTTCAAATAGAAACAAAGCATTGTAGGTGGTGGTGGTAGTAGTTTGTGTATGCATAAGAAACAGGTCTGAAATACTGAATTTAAAGCCTATGTTCCTTTTTTTTTCCTGTTAAAAAGTTTAAGATGAAGATTGGGGCGAAGCTGCTGTTGACATTGTTAGTGCAGAGCAGCTCAGAAAGTAGGGTGGGGAGTGTGAGAGGGCACCTGGCTCCCACAGTGCAGTGCGAGCTGGGGCTTCAGTCATGCTTCTCCTCATTCCCTTCGCCCTCTCCTTAGTCCTGCTTTTTCTACTTTGTAGGGTTTTATGTATGTACCATCAGCTATTGCTAGAAATTTAAAAATACACCTGGTGCCAAGTTAAACCGGTTTATGTTATAAAACCAGATATTGGGATTTTCATTTTCAAGTGTTTCCAAGCATTTGTTTTAAAATATTCATGCTGGATTTTGGTTTCAACACCCCTAAAGTAATACTTTGGTTGATGTCTGGATAAAGCTAGTGGAGGGCAGTGACTTACCTAGCCAGCTCATAAAGAGCCAGTCTAAGACCAGGTGGCCAGAAGTGTGCTTTTAGGGTCTGTTGTAAAAACGAACACTTCCAGACTCTGTTCTCTGAATTTTACTGCACTCCGGGACAGTGCTGTGGCTTTTAGATGTGCTCACCCATATGAAGCAGTCTTATAAATCCTCACCATTATTTCTGCTTTTAGGTAGAAAACAATGCCTAGACTAGGAAAGAGAGAAAGAAAAAGCCTTTAATGCTAACTTCTTTTACCAGACAGCATATTTTTCTGAAGAATAGACATTTATGTACTTTTTTGAGACTATCAATTTCCAGTGTACTGGCAACTTATTAGGCTTATAGCCAGGGAATCTGCTGGCCTTCATCAGTTACTCTGGGTAACCTTGTCTTTAGAGATTATTATATACATAATCGAGATGAAATTGGAGCAGCAAATGCATAATAATAAAATATCTTCTCTGTTTTCATTTTATCTTTCAGAATCATGGTGTCATGGAAGGGAATTTACTTTATACTCTTCCTGTTTGCGGGAAGCTTTTTTGGAAGTATTTTTATGCTTGGTCCCATTTTACCTTTGATGTTTATAAACCTGTCATGGTATCGCTGGATTAGCAGCCGTCTTGTGGCTATGTGGCTAACACTTCCTGTGGTAAGTTACACACCAGAGAAGGGTCAGTCTGCTTGTACTGGGGTGGCCTATCTCTTGAACTTTGTTAGCAATGAATATCTAGTTTTTAGGAGAAACATAAATCTTCTGTGTTATATAATAAGCATGCCAGATGTAAAAGAGAAGTGAAATAGATAATAGAAACATTCATGTTCTTAAAGCAGAACCTCATAAAGATCCTTACAGAAAATAAGAATTTCTTTCTATGTTTGTCATGCATTTTCTTTTATATTTCGTATAATGAAAGGTATAATGTATATCTAAAATATGTACATATTAAAGGTTGAAGAATTTTATATTATTAAAATTTATTCTGTATATCCATTTTGTGTTTTACAAAACAGTGATACCTAGTAAGATACTATGGGGTCAGGGAAAGGATATCAACAAATTGAATGAAAAAATTTTGAGTAAAAATGTAACCCACCCCATGAAGCTTCAACATCTTTCTAAACTCACACAGATGTGATTATTTCAGTTCTTTCCAGTAATTACAAAATTAGGAGCATACAAAGGACATGTGAGCTCTTTGTGCAGATGAGGTGAACAACATGGGTAAGATCAGAATGCACACAGTGTTCAGTAGTCACTGACGCGTGGCACTCTAGGTCACGGTGTTGGTTTCCAGTCCAGGCTCCTCCCTCCTCTGGTACTAAGAAGAGGCTGCTGCCAATCAGTGGGCGGTGTGTGCTTGTCTTTCCAAGGATTGTTCCAGTCCTTTCTCCATAGCAACAGTGAATTCTTCTGTCTGCTCAAACTGCTGGGTTTATCAGGGAGGCCATGCATTTAGCGGCTGACAAAGAAAACAAGACAGGATACAGTCTTCCCTAGTTGGTAAAGGACCCTTTCCATCCTGGTTCATCGACATCCGTGAGGTAGCAGGCAGAGCACCTGCCCACAGGGTGAAAGTGTCCTGCAGCTGCTGTGGGCCTTTCAAGTTCAGGTTGACTTCAGTAGTTCCTGAAGTGGTGCTTGGAGTAGGTCTTAAAAGTTCCCTGTAACAGCCCTGTGTGTGTGGTAGAGGTGGCTCACGCCTTCAATCTCAGTACTCGGAGAGGCACGTGGATCTCTGGGTCTGCGCTAGTCTGGCCTACAGAGTGAGTTCCAGGACTACACAGAGAAACCCTGTCTTGGGATGAGCATGGGAGGGTTTCCTTGACTTTTAAATTGTTTACAATGTTCTTGTTTAAAAATGAATCCTGTGGCGAGTGATTTTAAACTTGAGTCCATCACTTAAACTTGTGATTTAAAATTTCTATACAGATGTGTCTGTTTTATAAATGCAGTACTGCAGTCTGGTCCTTCCAACTTCTGGTCCTTTTTACCAAATTCCTTTCTCTTTTATCCATACTTGCAGTTAAAGTGGTCCCTTCTTATTCTATGATGAAATACTCTGACAAAAGGTTCTGACATCTTCAACATCCTGAGTATCCATAGATGCAGGGTGTCTGCAACTGCTACACATTGCCCAGTCTTGGCTGCTCTCTGAGGTGGACTCTAGGCACCCTTGAGCACCCTCAGCTACATTTCCTGATCAGGCTCTCTTTTCAAGTAAAATTTCATTTTCACAAGTTGGAGCCCTTAATGGATAAAGTCTATCTTTTTTTCTTTTATTTGATATTTTCTTTATTTACATTTTAAATGTTATCCCCCTTTTCTAGTTTGTCCTCTGGAAACCTCCCCATCCCATCTCCCCTCCCCCTTCTTCTATGAGGGTGCTCCCCACTCTCTCTCCTGCCTCCCTGCATTTCCCTACACTGGGGCAGCGGACCATGACAGGACCAAGGGCCTCTCCTCCCATTGATGCCCAACAAGGCCATCCTCTGCTACATATGTGGCTGGAGCCTTAGGTCCATCCTTGTATACTCTTGGGATGGTGGTTCAGTACCTGGGATTTTGGGGGGGGGGGGCGCGTCTGGTTTGTTGATATTGTTGTTTTTCCTATGAGGTTACAAACCCCCTCAGCTATCTCAGTCCTTTCTCTAACTCCTCTATTAGGTACCCTCTTCTCAGTCTAATGATTGGCTGTGAGTATCCGCCTCTGTATTTTCTAGGCTCTGGCAGAGCCTCTCAGGAGACAGCTATATCATACTCCTGTCAGCATGCACCTCTTGGCATTCCCCAGTAGTGACTGGGTATGGTGACTGTATGTGGGATGGATCCCCATGTGTGGCAGTCTCTGGATGGCCTTTCCTTTAGTCTCTGCCCATACTTTGCCTCCTTATTTCTTCCTGTGAGCATTTTGTTCCTCCTCCTTAGAAGTACTGAAGCACCCATACTTTTGTCTTTCTTCTTGAGCTTCATGGGCTGATATTAGCTCAAAAACTTGGAATATCCAAGATTTAATTTGCAGGGTAAAGTCTTTCTCTTCTGGCACATTTCCTATTACCCCAGTGCATAGCCAGGTGGTTCTGTGCTGTTTAACTTTTTTGAGCTCTTTTCTCCTCAATAAACTGCATTTTCTTTTAAACACGCACCTCCCATTTGTCTCTGTTGTCCTGGCTGTCCTGGATCTAGCTCTGTAGACAGGCTGGCCTCAAACTCAGAGATCCTCCTGTCTTTACCTCTGCGTCTGCCGCCCCAGTATTGGGATTAGTGGTGGGGGCTACCACCACCTGACTTTTATTTTTTCTCCCACTCTTTTTAACTGTAAACCTGGGTAAATCTAATAAAAAGTAGCCATGCCACAGAGACAAATGGTCTCTTGTCTGAGAATTTCCTCTGCCAAGCAAAGTAGTGATTAGCTTTAAATTCACTCCACCAATGTTCTCAGGACATAGGCAGAACAAAGCCAGATTCTTAGATGAAATTATGAACAGACAGATGAGGAGGTCTACCTTGTGGGGTGACAGTCCATTACCCAAAACATCCTCTTCAGCTGTGAGTTTTACCCACTCTTTTCTGCTTTACACTTGAATGAAAAAAAATTTTTTTTTAAATGGGATAGAACTTGACTATTACTCTGTTATATCAGAAAAACAGAGATCCACTTACCTTGGCCTCACAAGCCCTGGGGTTAAAGGCATGTGCTTTTAATTTTTAAACAACAACAACAACAACAGCAGCAACAACAACAACAACAACAACAACAAACCATTGAAAAGTGCTTTAATCAGTAATCTGTGTGTGTGTTTCCATGTGTGTGTGGTGGGTGCGTGCACAGAAGAGCATGTCCTGTAATAATTTCCTCTACTGCTGTCCACTCATCCTTGAGTTAGGGTTTCCCAGACTAGAAGCCAGCAGACCTCAGCAGTCTGTCTGTCTGTCTCCATGGATGTTGCAGTAACTGCAGCTGTGGAGCAGATCAAGCTGCAACACTGCCAGCCCTCATTATCACCAGGGAGCTACTTCCTAGCAATCCTACCCAAGTGCCCACTCTTGGGAAGAAGTAGCCGTGGGTACAACTTTGTAGTTGTTTCTTTTACTGAGTTTATTTTCCTCTCAAGCCCCCTGCTCTTGTAGAAAGCCTTACGAGTGGATATAAATCTGGGGTTTGTCTTTGCTCCTCTTTCAATGTGGTGTCTGTACTTCCTTCCACCACAGATGCTCATGTTCAGTGTTGTTGAATCATTTCGTGAGATTTCAGGGGCTGAATGTTCTTTTAACCGCCTCTGAGCAAGCCTTTCTCCATTAGTTATAAAATAAAATAGGACCTACATGTAAATGGTTTGGAATTTAAACTGAAGTTGAGCATAGGGATATGCTGTAGTCTTGGTTTCTTGGGAGGCTGTGGTAGGAGTTTAAACCTAGATTCTGGGCAATATAAAGAAGGAAAAATAAAAGGGCAGCACACTAGCTCACTTTGTAAGAGCTCTGGTCTAATGCACACTTTCCTTCTGAATATTTAATCTAAATTATAATCACAGTCATTAGAAATATTAATTTAACAAACATGGCAAGCATTTCTGCATCCGTTTATATCAGGCATTCACTGTAGATGGTAGGCGGGAAGACTTTAGTAGACAGTTACTTCAGTTTTTATGTATTCTTTGTGTAACAAAAGACCATCTTACAGAAAAAAAATAAATTTAGAGCTGGGTTTGGTGGTACATACCTTTAATTCCAGCACTCAGGAGGCAGAGACAGGTGGATCTCTGTGAGCTTGAGGCCAACCTGGTCTATAGAATGAGTTCCAGGACAGCCAGGGCTACACAGAGAAACCCCGTCTCAAAAATCAAAACCTAACAACAAAAAAGAAATTTAGTTCCTTCAGTCCTATATTCAGTTTTATTTTTGATTATTCTTTCTAGAAAAATTGGGTAATAATCATACCATTATATCCTTAAAATTACCCAGAATCTTTGTACCTTTTTAAACTTAATAATGTATTTTAAAGGTAGTTCATATTTTTCTATCAAGTAACTTCCAGAAATTAAAATTAGTGGAAGAGATTGGAAGTGTTGAAAGCACTTCCTAGTTTCACCCCAGATCAGAGCACCCCACCCCACCCCCCAATTTTTACAGAAGCTAGAGTATGAGAGACTATGTTTTATATGTTAGGAATCATAGGACAATATATCATGGCATGATAAAATTTACCTATGGAAAACTTTTAAAAGCAAGTCATTATTTAGTTTGGACTCAGTTCTGCTAAGACAATTTTTTTGTTTAGTTAGTTTTATAAATATCATCCTTTTTTTGGTAATATAAAAGCAATATATCATAGTTGTGACAAGGTTAGCAAGAAGGAAAAAGGTCCAGAACTCTTAATTCTTTGTTTCCTTTTATTATAGTGAATACCTGATAAATTCATAAACATGGTTATGAGTGATTTCATAGGTGACTGAAAGCCCCAGCTGACTTGCTCTATGTTTGTGTTTTTTATTTTTTGCAGGCATTGTTGGAAACCATGTTTGGTGTGAAAGTAGTTATAACAGGAGATGCATTCGTACCTGGAGAGAGGAGTGTCATTATCATGAACCACCGGACAAGGGTGGACTGGATGTTCCTGTGGAATTGTCTAATGAGGTACAGCTACCTCAGGCTGGAGAAGATTTGCCTCAAATCCAGTCTCAAAAGTGTTCCTGGATTTGGTACGTTAATCATGTTTCTTTAAGTGCTTAACTCATTTTGTATGTGATATGCCTGCTCTAAGAACAAAATGAGGTAGGTTAAACAGTATGCTATTTATTCTCATCTTTCCTCATGAAGCTAAAAACATTTCCAGTTTGTTTTTATCTTTAATGGCTTTGTTATGTGATTTTATCTTAATCTCTGATTTAAAAATACCTTACTCTAGAAGAGAAAAACTAGTATAAAGGAAGCAGATCATTTCTTAGGGAACCATTTAAAGGATGTGAATTTAATGGATTGGTAGCTTTCTTTAAAAACTTCATTTACAAGTTAAAATGACACAAACTCATACTCAGGCTGTCAGAATTAGCCACTCTCTCCTCAGCTTGCCTGAAGACAAGCTCATGAGGTTCTACAGCTGCAGGCTTGATCTTGCTTTCCTCCTTAAAATCGTGTCCTCTATTAGTCTCTTCGTTTGTGGAGATGGCCTCTACTTTCATCGATAATCTTTTTCCATTTTTTTGACTTGCCACCTTCTACTTTTCCTGTACTTCCTTTCTTGTGTGTGACCAAATATAAAAATCATTTACGGGAGCATAGGTGAGAACGTGCTCACAAGAGTCTAGGTAGTGCCAGTGGCTGCATGACTGAGAACTATGCAGGCTCCTCCAACTGTTAGTGCATGGTAGAGCCCACAAGCCTCTCCTTTTCCATCACAGGGTGTTACTGGCCCAGTCTCAAGCAGGGAACCACAGCTGCTGTGGGTCCTGAGCCTTGCCATCCCAGAAAGCAGTGCTTCACAGGGCGCAGTCCCCTCTTGTTGCTCTTTCATGGTGTTCCCTGAGCCTCGGAGGGGGATAATAAAAGGGGCAGGTATCTGGATATTCAGGAGTCATTCCAGTCCTGAATCCCTGCAGTTGCTGTGGCTTCCAGAAAAAGATGTTTGTCCAACTAGACTCACATCTCATAGGTGTGGTTACTTAGAAGACATTTTGAAGGCACTTCATGTGCATTTAGTAAAGCAACAGCAGAACAGCAGCAGTGGCTTTCTCACTATGAGTTGTGACCTCCCATCCATGGGCTTTGGACTGCTTACAGTGCTCACCCAGGCCTAGCTTCATTTCCTCTTAGGGAACAGGCATCAAATCAAATCTCACTATAGCACATGAAAACACACACATCCCTCCCCCCCCCAACCCCAGTTTGATTTCTGTGTCCTGTGATTAATGCATGTGGCATCCTTGCCATCAGGTTCTAGAGAAGAACCAATTGACTGGCATCTGCCTGTATTTATTTTGGGGGCTTGAGTGGCTTAAAAACTTAAAGGAGATGAACCATTTCTTGTACTGGGGTTTTTGTTTAATAATCTGTGTCTTCTGGGAGCTGATTAGCTCATATGCACACAGAACTTTCATTTCAGACACTTTAAAAAATGTTCTGGTTAACTTATTGGGTATCAGAATTCCTTCTTTTTTTTTCTCCATACATTGTAAATATTGGTTGACCCTCCTCTCCACTTCCTCTTCTCCTCTCTTCCTGCTTCCTACCATGTCAATCTTTCTACTTCCTGCTGTTTCTTCATCCTGCTCTCTTATTCATTCTGCTACACAACTACTTCTCTTTAAAGAGTCTTTAGTTTTCTCTATTCCTGACCAATTTCTTCTTCATAAATGCACATGTACATAAAATAAAAGCTAACTTTGCATATGAGAACATGTAGTGTTTATGTCTGTGATCCCAAGTTACTCACTTAATGCATTATTTTCCTCCACTAATACATCCATTTCATATTATTTCATAATTTCATTTTTCTTTATGACTGAAGACAATTCTCTTATGTATTCCACCTTATTCTCTTATTCTCTTAGTCTCTTATTCTCCACCTGTTCATCAGTTCATGTCTCCCTGCTATTGTAACAAAGCAACCATGAACATGGATGCACAAGGCTCTCTATGGAATCCTATAGATATGTACGTACCTGGAGTGCTGTAACGGGGATTGTTTTTAGGTGTTTTAGAAACCTGCACACTGATTTATATAGTGATTACATTCTCACGGTGATGAGTGAGGGTCTCACCAATATCTCTTGTCATTTGTCTTCTTGATAATAACCATTCTAGCTAAAATGAGATGGACTCCCAATGTCGTTCTAATTTCCATTTATTTGGGTAAGGATGTTCAAAGTTGAATTATTTACTTCCTTGTTTTGTTTTCCTAAGGCCCTTTGTGTCTTTTATATACGTTCCCTATCGGGAGGAGCTCGTGAGGATTTCTTCCATGTAGGCAGTCTCTGCACTTAGTAAACTATGTTGGTGTAGTGACCTTTCAATTTCTTGATTACCTTCCTGTTAGCTTAGATTGCTGCTCTTACTTTGTAAGGGGCTGAGTCCTACAGTGAGACTGCTTACTTAGGCCCGTATCTTGAAGTCTTCTCTCTGCTTTTCCTCAGTTTGAAAGTTTCGGACTTTATGTTGACGTCTTTCCATTTGGAGCTGATGTCTACACAGGTGGCCGATTAAGATGGAGCTTCATTGCTGTCCTGGTAGACCAGGCTAGCCCAGCACCGCTTGTTGCCAGTGTGCATTTAAGTGGCTGTAGCTGTGTGGGCGCATACCTATGTCCTCTGTTCTACTCTACCGATGCGCGTGCTTTTATTACTGATGATCCCTCCTGTGCCATTGTCTCTGCCCAGGATTGCCTTGAATATGGGGTGTTTCGTGCTTCCATGTGAATTTTAAGACCCTCTCCCCTATTTCTGTGAAAAATGGTGTTGGAATTTTGATTGAGATTTTATTTAATTTTGGCAGATCAGCTTTTTTGATGTAAGAGACTTCACTTCCTTAGTTAGCTTTAATCCAAGATTTCATTCTCTTTTTTTGAGTTTATTGTGAGTAGGATTGTTTCTTAGTATGTTTGTCATTGGCACATATGGAAATCACTGATCTTTATGTTGATACCACACCCGTGCCACTGCGCTGAGGGTTCCTTGCCAGCTTTGTTTTCTGCTGAAATCTTGAGGGCTCTGATGTATGGTGTCATGTGTGTTGTGTTTATAAAAAGATAAAGGGATGGATTGTGTTCTGTGGAGGACTGGGGAAAGGAGTGCCCCAGCGGGCCCGTGCTGAGACATCCCTTCCCCCTGACCAGCCACAGGACAACCAACGGTATAGTGCAGAGTTTATTCAGGGCATGGGGAGGGGGGTTAAGAGGGTAGGTAGTAGAGCAGAGAAAGAGAGAGGTAGAGAAATAGAGGCCAGCCATGAGCACGTGGAGAGAAGCGGGGAGGGGAATGGGGAGAAAGGGGGAGGAAGAGGGGGCAAACAGCCCCTTTTAGCATATCAGGCATTTCTGGCTGTTGCCGGCTAACTGTGGGGGTGGAGCTTAGAATGTTAACAATGTGTACATGGGGATGCCGTAATAATTTAGTTGGGAGATTGCTTTTAGCTATTTTTTAAAAATGGGTTATTATAATTAGTTTTAGTCTTGTTATTTATCATAGATCTGTATAGGACAGAAGCAGATAAAACACTCAACACTATAAAATGGATTAAATATTATGTTGCAAGTATCTGAATGAAACACTTTGAATAAGAAATACAAAGGTGGTAGTTGGCAGGAGAGTAAGATGAAATATAAGGATCCATTAAATTAAAGAACATAGAGGAAAATGAAAATCATACCAGGAAGTAGAGTAATAAGGAAAATGGATAGCTGCAAGCATTTTAGTCTGTATCAGTAAGGCTCTGGCAGAGCCTCTCAGAAGACATCCATATCAGGGTCCTGTCAGCAAGCACTTCTCCCTAGTATAGGGAAATGCCAGAGTGTTGAGGTAGAAGTGGGTGGGTGGGGGAGCATCCTCATAGAAGCAGGAGTAGGGGGTATGGGAGAGGAGGGAAAGGGGATAACATTCGAAATGTAAATACATAAACTATCTGTAATGGCTATTTGTGGTTGTCAACATGACTACATCTGGAATGAACTACAATCCAGAATTGGAGGGCTCACCTATGATCCTGATTGAGACTGGGAGACACAAGTTTCTGACCTGGATCATGGCATGGAGATCTTGAGGAATAGTGACAATGAATCCCAAGAGACTAAGGCAAGGAGATCTCTGAGCTCACGGCCATCTGGGACAAAGCAAGTCCCAGATCCAGGCATGGTGGCACACACCTTTAATCTGGGATACACCTGCTGGAGACATGGTTAGTGGTATCAAAATGTACAAAATCAATGCAACCTTTACATAAGGACATTGGAAGTAGGAAGAGTCTCTCTGTTTCACCTGCCTGCCTGCCTTGTGGGACTGAGCCACTGCTAGGTCTTTGGACTTCTATTCACAGCTGCTGCTGACCATTGTTGGGGAAATGGACTACAGACTATAAGTCAACAAATTCCCTTACTATATAGAGACTACCCATAAGTTCTGTGACTCTAGAGAACCCTGACTAAGACACTATCCAATTTAAAAAACAAAAAACAAAAACAAAAACGGAGAGAATCAAAATGAAGGCACAGTGATGCCTGGGGCACGGTTGAGTAAAAGGCTGGGCTAGCACTTGCATGAGGCTGAGTATCCGTCAAAAGATTCCGAGTTTCCAGTGCTCTAACATCTCAACTTTTTTAATTATCTACTTTACTGTATGTGCATTTTTTTGCTTGCGTTCGTCCGTTCGTTAGTGCATGCGTGCGTGTGTGTGTGCGTGTGTGTGCGTGTGTGTGCGTGTGTGTGTGTGCGTGTGTGTGTGTGTGTGTGTGTGTGTTGTGTTGGATTCTCCCCTGTAACAACCATGTGGGTGCTGGGAATTAAAGCCAGATCCTCTGGAAGAACAGCCAGTGTTCTTAAACACCCTCAGCATTTTAAAATACTAACTTGATGCTACAAGCAAAGCATTCTATTCCTGACTTTACATGGTTAGTGTATCAAAGTGTACAAAATCAGTGCAACTGTTGTTTTAAATTATTTCAGGCTATGAATATAAGATTTATATGAAAGTCAACTTAATTCAGACTTGGGTTGCATTATGTATATGAAACACTTCTACAAAGAAACCCACAAAATAAAACACTACTGGTGCCAAGCATTTAAGACAAAGCACACTTAGCTTATACTTGGGGACCTTGGGGGAAACAAAATAGTATGACTTTAATATTTCAAAGGTAATTCTTAAAAGATAACTGAAGAAAAACTGCAAAATAGAGCAGGGAGGGACTGTATTAGTCAGGGTTCTCTAGAGTCACAGAACCTATGGGTAGTCTCTATATAGTAAGGGGATTTGTTATGATGACTTAACAGCCCAACTCCCCAACAATGGTCAGCAGCGCTGTGAAGGGAAGTCCAAGGATCTAGTAGTTGCTCAGTCCCACAAGGCAGGCAGGTAAGGAAGACTCTTCCTTCTTCCAGTGTCCTTGTGTAGGTCTCCAGCAGAAGGTGTGGCCCAGATGACCTTGAACTCAGAGCTCACCTTGCCTTAGTCTGCTGGGATTCATAGCCACTGTGCCTCAAGATATCCATGATCCAGGTCAGAAACTTGTATGTCCCAGTCTCAATCAGGATCACAGGTGAGCCCTCCAATTCTGGATTGTAGTTCATCCCAGATGTAGTCATGTTGACAAGCACGAATAGCCACCACAGGGACTTAACTGAAAATTCGGAGCCTAGTCACCACTGGAAGTCTCTGAATCCGTGGCACATTCAGAAACATTTCTTGTCCTTTCCATTCCCTGCCTTCTCAAAGACACCACCCCAGACCAGCACAGGGCTCCACACTTCCTCACACCTCCTACTCTTCTTTGGAGCTTGGGATCACAGAGTGCCCACCATGCCCTGCTGATAACTTTGAATTTGTAATTTAAATGCAGCCTAGCCGAGTCTGTTTGTATATTGCTTACAGGGCTTGGCTCTGTTTCAGGAGGACGGAAAGGAAAACCACAAGGACCACAGTGAGTGGTGAGGACTGCAGAGGACGACATGGCAGCTAGGATGTAATATCCTGGGCTCAGAGTCAGCCTTGGGGCCAGACATGCTTTATGTGTGAGACAAGCCTGGCTTGTTTAGGTCTAGACTTGTAGTGGCTCTTTTGTTACTAACAGTCATAAACATTGTGGGTGATGTGCTTCCCACCATCTCTCCAAGCTGTGAAATGTGCATTGGCGGTTAACTGCTTGTCCTGAGTTGAGTTTTATAAAAAGTGTCAAATGAAGTATGTTGAACAGTTGTATTGTCTAGAGGACACATGCAACAGGTGATTTCAAGTCGGCAATTCTGTTGGTCAAAATTAAGGTATCCTAACAGTTGATTCTGGAGTTAGCATGCCAGAATGAATTTGGGGTGTGTGTGTGTGTGTGTGTATGAGAGAGAGAGGCGAGGGGTGGGGGTATGGGGGGAGGAAGTAGGTACCTTGGTGAAAAAAAGTTTAGTTCAGTTAAATTCTATGCTATGCTAATATTCTATCAGGATGACACATTCTGGGATTACATTGAGCTAAGGACACTGATACCACTTCAGTAAATGACCTGTGGTTTTGTTTTGGATGTGTGGGGTGAACCCTGAGCTGTGTGGAGGTTGACCAGTTTGCTGGGCTTCGAGGTTGTCAGTCGCTTACTAAAGCTCCTTCCATCCATCCATCCTTAAGTCAGATCCCTGTTACTCGGTACCACATCCTTAGGTCTGCTGAAAATCAAAGAACTTCTTTCCCTGTAATTTTATTCTGAAGTTATCTACGAAATGTGCTTATGTAGCAGTAATTTTAGGAGAGGGCAGTAAAAGAATTGGGTAAACTTTAAGGCTTTTAGTCTGCTTTGTATTTACTGATGAGGCATGAACACAATACAAGGCCAGTTTGGAGCCAGCTTTCCAGTAATAGTAAAAGGACACAGAGATGGACTAACCTTAGCTTCAATAGATAATTTGATGAATGATTTGAATTACTTTTACTCTTCTGACTAAGTATGTGTAAATTGTGATTGCATTTTTAGTGCTAGGATGAGTTAGGCCTTATATCTATTATAAGATTGTCATTTTTAAAAGTTTACAGAATTAAAAAATTTTACAGAAAATATTTTTCTTATGTTTAAAGTTATATATTTCTGACAGGCGGCAGTGGTGCACACCTTTAATCCCAGTACCCAGAAGGCAGAGGCAGGCAGATATCTTGAGTTTGAGGCCGGCCTGGTCTACAGTGTGAGTTTCAGGACAGCCAGGGCTACACAGAGAAACCCTGTCGTGAAAAACCATCAAGCCTCAGATATTTATGAGTATCCACAGTTGTGTCATGGATGCCACCAGAGGCACATTTCGGCCACCAGGAATGAAAAGTGTCTACTGAAGGTAGGATGTAAGGTGTGTCTTACCAGTTCTCACTCGGTGCTTTCAGCTCCCGAAGTCAGTCCTACAGCTCACCTGAGTTCTAAGTAAAATATTAGGCCTCCATATTACATGGAAAATGGTTACTACTTATGTAGCTTTAACTAAGCAGAATTTTCCATCAACAAATAAATGGTCTGAAATATTTTATATGAGTAATTTTTGATTTACTGGAAATAGAAAGATACTAAAGGATGTCCCTGATCACTCAGTTTCTCAGGATGTTTCCTTCATAGCACTTTATTCAAATGAAAGGTAGATTGGCACTGGTTAGCTGAGTAAACAGTAAGTTTGGTTTTGCCAGTCTTTCTGTTAGTGTTCATTTCTAGGACATTAACGTTCTAGGATCCGTCTGAGGGACCACCTTGCTTTTAACCACTCCTGCCCCACCCGAGAGCAGGGCGACTGTGCTTTACATGGTGCTTATGGGTAGGGTGTCCTTCGTTCTGAATGTCCATGGAGGTTCTCCGTTAGATGGTGGTCATGAGTCTGAGGAGTAGTTAGCACAGAGGTGAAGTGCCAGTCTCAGATCAGAAAGGTTCATGATGGCAGGTGATATCTATCCCCGTCACTTGAGTGATGTGGCTTGGTGTCATGTTACTATATTCTTTACACTGTATTCTGAGTATTCATCAGTAATAGTCCATGCTCACCACCTTTATTTTATCATCTGGCTTATTGTAGAATACTCTCATTATTACTGAAAACTTTGTAGCTTTGGGTGGAGAAATTCTTGCAGGCTGATGCTTCTGCCTTTTTGATGGACTCATCTTGTTTCTTTCACCTTGTCTTCTGATGCTCTAAGACTACTCCGCCCTACTTCCTTTCTCTCACAAGGTCTCAACTATGTAGGCCAGGCTGGCCTCAAACTCACAGAGATCCGCTTGCCTCCTGACAGCTGTGGTTAGAGGTGTGTGCCACTCTGGCTGGCCGCAGTTACTGCTCTGAGGGAGCGGCATTGCTTGTCTTCCCAGCACAGAGCAGAGAACCACATTCCCTGGTTTGTGGCCCCTTCCGTTCAAAGGCAGCAGTGGCAGGTTGAGTCTGTAACCTTTTGTTTTGAAACTGAGTCCCTTCCCCTTCATCTTTTCTACTTTTAAGGGCTATTATGATTCTTTCTGTTCACTGATTTTCCAGTCCTAAACTTAGCTGCCTTGTGACCTCTGCTGCCCTTTGTAATATAACATCAACTGTTCGAGTGTTGGCGTGTGGATATGTTGAGAGATTTGTCGTGGTTCTGCCTTCCAGATTGTAATTGCTAGCATAGTCTGGGTCCTGCAAAACTAGTGACATACTTAGCTTGAGAATTTGATAAAGGTATATATAGATGATAAAATACCTAGAAAATTGATCAATAGCAAATCTAAAGCAGGAAAACCCTTTAGCCTGTGTTAGAATGGAACCCCTAAATTATCCCAAAAATGAGAAGCCTCATCTTGCCAACAAATGCCCTCAGTGAATTGTTTATTTTTTCAGTGTCAAACAAGAGTGTATAGCATCTGCCAGGCGGTAGGATAATTTCTAGGATAATCACTATGCTGTACAGTATAGTGGGATGTGCTGTGTGTGCGTTTTTGGGTTTGTTTTCCTTCACAATTTTGTGGTTTTTCAAGTTTGGAATTTTTTCGTAAAATTGGTTTGCTTTAGAAGATGTTCACTTGCTTTGCCTTTTGTTATGAGTATGGTGCCTGCGAACCTAATAGTGTAGGCATCTGCCCTGGAGGAGAGGCTGTGATGTGAGTTAATGGTCTCTCACTCAGGTTGCTCTCAAAAGCCAGGGCTTTGTGGAAATTGATGTGCTCAGAAGAGGAGTGGAGAACATTTGTTACGTGAATTTCAGGATGGTGGTGCTCCCCTGACTTGGTCTATGTGACACTTAGCATCTTGACTGAGGTTGGCATTCTGAGAACTGTAATTGCTTGTTAATTAGTTTCTGGATTTATTTGTAATTACAAGCTATATAACCTGTAGTCAAGCACCCGCTCTGTCAGCACTGTCTCTCAAGGTCTTTGTGAGAGTCTTCACATAAACTCTGCATCTCACTCCTCCTCAGTGAACTGGCCATCTTCAGGTAGCATGTCTTGGTTTTATCCTTACCCCCTGCTCAGGACTGAAAATACCATTGCAGGGAATGCTGGTCTACCTGCTTTGGATTCTGGTGTCTTGTTCTAGTTCCTAGCGCTACAGAAGATACCGAGGGGGATGGTATTGCATTAGCAGATACAGAGACAGCCATGATAATGTCTAAGCTATCACCGAGGTTCAGTCTGAGAGGATTAGATAAACAGTGCAGATGTTTTATGATTCGTTAAGTGTAGGCCATTTGTGCTAAAATGAATGGATGGAAGAAAAATAATGGGATATATGTATACTTCTTATTACAAAAGGATGCATTAAGTTAAAAATACATGGTGGTGGTGTATGGTGATGATGCACTCCTTCAGTCTCAGCACTTGGGGGGCAGAAGCAGGAAGATCTCTAAATTTGAGGCCAGCATGGTCTACAGAGCAAGTTCCAGGACAGCCAGTGCGGCCCAAAGAAACCCTGTCTTGAAAAAACTGACAAAAATATATTCAAATAAATAGTTTCTTCTAGCAGATTCTACATCTTAATGAAAAGGAATGTAAGCAAAACCAAAACTAAGTTATAAAAGTATGGACCACGATAATACCAGGGGTTTCTGCTACCCACTCTGAGAAGGTGATGCTGATGCTGTAACTAGGGGCTTATAAGAAGATGGCTGTAGTAGAAGGTGATGCTGATGTTGTAACTAGGGGTTTATAGGAAGATGGCTGTAGTAGAAGGTGATGCTGATGCTGTAACTAGGGGCTTATAAGAAGATGGCTGTAGTAGAAGGTGATGCTGAGGCTGTAACTAGGGGCTTATAAGAAGATGGCTGTAGTAGAAGGTGATGCTGAGGCTGTAACTAGGGGCTTATAGGAAGATGGCTGTAGTAGAAGGTGATGCTGATGCTGTAACTAGGGGCTTATAGGAAGATGGCTGTAGTAGAAGGTGATGCTGAGGCTGTAACTAGGGGCTTATAAGAAGATGGCTGTAGTAGAAGGTGATGCTGAGGCTGTAACTAGGGGCTTATAAGAAGATGGCTGTAGTAGAAGGTGATGCTGAGGCTGTAACTAGGGGTTTATAAGAAGATGGCTGTAGTAGGGCTAGCTGACACCACACATTCTCCGTAAGCCTGCCAGATGATGGCTGTTTTCTGAGAAATCCAGCAAAGACAAAGTGCAGATTGAAGTTTCCCTGCCATTAACTACCCCAGGACTGTGTTTGCTCTGGCTGTTCTGGAACTAGCTTTGTACACTGGGCTGTCCTTAAACTCAGAGATATTCCTACCTCAGCCTCCTGAGTGCTGGGATTAACAGTGTGCACAACCACTGCCTGCCTCATTTGAATGTTTAAATACATGTTATGAAATTGCACGTTTTGAGAATTTCAGTAAGTTTAAGAAAAAAACCAAGTATTGGCTTTAAATATGGATAAACTATGCACTGGTGACAGTAAAATGGAAAGAGAAAATTCCTTGTTAGGTGTTCTTGCTTTTCTTTCTTTTTAAATGAAAACAAACAAAAAGCATTTCCATGAGAACACTAACGCTGTCTAAGAAGAAGGGAAGATGGTAAAGGCTTCAGGGCAGGGATCACAGCCCCTTAAGAGAGGTAAGAGAGATTGGGTTGATGTAGCCATTTCCCCTGTATTTATTCGCGCGCGCGTGCGTGCGTGCGTGTGTGTGTGTGTGTGTGTGTGTGTGTGTGTGTATGTACTTGTGGATGACATTGTGCCTATGCAAATAGAGGCAGTCACTTCTCTCCTACCATGTGAGCTCTGGGGATTGAACCCAGGACCTCAAGCTTGGCTTCAAGAACGTATACCTTCTGAGCTGTCTTACCAGTCCTAGAATATACTTTATCAATGTGAGTGTGATATAAATAAACATTTGAAGAAACTATACAGCTTTAAAGAGCCAAACATTTAAACAGTTGGGCATGTAATCTGAGTAATGGTTCTTGGAGCATTTACATAAGTTCAAGAGCATATTATTGGAGAAAAACTGTTTAGAACACAGTTCACAACAATTTTATAAAGGTTTATCAGTATTTATGTTTTTTTTTTTTTTAAATTTCGTGTGTATGTCCCTGTGCATAGGTGTGGACTTGTGAGTCCAGTTCCTGTGGAACTCAGGTGTCACATCTTTTGGAGCTGGAGTTAAGAGTGGGCGTGGTCTGCCCAATGTGGATGCTGAGAACCAAAGTTAGGTCCTTAGAGAGCAATAAGTTTTCTTAGCCACTCTCTTCAGACCTTCACACTGATCTAAACATGTGATGCTATACATTTAAGCCAGCACAGTAAGGATAATAACATGCTGGGAGACTGGGCATAAGGACATGTTGTGAGCTGAAAGCCAGCCTGAGCTACAAAGTAAATCTGACGTGGGCTTGGGCTACACTGTGAGACGATGTCTCAAAACGGAATAAAAGTAATCAAACGAAAAGACAAGAAAAAAACGAACAAAAACATAGCTTTGGGACCAGCCCTCCTATGTCTGAAGCCTGGTTTCTACTCACTTGCATCTCAAAAGTGTTTATCCGTGCATTAGAGATAGTACTTTTCACCTGATTCATAGCCGTCTTAAGAATTAATGAAATGGTCAGAATATTACCAAGTACACTGTCAGCATTCACCAAATGTTGTTTCTATAGTTATACTGTTTATTCATAAAATAGCTGGCGTGGAAAATAACCATTAGCAAATATTAAAAGCAAAAGTATGGTTGTTGAAATAAATCAATTATTGGGACAAAAGAGAAAATCCTAAAGCTTGAGAGTAGGCAGGCTATTGCATGGATGAGGTTGGGTTTGGCTTCTTCCTGGCTGCTAGCCGCATTGACCGCACTGAGGGATGAAAGGCTGTGGGAAATGTTCTGAAATTCTGAGGAAACAGTGATTTGGAACCTCAAATTCTATTTTTAGTCAAACCAGTTGAACCAAAAATACATTTCAGGAATGTGAGGACAGAAACAATTTTCAAAAAAAAGCATTAACAGAAGGGCACAAGCAAAGAGGTCGGCAAACTTGGGGTCAGATCTAAATATCAAACCATTTCTGCCAGGTTTAGGAATGTGATAGAAAAGTAAACTCTTTGGAGCAGTCAGGTGATTCTTACAAATCCGGTAACAAGGATGGTAGGAAGCATACATCTTGGACATTATTATTATTTAACTTTGTAAAAATTGAAATTAAATTTAAACTGGAGTCTTTTGGTTTACACTGTGATAGAAATAAGAGCTGTTTTGGTTGGTGGAGATTAATAATTGAACTCAGTGTTGATGGCGTTCCACAGTTCAACAGGCTTACCAAATACAGAAAGCTGAAACACGCTAAGAAAGAAAATGGGATGTGCTATTTCTAAGCCAGTCGAGCAAAGGTCAGTGCACTGTCTGCCAAGGGGCAGGGCCATGGTTCATACTGTGGGCCATGCTGTCCCTGTGGCAGCCATGCTGTCCTGTGGCACCTAATGCTCGCTGACATTGTTAAACAGAAATAGTTATTGATCATATAGATGAACAAATGGGATGCCTGAGTTCTAGGGAAACCTGGATTTTAGAGCACAAGGGAAGGGGCACAGAAAACTTAATTTGAATTAAAGACAGAAAAAAGGGGAGGTGTAACAGAAATAACAGGAAACATGAAAAATGTCCAGAAAAACATACCTCTAATAAAATGATTGGAGCAAAGATTTCTAGGAGAGATAAGAGATTCTCAGGTTGGACTTAGCCTGAGTTATAGGGAGGCAGGAGGTAGGTAAGCCACGGCACATCTGTATTCCAGAACAGCACTGCTTGTTTGCAAGGCATTACTACCCTTCATCCCTAGCACCAAGATGAGTGTTGTAGTTACTGTGTAAGTGTAAGAGGAAGACTCTCATGGAGATCATGGAGACGGACCCATGCATAGGCTGGCAAGACTGGGCCTAGAGTTAGAATCAGGATCAGACCTGTGGCTCAGCTGCAAGAGGTTTTGGCCTTTACTACAGATGCCATCTTTAGTGCACAACTCACAGTGTTTACTTTTCCAAGGTCCTAGGGAAACTGTGAGAGAGAGATTCAGTTGGCCTGAGAGTTGCTGTGTTGGGCCCATGCTTCTCATTCTTTGTGAGCCTTTTACTTAGGGTACATAGGCTACCTAAGTTAGGCGTCTTTATAAACTCCGAAAGGCTCTGGCCAGGGAAAGATCGGCAGGCATCTGAAACACAGATCGGTTCATCAAGGCTACCTTTTCAGCACTAAGGTGGGTCTGCCTTTGAGAAAGGCACTGTGCCCACATACGCACTCCAAGGAATGTGCATAGCAGATTCCCGTTTCATTTAAGTAAAATCGGAAGTGACTACCATTGAAAATAGCATTGCATTTAGTTTGAGAGTACAGAAAAGGAAATATTATAGAATTCTTGTGAGAAAATTGTTGGCTTACCACTTGGTAAATGGTAGTACCTTGAGATAATAGTGGCAAGCTATGGCTTAAAGGAAGTTTTAAGGAATTTAGGTAGTGATAGCTTTGATCCCAGCACTCAGGAGGCAGAGACAGGTGGATCTCTGAGTTCGAGGCCAGCTTGGTCTATAGAGTGAGTTCCAGGACAGCCAAGGCTACACAGACAAACCCTGTCTGGGAGAGGTGGGCAAACAAGCAACTCCAATACTTCCAAAATTAGTACTAAATATATGGTATGTCATAGAATGGTTATTATAAATAGAGTAAAAAATCAAGACATGAAAGTTACCTTTGGTGCTATGTGGACATTGCTCTTATAGTTTGTGCAAATGCTTGTCATTCTTTTCCAGGCTGGGCCATGCAAGTTGCTGCCTTTATCTTTATTCATAGGAAGTGGAAGGATGATAAGAGCCATTTTGAAGACATGGTTGACTATTTCTGTGCCATCCATGAACCACTACAACTTCTCATCTTTCCAGAAGGAACTGACCTCACAGGTAACATAGCCTGGGTTTGGGCCACAGAATTTAAGAACGTAGAAACCACTAGTCAAATCTTCTACAGAGTATATATCAACGAAGTGGATGGGCAACCCCTGAAGTCACTCAGTTAATGGTACCCAAGCCTAACCTGCTGGTACAATCCTGAAGTTCCAGCTACTCAGGAGAATGATGCAGCCTGAGCAAGTTAGTGAGTCAGTGCTCACAATACAGAGTAACGAGATGGCTGGGGATAGCGCTCACTGGTGCACTGTTGGGAGGCCCTAAGTCCAGTTCCCAGTATCATGGTGTGAGGGGAAGACCAAAAAGAAAACAAAATTTAAAATATAATTTTATTATAAAAATCCTTACAAATAAATAAAAGTATCACACAGTCAAATTACTGAGACTGAAAATATATGTCAATGAACATTTAAGTCAATTCAATACTGTTAGAATAGATGTTCAGAATGAAAGCTGAGAAGCTTTACAATAATTTGACACTTTCATTATCAAATGTATTTTAGACAAGTTATTTTAGTGTATAAAATATATTTGATATTGAGTCAGATACAATGTTCATTCTTTGAGAATTTTGTACACGAATATAGTTTACTTTTTAGCATGTTTACTCTTCACTCCTCCCTGTAATATATCTTCCAAATCTACCTCCTTCCCAAATCAAAAGCTGTGTGTGATAGCTAAGCCTGCTTGGGATCCCAGTACTTGGGAAACACAGGCAGGAGGATTGTCACAGGGTTCTGTCAGCCTGAGCTCAGTGAGCTCACGTAGGCTGGTGAGTTAAGGCTATCTCAGAAACAGTTATTAAAGCAGACCAGCCAGTCACTGCCTCTCAACCCAGGACTTCTGTTCCAATTTATTGTGAATTGAATTTATTATGGGCTACCACAAGAGGTCATTATTTTTCGTGGTCATGGTTCTAAAGCTTTACATTTTAAGCCTTAGAATATATTCTTCAAACATCAGTTTCTATCTTTACATAAACTAAATTCCAAAATTATATTGAAGTAGAGTTCAACTCTTCTACCTAGTCTGTATGTTCTCTTCTAAAGTATTATTTATCCTGCAACCCCTTCGTCTTTCAAGTTCTCCATATAAGAAAAGAATCTAAAATTAACTAATTTTAGACCTCATGACCCTCCACTGATACTCAAATATCTTCCTACTACAAAAGAAACTTTGTCTCTTGAGAAAAATCATCTATACTTGTGTTGGAGATGGGACACAGAAGAGCATATTCAGAACCTTTCTACCTCAGCAAATGAAAGCAAGATTAATAAAACACCTTATAGTCTGTCACATATACCAAAGTAGTGTTTTCCCAGGGCAAACATAGCATGAATAAATGTAGAACTTTCCTGGCGGGCAGGGGCAGCTCTGTAGAAAAAGGTCAAAGGGCCTTTCTAGAGTGAAATAAGCCATACCCTCATAGGGTGAGTCAGCAGAATGTAAGAGCGTGGTGTGGTATGCTGTATAAGGGAACACAGACCTAAGTGGGCATAGAATGAAAGCCAAAATGGACAGGTTATATGGCAAAGAGGAATATAAACTTACCTTCCAAGACCTGTAATGCTGAACTAAGAAGGGTGGCTCTTAAGTTCATACTATGGGCTAACAAAAATATCTCCAATTTAGAAAAAGTACCATTTAATTTAAAAACGTTTTTAAAATTTGGATTTTTAAACCTTAATACAATATTTTATGTTCTACTTTAAATTCTGAATCTAATTGGCTTGCATATTTTTAGATTAGTGTGTTTCACCGCTTTACATATATGCGTTTTCTTCATATACTATAACTAGTTATAACGTCCTGATAAGGGACGAAGTATATATTGGGAAATTAAACAGCACGGAAGTATACATAGAGGTTGCTGTACTCCTCAGCCCATGAATGAACAGGATTTGAAGTTTTGGTTCATTTTGCTCATCATTTGGCCCCGGGTTCTCATGTACATGCTTACATTCATGGGATATGTGTACACACACATACACACACACACACACACACACACACACACACACACACACACACACACACTCGCTCCTTTATAACCTTGAAACCAGCAAAGAGAACGTGTGTTTGTCATTTAATTTCTTACTTATATTGTGATCTATCATTTGACCTTTGAGACGATTGTGCAGTTCTGATTGTGTATTGGAGTCTCTAAAGAGAGGTAGATTTGAGGAAAGGGCAGAGTTTGCTTTAAGGGAGTGGTTCTTGCCACAGCAGACCTTGCAAGTTCAGATTGGGCCAGTGTTTCGTTCTGGGAAGAGGAGCAGTTGAAACCTAAAGGTGGGCTCCAGCAGATGCCGTCTTCTGTGTAGTGCAGGTGTTTCTAAGACAGGTGATTTACGTAAATCCCAATTGCATCGTGGAGTAAGTAATCTGCCTTACTATCTTTATCAATTGCAATAGTAATCCTATCATACAACAAGTACCTTTACCAAAACCTCTCAAATAAATGTTTATACCATCTCAGTTTCATTTCTGTTGTTGTGATAAACACCTAACTGACAGCAAGTTAGGGGAGAACAGGGTTTATATCACTTTATAATCCCAGGTCACAGTCCATCACTGTGTGGAAGTCAAGGCAGGACCTTGAAACAGCTGGTCACATCCCAGTCAGCAGGGGACATAAATGCGCCCTTGCTTGCTTGCTCTTAGCTAGCTTTCTTCTCTCTTATATTTTTCATGATCCCAACTGTAGGAAACAGTGTCACACAAAGTGGGTGACAGTCCCCTAGACATGCCCACTGGTCCAGATAATTCCTCATTAAGACTTTCCCTGGTGCATGCAGCCTTATCAGGCTGATGCCATAACACTTATTAGGCTGTAATTTTTAGTTCCATCTTCCTGATTGGAAAGGAAAGCTATTTCTAGGTTTTAACAACAAAATTACCTGACACACTTGCAATAAAGTTTCTTCATTTAATAAATATCCTAGTATCTTGAAATTTCATATACAAAATTAATTCCTTCCATGAAGCTTATGTTATTTGAAGAAAGTGATAATAAGCTAATAAGAATCTGTGCAGTTGTCACAGGAATGTGTACTGAGTGCGGGTGTGGCTGCTGTGTCACGTGTGTGTCAGGAGGTGGCAGACAGGGGAAAGGCTGTGAGTCTTCTGACCTACAGCCATCTGAACAATTAGCAGCCTACATTCCCTGAAAGGTAGTCTAAGGTGACCACCAGTTTGGCATCAGGCAGGGCTGAGGAGGAGAAGCCAGAGACTAGAACCTCACCTGGGACCACAAGTCCTGGGCAGAAGTGAGCCTGACATAGAAGCCTTGAAAGGAGTCGGCCATGTGCTGGGTGAGGAGCAAGCCTGAGATGACCACCAGACTGGTGCCATGAGGTCCAGACAGGGAGCTAGACTGAGATGACCACCTACCAGAGCTGAGCAGGCCTGGGGGATGGGGGAGGGGAGCAGACAATGCCTGAGATGACCCCTGCCCAGTACCATAATATGTGAGCAGGACATAGCACTCCTGAGACCACTCCTGAGGTGTCCCCAGACACGGGCACTACTAAGAGGAGCAAGAATGTGGTGGAGAAATGGAAGAGAAAGAGAAACAGAAGGATGTGGGCACAATGAAGAGAGGCAAAACTGGAGGCAGAGAGGGTAGTGAGAGACAGACTGACATGAGTAGCTGGTGAAGTAAACTGGGACTATGGTGGCATCCAGTCTGTGCTGCCACTGGGGGCCACATCAGGCCTGTGGCCCTGCAACAGCAGGGTTCTGTTACCAAAGGCCAGGCAAATGTCCCTGGTCTGGGCTGCCAGCCAGGGCCATATTGATGTCTGAGGGCTATGTAGACCTGACTCTACTCTTCATTCAGGCATTGTGGGAGAGCTGACTTTGGAGGCAGAGCGGAACTGACTCCACCCAAGCCAGCTGCAGTATTTGAGAGAGTTCCCAGTACATTGCTGGCCCTGGGGATATGAGCATGGCAGAGCTGGCCCTTCAACTCATCTCCTGTGAGGTGGTGTGGATGAGGGGACCCTTCTCTCCCCATGGGAGACCCGGCCCCTGGGGTCACGAGAGTAAGAGCTGTGCTGGAGATGGGGATTGCAGGTGAGCTGGCCATGAGGGTGTAGAGCAAGCAGGAGGGGTGGCCCTGTCTCCTGTCTCCTGTATGGTAACGTGGATGAAGGAGAGAGGCTCTCCTTCTCTCCCTTGTCTCTAGATAGCTATGGCAGGTGAGAGCTGGTGATGTCCCTCAACAGCTGCAGTACTTGGGCCCTGTATCTTACCTGGGCAGCAGGGTAGAGTACGGGTTGTGGCTGAGCCAGCCATGAGGGTGTAAGACCAGGAGAGCTGGTGGACTGAGAAACCTCTCTGGCCAAGATCCAGGACTTTGTATTGGCCCACCCCAACATCTACCCCATGGATAGCTGCTGGAGTGTGTGAGGGGGCCAGTCTTACAGACCCCAAACCACAGGATCTCCATGAGACAGGGCAACAACAGGCTATCTGAGAGGAGTCTCAGGGAGGTTCCAATATTGATAGAGTAGCAGAAGCCAGAGGCCTTGTGACAGGCTAGCGACTCGTTGCAAGGAACATTTGCAAGAAGTGTGGACAAAAGGGATTACTGTGGGACACACTGTGACACACTTCAGCTTCCACAATGAGATTTTTATCTGTTGGGAGCCATGTTGCAAGCATGGAAGGTGGGCTGAGGGTGGGGAGATGAATGGGATTGGGGTCCATGATATGAAATTATAAAGAACCAATAAAAAGTTAAAAAAAATTAAAGGGGAAAAGATAAAGCAGGATGGGAAGACAGAGTAAAAGAAGGGTGCTAGTCTATAAAAGTGGTCAGGGCAAGCCTGTTAAGTTTCTGCTAAGTTTCTGGTTAGGTAGGGACCAAATGAACAAGGTAGAAGACTTCATGTGCAGCAAAAGACGTGGATAATAGAATAGCAGCTGCACAAGCTGAGGTTGGAGCATGCCCAGTTGGCTTGAGAAGAGTGGCCAGCAGTCCCATGGGTTTGGTAGAAGGAGTGGGAGGTTGCAGGGAATGAGCTGACAGGAGGCTGTGGTTGGAAAACGGGATGCTACTGCAGTTATTAATAACGATGGCCTGGGAAGGGGTGGGTGAAGTGAGGGACGGAGCATCACCACAGTGATTTGTCCCATATTATGACTGTACACTCTAGCATTATGTGTATTTATAACTGTATCAACAACAGAATTGAGTTGCACATGAAAATCTCCAGTATCACTGACATCTGGGACAACAATCTGATGAGTAGTTGTATCTCTCTGGTGTCTCTGGGACTCCTAATCCCCTTTAAGGTCTGTAGCTGGCTGTAACAGAACTGCTGTCACTAGTCTGCCTGTGCCCAGGACATTCACAACAGATGCAGAATAGCTTGCTGATTTCCATGTCCAAGGTCTTTGCTTTTATTGTTGGAGTAGCTCACAGCATTTGACTCTGTGCCTCTGTTAGAAATGACACCGCACCTTTTCTAAGAGTATATGCTGGATATTGTGTTGTGGGATGCATCTGTGATTGCTGGAGGGCTGATCTTGAATTTACTCCCCAGAAAGTTATGTTTATATAGATATTTTTCTTGTACTAGTCTGTAAATTTCCAAGCAGAGCTGAGAATTACATGTCCTAACATTTGCTGTCATCAAAAGGTATTTCATGATCTCTACTAGTCAAGGCCACATTTTTGAACACTTTATTTTCCAGTTGTATTTGCTGAGTAACCAGTTTGGTTCTTCTTGGAATTTGTAAAGTGACCTCATGGAATGGAAAAAGAAGTTATTGCCAACAATTGGAATATATACTTGTCTCTGTAACTATATTCAGCCAAACCATGTTCAGATGTTTGTACATGATGTGCTAATCATGTGCCTGCTTGCTTGTGCAGTGGTTCTGGTTAGTAATATTAGCCACTCTGTGCTTGAGCAAGGCAGATACTTCATTTTACTTTGAAAGCCTAAATTATTGGGTTAAAGAAAATGTTGATTTGATTGCTATTTATTTCTTCTGGGTGTCTAGATCGTGTATTTTATTAATTTTTAGTTTTATTAGTGTTTCATATTACATTTAACCTTTTCAGGATTTTATGGTTATTAATGCTGCTGGGGATTGACCCTAAGGCCTTGCACATGGTAGACAAGCGGCCTACTGAACATCCTCACCTCGAATAAAGATGATCCCTAATGAAAATTTTTTGTTTTTATATATGTTTTCATTTTATCAGTTTTAAAAAAGCCTTCTAAATAATTTTACAGTTTGGGATATAAATGTAAGGAAAGTTATTAAGGCTTTATTCATAACATAAACTTACATATCCATCCATCCATCCATCCATCCATCCATCCATCCATCCATCCATCCATCCATCCATCCATCTCTATCTACCTGCCTACCTACAGATTCGGATATTTGTAAAGGATTATCTCAAGTGTTTACATGGTAGGGCTGGAGAAATGGCCCAGTGGTTAAGAGTGTAGAGGACTTTGTGTGGTGCCTAGCACGCATGGCTGCTTAACACCCTTCTGTAACTCCTCTTCCAGAGGATCTGATGCCCTCTTCTCGCCTCCTTAGACACTGCTACTGCCACACAGACAAAGCACTCATACACATACTCGGAATGTGTGCATCATCTTTGTATACTATGTAACAACAGAAAAGTGCCTGGAATTCACTGTGTACACTAAGCTGGTTGTGAACTCCTATAGTTCTGCTTGTCTCTGCTTCTTGAATTCTGTGATTGAAGGTGTGCCCGTCATGCCCGGTCATAAGTGCTATTTTTATACAAGAGATTCTTAATGTTTTTCCTTAGCTCACTGTCTTCTTTTTCCCATATGGCTTCTAACAGTCTATTCTTTTTGTCTAGAAAATAACAAGGCTAGGAGTAACGATTTTGCTGAGAAGAATGGACTTCAGAAATATGAGTATGTATTACACCCAAGAACCACCGGCTTTACTTTTGTGGTGGACCGTCTAAGAGAACGTAAGTACTTACCTTAGATTGTGTGGTTTGAAATAAATGTGACACAAATTGGTGGGCTGTATGTGTAGATCTGAGCCATATAAATCCAGTGACTTGTGATGACTAGTCATCTTCCTCCTCTAAATGCTACATGTCATAAAATCGCCTGTGCCTAACATGAAAGGCCTTGAAACCTTAGGTAAGAGAAGGTCTTTCCCTAAATGGCATCACTGTTCTTTCAGAGTCTGATGTGCTTTAAGATACAAACTATAATTTGCTAAATGGAACTTTTTACATTTGAGTACCATGACTTTGAAGAAAAATTTGTTACCAGCCTAGAATCACATCAGAATGGTAAGACCAAACCTGTCCATGGTCAGTTTGGGTTATTTTTGAAATTCTGTGATTCTAAGTAATAAGGTGTGGACTGTGGGGTTGAGTTTTGCTTTGCCCGTGGATACTGCATGCCTCTGCTGTCAGCTTGTAGAAACTCATAAAGGGTGGAGGTCTTTGTGTCTGTGGAAAGTGGTGGGAAGGCATCTAGGTGGTGTGCCTGTGTTCTCACTTTTGTCTCTCTCCTCTCTCTTAGGTAATAGTCTCTCTAACTTAGACTTACTCTCTTCAGTCCACAGTATGGTTTCTATTTTATGTATTTAGTAATTTCTTTAAAAAATACATGTGACACGGAAAGCAAGCACATTACCGTATTTCTTAGTTAATGGAAGATGACTTTGGGACATATTCTTTATGCGATCATCCTGAGTACAGACAAGAAAATGGAGAGGTTGTTTTATAGTTGGTGAGGGTATATTTGTAATGTTCACTGTTGTGAAATACAGAAAATATTTACTAGCAAGCTGGTTGTAAACTTTGCTGCACACTTGAGCAGTGTATATTGTTTAGTTGACACTCAGAACACTAGTCAGTAGCCACAAGTAATAATTGTTTTCTGCCAGATCTGGTGACTGCTTCCCTACACCCAATATATCAGTAAAGAGAAGAAAATTTCAGATGATCTCATTGGTCTTGGTTGGAAAACCAGATGATAATTCTGTTTATTTCATTTAGAATTGTAGACTAGAAACCTATATACTATATTGAAAAGAGGAAACATGTTGATTGTTAAAATTGTAATAGTCACTAACATTGAGTTTTTACAAGTATGGGGCATTGTGCTAAGTATTTGTAATGTCTAAGTTTACTTCCTCTTTATAAGCCTCCAGAGCAGTTGTCATGTGTCAGACAGAACAAGGGCAGACAACAGGGGGAAGAAAGCCATTGGTTGCTGGGTAGCGGGGGACCAAGTAGCATGTGCTTCTTCATTTATAGTATTACTGTAGTTAGTCTTCAAACCACACAGACGCCTTAGAAACATGAGCGAGCTGGTAGTTTTAAGAGAAGTTTGAAAAGAAAGAAAGGCAAAAGGATAATACAAGGGTAATGGTCTCAGGCAGGAGTGGGGTGCTGTGAGGTGACAGCAGGAGAGGCACAGACTGGGGAGGCACACTCGGCAGTGTTGAGGACAGATTTGGGCTCTTGGCAGCAGAAGGGGGTTTGAGTGAACAGAGTGAGATCCGCACCACAGCTCCGCAGTAAAGAGGGTCACAGAGTGCAGAGCATTCTTTTGGGAAAGGAATGTGGGACTCAAGAGGAGGCCAGCTCAGCTTTCGATCTTAGGCCTTGAAGATCTGCTTTTACTGTACACTGTGAAGAGAAAGCTTGCTGTTATAACAAATGACCATTATAATTAATATTTCAGTACGATTCCAATGGGCCTCCAGAAGCCACACGTTAAAATGAATCACCATAAAGCACCGTTTTTATGGTTCTCACTTGCAGCTCAGCTTAGTATGGTTGCTGTCTGTTGCTTAGTAAGTGCAGGCAGGCAGATGTGAGCTCAGAACACCAGGACTTAAGGATAGAGCCAGAGCAAGCATTATTTAACTACAGGGGAGAGAGAACAAGGAAAGGAGCCCACGTCTCTTTAGAGTCTGTTTTACCAGGGCCCAGAACACTTGGCAGTGTGACACTAACTATGTGACGTTTTGTAAGTAGGTTGTTTCTGCATCAGTAACTGCAGGGTGTGCCCTGAGTGCCTTACTTTGTAGCATCTGTGTACTTGGTTTATCATCCTGCTAGAGTCTTTCTTTTTTGGGGGTGTGGAATCACCCCCAAATGAAAATAATCCGCATTAGTTGTGTTGATTTTTTAAAAAAGTGCCAGAAAGCAGTTAAGTACAAAGTATTGTCCTAGCATGCTTTTCAAAACATTATGTATTATACTCATAGCTACAGGTGATTCATACAGGCTCCTAATCACAGAAACTTCTGTATACGAGTGTGTGTGTGTGTGTGTGTGTGTGTGTGTGTGTGTGTGTGTGTGTAGACAGACTCAAAACTAGTTACCAACCTAGGTGAGATTTTCTTTTCAATTATATGTTGTAATAAAATGTATAATGTAATCTTCAACCTTAACCATTGTCCCCAAACACTATTCATCATAATGCCTGGTGATTTAAAATTTTGTTATAGATGGGTCTATTGTAATAATTATTTTCACCAGGAGGAGGCCCAGGTGAGCACATTTGAAAACCTGAGAATTATTGAAACAAGTTCAAGTTGGCTAGACTACTCAGAGATAAAAACTTGAGCTGGGACTATCTTCGAGAAGTTTATAGTCTTAATGGGTAAAGGTAAGAAATTAGACATTGAGAAATGTCTGATTAACATGTATGCTGAGTGCTAAGTTGTATGGCATACAGAATGCAGGAAGTTTGCTAAATAGTATAAATAGTATAGTACAGGCTTTCATTTCAGAAAGTCCTGTGGCACTAAAATACTCCTGTGTGTGACTCCTGTAGGAGGCTGAGTTCCTCGTGAACACTGGACACTGAGCTGGATAGGCAGAGGAGCAAATCTTCATGGATGACAGAGTCCAAGAAAGGGAGGGCCAGTGTGGCTCAAGCAGCCGCCTTACAAACGTCAGCCTCTTGGAGCTGAAGGCAGCCTGTAGAGTGCTAGTTAGTGCTTTAAAGTGTTACTCTAAACTGCGGTACCTCAGGCAGCCGTGGCTTTAGTTAGTCTGGTAATACACTGAGTCATCAAACAAATGTATTATTTAGATTTGAAATTGGTATTTTTTTTTTTTAAATTTCAAACCCATTCCAGATTCCTGTTTATGTATGGCTCCGATGTAGCATGACTCCTGCTTCAGAAGAAAGGGAGGGTATATAGCCTTTCCGTGAGTCTGGGTGGCGCTGAGGTAACCTTAAGAGAAAGCAGACTCTCACCAGGGAAGGTGGGTCACACTGGAGCAAAGCCCTTCAGTGTGCTCAGGAGAGAGCGTTGTGATACACTGTAAGGATGTGTGCCTGAAGACCCGTGTCTTCTATATTGGTTACTGTAGCCTCCTTCGCTGTGAGTAAGCAACAGCAGTGCATTCACAGGCAGCTCGGCCTCAGCAGTGTGGAGAAAGTCCTTCAGCTTCTGGAACGTGAGGTTTGATCCGCACCTACCTGCTTCCAGTTATCTGTTTGTTGCAGTGGCTTTGTATAGGAAGTAGTCAAGCCAAGCATAGGTCACCACCCTGTGCAGCACACTCCATTTCTTTTAGTCAGTGAGCCTCTCCCTTCTCAGCAGTGTATGAAGGAGGGCAGGGAAGACAGGCAGGCACACAAACAAACAACTGAAATATTGGGGCATTCGAACCCATGCACCCTGTCATTTCATGGCACTTCTTAACTGCTGGGAGCCATGTACAAATATGCCAAGACCTTTCCCTTATGTTTAAAATGTGATCGCACAGCAGACCTTTGACATCTGCAAGGTCTTCCCACGTCTGCAGATTTCTTCAGCTTTTATTTCATAATTTATGCATATGAGCTACATATAAACAGAAATTTGGACTGGTCTGAAATATTTTTTTAAATATCGATTTCAAATCTAAATAATAAAAGCTGAGCCAGTTTGCTGACTCAATCTAGTAATAGACTAATTAAAGTTATGGCAGTTAGATTAACAGTTGGCTTTCTTTTGAGGTCATGTTGTAAGGAACAAATCCTGTCTGTTGATTTTGGTGTATAAGCACAACAACACTTAAGAGGAGATCAGTGAGTGGATTGAGCACACAGCCCACCTAAGTGACATGGTGATTTAACGTTGGAATAAGTGGCAGCAAAAACAAAACACAAAAGCAGAGAACCCGAGCTTTTTGATGTAGACAGATCCTGCCTTCATCTTTTTACTGAAACAGTTTATGACAGCCTTAGAGGAAAATGATGGAAGGCTATACTTTATATCGTGCAGCCCTCTAGCAGGTAGCAAATGCCCTTCGCATTCCAGGCCTTGAGTTGTAGGTGTTTTTCCTTCCCCTCCTTGCTTATCTGATAGAATCAGCCATGGTGTTATTTACAATCATAGCTACTTAGGCCCAGGCTCGCTCGCTCACTCTGCAGTGGCTTCATAGTCCCCAAACCACTGTTGTATATTCCACGCAATTCTCCCAACCGAGCCACGTGCCATACCTGTACAGACAGGCTGCTTCCACAACTTGTCTAGGGTCATGTGGCTTAGGAGAAAGATTGTATGTTAGGTTCGCTCCTTGCTAAAACTCATGCACTTAGTCATGTAATAAGTTCAGAGGTTTGCTGTTATAAACACTACAAAAATTGTTCCTTGTTGCAACCTCCTTAACCAGATATTTTACTCTGAGCTCCTTGAATGTGTTACAAATTTTGTGTGTGTGTGTGTGTGTGTGTGTGTGTGTGTGTGTGTGTGTGTGTGTGTGTAATATTCTTACCTTAAGATTTCACACCAATTATGTCTGGTACACTGCTGTACACTAGGTTCTTTGTGGAATTCCTGCAGGTACCTTGCTTGTTACTGTGCGTTTGCTTTGCACTTTCTCCAGAGTAAACAGCTGGAACTACCCCCACATCGTACTGGAAGTGCCCATTCTTCCAAACTGGGGCTCCATTTTCCCATGTTTTAGACATTAAGTCTCAGATATGCATCATAAATTTATGTTTACAGTATAGGATCTTCCATTAAGAAATAAAGGCATTTTTATTATAAAAAGCACATTTATTATTACAAGCAGGAAAATTAGTTATAAAGAAGGTAAGAAAGTCACCCGTAGCCTTGCACATGTGCCCCGATGGACAGTCCGCTCCCCTGGCCCCTGCTTCAGCACGTGTGCACAGCAGATACTAGGGTCCAGTCGTGTGTCCTGTCTATAATGATTTTTAAAGTTACAATAAACAGTTTATAACATAGTTCTCATTTGTTAGTATATGCACTCTGTTCTATCAGACTACTGTTGAACTAGATTCCGGTTTTGCTGATCACTACAAATAATATCACATGAATATGGTCAGTTTCCTTAGCCTAATTACCAATGTGTGTCAGTTTTCTCAAGGTTTTTGAAAAACTCTTTATCTTAATTTGATCCTCAGTTCCACTGAGAATGCTTTGAGACCCTCTCACAGACATCCTCTGTCCATTGGTGTGGGACACTCTCACTCCCCCTTTCTCTGTTCTTGCCTCTGACTCGCTTGCTTTCATTTCTCCTTTCATCCACTCCGACACTGCTTTTGGCAGCCTTCAGTGAAGTTCCACTCTAGGACAGTCAGATATGTGTTTATTTGTTCAGAAAATGTTCTCAGATGCCTATGTTCTTGAGAACTGTAGAGTTTAGAAAACAACGATAGTACATTGTCTTAAGAAGTAATGCCTGTGGAGGCCAGTAGAGGGCATCAGGTCCCCTAAAACTGGAGTCACAGAAGGTTGTGAGCCATTGTGTGGTGCTGCGAATTGAACCCAGGTTCTTAGAAAGGAGCCAGTGCTCTTAACTGCTGAACCACCAATGGGAAGCAAAAGACATGGGAGAAGGTGGCCTTGTCTACTTTGTAAACTTCACTTTTCTAAATGCTCTTTTTGGCAGTGTGAGGCAGACCCTGACTTACTTGTCCATTCTCTGTACACCTTTCACTTTTGCACTATACCCCTGGTTACTTCTGTGCATATTAAACCCTATAGTTCTCCACCTTAATTTGTAATCTTCTGTTCCTCTGTTCCTTTTCTAAAGACCTTCCCTGAGTTTGTTCCCAGCTTCTGCTCTCTGTCTAGTGAACACCACTCTTTATTGAAGAGCTGCTGTCATATGTCCCAGTCACCAGAGCAAAGAGCTCTCTCACAGACCTCACTGTAGTTAATGCCACCACCACCTTCGTTCTGGAGTTAAACCCTAGCAGATGCTCATGTGACAGGACTTTTCTGTTGTCAAGTGAGATGGATGGCGGCCTGAGGTGGAACAGATCCCTGCCTTTGTGTGTTTGATTTCTTACTACTGCAGGATAAAAGAGTGATCCCTCCCATTGTGTAAATACTTTTAGAAGAGAAATGTAGAAACATAGTTCTTGAGCTGAATTTGAGTTTGATTATAAAAATCTATATAGAAATGTGCCTTTAAAAATTTTCATTGCTTATATTCGTTATACTTGGTATTCTATTATATAGAGTTAATTTCCAACAAGTCTGCATTGCACATCGAGACTGTGGTTTTTCTTAATGTTGCCAGTGTTAGAATTTCTATCAGCCAGTTTTAGTTCTGAGGCATTGCCACAGGAACAGCTGGACAGGTTTGTGTCACTCTGTAGCAGTAGCCTCCAGTAGGAGAAGAATTTTGTCGTTGATCTGATACTGTTTCTCAATTACCATAAGTCAGATGTGAAGAATGCCTACTCAATGGAGGGAGGGCCTAATATAAAGTCTGCTGATTTACAGCACCGACCAAAGTCTTCAGAATGTCTCTATTATTACAGTTACCATTGTTAGAAATGAGTGAACATTTTATACTTGATGTAATTTACTCCCTTGAAACTTCTGTCTGTCCCCACATACTGGTGTCCTGTTAGGGTGACTCTATTAAGGATAACACCCTGGAACTTGCTGATTACTGATGCCTATCAAATGTTTATTTTGAAATTCAGAGTTGTGGAAGAAACATCTGTAAGTAAATTTTGTGGTGCTGCCTTTCTTTGTGTGATGACTTGTTGGAGTGTGTACTGACCATGAAAGTCTTGGTACATGCACTGACATTCTCACTGTTCTCCCTCTGAAGGCAAGAGTGAGAAAAGAAAGCATAGTAGAGGGTGTGCTGGAACCTAGCATGTGTCAGCTGCATGGAAACGCCGTAGGACAAAACTTATGGGAGGGCTGCAGGTGAGGATATGACGTGTGTGTGTGTAACAAGACTCTTAAGCTTCCTGTTTACATGAAAGTTGGTTCTCAGCAAAGGTCAGATTTTGACCTGAATAACTCTTAAAATCAGAGAATTCATTTTAACAGGAACATGTGGCTGCCTTTTGGCTTTGTATATAACTTGATTGCTGTGTTTCTTTTTTGGGTTTGTCCAAAAAAGGTTTATCTTGTTTGCTGTCAATTTGACATGTGTCTATCTGTCTTTCTTTCCTTCTTTAATGAAGGTTGTAGCTTATCTCTTTTAGCCCTTTTGGCTTTGTAGATTTTATTTGTTCTTATTAAAAATATTCTTTCTGCATTCTTTTTTAGATCATATGCATTAAAAAAGTCTAAGATTTGCAGTATTATGAAATAATGCTAAATACTTTCAAGTCTTGATAGTATGTGTGTACATATAAAAAAACAACACCAAATGTATATATTGTTCACTTGCATTCTGCTTAGGCTATCTTATGTATATCGTACAATACGAACTGATTTCTATATTGCCATGCTAATTTAGGAACCTCTTACAAGAGCCTTAAATTTGCGTGATTTCTTTTTGCCTTCGACCATCAACATTGTCTCTTGCCAGGGTGATTTCTTGTTGTAAGGACTGAAATATTTTTGTCTCGCAAATACGTATTTGTAATGTCTTACGATTTATTATATTTAAAATCTGTATTATATGGTTATAATACTTTTAAACAACTAGCCTTTGGCTGTGTGACAGCACTACAAAATGTCTTAGCTTTAAAATCCTAGGTATTTGTATTGCATTATCTATAGATTAAATGTACTTAGATTGAAGTGAGTTAGTCTCCCCAAACTCAAGATAAAATTATATTAATGTGGGATCCCATGGAGATACTGGACAGAGCTTTTCAGTACAGACATTTAAAAAACCCCTCATTCATGGGTATTTATGGTATATCATTCCTGTTTTCTTAGAATTTTAAATGGTCTTTACCAGAAGATAAACTAAATGAAATGTGGTCCCCAGTGCCAACGTCAAGTGTGTGCTTAGGGCTTGATGGGAAGGCATGGTGCTGTCCAGGCTGAGGAAAACCAAGTTAGTCAGACATTCCTCAGCCAGTGCATCAGGTTTTCCTGCTTTCCTCATTGCATCAGGTCTTCGTGATTCACAGCGGCCGTGAGCTTTATTCCCTCTCTAGTCTCTCGTAGTTGGCATGCCTGGCCACCGAACTTCTGCATTGGTAGATGGAATGGATGTCATTACAGAAGACCTAGCAGCCCAACCATGGCACAGCGCTGCACAGGAGTTCTTACTCCTCCTGTCATGAGTTCCTGGAAATTATCCTGAATCTATAACCCATGCGCCTTTGACATTTTTTTTAGAGGTATAAGATTGCATGTCTCCATAGAAGAGTGTCTTAAAGTTTACAGTAAGCTTTATAATGTTAAATTTAAGACTCCTCTGACCTCCATGAGCCTATGCACATACACATATGTACATACAAACATACAACATACAATTCAAACAAATCTTTCAAGAAAGTAAAAACCTTTCTCATCTGTAAAAAGCATCTTTATTCTATTATTAGGGTTCTTTTTTAATTCAGGTGTATTGAAATAGCATCTGTTATTTTGAATGGAGGCTCATTTGAATAATTCAGGGATGGACAGTGGCAAGGTCTGAAGTAATGAAGAAACACTGGGACTTTGGCTTTGCTCTGAAAAGATGAATAGAGAGTTAGCTGGTCTGGATATGCTGTTTTTATACTTGTATGGATTGAAGGTATATATGTATGAATAGTCTAACAAAACGTCTTTGTGACTATATAATTTTGTGTTTACTTTTAATGAATAATAGCCTGACTTCCCTTCAAGGCCCGTATCTTGTAGTTAGTGCCATAGGATCAAAGTATGCTGGTGACAGCATCAGCATAAAAAATTGTGATGAACACATTTAGAAAGTGTATGATCCAACAGTACAAAGTACCATGGTGTGATCAGTGTGTAAAGTACAGTATATGATCCAACAGTACAGAGTACCATGGTGTGATCAGTGTGTAAAGTGTATGATCCAAGGGTAAAAACACAAGGGCTTGAGTTTGGTTCCTCGGCACCCACGTAGTACACAGAGCACCATGGCACAAGCCCGTAACCTGAGCACCCGGGAAAAAAGACAGAGGAGTCTCTGGGCCTTGTGTCCAGCCTGTCAGCATTGATGTGTCCATTAATGAGTGTGGAGGCTCAGCAAGAGACCCTGTCTTTAAAAAGTGGAGCTAAAATTGATTGAGGAAAACACAGGCCTTGACACCACACATGGTTATGTGCATGTGCACCCAATGCGTGCACACATCTCAACGCACAGACATACATAATGAGTTACTGAGTAGAGAAGGACCATTATTACAAGCAGAGGAAGACATAAAATTAGGGAATTAGAAGTGAAATTGGGTCCTGATGATTTGAATGGAAAATTTGGGAGGGTGTCGTTGCTCAGTTAGAGATACTGTGTAGAGACTGACCTGGCCTGGCTGGAGCCCAGTGTTAATCCTTAATATTAAAGAGTTAGAGAAGTTTAGTTACAAAAGTAGTCTTAGTTGTCATGAAGTTTATCTTTAAGCAAAACAGAAAATTAAAGGAATAGGAAACCATGTCATTTGTAAAGGTAGCAGCTCTGACTGTAGATACTCAGGACGGGTGACTAGCTTTTCCCTTCTCACTATTCTAAGCATTTACTACTTGTTTTTGGCTTTGTCATCTTCATCATTATCCCAAAATAGTGCCTTGTTTTCAGATTTCTGCAGTAATTATGTTCCATTTAAAGGAGACCCAGTGAAAGTAATTATACCCCATGATTTTTACATCTCTTTTGAGCCACAAGTGAGATATTTACAGAGCTGTGATGACGTATAGTAGGAGTAAAGTATGATTCATCTTGATTCCAAAGATGTTAGACAAGAGTCACTGAAGAAATGCATTATTTATCTCTTTACAAAGTGGATAGAGATTAAAGAAAAAAACTTTGTCTTTTCTACAAATGGTCATATTTTATATCTGTAAGCTTTGCTTTGATCTGAATCAATCTTTACAGCAGTAATGAGTCTGATTGAAAGGCTGGGCACACACAAAGGATGGGTAAGCTTCCTGTGTGTTATCTCTCAGATAACTGGTTTCTAGGAGCCAGGAATACCCTAGGGCCTAAAATTCTGAAAGAATCCTTTTAGTACAACAATGATCATAGTTTTGGTGACCTTAGAGAATAAGGTGCACAGGACTGAAGTACCAGAAGCCAGAGTGCAGTGGAGTTATGTGTAAGGGAGCTTGCTGGTGAAGAGAAAGTAAGGGTGGTGGGGAGAGCATAGTGTTTTGGTAGGCACTTGTGCCACCGTGACTGACTTTGTATGTAGGTCTTGGGGTTTTGAACTCAGATCCTTAGGCTTGTACAACAAGCACTCTTTTCTTATTCACTAGCTAGCCTTCAGTATGACATCCAACTATATCATCCTCTCCTGTCCTCCATTATCCTCTCCTGTCTCTTCTCCAAATTGTCCCTTTCTTCTCAAACTCTCTCTCTCTCTCTCTCTCTCTCTCTCTCTCTCTCTCTCTCTCTCTCTCTGTGTGTGTGTGTGTGTGTGTGTGTGTGTGTGTGTGTCTGTGTCTGTGTCTGTCTGTCTATCTGTCAGTCAGAGAAACCTATGATACTGGATCTGGTTTATTTTAAATACAATAGTTTTCAGTTTCATCTTTTTTTTTTTTGTAGATGACATAATTCATTCTTTTGGGGATGATAAAATTTGATTATGTTATATAGCACTTTCTTTACCTATTCACTCTGTTAGTATGTACCTAGATAGACTTCACAACTTGGTTATTGTGACTAGTGCCTCCATAAACATGAACACAGAGGTGTCTCTTGTTAGTCTGATTTATGATTCCATTGTAATTCAGGGGCAAAGTTCCTTGATCAAATGGAATTTCTGCTTTTCTTTCTTAAAATATGGTGTGTGTGTGTGTGTGTGTGTGTGTGTGTGTGTGTGTCTGTCTGTCTGTCTGTCTGTCTGTCTCCCTCTCTGTCTTTTCCTTTCTTTTTCTGCCATGTTGAGGTAGGGCTGTTCTTGTTTCTGTTTCTGTGCTGTATTCTCCAGGCTAGCGGGCCCACAAAGATGCTAGGCAAGTCTCCCGTCTCCCGCTCCCATGTCTCTCTGTCCCTGTAGATGTGTACTGCAGTATCTGTCTTTTTTCAGTGGGTACGTTCCCTAGAGTCCCATCTGCAGGGAACATATAGTTCTTGAGAACCTTGCTCACTCGTTCCTTTAGTGCTTTAGTGCCATTGTGGAATCACTTCTGGTCTTCAGTAGCTGAGCCTGAGTTAAGCCCGTGTTAACTGCTGTGTATCTTAAGACTTTTGGGACAAGAATCATGGGTCTGTCTTCAACTCTGCTATCTCCTCAATGCTTCTTCTTTTTACCCACACACCCAGCCCAGCTGTACACGTAGGGCAGCCATGCTAACTTGCCCTATGTTTAATAATGACTGACTGAAGAAAATAACAAGCCCACTACATACAACCAAGTTGTGTGAAAGAGCACTAGGAAGTTTGTCAGAATTCTCTACTAGGTTAATAACCCTTGAATATCAACCTGAAAAATATTATTGTATACAGATAGATAAATTCTCTTGCCCAACAGAGTGAAGTATATTTGTAGGTGGTTATCTTAACACAAGGACTTACAGTATCCAGTATTTATCTCATTGTTCTCTTAGCCATCAGCAATACTCTCGCAGTAGTGCAGTCCACTACTTATCTTCTTTATACACTATATGCACCATTTACTTTGGCTTCTCTAAATGGATACTGATGCCATAGTGCTTATAAGCCAGAGATATATATTAACTAACTAACTAGCTAGCTAGCTAACTAACTAACTGACTAGCCAGCTAACTAACTAATTAATTATGGTTACTGTTCTATTGCTGTAAAAAGACATCATGACTCAGACAAGAGAGAGAGAGAGAGGAGAGACAGAGGGAGAGAGGGGGAGAGAACAGAGGAAAGAGATTGTACGAGGGGCTGTTGGGCTCTTGAAACTCAAGTGATATACCTGTTCCAGCAACACCATACCTTCTAATCCTTCCTGAGCAGCCCATCAATATGAGCCAAACACTCAAATATATGAGCCCAGTGGGAGCTATTCTCATTCAAACCACTAGTCACCATGTTATGGTATTTTTTTCACCATACCTCTGACTTATCCACTTGAATTTGAAATATATATGCATGTATACATATATACACATACGCACACACACACACACACATTATTCTTGTTTCCCATCCCACTTGTATTCTATATTCCTGTATTCTATCTTTTGAACTGTAACCTTACCAGTATCCGCAGCAACTTGGCCACATTGCCCTGAGTAGAGCACACGTGGCAGAGGCAGAACCCTGAACCTAGCAGTGGTCTTCCTTCTCTAGGCCTGCATTGGCTTTGACTCTGTTGGAGAAAATCCCCCAAACAGCCAGATTACTGCCAACGTAAATTCTTGTAGCTGTGACAGGTACTTTGTTGATGGAAGCAATAGATATTTACTCTTAAAAATCTGGATGGTAAATGCCTGCGCTAAGCAGATGGATGGCTAAGAAAACAGTGAGAGGTGTTAAATACCTTGAACCATTAAGTTAGGATGATCACCTTCAGATAGTCCAGGTTTGGTTTACAAAGGTGTATGTATGCCCAGACATACCTGTTTATTCATAGTTGTGTCTGCTTTATCTGTGAGTCAAAGCAGAGGGAAATACAACTACACGGAAAAGCGTGTACTTACTTTGAGGTGGGCTTTGTAGTCCAAGATGGAGCTCAGTGTCACCCACCTTGGCCTGCCAAGTGTGTATTGCAGCTGCATGCTGCTGCGTCCATCAAGGCTGCACTTTATTCAGAAATGTCATAGTTACTCCCTCTATTCTTAACATTTTTCTTTTATCCGTCTCATGCCTTTGGCAGATGTTTAGTGATAGGCCAACATTCGCCCTTGCCCTTTACCCATGTGTGAAGGGTCCCTGGCAATAAATCCTGAAAGCTCAGGTGTGATCCATGCTGCTTTTACATTTAGATGACTATTGTTGTTTTATTTTAGGAAATGACTTTGCTTTGAAAGAAAGATGATAGTTCCGACTTCCCATGAGCCCAAGGGCGCAGCAGCAGCAGCCTTGACGTGGTTTGCTGGCACACTGGATTTCACTTAAGCCATCCTTCACTCTCAGAGTTTGTCTTGAGAGACTTTTGTAACCCACTTTGCCTACAGGTGTTTGGACTGACTTTTTAAATTTTTCATTTCTATTTTTATATGTACGTGTTGGAATATTTGTTTAGCTACCTCACCCTACCTTCTAACCTTGTTCCACCCTAATCCCTTCCAACTCCACAACTCTAGGTGGGAGAGAGAGGCTAGAAGGAAGGGGAACATAGACCTTTTTAGGGGTATCTGGTACCTAGGGGCAGGTCCAATCTTCATTGTCAAAATATTCAGAAATTCAGCAATCACAAACCGGCAGCCAGCAGCCACCACAGGCCCTCTTGGGGCTCTCTCATTTATACCTTCTCTAGAGTCCCCAGGATTAAATTATCTGTAGCTTGAAGAAATTATATCCCTCCTAGGGTATGAGACAATCATAGTTAATGACAAACTGAAGCAGCCCCATCTCCTATACCAAGGATTAAAGCAAACATATTTATAAAACATAACTGAGTTTTTAAAGAAACCACAATTCTTACTATGCGTATGCCCTTGCACAAAATGAGTTTATATGTAACATGCGCAGTAGCCTGTGGAGTCTAAAAGAGGGCATTGGGCCCCTTGTGGTAGAGTTACAGGCAGTCGTGAGCAGCCACATAGGCACTAGGACTGAGGCACACCCTGTGCGGGACAGCAAATGCCCTGACTGCTGAGCCACGGCTTCAAGTGCCAGAATCTGGGGGTTTTCTTATGTTTTGTTTTTTTTGCATACTTCACCCCACATAAACTTGTGATTCAGAACATTTGTGGACGAAGATGTAACTTGAAATCATCACTTAAAGTTTTTCAAAAGATATTTGTTTTAAACTTCTATCATTGACCTTAAAATACTCTTACCAGAATTTTTAATGGGTGCCTTTTGATTTCAGAGTGAAGATAGTAGCTTCAGTATTGCTTCACTGACAGCACTTTCGTGGGCGGCACAGGGAAAGCACTGTGTGTTTAAAAAGTGTTGAGTGAAATAGAATAAAAGGTTTGACTTGCCCTACCAAGAGGCAGGAGACCTAATTATTCCCCACTCATGCATGAAATTGGGCCTAATAATATTCCAGGAGAGATGAGACAGGCTCTTACCTGGAGGAGTGGGATGCAAAGCAGAGTGCATTTACTTTGGGATGGAAACTTGACACATCATCATCTTTGCACATCACTGTGCAAAGCTCAGTAAAAGTTTGAGGAGGTGAAAATATATTCAACATACAGATTACTGATGGCGGTTAATCACGTATGCAAAACACTTAGACAGTTAAAGGTGCCACGTAGCATATTTTTAAAAGGGTAAGTGCTAATAAGCCAACATAGAACCACCAGCCAAGGCCAGCATGGCTCCTGTTGCTTACTGAGATGTTACACATGCAGTCCACTCGAGATTCATGACATCGCAGCATTTATCAGTCATTAGATACGTGAATGCTACTCTCATAGTTTAGGGCATGGCCAAATGGTTCAGGGGTCTGACATGCTGGCTTAGCAGATAAAGGCACTTGCCCCTAAGTGCCTGGGATTCACGTAGTGGAAAGGACTGAAAGCCTGCAGGTTGTTCTCTGGCTTCACTTGTTCTGTGGCACTTCCTCTGCCAAACAAAAGCAAAATAAACCAATAAAATATATTTTTAGAACAATTTAAGGACCAGTTTCCATAACTTAACTTGGAGCTATTGATAAACTGATGATGAGGTTACTTAAAGGCCCCCATTGAGTCTGTAAAATGAAGATGTTTGTCTCATGATTGTCAAGATTGTGACATCTGTGTGACGAGCTTAGCTCAGTGCCGGGACCATATTATAGTCATTCCTAAATACAGCATTCACCGTGGTTATTCCTGCTTATCTCCTCAGCTCTGAGATTGAAGTCGATAGTAAGAAGAAGTGTTTTTTGTTTGGTTTGTTGTTGTGTTTGTTTTGTGTTTTAAGGCAGGGTTTCTTTCATTGTATAGCCCTGGTTATCCCGGAACTTGCTTTTATAGACCAGGCTGGCCTTGCATTCAGAGATCTGCCTGCATTGGTTCCTGAGTGCTGGAATAAAGGCAAGTGCCACCACTGCCCAGCTAAGCAGTGAATTTTTAATTGTTTTTGTCTGCCTATCAACAGCCTGTGAGCGCTGTGCTAGCCAGTGATACAGGTCTATGTATCTTTTTTTTTTTAATCTATGTATTTTCATACATGTGTGTATGTGATGCCATAGCTTAAATTTCAGATTTTAACAACAACAAAAAAATCTCTATCAGTTAACTAGAGCATTCTAAGTATGCCAGGTTGTTTCTGTTAAGAGAGAGCTTTTGGAACTATTTTTATCACATTCTATACCATAGCAGACTTCTTTAATTCTTGCTCACCACTCTTTACGGATGTTAAAAACAATTAAAAATGCACTATTATATTGGCTTTCTTTGTTGTAAATGCACCTATCACCTACGTTTAGTGCATGCTTTTCTTAGACAGTTTCTTTCAGTCTGGTCTGGCAGTGCCATTTTGTAATCTCAACTCCTTTGGAGGCTGAACCAAGAGGATCACAAGTTCAAACCTTGTCTGGGCTACAAGGTGATCTCTCCTACCACACCATTAATGGTGTGAGGGTTACTGTCTTTATGATCCCAGATCTTGCCACTGGAAATAGCATGCCCTAAGCACTCTATAAAGGGGGACACGTGAATACCGGCTACTCTGGTTTCCTCTCTAGTCTCTGTAGCCCAGCATGTGTCTTACAAAAACAGGGATGCAGCAGTAAGAACAGGATGGAATTCTGAAAAATAATGAGAGAATTTTCTTTTTCCTACCTTAGTTATGTTAATGTATTGCAAAGTTCTATAAATGTGACTTTCTTAATTCAAAATTAATTATATTGTTTCTTGGACTGAACTGAAGTATATCATTTCTTTTATGAAGTGGGGAGCGGTTACCCAGCAGAGTAAATAAAACTTAGGAAAGGTTGTATAGTCCATTCATGTATTTTAATAGCATTTGTTTAGATACACAAGTGACAAGGGCCATCTGTCTATTCTCTCAAGTCTCTTGTTACTGCCAGCCTACTACTAGCACACATGCAGCACACTTGTACACAAACACAGACATGAAATGTAAAAAAACATACATCCCTAAAAAAATTAAAGAAACTTCTCTTACTAGTTAAAAAAAAAAGAGTGCCTGGCTTTTCCCCTCGCCAACTTAGCTTTTGCTTCAAAAGAATTGAGGTGGCCATAGCAGGTAGGTCTCCTCTGGTGAGCCTGTAGGAGCTTTTTGCTGACAAGCAAAGGATGGGCAAGGAAGTGGCTTTAAGAAAGCTCATGCTGGTGGATGAGCGCCTTTTGCTGTTCTGTTACTGGATCTCACCAGCAAGTTAGGTGCAGATTCCTTGGGAGAGTTAAATTCGCTCATTTTGTGTCAGTTCGCTGGCTACACAGAATTGCAACATATAAGATAAGGCTTTGAGATGTTCTGTTGTGATTTTGTCTTTGAGTAAATCAGCCTGAAGTTGAGGCTCTGGCCACCTGTCTCTTGTCCCTGGACACACCTAGAGCCATTCTGTGTCCTGACCCTTTTCCACAGTCATCCTCTCTGTGCCTCATCTTCCAGTAAGAATATGTCACAGACCTAGGCAGTGTGATTTTCCAAATTAAAGAAACACACGTTTGGCATCAGCTCTTACTATAAAAGACAGGGGTGACTCTGGGACTGGCAAGTGTAAACATTAAAGCTTCCTTCCTGGGCCGCCCTTTGAAACACCACGTTGGTCCTTGCACACTGTTTTCTGGACATACCTCTCACCACAAGATCAATTCCAGCTCTTCAGCCTTTGATTCAAATTGACAAATTGTAAATTTTAGAGAAAGAGATGGGGTGCATGAGTGAGAAGTGTGCAGCTGCCTCTCAGGGGCAGTGAGATCAAATCACGCTGTAGGCTCTGAGGGTAAAGAATTGCACTAGTTCCACGCTTTCTCCTCCTCCTCCTCTGTAGAGCAGGGGTTTACCATTCCTCTGTTAAGGAGACCTAGTATTCAGTGAAATAAATAGTACATAAGAAAGTTAGCATTGGTATACAACCCAAGATATTGAGGAAACTTAGAACAATCCTTGTCCAGAATAAATACTTAAAATGGCCTCTGAGTACTTCAGTTTTTGCCCTTTGTCATATATAGTAAAGTTTCAAGAATTAGGTAAACGTTTGTAGGCGGAGGCACGATACAGTGAAGGAAATCTGTGAGATTTCCTGCAGTGGTCCTTTAGCAAAGCTGAAAGCTGCTGTACAGGAGAACAACACGGGTCTAGAAAAGCAGACATTAGCAACGTGTCAGAACGCTCCAGTACTACTAGCAGAAACAGTGAGAGTCCCTCAGAGCGAGCAGGGCCAAATTCTCCAGCAAGTTGGGAGGAAGCAGCATTTAAGCATTCAAGATACCCTAGGTTTATTAAAATCCTTACTCTTTCTTAGTGAGATGCCGCTACACAGTCTACCAGAAGAATGAAGGGAACAGCCAAGAGGCTGGTAAGAGAGCAAGAGCATCTTACAGGGAGCAGTCCTCAGGGTGGAAACAGGAAAAAGCCAAGGTAACAGGTGCCCAGCCCTGGTCCTGATTCATTGGACCAGAAGTGGAGCGGAAGGCTCCAAAGAGAATATTCCCAAGAAGATGAAACTGATAAGCTAGCTGGTGTTTGAATACATGGAAAGAGAGGTGTACCTTTGGCATATCATTTAGGTATGAACACTTAATAGATCTCTAGAATATTCGGCAAAGAGAAAAGTGAGGTTAAGTGTACCTTCTGAAAAACGATTAGTGGGACAGAAAAGAAATGTAACTGCCTTTCATGACCACTGTGAGTATTTCCATAGCTATTTAATGTGCATGGTAAGTTGTGACCTTATGAGATTGAACTCTGTTGGGACCGGGAAGGGATGCGGGTCTTTCTTCTCCCTGGGGTAGCAGAAGTACATGTACCGGGGGCTTTCTGGTTAGCTAGGAAGTGATTGTCCTTTCTGGGTCACCATAATATGACCTTTCAACCTCCTCTTCTGTGCTTCAGCATCTTGGAAGGAGCAGGGTCAGACAGGAATTTGTGATCTATCTGTGGAGCGGTAGAGTGGTGGCTTCAGAGAAGAGGCTAAAAGGGAGACAGCTGCACTCCATGGTCCAATCACTGAACATTGTATGTTGTGCAGGCATGTGCTTGCTTTTACAGCTCTGTAACTGTGCTAGAGAGAACAGATGAGTGGGTCAATGAAACTAGAAATTGAAACTTAAATGTCGTAGAACCTTCATGTCTCCTAGTGTTCTGAGAATTTCATCTTTAAAAGAAAACAAAAAACAAAAGTCTATTCTTAGTGCACAAGCTCCTCAGACACAGGTACAAGTGACCCATGGGCTGTGCCTTACTGACCCTGCCTCAGCCACCCAAAGAATATCACACACTTTTTAGACAAACTAAAGAGCAAGAGCCTAGGCATGAGAGGCAGACTGTAGTCTGCAGCTTCCTCAGGTGAGAAGGTTTCTTCCCCCGTGCTAGCTGCCCTGTGTGCTTGCAGTGTTCCTGCAGGTAGAAGGCCCTGGGTCCCTTCCAAGGACCTGGCCATTTAGTTCTCACCTTACACAGACCTCTAACAGTTAAAGGAGCTATTCAGATAAAGTCTGCAATGTTTCCAAATTCATTCCACTGGGTTTGAAGACAATGCTTGGGGGAAAAAAAGGTGTGTGTGTGCCTGTGTGTGTTTTAAATTAAGCACTTATAGTGCCAAGGTTTGCAAAGACTACTTACTAGCCTAACCGTGTTTGCACACAGCAGTATTTTCTAATTTAAATTCAGTCATAATCTCCAAATTGCCCTAGCTTAGACTAGTTGAAGGTATAAACTCCATTTCATCTCATTTTTGGCCACTTGCATGCAGCTGTCAGTGAGTAGTCTTGACATCAAAAGTCTGTCTCTTTCATTAAAATGTTAATTTCATAGCTTTAATTCCCTTTGTGAAATATACCACTGCAGGACAGTATATGCAGATGTATTGTAAGGCAGACTAATTTGCATGCTGTGTTTTTGGTTCATTTCTCTAGGTTTTTTTTCCTCTTACTGCTATTCTTAGAAATTGCTTTAGTGCTTAAAATGTATTCAAATATATAAAATAGATATGTAAGCCAATTTCAGACTTGCAGAATTAATTTAAAAGAGTCCAGAAAGCTATTTTCCTCATCAGGAACACAATTACCCATTCTAAGAATAAAGCATGTTTCCTTTCCGCCTGTAGTGCTAAGCTGGTCTTGTAAAGAAAGGTTCAGTGGCAGTGGCGATGAACTGAGGCCTGAATGAGTCCAGTGTCTGGTAGAAAAGTGAAGAGCATAGTCCTCATGGTCCTCCAAGGGCCCTGGTTAACCTTCCCCTGGTTTTGAAAGGGAACCAATATCAAGGTTATATTTTGAGTTCTGACTGATGACCCACAAAAGGAAAGTTAACTGAAAACACTAACCAAGGGACTTTCGATGCTCTCATGGAGGAAGCTAAGGCTGCCTGGGTCACCCCCAAAATAATTAGGATAGTTACACCCTGGAAAGTAGAGGCAGAAGCCTTCTAGAAAGGCTTTTGTCCTAGGGTCTTTGCTCATTTCCATGCTTGCCATGGTCCTCCATCGATGACACTGGTGTTTTCTGGTTAGCCTTCTGGGCTGCTTGCCTTTCTTTCCTTTTCTGGTCTTCTTTGTAAAAACCATTTCTCACAGGGCTGTGAGCACCACGCAAGCTGCTCCCCTAGTGGCTGCTTGTGAGTATATATACCTCCCTTGGTGACTCAGTGTCTTCTGGCTAATGGTTTTCAGATGCATGCTTCTGCTTAGCCTGTCTCCTCCCATCGGATCTTCCCCGTGTCTCCATAAAATGCACTGAATATTTATTTTAGATATTGTTTCACAAAGTCAAGTAATGTCTGTTATGAACTTTCTTCCTGTCTTCTCTTTTTTCTTAAGAAGTGCCATCATTTTTGCATACTCTCACACTAGAAATGTCCCAGGAAATGGTATACAGAAGTTCAGTGCAGGGCACCAAAAAGTTCTTCTTATATTGATGAGTGCCAAAAATGTTTCATGTTCTAGACCAAACCTGCAGATTTAAGTTTTCCTTACACCTCATGATATCTATAAGAGTCTGTTACCCATTAACAGTGAAGCAGTGAAATTAGAATTAGCCTTCAGTTAGGTAGACTTCAGCCACCACAACAACCACACAGAGACTGATGTTATCCGTCTTTGGGTTTGGGGACTAATTTAATGGTATACGCCTTTAATCCCAGTATTCAGGAGGCAGAGGCAGGCTGATATCTGAGTCTGGTCTATACAGTTCCAGGACAGCCAGGTCTACGCAGAGAAAGCTTATCTCAAAAAAAAAACAAAAAACAAACAAACAAACAACAACAAACTATCCCTTGAAATATCCAAAATTAACGTAATTCTAGAGGGCCCTGAAATTATTCTCTTCTTAAGATGATAGTTTCTAAGTTACAACCTCGGGAAGATTATTACTTATTGGCTATAAATAGATCTCCTGTAGTTACTTTTTAAAATACAAGTTTAGATAATAGCACCTCACTCACTCTGTTGGCTGGATCTTGAAACTAACTCTTTCTCAGTCATTATGAACGGTTAAAAGCTCATAGTTAGATACACGAAGAAAAGGACTGTCCTAATTTTCTAGCTGATCTTGACCCAGGATTGGGTTCCCTCTGTCTTGACATTCTTAGTCTCTTTAATAAAAGGATTTAAGAATGGACTCAATTTTCTAAGTGTTGTTTGTGGTGGTGGTTTTGCTTTTGCTTTTTAGAAAGCTACAATCTCAGTAGCTGCCTAGAGAAAGACAGACAGACAAACAGACAGAGAAGAAAATGACAGTTTAAGATGGCACGGAGGTCAGACACATGGCCAACCAGAGCCTTATGTCTGAGAGGGAAACTTGAAGGAAAGAGTAAGGAAGTGCAAAATGTTGGTGAAACACAGCAGTTTAAGAAATGAGAAATGAGAAAAAGAAGAGTTACATTTTTCTAAACGATGCAGAAAGGTGGGCAGGCTTACAAAGCTACATGGCTGTAGCCCAGCTACTGCACTGGGTGCAGATTCTGAGAAGAAAGAGAGAATCTCATGAGATGACTGATTATTCCACCTATCTCTAAAGCTTGTCCAAGGTGAGTCCACCTTCCCTGAATTGATCCCTTACATAGTGACCAATACTCAGCTGGAGTGTTAGGTCTATACCCAGGCTGGGGTCCCCTTCTCTCTACCCCTAACTTCTCCATCCATCCATCTGTCTGTCTGTCTATCTACCTATCCACCCACCCATCTCTACCCATCTCTACCCATCTCTACCCATCCATCCATCCATCCATCCATCCATCCATCCATCCATCCATCCATCCATTGGTAGGGAGAGGGAGTTGAGACAGGGTTTCTCCGTGTAGCCCTGGTTGTTCTAGAACTTACTCTGTAGACTAGTTTGACTTCAAACTCACAGCGATCTGACTGCCTCTGCCTCCTGAGTGCTGGGACTAGAGGTGTCCCACCACATGGCCAGAGTATTTTCTTGACCAGGAATTTTTCTACTCTGACATTCTGAAAATATTGGCACAGGTCATTCCAGATAGCTAGGGCATAAAACTTATGAGTGCCCCAGATTAAAGTCACTATTTCAAAACCTAGTTTGTTTCAGTGAAAATGATTGTCGCTAAGTTTGAGAAATCGTCATGAAGGCAAACAGGCAGGACAGCCACCTGTCTAGCAGTATTGAGTAATTATCAGTCAGGATTGGAGAAAGTGGTGTAGAAACAAAGGTAAAATACTCAGACGTTGCCCTTGAATAACCAGTGTAGTCTGGTAAAATTTCTGAATGAGTTGTGAAATTTTAAAAGCAATTAAAGTCCACAAGATCTGTGATATTTGAGGCAGTTTCAGATATTTGTTGTCATTTAGGTGCTTCCTTGCATTTTGGGAGCTGGTTATGTGACTTAATATAAAACCATTCTGAATACTAATTGGGTCCAGAATGACTCTTTTCAGGGACCCCTTAGTGTAGACAGCTTAGTGTGAAACTGATTTGGGCCTTGCATTTTGGTCAGGATCATCAGTTCCCCCAACACAGTGAGCCTCCATCTATCTGTGCGCGCCCCAGAATACTGAAACAGGTAGCCCTAGAGTGAGTGGACTAGGCTGTTCTCTAGCTGAAAAGCACATCCACAGGGGTGAGTTCAGCTTTCTTTGTAAATGTGCAACCCACTGTTTCTGAGTGAGTCTCATGAATGTCCTCTTCAGCAAGCAACACAACACGCATTTATGTTTACACACACACACACACACACACACACACACACACACACACACACACACACACCTCTACACCTACCTTTATGGGTAAGAAAATTGGAAGTTTCAACTAAAAAGAGATGTGAAAGGTGCCAGATCAAAGAGACTTGGATTCCCTCTTGAACTGACCTAGTTGAGGCAGCCGTTTCTGCACTGCACATCAGCACTTCTGTTTCTAATGGATGGGTTTTCACCAGGTGATAAATAGATTGCTATAGAGGCCCAAGGACACAGAGAGACAGCAGCCCACACGTTTATGTGACTGTTCTACTCCTTGATAAACACAAGGTGGGTTTTGTTTTTTGGGTTTATTGTTGTTGTTTTGTTTTGTTTAGTTTTTTTACAGTGAGGCTGGATATAAGAGAATTTAGTAAAAAACAAAACAAAAACCCAGGTTCATTCATTTAGATAGCAGAATAGAGGTTAGTGTCTGGGGGTAAAGTTCTTGCTGTACAAACACAAGAACCCAAGTTCAGGCCCGTGTGCTGTCACCATGCACCATGTATACTGTGCGTATACCCTCACTGCTTGGTGGATGAAGGACACCATTGACACTTCAGAGAACTTGTCTCAAAAAATATGACAGAGAATGACCTTTAGTCTTCAAACTCTGATTAACTGAAGCCTGTGTTTAAAGGATTTGTTAGATTTTTGCTGTAATAAAATTAAGATATGCGTAAGTTTGTCTAAAGAGTTTTGCTGGCAAATATAAATAGTATAAAGACCAATTGTATCTTTAAGGTGTTAGCATTCAGAAATTGTGCTCATCAGGAATATCAAAGCACAATGCAAGAACCTTTACTTCAGTCCTTTTCTGTCATACAGAGCCAAAAAGCCCTGGTTTTTGGGACCTGACTTCATAATCTCATCCTTCCTTAAGCCAGCCTCAGATCTTGAAAATCATGTAATTCCTCTTCCAGTTGAAATTGAAAATGAGAATTCTGAACTGTCTCTCGATGGTCAATTCTTGACCTTCTCCAGGGCCTCAAGTATTATAGGGGCCTAGGTTGCAATCCGCTCCTCACTGGTGTAATAGCCAAGTTCATGCCAACTGTCAGGCCCACTGTATGGGGATCCTGTGAATGATGAGGAAAACTGTAGGAGAACACCAGTGTGTGCCTTTCCTGTGCTGCTTCTTTGCTCTCAGTCCTCACTGTACAGAAGATCTGCCTCCACAGGTGTTTGTGTGAAGAGTGTGTTCTAGGACATCATGGTTAAGAAGGCCAGGCAGCCTGCCCTCAGGGGTCTATAACCCAGTCTACATAATACTGCTTAGAGTAATACTGTCTCCACCCGAAAGAAAATGGAGCATTCTGGAATTGACGCTCAGGTTTATGGAAAGGGCTAGTACTGTCCTCCCAGAAAGCCTCAGCATTCAGGCGACTGACCCAGCATAAAGTACCATTCATAATAGTCAAGATTAAAGGGAAATGGAGGTCAAAGCACGGGCACTCCTGTATTCTGAAACATTTGATAGGTATTATTTGACCTACATCCCAAAATTAAATTGTTGACAGAAAACCACAGAATTCTAAATAATCTTGTGTTTGGAACTTTTGTATTATTCCAGCTTAGAGTAGGTTTTACTGGCCATGAAAGCCATTCTTCCCTTCTTTTCTCTCATTCCATGGAATATTTTAAAACTGTAGTGTTCAGCCAGGCAGGTGTTAGAGGAACTTGGGCAGTATGGCAAGACCCTATCTCCAAAAAGAAACAAATGAACATAAAATATATTGTCCCATGGCTGAGGTAGAGAAGGTGACCTTTAAATGCTGCCCCTGTCCTTACAGCTTGTCCTAAATACGCATTCTACAGACAGAATGAAGGTGGTCAAGATGGGAGGAGGGGACTGTACCAGACCTGGTTTTCTTCCAAGGTGTCTGTCACTTAAGAATACTAGTAATAAGTTACTACCGCAGTTTCAGGGGACAGAGTTCACCATAGTCCTTGGTTTCTAGGGCTTCACCATTACTGGCATGGATGTGGTCACTTGTACAGTTTTTCCTGATACCCCTTTTTCTTATATTGTTTCTTTCATCTTCCATAAACAAATCTTTCTACTAAATAAGTATTTCTCTTGCTCGTGTTCCTTCATGTTTGGCTATATGCTCCTGTATTTTTATTTACTTACACAAATAGGATTGTGATCCCATCTTTTTCTTGATGGCATTTAAAAAAAAACATTTATTTATTTATATTTTTATTTTTTGGCATTTTGTTTTTAACAACATTTGTTCATGTCCTTGGCGTCTGTTAAGTGTCTGGTATATTCCTTATGCATGTCTCATTTACTAAAGCTGCTAAAGACAGATGTCCATCCAGGAGCCTCTGTCCTCCATAGTCATTAGCACATAAACACCCTATTAGTTCTTTTTATGTGCTGAGAACTCCCTGTGGGTACTGCCCAAGAGTAGAACGGTCGCTGGAGGTACTGGCTGGCTTTGTGTGACTTGCTCAGTACTCCCTCCAACTTGGCTGTCCTTCGAAGGCTCTCACTGCTCTCTGAGGGTTTGCCCACACTCCTGCCAACATTTGGTATTATCTTGCTTTGTGTCCCTTGCCACTAGAACAGATTAAGATGGAAACTTGTGGCTTCGATTTCCTGTTGTCTAATTAAAAAGGGGTTTTGTATGTCTACTATTTTGTGAGTTTCTTCTCATCAAACTGCCTGTTTGTGTCTTTAGTGTTCCTAATGAGGTGTTGTGTGACTCGTTCATTTGTACTAACTAGTTGCTCATTCATACTAACTAGTTCTTTCTCTCTGTGTGTTTTTTAAATCACTGTGTGTTTTTAAGATATCACAAACATGGTTTTATTATTTAGTTACTGAACAGGTTTGTTTGTGTGCTTAAACACAGGCTGTCTTTGGCTCAGGCAGGCCCTTCCGCCCTGTCTGCCTGCTGCTGAGGCTATGGCCTGGCCGCCATGCTCACTTAATATAATCATAGTGATAATCTTTGCTTTGCAACCACAAGTCCTTAGAGTTTTGTTTGAAGGGAAGTCTTCCTTTCCCAAGTGCTCCTTGGCCTTCAGTTTCTCCTGTTAACAGACAGATGTAATGCACTCTTTTCTTCTTGAGTCCTTCCACGTCTTGTTTGGTAGTCATCTCCTTTCCCAATACCACATACTAAACAGCTTGTTATTCTACCCTGCTTTGTGATGTCATCTTTACTATAAAATAAGTTCTCATTTCCCCATGTGCCTGGCTTTTGATTTTATTCTGTTACTTTGCTGTTTCTTCTTTTCTCCTCTTAAGACATCTGTTGTTTGCTTCTCTCTCTGTAACCATCGAAAACCTATGTCCTCTCAGTCTCGGGAACTGGTTCTGGTATGTTTTATCCAGAACAGTTTGGACATTCCCACTTATCTTTCTCTGAACTCAGAGCACTTATTTCCTGTCACTCTCACTTCTCTTCTCTTGAAATTTTGTATTTTTATTCATTTCCTGTGTTATTACATACTCTTCCTATGTTTATAGCTTGTATTTCAACTGGATTAAAAACTTTGAACAGGCATGGGATTGCTTGCATGCCTTTGAATCTGTCTTGGCGATTTTAGCTAACAAGGCACCAAGCTTATCACCAACCATGATTTAGTAAACTCCCATCTGTTCTCTGATGAGTGCATGAGATTATAGTAACTAATTGTAAGCAGATGAGGGCAAGAAGCAGTTTAGGAAGGAGACACAAGCATGGTTTCTATATGCACAGATATGAACATCCGGTAGGATTTTTTCCCTCTAATTTTTAAACTTCCTATTACACTTGACTTTCTCTATATTGTAAAAGAGAAAGCATAAATTTACCAATTCTCTTTATCTTTCCTCCTTTAATTTTAGTAATTGCATTTTATTTAGGTTTCTTTAATGAATTGTGTGAAAAGCTATGTGCTCAATCAATCATGTACAGGGAAAAGCAATACATTATAATTAGGATCCATTATCATTTAATTAGGCATTCCATTATTGAATTAGTGCCTCTGGCTTCTCCTGGTCTCTGACTAATCCTGAAACAAATTCCTTTTCTGTGGACAAATATTAGCTTGTAATAATTAGAGTATTCATCTAAGCTAAAGCTTTTTATGAAATCTCTTTCTGATGAAGGCAGTTCCTCAAGTACAGGCTGACTTAATTTAATATGATTTATTCACTTATGAATCAAGTGTGGGGGAATTGTTAGCACTAGAATACTGGCCATATTGAGATAATCTTTACATTCACAGGTCTCTGGGGTATTTAAGATCTCGTCTTAGTAGTTATGCAAGTCTAGGTGTAATGTCACACTGCTAATTCGAGAATACTATAATTGCTAGAACAGGCTGCCATTGAATACAAATGCTGATCCTGTTCTGTAACATGTTGGAGGCTAAAGTCATTGCCTTCCTGTGTTGGGTTTGAGAGTTGACTTTCGTTCCAGCAAGGTGGTTCTACACATTTAATGTGCCTCTTCTATTTTTACCACAAGTGCAATGTAGCTATAGCTGTATACCCTGAATTAAAGGTATCGTGGACGTGAACATAACTTGGTAGGGGTTTGGTTAAGCAGTAAATCACTAAGCAGTGTCCTAGCCTTTTCTTTAAGGCTGCTTGACTTAGTCATTATTGATTCCTTACCCATCATGCTTCTGCCTTTCTTCTGTCAGTGCTGTCTGTTAAGTGGGTGTTAAATTTCATTGGTGGGATCCTTTAAGCTCGTACCACCATCATTCCCTCAGTGTTTCTTCCTACTTTAAGTCTGGTCGCATCTCCTGCTCTTAAGCTTTAGTTCAGTCTTTTTCTTCTGACCTCCTGTCCAGCCTTTTTATTCTTGGTGCTTTTAGTTCAAACTCTTTCCCCTTATATGTAAATGAAAAAGTTTGCATGGCTGCATGAATAGGGATGAACTTAAGCAAACTAATAATATGAAGCCAAAACATGTGCTCTGATTTGCTTCAGGGGAAAAAAAGTCCAGAAAATGCTGTGCCAAGGAAGGCCATTGTAAGCAAACTGAAGGATTAGTCTCAACTGTAATCTTCAGGAGGCCTCAGGCAGAAAGTGTGTGTGTGTGTGTGTGTGTGTGTGTGTGTGTGTGTGTGTGTGTGTGTGTGTGTGTGTGTGTGTGTGTGTGTGTGTGTGTGTGTGTGTGTGAAGCCTGCACCTGGGTTCATCCTGTCAGCAGAGGGTGAAAGGAATACCAGGAGAGGGAATAGAGAGACACTTTGACATCCATTTCCCTGCTCAGGTCCCATTTCCAGCTGTGCACCATAATTAACATGTTTCTGGGAACCCTGAGAGCACCCCGCCCCTGTCCAGTCCCCCTTCTTTCTTCCTCATCCCCCCCTCACTCCCTCTCCCTCTCCGTTGTGCTGTTTTCTGCCCTTAGAAGATGTTCTCTGAAAGCTGCCATACTAGAAACCTAAGCTGAAAGGACAGGGACTAGACAGAGAAAGAAGGTACTTCTATGGGGTCTGGGAAGCTGAGGGAGCACAGGCCTAATTAGAATTCCTCAAAGGCCTGGTGAATCTTTAAGAGATGGGAGCTGCCCAGCAGCAAAGAGCGTGCCTTGACTGGGTCCACAGAAAGTCATTGACAGGCGCATTAACTGATAGGAGGAGGGTCTCTAACTCAGGGAAGGGGCACAGTCAGAACAAGAATGCCATCCTTAAGGCAGCAATTACAGCACTTGGAAAATCTGTCTGCCCTGATTAAAAAGTTCTATGGGAATATTTTTCTACTTAGTGGGGGGCTCCATGTGTCTTACAGTTAGAAAGGGGAAAAATAGCACAGTAGAGAATGAAAAATGCTGTAAGGAGGTTAATGATTCTATTTAAAGACATTCTTGGGAATTAATTAGGAAACAAATGCTCCTATGATAATATCTGAATAGAGAGGCTGCTTTCCAGAATACTTAATGAAGTTTTTCTGTTATCAGAGGAAATTGATACACAAAACATAGAGGATTGTATTCTAGAATTTCAGAAAATGATTCCATCTTAAAAATAGCATTATTTACTTAGCATTGCTAAATATACCATGGCTAAAAAGTCGTCATCCAGGGGATAGAAAAGGCAGAGGGACCTATCACTCTCACTTAGCTCTGTAAACTTGCGGACCTTCTGTCACTGTGTGGAAATCCTGGTACTTGGGGCTTAGCTTCCATCACACCATACTTGTGACCTTGACAGCCCACTGTATTATTGGATTTTATCACTGCAGGGCAGCTGGCAGCCCATGAAGAGCACAGCTACAGAGCAATGCAGCAGTGGTTATGCAGATAGGGTCAGAAGGATCACCCACTACTCTGGCCTTCTTCTGTTTTGCAGGATTATTAATCTCAGTCACTGTCTAGTGAGTCTCAACCTTCCCTTCCCACTTGAGGCTGTTAGAAAAGATTGCTCTCAGGCTGACTCAAGCAGAGGTATCCCAGAGAGGTGTAGCTCATTTTATCCATATCTGCATGTTGGGATGTTGATTCCATAATTTACTGAAATCATTGGGAAATTTCTGCTTACATTCTACAGAAGAAAAAGATGGAATAAATAAATCTATAGTGTATCAGTCATAGAATGTGACAAGGAATTAGGAAACCTGCCGTTTTCAGTAGGGTAGGGCCAGGGCTTCTGCTAGAAGAACAGGCAACTTATTCCTAGCATGTGCAACAAAGAACCTTGTGCTCATTGTGGCTAGAGCAGGGTATTGGGCAGTAGGAAATAGGAGCAATTGGTCAAAGCTCATAGGTGGCATAGTTTCTGAGGCTCAGGGGCCTTCTCAGGGAGACGGTAGCTTACTCTTCTTACTCTCAGAAGAGTAAGGAAGTTAACATGTTGTGTTGTGGCTAACATTCTGAAAGTGTTACTTGGCCATTATAGTAAGAAAGTGTGTGCAGGGAGCAGAGAAGCTAACAAACACCATTTATAAAGGTGTTCATAGTGATCCAGATGAGAAGATAGTGTGAAAAATAGGTGAGGTGAGAAATGGCAGCTTTGGGATTATATTTTGAAGTAGTACCGAGAAGATTTTTTTTTTCAGTTGGGTTTTGGATATATGAGAAGGACAAGGGTAATGCCAGGATTGCTGAGGAACGCACAGGTCTTAGCAGAAAGACTGGGTTAAGTTGAGTTTAGGTCACATTGATTGGAGATACTTATTAGACATCCAAGATGATGTAAGATCAGTGGTCAAATATATGAGTCTAAAAATGAAAGACCAGCTGGAGTTATAAGTTTGGAAGTCAGAAACACGTATTTGGTATTGAGGTCAACCAGGGATAGAGAGGAATAGGAGCCAAACCCAGGGTGTACGGTGCTCAGAAGTCATGTGACCCAGCAGTCCTCAGAGGAGTGCCAGAGTGCCTGAAGAGAGCGGTGTGGCTGGGCTACAAGCACAAAAGGCCAAAGGGAGCCAGTGGATGGAGCTCTGTGACAATCACTGATAAAGAGTTGTGCTAGAGTGCTGTGCTACTCTTCTGTTGCTGTGATAAATACCATGCTCAAGGCAACGTATAGAAAAGGATTTATACTGCCTCTCAGTTCTAGAGTGTAAGAGCCCCTCATGACGGATAAGCGTGACAGCATGTGGCAGGCTTCCCATGGCAGCAGGGACGAGAAGCTGAGCAATCACATCTTTTACCACAAGCATGAAGCAGAGTGAACCGCATGCTGGTCAAGGCTAAGGTCTCTCAGAGCTCATTCTCAGCGGCTACCTCTTTAGCAAGACTGCACTTCCTACCCCAACCCCAACCCCAACACCGCCACCAGTTGGGTACCAAGTTTCAACTGCCTGAGGCAATGGGGGATATTCTTACTCTTACCACCACAAATGGCGAGGCCTCAGGCTCGTTTGGCAGTGACTGGCTCACTACAGCGGACAGTGAAGGTCATTGGCATACAGCTCAAGAAATGTAGCCCTGTAAGTAGCCAGAGAATGAGTGGTAACTAGAAAGGAGATAAAACTGTCTAGAGCGATGGTGAGAGAAGTTATAAAAACAAAGAGTGCATTTGTCATTTGTGGTGTTACTGTGACAAACAACCTCACAAGAGCCTAAGAAAGGAGACTTTTATCTTGGCACACGGTCCTAGGGTGCAGTCTAGCATGGTGGAGAAGTCATGGCAACAGAGACTTGAGGAAGTTGGTCATGTCACATTTGCAGTCAGGGAACGAGACGTAAATGCTGCTGCAGAGCTCACTTCCTGTCTCGGGCCCCAACCATGAGATGGGGCCTCCCACACTTAGGCTGGGCTCTCCCACCTCAGTTAATTTAATCCAGAAAATCCTTCACAGACGTGCCCAGTGGATGTTCCACCAAGTTGGCAGTCAAGATTAGTGCCCTAACAGGAGCTGTTTGGGGAGGGCAGCAATACTGAGCTGACAGAACCATGAGATGGATCCTGGCAGTGGGCGTTAGACAGGCAAAACACTGTCCTTGTAGTAATGGCTGAGCTTCCTGGGAAGTGTGAATATGGGTCTGTGTTTGACTTTCTGGTAAAAGGGAAGGCCCCGTACTGTGGTAATGTAATAAACGAGAGCTGTCTGCTTCTAAACCATCATCGGCAGACACGCTGGCCTTCACCGTCGTCCTCAGTTTTTTCTTGGGGTTTTTGTTTGTTTTTGTCACTTCTAATTCAGTGACCTGCAGTTGCTTCAAAATTCTGTTTATTCAATGTTATTCTTTCTAGGTACTATCAAGAAAACACACTTATGACCCTGAAAATCCCGGAAAAAAATAGTTTTAAACTGTCAGGTTAGATATGGCATAATTAGGGAATTGTATTGTTCACTAGACAGGAAATGTAAATATAAGGCTCAGCTTGTGAGCATGGTGGTGTCCATTTCCATGAGTGAGCAGGTAATCCAGTTTCCAGTGTAATCCTAGCACAGGGAAATCCTTAAACATAGTGACTAAATGGGAATGAATTCTGGGTTTCAAACATATACTTTGTTTTCTAATGTTTTGATTTGACAAGTATCCAAGTTGTTTTTAATAAAGCTATTTTTAGCTTATTGCACATATAACAAATTTGTTAAATTACTTAAATGTTTTCAGGGCAAATATTGTAGAAGCGCCCCCCACACCCCAATGTAATGTGTCTTCACGCACCTGCTTGTGCCATGGTACTTCGCCAGTTGGCTCTCTTCTGCCACCTTGTGGGATGAAGGGACACCGTTCATGTCATCAGGCCTCAGTGTACCTGTCTCTACCTACTGAGCCACCTCAGGGGCCCAAGAAGCATTAAAACCTAACATAAGAGTTAAGAGTTTATAGTTATAAAATGTATTCAATTAAAGTGTACAGTTGGGTTTCTGATTATTACGTGGCATTGTATACCTTAATACTTAACCCCTTAGTCAAAATATAGAACATTTTATCACGCCCAAAGTTCTGTTCCAGGACTCTCTGCACAGCAACACTGGTCATGACTAATCTGTTGTCTGTTACTATGGCTTTACCTTGTCTAGAGTTTTGTGTAGACAGAATTATATAACATGTAGCCTTATGCATCTGGTTTTTACATAGTAAAGGTGCTTTTAACTTCCATCCGTAGTCCCGAATGTCTTCTTTCTTTTCATTACTGAATGACATCCCATTGTATGGAATATATCAGTTTGTTTACCTGCTCACAGACTGACATGTGGTTTATGCATACTATACCAAATTGCTAAGACCATTTCCGTATAAGCATCTGTATGAACTGAATTGTATTAAGTTGTTTTCTGTTTTGTTTGTTTTGCTTTGCTTTGCTTTGGTTGGGAGTGTACAATACACAAGCGTGTGACTGCTGGGCCTCTGCCAAACTGTGTGTTTAGGGGGAGTTCCAGGTGTTGACTGTAGCTGTTCTTGTAAGCAGGAATGGTGTTTCTGTTTGTCTAAAAAGCAAAGGTATTAATTTGAGCATCTTTATATGGGTTTGTCTTTAATAAAGATTTTTTGACTATCAGGTACAAGTCATTTGTAATATATATACTTTTAAAAATATTCTATTTATGGCTTTCCTTTTCATTCAGCCTAGTTCATCAGTCAATCCCAACCCTTCATATGCTAAGAAATCAACAGTAAACAAAGAAAAGTCAATCTGTGATGGAGTAGCCTTTCTGCAGGTGTTAGGGTAGACATAAGATTTCAGAATTGACAGGGCCTCGGACCCTTGCAAGGAAAAGGTCCTTACTGTTCCTAGCTAGTGGAGCTTCCAGGGTCGTCAAAATCTACAAAGACTCTGTTTCCAAATAAGGCCACATCCTGGGGTTTCTGAAGGCATTTGAAACACAAGCTCTCCAGAACACTAATGGACCTGCCTCATGACTGTGCTTTCCTTCTGCACTCGATGTTTGCCCTCCTCCCTCAGTCCCGATGGTAAGCCTGAATCCCCATTACCACATCGGGATGTGGAGCCTCTGGAGCTGATCATCTGGGAAAGCCAAGCCTCAGCAAAGACATTAGGATGGGGTGGGGCGGGGCGATTGGAGGATCTCTGCTTATTTTCATGTTAAGATACAACAAAAAAGACAAATACGTCTGCAGACAGATGCTGGGCTGGCAGGCTCCTAGGTATTGGACTTTGCAGTCCCAGACTGTGTGATGTGTGTTAGGTTACATAGGCTATGGTCACCTGATATTGCAGACCAAACTAAGATGTGTGGCAACTCTAGGACTGGTAGATAGAGTCTCTTTCCCTCCAGTTTCCTGAGTCTGGAGGAGGATTTGCAAAGTTCGAAGCTACCTCGTAAGCTTAGCTCACTGGAGGCACCTCCCAAGCCTGATCCACTCCTCTGCTCAGATGCGGCAGCTATGTCCCAACAGCTGGGCTACATTTTCATCCTGGCTTCAGCTTTCTGAAGTAGTTTACTAGCATATACCTTTACCCCTGCAATGGCAACCCCTCCCCACTCCACTGCCACTTTGAGAAGTATCAGTACTGAGAGGCTTCTCACTGCTAGGCTCAGGAGACCTTACTAGGCACTATAACCCATGTAGAAACCTGATTTTTGTGCCCTCCCCCTTCTCTTGCTGTAGAAAGATCTTTTTTTTTTTTTTTTTTTTTTTTTTGTCTGAGAAATAAAAGCAAGCACAGAAAGAGGATGGCTACCTAACATGTTCACTTCCTGTGTCAGTGATTGGTCCTGAGTTTTCTGTCTGGATGAACATGGGGTAAGCCACAGCCACACAGAACAAGGGTTTGTACATCTCTAAATAGATAGCTCCTGTCACCTCTTTCCTCTTTCTAACAAGGCATAGCATAGCAGCCATCTGGGTTAGCTTTGTGCTGTGATGTGAGCATCTGCCAATGAAGGAGAGGAAGAGGAAGGGGAGAGAGAGAGGAAAGCGAAACCGGTTGGGTCGGTTGTATCGAAGTGGTGTGTGATTACAGTGTTGGCATAACCTCTGCTGTGTTCTCCAACACTTACCCAGTAACGTACATAAAGTCTATGTTTTCTAACTTCAAAAGTTACTCTATACACTGCATTAAAGAGGTTCTTGGAAGAACCAGAGACTTTTGTCTTAAAATTGAGCCACACATGCCCTGATTCTTACTTAACCTCTCAGGAGAGATGAGTCCCAGAGCTTTTTTCTCTGCTCGCAGCAGCAGCAGGGGCAGCAGCAGCAGCCGTAGCCTTTGTTCCTGAGAGCTACACATGCAGGAGAAATGTCTCTCTCCAAGAAAGCAAGCTGCCTTGATTAAGCTCAGCAGTCTTCCATCAAGCTAGGCCTCACATTCCGAACGGGAGATGGGTTTCTGAGCGCCTGAAGGGACTTAGTTTCTAGGCATTGAGCAGGAATCCAGGCCAAGCAATAGAACAGGACCAACAGTGGTTTGGCAGCTGGCTTGAGACCAGAATGGACTGTAGTGCAGAACCAGAGTTCAGGAAAAGACAAAACTCACCTGCAGCAGATACTTTATTTTCTCTAGTTATCTTTCTTACAAACCCAGCAGCTTGTCCCTACCTCATTAACAATACCTGTCCCCAGCAAAACTTACTTTTCATTTCAAAGGAGGAAAGAATGAATTAAGAGAGCCTGCTTCCATTATATGAAAAATTGCATACACCATAACCTCTTTTTGTATTGAAATCATTTTATTGCTTTTTTTTTGAAGTTGAGACTTCCTGCTCTAGTTTAGATGACTACCACCAACTGGAAGATAGGTGACCTTCTGGTTTGACAGTCAGATGGCTTAGGCTAAAAAAGTGTGCATAAGCTCTACAGCTATAACAAAGCTGTGTCACAGCGTGTGCACCAAGATAGGGATGATGTAGCCTGTGAACTAAAAGTGGCCTTTCGTATAGAGCATTGACTTTCCACATCTAAGACAGCCTCCCCCGAAGAGACACACTTGGCCCACTCTGCAGATGAGGAACTGAGGCTGGGGAAAGCTACTTTTTTGCAGAAAGTACAAAACCATATCAGTCTTGACTGTTGTTGCTCCTGCTCGTGATCGTGCCTCTGAGAAAGTTGATGAGTGGGGTGGGAAAGCTCCAGTCACAGGGACTGACTGCTGGCAAACAATTTCAGTGCTCTGAAAAGAGGCATGGTGTCTCTGTGGTAGGATATGTAAGTGTGACTGTGCCCTGGAAAAGACCAGAGGCAGGAATCTTTGGTCTCCAGTGTACCCTACACATTCATAGCTGGATTTATGTGCTAAGTGCTCTGTATATTGCTGAATGAATAATGCTATTATCATACCTAGTAGGTACACAGTAAAGCTGTGTCCAATACGAAAGCACGTAGACCATAATCATGCACCCCAACAATAACATCTTAATTGTTTCAAAGGCGAGAAAGCTCAGCATACGGTGCATGTGCTGACACTCCCTGTAATCTGCTAAAGATTTGTGTCCTGAACTTTTTTTTAATCTTTTTGTGTGTGTTTTTAATAGGATTTTTTATTTCCATTTCAAATGTTATCCCCTTTCCCAGTTTCCCATCCATAAATGCCCTATCCCATCCCCCTCCCCCTTCTGTGAGTGTGTTCCCTCACCCATCACTGATCCCTTCCTGCCTCCCCAGCCCTGACATTCTCCTACCCTGGGGCACCCAGCCTTGACAGGACCCAGTGCCCAACAAGGCCATCCTCTGCTACATAAGCAGCTGGAGCCATGGTCTATCCATGTGTGCTCTTTGGGTAGTGGTTTAGTCCCTGGGAGCTCTGGTTGGTTGGTATTGTTGTTCTTATGGGGTTGCAAACCCCTTCAGCTCCTTCAATCCTTTCTCTAACTCCTCCAATGGGGACCCCGTTCTCAGTTCAGTAATTGGCTGCAAGTATTCGCCTCTGTATTTGTCATGCTCTGACAGAACCTCTCACCCTCTCAGAAGACAACTATATCAGACTCTTGTCAGCATGCACTGATTACTATCAGCACTAGTGTCTGGATTGGTGTTTGTATATGGGATGGATCCCCCGGGTGGGGCAATCTCTGAATGGCCAGTCTGTTAGTCTCTGATCCAAACTTAGTTTCGTATCTCCTATGAATATTTTTGATCCCTCTTCTAAGAAGGACTGAAGCATCCACACTTTGGTCATCCTTCTAGAGCATCATGTGGTCTATAGATTGTATTTTGGGTAATCCAAGCTTTTGGGCTAATATCCACTTATCCGTGCATACCATGTATGTATTACCTCACTCAGGATGATATTTTCTAGTTCCATCCATTTGCCTATGAATTTCATTAAGTTATTGTTTTAGATAGCTGAGTAGTACTCCATTGTGTAGATGTACCACATGTTCTGTATCTACTCCTCTGTTGAAGGACATCTGGGTTTTTTCCAGCTTCTGACTATTATAAGTAAGACTGCTATGAACATAGTGGAGCATGTGTCTTTGTTATATGTTGGAGCATATTTTGGGTATATGCCCACGTGTGGTATAACTGGGTCCTCAGGTAGCACTATGTCCAATTTTCTGAGAAATCTCCAGACTGATTTCCAGAGTGTTTGTACCAGCTTGCCATCCCACCAACAATGGAGGAGTGTTCTTCTTTAAACTCCATGTCCTTGCCAGCATTTGCTGTCACCTGAGTTTTTTATCTTAGCCATTCTCACTGGTGTGAGGTGGAATCTCAGGGTTGTTTTGATTTGCATTTCCCTTATGACTAAGGATGTTGAACATTTCTTTAGGTACTTCTCAGTCATTCTGTATTCCTCAGTTGAGAATTCTTTGTTTAACTCTGTACCCCATTTTTTAATAGGGTTATTTGATTCTCTGGAGCCTAACTTCTTGAGTTCTTTGAATATATTGGATATTAGCCCTCTATTGGATGCAGGATTGGTAAAGATCTTTTCCCAATCTGTTGGTTGCTGTTTTGTCCTATTGACAGTGTCCTTTGTCTTACCGAAGCTTTGCAATTTTATGAGGTCTCATTTGTCGATTCTTGATCTTAAAGCATAAGCCATTGGTGTTCTGTTCAGGAAATTGGCTCTTCCCCACTTTTTCTTCTATTGGTTTGAGTGTATCTGGTTTGATGTGGAGGTCCTTGATCCACTTGGAATTAGCTTTGTACAGGGTGATGAGCATGGATCGATCAGCATTTTTCTACATGCTGACCTGCAGTTGAACCAGCACCATTTGTTGAAAATGCTATCTTTTTTCCACTGGATGGTTTTAGCTCCTTTGTCAAAGATTAAGTGACCATAGGTGTGTGGGTTCATTTCTGGGTCTTCAATTCTATTCCATTGATCTACCTGCCAGTCTCTGTACCAACCATACAGTTTTTATCACTATTGCTCTGTAATACAGCTTGAGGTCAGGAATGGTGATTCCCTCAGAAGTTCTTTTATTGTTGAGGATAGTTTTTGCAGTCCTGGGTTTTCTGTTATTCCAAATAAATTTGCAAATTGCTCTTTCTAACTGTATGAAGAATTGAGTTATAATTTTGATGGGGATTGCATTGAATCTGTAGATTGCTTTTGGCAAGATGACCATTTTTACAATATTAATTCTGCCAATCCATAAGCATGGAAGATCCTTCCATCTTCTGAGATCTTTAGTTTCTTTCTTCAGAGACTGGAAGTTCTTGTCATACAGATCTCTCACTTGCTTGGTTAGAATCACACTGAGATATTTTATGTCATTTGTGACTATTGTGAAGTATGTCGTTTCCCTAATTTCTTTCTCAACCTGTTTATCCTTTGAGTATAGGAAGGCTACTGATTTGAGTTGTTTTTATACCAGCCACTTTACTGAAGTTGTTTATCAGGTTTAGAGTTCTGTGGTGGAATTTTTAGGGTCACTTAAGTATACTATCATATCATCTTCAAATAGTGATATTTTGATTTTTTCCTTTCCAATTTGTATTGCTTTGACCTCTTTTTCTTGTCTGATTGCTTTGACTAGGACTTTGAGCACTATATTGAATAAGTAGGGAAAGAGTGGGCAGCCTTGTCTAGTCCCTGATTTTAGTGGGATTGCTTCAAATTTTTCTCCATTTAGTTTGATGTTGGCTACTCGTTTGCTATATATTGCTTTTACTATGTTTAAGTATGAGCCCACGATCTTTCCAAGACTTAACATGAAGGTGTGTTGGATTTTGTCAAATGCTTTCTCAGCATCTAATGAAATGATCATGTGGTATTTTTCTTTGAGTTTGTTTATATAGTGGATTATGTTGATGCATTTCTATATATTGAACCATCCCTGCATACCTCAGGTCAACCCTATTTGATCATGATGGATGATCATTTTGATATATTCTTGAATTTGGCTTCTGAGTTTTTTTTTTTTTTTAACTTTTCTATTTTTCGGAGCTGGGGACCGAACCCAGGGCCTTGTGCTTGCTAGGCAAGTGCTCTACCACCGAGCTAAATCCCCAACCCCCTGAGAATTTTATTGAGTATTTTTACACTGATATTCAGAAGGGAAATTGGCCTGAAGTTCTCTTTCTTTGTTGGGTCTTTGTGTGGTTTAGGTATAAACGTAATTGTGACTTCATAGAAGGAACTGGGTAGTGTTCCTTCTGTATCTATTTTGTGGAATAGTTTGCACAGTATTGTATTAGGTTTTCTATGTAGGTTTGATAGAATTTCACACTCAACCCATCTGGTCCTGGGCTTTTTTTGGTTGGGAGACGTTTAATGACTGCTTCTATTTCTTTAGGAGTTATGGGACAGTTTTTATGGTTTATCTGATTCTGATTTAATTTTGGTATGTGGCATCTGTCTAGAAAATTGTTCATTTTCTCCAGATTTTCCAGTTTTGTTGAATATAGGCTTTCATAGTAGGACCTGATGATGTCTTGAATTTTCTCGGTTTCTGTTGTTATGCCTCCCTTTTCATTTCTGAATTTGATAATTTAGATACTCTCTCTGTGCCCTCTGGTTAGTCTGGCTAAGGGTTTATCTATCTTATTGGTTTTCTCAAAGAACTAGCTCCTGTTTTTGTTGATTCTTTGCATAGTTCTTTTGTTTCTACTTGCTTGATTTTAGCCCCGAGTTTATTTCCTGCCTTCTACTCCTCTTGGGTGAATTTGCTTCTTTTTGTTCTAGAGCTCTCAGGTGGGCTGCCAAGCTGCCAGTATATGTTCTCTCCTGTTTCATTTTGCAGGCACTCAGAGCTATGAGTTTTCCTCTTAGCATGCTTTCATTGTGTCCCATAAGTTTGGGTATGTTGTGCCTTCATTTTCATTAAATTCTAAAAAGTCTTTAATTTCTTTATTTCTACCTTGACCAACTTATCGTTGCGTAGTTGTTCGGCTTCCATGTGTATGCAGAGTTTCTGTCGTTTTGGTTGTTATTGAAGACCAGCCTTAGTTCTGGTGATCTGATAGGATTCATGGAATTATTTCAGTCTTCTCGTATCTGTTGAGGCCTGCTTTGTGACAGATTATATGGTCGATTTTGGAGAAGGTACCATGAGGTGCTGAGAAGAAGGTATATTCTATTTTTTTTAGGATGAAATGTTCTATAAATATCTGTTAAATCCATTTGGTTCATAACTTCTGTTAGTTTCACTGTGTCTCTGTTTAGTCTCTGATTCCATGATCTGTCCATTGCTGAGAGAGGGGCGTTGAAGTTTCCCACTATTATTGTGTGAGATGCAATGTGTGCTTTGAGCTTTAGTAAGGTTTCCTTTATGAATGTAGGTGCCCTTGCATTTGGAGCATAAATATTCAGAACTGAGAGTTCATCTTGGTGTATTTTTCCTTTGATGACTATGAAGTGTCCTTCCTTAACTTTTTTGATAACTTTTGGTTAAAAGTCGATTTTAGTTGATATTAGAATGGCTGCTCCAGCTTGTTTCTTGGGACCATTTGCTTGGAAAATTGTTTTCCAGCCTTTTCCTCTGAGGTAGTGTCTGCCTTTGTCAGTGAGAGATGTTTCCTGTATGTAGCAAATTGCTGGGTCCTCGTTATGTATCCAGTGTGTTATTCTATGTCTTTTTATTGAAGGATTGAGTCCATTGATGTTAAGAGATATTAAGGAATAGTGATTGTTGTGACCTCTCATTTTCATTGTTAGAGGTGGAATTATGCTTGTGTGACTCTCTTCTTTTGGGTTTGCTGCAATAAGATTATTTTCTTGCTTTTTCTAGGATGTAGTTTCCCTCCTTGTGTTGGAATTTTCCATCTATTATTTTTTGTAAAGGCTGGATTTGTGGAAAGATATTGTGTAAATTTGGTTTTGTCATGGAATATCTTGGTTTCTCTATCTATGTTAATTGGGAGTTTTGCTGGATATAGTAGCCTGGGCTGTCCGTTGTGTTCTCTTAGGTTCTGTATGACATCTGCCCAGGATCTTCTAGCTTTCATTGTCTCTGTTAAGAAGTCTTGTGAAATTCTGATAGGTCTGCCTTTATATGTTACTTGACTTTTTCTCTTATTGCTTTTAATATTCTTTCTTTGTTTAGTGTATTTGGTGTTTTGCCTATTACGTGACAGAAGGAATTTATTTTCTGGTCCAATTTATTTGGAGTTCTTATATGTTTATGGGCATCTCTTTCTTTAGGTTAGGGAAGTTTTCTTCTATAATTTTATTGAAGATATTTACTGGTCCTTTAAATTGGGAATCTTCACTCTCTTCTATACCTATTATCCTTAAGTTTGATCGTCTCATTGTGTCCTGGATTTCCTGGATGTTTTGGGTTAGGAGCTTTTTGCATTTTACATTTTCTTTGAGGGTTGTGTCAATGTTTTCTATGGTATTTTCTGCACCTGAGATTCTCTTCTATCTCTTGTATTTTGTTGGTGATGCTTGCATCTATGACTTCTGATTTCTTTCCTAGGTTTTCTATCTCCGGTGGTCTCCCCTGTGCTCTCAGGATTATCCGCACTTCTGAGAGTCCAGCTCTCCTGCCTTCCCCCAACGGGATCTGGGTATAGAGAGCTGTGGGACTGGGTCAGCTCCGGGCACCAGACTTTTAACATTTTAGCAGCCATGTTGGGACCAGTAGTGAAATAAGAAGTCTTTCTTCCATTCATATTGTATTTTAAGTGTTTTCTCTCATCATTTTAGCAAAGAATGACAATATTCACAAAGTACATAGATTTTTTTTGTGAAAGAATAGACTAGAAGGGTCTGTGTCATCAGTGATACAGTGCAGATGTACATGGTGTAGGTGATGGTTGTAGTTTTGTCCTGGGATGAAAAGATGTCACTTGGCTCTTAAAGAACTTTGTTTGTTTACTGATGCCCATTTTGGCTTTGTACTGTGTATGTGAAAACCCCAGGAGCAGAGACTGCTCTGCATACTAGTCTGCTTCTAGATGGCCCTGCCATGTAGTTAGCACCTGTGCTTGTGTGTGCGTTTCTACTAAAAACAGGCTAATTTAATGGCATGATGTGGCAGCTTTTTAAAATCTACCTTTCTTTTTTAGATTTATTTATTTATTTTATGTGTATAAGTACATTGCTACTGTTTTAGACACACCAGAAGAGGGCATCAGATCTCATTACAGAGGGTTGTGAGCCACCATGTGGTGGCTGGGATTTGAACTCAGGACCCTGGAAGAGCAGCCAGTGCTCTTAACCGCTGAGCCATCTCTCCAGCCTTTTTTTTCTGTTTTTTGTTTTGTTTGTTTGAGACAGGGTTTCTTTGTATAGCATTGGCTGTCCAGGAATTTTCTCTGTAAACCAGGGTGGCCTTGAACTCATAGAAATCCTCTTACTTCTGCCTCCTGAGTGCTGAGCTTCATGGCATGTACCACAACCGCCCAGACATGACTTCTTAATGGAACACAAATATTTGTCAACCAGATTTCTGGTGTCACATACAGTATACATACATATCATAATCTATGGTGGTGTGTATAGTGCATACAAACCGTCTATGCAGTTCTGTCACATAGCTAAGGTTTGGATTCTGGTGGAGTTCACTTATGGAAGATGTTCTCATGCCTACAACTTAATTTTAGTTTTCAGGTTCTCTTTGCTTTCCTGTTTTTGTTTTGTTTTTTTTTTTTTTTTTAATATTTGACTACTAAGATTTGATCTGATCTTGGGGGGTAGTTAGCTAGTAATTTTTATGGCGGTTGGGAAAATTTTGGACCCTACCATGCATAAATTCTGAAAAGATCATTGATTGATCTTTTGTGTGTTGTCGTTGATAAGACAGGATGACAGCTTACAGAGACTGCTCTTACAGAAGACCTGAGGTCAATTCCCAGCACTCACACATATCACTCCAGCTCCAGGGGATCAAATACCCTCTTCCTCAAAGTCAAGCCGTTCATAATAAAACTGAGGGAAAACAAAATAAAAATTAACTACTCAAATACAATCATATTTAACCAGAGATCTAGTAACAGGTTGAATTGTGTATTTAATGTGCTAAGACACTAAAACCCACATTTTAGTTGAAGCCAGAACTATTCATTTTATTAAGTAAATGTTAATAATGAAAACAAGAACAGAAAATTTGCTGTAATGCTGAAAACTAAACATGAAACAAGAAGGATAATATATAGCCCTTTTCCTTGAATGGAAGACTTAAAATGGCAGTTGTTTCAAAATTATAAGGCAAATACAATATAAGTAGAGTTTCCAGTTAGACTTTTCTGTTGTTGTTTTGGCTTTGGAGTTCTGTCATAGTTGTTTCTGTGCTGAGGCACCCTGACCAAGGCAGCCTTTAGGAGGAGTTTAAAGGACTTACCGTTCCTAAGGGTGAGTCCATGACTGTGACGGTAGGGAGCAAACCACTATGAGGTGGGAGAGGATTGGTTTCAGAGTTGGATTAAATGCTCTCAGAGAGTTTATATAAAAGATAGTTGCCCAGGTCAGATCAGTTATAGTGACCACAAAAGTCGTGCCTACCTTAGCAGCTGCTGAGTCAATAGAAAAACCAGCGTGGATTTGGAGTAGGAAGAAGTGAGAGGCTTGTAGAGCAGCAGAGGGAAGAGACTAGATTGTGAGATACTCGAGCTATCACGAAGTTAAGTAGCAGGAGGGAAAGATACAGTTCCATACCCTGCAGGTCCAAGAGAGATGGGAGGAAGCATTAAAACACTGACATAAGGACATTTCCTGATAATTTACACAGTTGTATTGCATGCTGTCAATAAAGGTAATAATTAGTATTTGCAAAAATATTTATAACAAATGCTCAGAGAATTAATAATCTGACAAACTTATGTTCATTGAATTAATAATCTGATAAGAAAGGAGCTAGCACATGGACTAGAAAGGAATAAAGAAGTGAAATGCAGGACTTAGACTTGAAAATGAAGCTGCATTCACAGAGGAGTAACCCAGTCTCTCTCCCTGAATCATAAACCCCACAGTTTAGATCAGCAGTCACAAACAAGCCACAGCTTCCCTGCAAATGTATGTCTGTACCCCCAGCTCTGAGGGGAATGGAGCAACAAGATGTCTGGAGTCTGCCAGCTTCTAGCTGAGACCTGAACCCTGGCTAGGAAAGAGACGCCGCCTCAGAAGAGCAGGCTGAGAGTGATGTAGAGGATGCCTTGCACCCTCTTCTGACCTCCCTTCACGATACCTACCCCACACACATAAATTAAACAGAAAAACCTTGATGATCAGGAGGCAAAATACTAACAGGTATAATAAACCTGTTTACCTCACAAAACAGACCTCATAGAGACTCTAGGAAATGACAAATAACTAAATTTTTATATCTCATCAAAGACATAAAAGACTTTGAAACAAAATTACATGTTTCAGCAACTTTCTAAAAATACAGTACAAGCATTAGTTAAAACACAAAAAAGTAGGCCATTTATTTCTTGTGTGTATTCAGACATTTCTGGGAGTCAGTTTTTCATATGGAGCAAAAATCTCTTAATGCATTCATTTACATTCTTTGATCTAGCTAATCAGCATACTCTAGAAAATTACCATCATTGATTACAGAAATATCTACTTGTAGATATTTCTACTTGTAGAGTTTCCATTGCTGTGAAGAGACATCAGGACCAAGGCAACTCCTATAAAGAACAACATTTAATTGGAACTGGCTTACAGGTTCAGAGGTTCAGTTCATTATCATCATGGCAGGAAGCATGGCAGCATCCAGGCAGACATGGGGCTGGAGGAGCCATAGGTTCTAAACCTTGATCAAAGGCAGACAGGAAAAGACTTCTGCACTGGGAAGAGCCTCAAAGTCAACATCTACAGTGACACTTCCTCCAACAAGGCCACACCTCCTCCAACAAGGCCACACCTCCTCCAACAAGGCCACACCTACTCCAACAAGGCCACACCTACTCCAACAAGGCCACACCTCCTAATAGTGCCACTCCTTGGGCCAAGCATATTCAAACCACCACACCACTTAATGCTACTTAATGTAAATATTCAAATAATCTAAATATTCAAAGACTAGGGACTTTGATTCTTTAAAGCACTTATCCATAAAGTGATGCTTTAGGAAAAGTTAAATGACATGGATGGAAAGTATAAAACAGGGTTTTAGTCTGGGTTACTTGTTGTATATCTCCGTCTCTCATCATAAATTTTCAACTTGGACCAGGAAAAAAACCAAAAGCAATATATAAAACAAAACAAAAACAGAGAATAATGTTCCAAGTAGGAAATGAAAAAATTTTCCCTAGTAGCAAACGTGGTACTGTTTGAGTCCTAAAGCCAGTTGATATTAAGTGGCTCATGCATACTCTTATTTTGAGGCTGGAAGGTGTCTTATTTATTCCTATTTTCAGTCTGTATATTCTGACTCCATCTATTTAAAATGGTGTTCAGGTGGGGTAAACAGTGCCAGCATATCACGGTTTGTTAACAGTACAACCGGGTGTCAGCTTTGGTTCAAGAGAAAGGTTGCGTAGTTATGAAACCCAGCTTCTGCCCCAAGTGATAATGATTTTTCTATTTTGTTTATTAAATATGAAAATTTAAAATCAGTGGCTTTCAGCATTTTAACATAAAATGCATCATGGGAGGTAAGTTGACATTATTAGTAATTAAATGTGCTGTGAATACCAAGGGAGAGGTGTCTTCTTCTTGGCTCTCCTCTGTTATCTCTTTATTCTAAACACTATAATGCTGTTCTGTACATATGCTCAATTATAAAAATAGTAGTCTCCAAAGTTCTAAATCTCAAGCAATCTGTAAGAGACTTTTAGACTATTACCCTTTCAGGAACAAAGGTTCGTGGAACCCAAGTTAGAAAAACAAAGCATCATGAGGCCAGCCTAGTCTCACTAAACAATTAGGTAGTGTAGTAGATTCTAACATTTATGAACTTACTGTGTGATGTGTTTTATAAAACCAAAGATACGTTTTGTAGAGTGTGGCATGGTGCGCTGCCCATACTGAGGCTCCTCCCCGCCCCCCAGGTACCAGCTGTAAGCAGACAGATGTAGTATAGAATGAGTTTATTTGGGGACAGGGGAAGGGAAGTTGAGAGAGAGAGAACAGAGTCAGAGAGGGGAGCGGCCAAACAGTCCCTTTTATAGCAAAACCAGGCCTACCTGCCTGTTGCTGGATAAATGTTGGGCAGAGTGTAGAAGGAATGCCATCACTGTCTAAGAACTCACTTTGCATTTGCCCCCTAAATTGTTATAACTTCCCAACAAAGAAGACATGGCTCTCATATCTTCATATTTCATATTTTCAGATAAATCAAAATCATACTGCTCACATGCAAATTTCTAGAACCTCTTTAGGTGCCAAGATTTTAAACAAGCAAATATGTGGTTCTTATTTGAGTATACAGTGGCAACTGGGTCTCATGGCTGGCGGGGCCACTCTAGACCTTGTTCATTTGTTTTTAAAAAGGGGTGGGGGATCTTCATTGGAGCCGGATGTTGAAGGAAGTTGGATCAGGCATTTCAGCAAGAGAAGCAGAAGGGATTCAGGAGACGGCCTTGTAAAACAGCAGTTGGAACATTTATCTTGAGTAAACAAAGGCCCAACCAGGAGGCCCCTGATTGACAACCTCAGATTCTAGGCAAACAATGCTAAGGATAATGGTAGAGAGGGAGCATAGTACAAATGTAGTTTTCCTACAGACACCATGCCGATGAGAACTGCTTTAGAGAGAAAGGCTGTGGCTTCTCCTGTTGGCCTTATGGCCGGTGACAGTGCTAGCTGGCATTCACTGACACTTACTGGGCCTCGAGCTATTCTCCCTGGACATTTTAGATGACTCTCAAAACCGTTCACTGGTGTGCTTAGAGATACAGGAGCCAAGCAAACTGCAGGGAGACCATGTAACTTGCTCTGCGGGCTTAGCCAGGACTTTGGCCCAAGCCATCACTTCTATAGCTCCTTACCTCACCCCAGGCTGTACATGTTAGTGAAGCGAGGCTGTCTTGAGTTACTGTCATTTTGTCAAAACATACAAGTTATTTACTAAACATCATCACCCCCAAAACATGGAGGGACGGACACACACACACACACACACACACACACACACACACACACACCCACACACACACACACCCTTTATATGGAAAAGTAATTTAGTTTCTCACTGAAGCAAGTAAGTTTTTTTTTTTTACAGTTTTGATAACAATTTCTGACAACCAATGGATATTTCATAATAAATTTAAGGACCACTTATAAGAGCTAAGGTACTGGCTCAGTGAGTAAAGGGCACTTCCTTTGTAAGATGAGGGCCTCAGTTCGAATCCCTAGCACCTCTGCAAAGGCTTGACATGCCCTGTGTGCCTTGAACCCCACTGCTGGGGAGCACGGACACCCCAAGAACTCAGCCAGCCAGTATGACAAGCTTCAGGTTTATTGAGAGACTATGAGAGAAAAGCAGAGAATAGCTCAAGGCCCAGCATCCTACTGTGCCCTCCATATGTATGCACATGCTCATACATGTGTACATCATACACAAAGATGAATTGTGTAGGAGAAGGGCTAAGACACTAAGAACAGACAGATTCAAAGATCAAATGGGAAACTGGTGCAGCATGAGGAGTAGAAGTGAGAAACTATACAGAGCTGCAGCCTGGCAAAGGCTGTGAGCGTGCAGTGCTACGGAGATGCCAGTAACTGTGATTAAATAGGTTTGGGTGAAGGGGGAAAGCCGGAGGAATTTTTTTGAGATAAATGAAATCTGAACATAATTTTGATTCCGGCAATGACATGGCAGACCATCTTTTCTTCACAGAGAGAGAGAGAGTGAGGAGATGAGGGTGGAGTTGAGATACAACATCCAGCTGCACATTGGCTGTGGTGTGTGTGCAGCAGACCTGAACAGAACCTGGCCTGTATGTGCAGAGGGAGCCAGTAACAAACTGACTTTGTAGTCAAGGACAGGGCTTCTACTAGGACTGTCAGGAAACAAGTTGAGATCTAGTCATCCTAATGTAAATCATGGTATATATAACCAAGACTGACAGTTCCAGAAGACTCGAGCATTTGTAAGAGTGACTGTTCAGTTGGAGTTATGTGTGGGGTATGATGCGGTTGACCTCATTTCTTTGCCATCATTGCGCTACTGAGGTAAAACTTCAGCAGTGAAATACACTCAATTTAGGTACTGATAGAGGGAGACTGCACTGTCACACCTTGGTCCGGAATATCTCTGTGCTCTCTAGATTTCCTGTGCCTTCTAGGTATTTCCTTCCCATGTAGGAACCACTGCTGTCACACAGGTAAGTCCTGTCTGCATCATCTATTTCTGATGAAATTCAAATCCTCATCTAGTCTGTTCACTAAAGGGGAGAGAGAACTAGGGGATGGATAATGTCAAAGAATATTGCATATCTGCATGAAACTGTCATAACACAATCCATTGTTTTATATAAGTAATAAAAACACTTTTATAAGCCTAAAAACCAACAGTGCTTGCCCCATGTGTACAGTTGAATGGTATCCACTGTACTCTGCAGATCTTACAGTGCACTGACTCTTTAACCTCAAAGGCCAAAATAAAATAAGCCTGGCTCCCTCCGGCACTCCTCCTTTACCACCACACCGCCTCAGTCTTGTTACCTTTTATGCAGCTCTAGTCCTTTGGCTGCCTCTCTGCCTGGTCTGTTGTTAACAGCCGCACTGCTGCTGCCCCACGGCCTCCAGGATCATCCCTGCTTAAAATCTGAGGCTACCACCAAGATGTTTCTCTACCACATACAGTGTACAGGAAGGCCTACACCATACCGTGTGCCCCAACCTGTTTTTAATGTCCCATTCCCAGTGTTCAACCCTGTCCATCTGCAGAACTGGCTCCTTCCCTCTCTCATCTCCTATGTCCCTAAGGGACAGTTTGGGACTTTGTGCATCCTTGTTTTCCTGACTATATTGAAAACATTTTGAAGGACACTGGGACCATGTTGGCTGTTTCTTCATCACCAACATCTGGCTTGTGACTTCAAAAACAACCTCACCAGAACAGAATACCTGTGCACAATGGTGTTTCGGATCAGAATCAATGTTGTGGTAGGTAGGTAGGTAGGTAGGTAGGTAGGTAGGTAGGTAGGTAGGTAGGTAGATAGATAGATAGATAGATAGATAGATAGATAGATAGATAGATAGATAGATAGATAGGAAAATTTGTGTCTGACAATTTCTTCACATTTGTGATTTTCTGAGGTTCTTTTGCAGCAATTACCATGGTCATTTTAAGGGGAAGGAGAGCACATTTCTATTGCCTTTGAAGAGATAAATGTGTTAATAGACAGTGTTGGTGTAACAAATCTTGTGGCTGGGCTATATCCTTTAATTCCTACCTCATATCCAGCTCCCTGTGTGTATTCCTGCAGTTCTAGAATGCAGATTACCATTTCTGGGAATGAAGATCATTTCTTTCTAAAGGTCTTTGTGGTAATTAGCAAACAGGAAAAAAAAAGCTAAAAATGGCTGGTAAATATTGACCTAAGTACCCAGAAACACTGGTATTTTTAGCCCTTGTTTGTTCGTGGTGGTTCACTCTGTCCTGATTCTTCATGCTTGTGGCTCTGGCTTGCAGAGTGAATCAGCATTACCACCCTGTTGACTGTTGCTAAAGCGAAGCTATTTTCATCTTTCCAAAACCTAGGTAAGAACCTCGATGCTGTCCATGACATCACCGTGGCATATCCTTACAACATTCCTCAAACCGAGAAGCACCTTCTGCTTGGAGACTTTCCCAAGGAGATCCACTTCCATGTCCATAGGTATCCAGTCGACACTCTTCCCACATCCAAGGAGGACCTTCAGCTCTGGTGCCACAAGAGGTGGGAAGAAAAGGAAGAGAGGCTTCGGTCCTTCTACCAAGGAGAAAAAAACTTTCACTTTACTGGGCAGAGCACAGTTCCACCTTGCAAGTCTGAGCTCAGAGTCCTTGTGGTCAAGCTACTGTCCATACTGTACTGGGCCCTGTTCTGCTCTGCAATGTGCCTGCTTATCTATCTCTACAGCCCTGTTCGGTGGTATTTTATAATTAGCATTGTGTTCTTCGTGCTGCAGGAGAGAATATTTGGTGGACTGGAAATCATCGAACTTGCATGTTACCGCTTTTTACACAAGCACCCACATTTAAATTCAAAGAAAAATGAGTAAGACGGTGGCGTTCACTGTGAAAACCTAGGATTGTCACGGGAATGTCATAGTCTTTGTAAACTGAGATGAGTTTTGCATGACTATGTCAAATGTTTCTACTGTCATCATTCTTTGTTAAAGACATTTTGCACTTAATTTTGTGGAGGAAATATTGCTATGGTTTCTTTAAAATCTCTGAATGTAATTCCAATGCTGTGTATGTAGCAGGGGTCAATCGCTGTGAATGACTAGGGCCAGAGTATTAGAAACAATCACCAAGCTGTTGAGACAAGATGCAAGCTTTTCTGAAAGACCAACCTGTGTCTGACAGACTCAGCTCAGAGGCAGCCCTGGCACCATGAACGCCAGCCCTAGGAGATCTAAGCAGGTAGTTGTCTGCCTCCCCCACGGGGCACAGTCCATTCTTTAGTTCTTTTACACCACTCAAACCCAACAGTGGAATTGTCTTGTCCGAGACTGGGACAAGTGCTGATAGGGACCTTGTGCTGAACGAGACAGGAGAAGACCTCTCCTCACCTGGAAATCATAGAGCGCCGTCAGGCTCTCCGCTTGGCTTTTGTGAGACAGAAACCGGTGCAGCTCGCTTTTCACTCACTCAGTCCTGCCCTCCTGATGGTTACCAGGTATGACTTCATCTTTAGTGTGCACTGCTACATGTAAAGATGCATTAGAACAGCATCTGTATTCCAGACAGAAACTGGAAGACAGTGTATGTCCTAGGCATGCAGGGTGTCGCCTTCTGCCATTAGAGCTACAGCGAACATGCCCGCAGACAGGGTGGTTAGCTAAAGCACCCACACCCTGACAACCTTACCCTTAAAACCAAAAATGCTAGGTTAGAATGAACTCATTCAGTGACAGCAAGGACGCTCTCTCTTTTTAGTCATCTATCGAGTTACATTTAAACACACAATGACCAACTGCCTGCCAAGTATTGCTATCTTTTGGAAGCAGTGAAAACATAGCAAACCAACAGCACCCAGTGTCCTGGGCAGGGGAATCCTGTGGCCATTGTTTCCGCTCCACTGGACTGCCTGCTCCCATCCGTGTCATGTGATTGGGGCAGAGGCACATAAGCTTCCCCCTGTGTCCGGCAGTCTCAGCAGCCATTACTGCCCTGTCCTGAATGATGGCAGCGTGCATCTGCCTGGCAAGGACTTAACTCAGCTCACCAAGCACACTGTCTGAGGAAGCCCTGTTGGGGACAGGAGAACACCATGAGCATATCATGGTTAAGTCTGGTGTTTGGTGTTTGTGCATGTGTTGGTGGGAGGGTGCTAACTGGTGCCTCCGGAGAAACACACCAGCCCATGTTTAACTGCTCCAGCGAAGCTCACTTTACTCCTGGCCGGACTTAGTAGTCAGTAGTCATGCACACCTGCTCTCAACACAGCTGTGGGCTTTATAGTGTTTAAGGTAACACAACACACACACACACACACACACACACACACACACACACACACACACACACACACACACACACACACACACACACACACACACATACCACGCACGCACAATCTCTCCCCCCTTTTTCTTTCCCTAATGAGAAAGGCTTCCTCTGAGACTTCCGTGGATCACATTTAAATGTGGAAATAGCTAGCAATCAAAATTGCGTTTGTTCCCCAGGTAAAGGGAGATGCTGTCGGCTTTGCCCACAGTGGCTGGGCTCCATTAATGGTGACGTCCCTCTCATTGTGCACCCTCAGACTCTGTCTCTTGTTCTTCTTCCCTTTGACCTCTTCTGATCATAGAAACATTAAGGTAGAAAATACCTTAATTTTACTTTATCTACCCAAATTCATAATACTAAGTATAGCACTAAAGCTAGAGAATGTGGATACTCTACTTGCTTAAGAGAAATTTCTCTGAAAGGGGAAAAAACCCTTTTAAATAAAAGGTTTTAAATTATAATTACTTACTTATACCTACATGTTTAACTGTTAAAATTGTTTATTTAAGTTTAAAAATACACATATAGCTAATGCTTTGAGCTTAGAACTGCTTTAAGTCCGTACTTGAGCATCAGGTATAAGCAGATGTGGCCTTGATGGTTGTCAGCCTGAGGAATGCCCCTGCCGCACCTTCAGCCAGGGCTCAGTAGCTGCAGCCCTGCTCCAGCAGCCCCTGCCCTGCTCCCTGTGCTGGTGAGTAAAATGGATGGAGTAGTGCTCACAGTGCTAGTCGGCTAGTCCATCCCATTCTAGGAGACTTTACAAATAGTGGGTGTGGGTTATTTATACTGTGAACCACTTCACTTTAAAATATGGACCCATATAGAGGTGAGGAGTTCCCACATTAGGTGTCTTTGAAACAAACCCAAGGAATCCTAAACTTTAGTCAGCCAACGTGGCAGGGCTGTGGGGAGACTGAAAGGGAAATAGAAAAATATCTGCAAGAGCTCATCACCGAAGACTCTCCCTAAAATCCTGCCTCCCTCCGCATGCTCGCAGAACAAACCCGAGAAGAAGCAGCATCTTCCACTCAACATGTTCTGATGGTGACCGCTGCACACGCAGGCCGTATGTTGGTACCCAAGTCTGGATTCTGCAGACAGGTTCCTAGTTCACCGGCTCTCGAGTACAGTCACGACAGAGACTATCGAGGGAGCCTGTCGGTGTAATTGTTTACATTTCTCTCTATAAAATAACGTGCTTTCAGTGCCTTAGTTACGGCTCCCTTCCTTCTTCCTGTTCTAAGAATTCTACACCGTGTTCTTGGATAAAGTCTCTCCTTGTCACTCACTAGGAGGACAGTGGTTGACAGAAGTGACAAAACCCTATGTTGACACATGGAGAAGATAGCTAGGTGCTGACTAGCGGCTGCCTGGAGTTCTTACACCGTGGAAAACAATTGCTTGGCCACGCAGTGAACTTCAGACCACATGTGGCCCTCAAGGTGTCTTGTACCCACCTAAAATTTTTATTTCAGAGTCTTGGTTTTGGTAACTCATTTTTAAAAGATCATTACACGGAGAACACCAAGTTTTAAAAATAACTCACAGAATGGCCTTAGCTTCAGTGTCCACTGGGATGTTTGTGAATTACCTGTAAAATGCATCCAGAATAAAGTGGAGTGAATTACATGGTTCAAAGGCTGTTGTGGTTCTGTTTTTTTTGGGAGCGACACAGTAAAGGTCACAGGGCTGTTGCTCCCATTGTTGCTGTGGGCTTAGCCGAGGCCATTGTTAAGGAGTAGGACAGGTGTTAAAATGGTTTGTTTAGAACCGAATGCAGTCAGTGTTCACTGATTGAAATGGGGAGGCGCAGTGCAGTTGAGTTCATGCCCCAGTGTCAACAACCTGATTTTCTCAGGGCAACTGTCCATTCCATAAGTGTGGGACACATGTGCTTAAAGGAGAAGGAAAGGACCCCACCCACGTTCCTTCCCTCACCTCACTGTCTGGGCGCGTGGTTCCAAAAGCAAGCCTTAAACTAAAGTGTGACAGATGTACAAAGAACTTCATTAGCTGGAAGGACACAGCTTCAGGGAAACTATTGTAAGCTCAAGTGCTCATTCTGCCTCTGGCTCTCCAGTGAGCACTGTGTGCGCAGGCCCGGATGTTCTCTGGGAAAGACTGTTGGTCCCAAGGAGGGGGACTCAAAAAGAATGTGGATCGCAGTGCCCCTCATACCTACCCATCTTGCCCCATTTTACTGAACCTCAAAGGCCAATCATGGACATAGGAAGCTCTCGACATCGTATTTCCTTTCAGATTAGCTTTTCCTTGTGCTTATTATTCCCACACAGAGCCTGAGCAAGCCATGTTTTCCCTGCATCTTTCTCAGCTCACAGAGCCCACTGACCTCAGCACACCACTATTCAAATCAGCCCCCGGGGCTTTTTTTTTTTTTTTAAAGATTTATTTATATGAGTACACTGTAGTTTTCAGACACACCTGAAGAGGGCATCGGATCCTATTACAGATGATTGTGAGCCACCATGTGGTTGCTGGGAATTGAACTCAGGACCTCTGGAAGAGCAGTCCATGCTTAACCTCCAGCCCTGTCCCCAGCGCTCCTTAATGCCTACTGCACAGAGTGGACTCCTCCACCCAGCCCAGGTCCTTCTAACTGGTGCACCCCCTCGTTCTCCGGCTTCTTCTGTAGAGCCTTTCATATCCACATGGGTGCTCAAGCCTCTCGGAGTCCTCGGACCTCATCATATCCCCTTGCCTCTTCCAGTACCTGTGAAAGTGCTTCCCTAACCAAGTCTTAGCAAATCTCATTTATTCCAGGAAATCTTACCCCTCTCTTTGAGGGAAGTCTTTCTTAGCGCTCTCCTAGCTATATCACAGGCTGTCTTAGGTCACAGTCTTTCCAGTCTCCCCTGCTCTGTATTACAAGCTTCTGAAGAGCTAAGATAGGGTGCCTCATATTTTTTTTTTTCTTTTTTTTTTTTTTTTTTTTTTTTTTTTTTTTTTTTTAAAGTCTTTTTTTTTTTCCACCCTCTGGACCTGAGGACCAACCCAGGGCCTTAGCTTTCTAGGCAAGTGCTCTACCACTGAGCTAAATCCCCAACCCCCTCATATTTTTTTCTAATGAATGCAAACCATTCAGTCCAGTCATGTACATTCTTCATTGTAAAGTTTCTGGAAGCTGTTTGCAAAGCATTGTCTTAAAACAAGTGGAGTGCAGAGGTTTATGGGTCCAAAATGAAAAACAGCAATTGAAGCGTGGAAGCTCATTGAGTTCTGCCAGTATTTTAGTTAGAAAGCCAGGCATGGTGGTGCATGCCTTTAATCCCAGGATTTGGAAGGCAGAGGCAGGCAGAGCCAGCCTGGTCTGCACAGTGAGATTCAGGAAAGCCAGAATATATAGGGAGACCCTGTTTCAGAAAAACCGAGTATATTTTTTCTAGCATATGTGTGTGTGTTTATAGATATTTATACACATATTTATTAGAAAATTATTTTTGATTGACAATATGTGTATTTTATTGGAATCTGAATGACCAAAAGTAGAAAAGCCAGCTCAAAATGTATGCCCGTGAGAAACATTTCTAATAGATCTCACCATCTTCCATCCTCACCCCTGAAGGAGAATTCACCACTATCTAATATCTGCACTGACTTTATTTTCACAGTCTTGCTTCTCAAATACACTGCCCCAAACATGGTGATATACCACACACTACGATGAGCATGAAAAACTTAAATGGGAGGCGGAGGGTTGATGAAATCATCCTGAGTTCATGAAATTAGATGACCAAATTCTGCCTAGGAGCCTGAAGCTGGCGTCATCTCCAGCACATTAAGTGAAACGGGAAAGGAGATTAACACATGCAGCCGTGCTACACTTTATCTAAGGGTACAGATATAATCAGGGGCTGAGCTGGGTGCTTCATGCCCAGGTTCAGTCTCCCAGAGCCAGAGCCAAGACTAAGAAGAGTTCAAAGTCAGGCTTGCCTACGTAAGGGGGCACAGTTAAAGAAATCATAGCAAAGGGTGAAGCTGCTGAAAAGCACTTGGGGAGCAAATACAGTAACCTGAGTTCACACCCGAGGATCCAGAAGGCAGAGGGAGAGAACGGACTCCTGAAAGGTGTCCTCTGACCTACACACACACACACACACACACACACACACACACACCATGGCTTACATGTGTGAGCAAGTACACACTGTTTTCAAATTATTTTTTAACATGATAGAACATACGTTTATGCTAAAATTAGAAATAATATAAATCACGAAAAAAGGGCTACCATCTTCTGTTTACTGTTAAAACAAATCACCACAAACTGTGAGGAACCCTATTTCTCATGGGTCAGGAAGCTGGGAAGTCCTAAGTTGAGGAGGCACCTACAGGGGCAGGGTCTAATGAGGAGGGCCTGGTTTCCTAGGTGACTATTGCTGTGTTTTCTTGTTTCGTGTCTTCCTATGTCCCCTTCAGGAGTGGCCTCTTTTATATGATGGCAGTGGGACTAACCCTGCTCATTGGTCCTCTCTGCAAATTAACAACCTCTGACAGGCTCCACTTCCTGACCTCAGCACCCTGGGGACACGCGCATGAACTTTCAGACCACAGCGGCTATGCTTGGTGACAGGCGGAAAGTCCCAACAGTAAACATGGTCAAGACGGAAGAACTACGGGGGGCGGGGCACTGACATTATTTTATCATCATATTGTTAGCAATGACGCAAACGTATTCTCTGAAAGTACTGTATTTGTTATAGTTCCCATATTACCAGGAACTGAGGGGTTTTTTTTTAGCATAAAAGATACAGAAATATAACATTAGAACCCCTATAATCCTAAATGATTTTAAGTAAAAACAAGCAAATTAAACAATAACAACAACAACAACAGCCGTGAGATCTAATTCTCTCCATTGAAAAAAACTAATAACCAGCTAGTGACAATGGCAGTCTTAGCATTATCTAGTCTTATCTAGGTTAGACAGACCAGTAAATAATGGGACCATTTCGAAATACCAAAAGCCAAGGAAGTTTTCAAAGACCAACGAAGCCAAGTCAAAGGAACCGAGGGATAAACTGCAAGAGACTCTTGTAGCCACAGGACAACAGAATGATGGTACCATAACAGAGAGGTGAATACGGGAGATAGGGTGGAACCCAGAAGGAATGACACTCCATACTCGTTACCCTCGTGGGTACATCTGGACAGTTTGTGGAACCGTCTCGTTATCATGACAACTGCCACCCAAAGGCAGACAAACGACAGATCACTCTGCACGCTGGCTTACTTTTCTATTTCAAACTGTGTCCAGCTGAACAGGCAGGGTAGAAAATATTCTTCCTGTAAAGAAAGAATAATAGAAATTTCCGTAGAAATAAACACAAACATATATCTATGGTCAGAGGCGTTGAGAATGCATAGTGGGGAAAAGACCTCTCCAAAAACAGTATTGGGAAAACTGTATTTATGGGGGAGTGGAGAGAAGAGTAAACCCACACCTGACACCCCAACCAATGGAAAGACAGTTAAGGCTTCTACATAGAAAGTATGAAAGTCTGAAACTGTGAGACTAGAGGCAAAGGCGTAGGACGTGGACCTTGGCAATGATTTCTTACACATGATATTCTCAGGCAACGTGATCAGAGAGTCAGCCAATCAACAGGACGAAAAGATGACCTGCAGAATCAGGGAAAACATCCACAAGCTGTACTTTTGGTAGAGGATGAGTTTCCAAACTATTTAAAGAGTTCCTACAACTCAATAGGGAAATGCCGTGTGAGCCAATTTGAAACACAGAAATGGTACTCAAGCAGATATTTTCCCAGTCTCAACAGATGAATGGCCAAGAGCGTCTCAAACGATCCTCGGCATCAGGTCAGGACTGTGCAGGTCAAAAGTGTGGTAACTGTCACCTCACAGTTGCAAAGACAGAGAAATTTCAACTCATGGACTCGGTGGGGATCAAAATTGCAACCACCGTTGAAAGTAACATGAGGAGATTCCTTTAAAAAATTAAAATTCAGATTCCTGTGAGCCACCTGACAACCTTCCTCTGCTTATATAGTCAAATAGCTGAAATCAAATTGATACCCAGGATAATGTCTACTGTGGCTAAAATAGGGAAGTCAGCCCAAAACGAGACTAACATAAAACTCTCTCTCTCTCTCTCTCTCTCTCTCTCTCTCTCTCTCTCTCTCTCTCTCTCTCTCTCTCACACACACACACACACACACACACACACACACACACACACACCACACAGGACAGAACTCTAGGCATTTGTGACAGCATGAATAAACTTGGAAGACATTATGCTAAGTGAAACAAGCCAGCCAGAAAATGCAAATAGAATTCCCTCCATCTAGTAAGTATGCTAAATGCTACACAAGCTTTAAACTTGCGTAGCTTACACTGAGTAGTTTTGAGCAGGTTTTGGAAGCCGCCAACCAGGGTTGAGTTTCAGCAGTTGCAGCGCAATGGCCAATGCATCAAGCAAGTCTGTCTTGCCTCAGGTGCTGCTGCCCAGAGGACCCTGTAGAGAGGCTTGGGGATATTTTTCCAGGTCAGCTGCTAAAGCCCAGCTTATTAGGAACCTTCTAAGCAAATGCCAGCCCTTCACAGGGAACAAGCAGAGGCCTGTTGAATGCTTGGCAAAAACCTGCAGACTCTAATCTCACCAGTGGAACCCTCCAAAGACTTGCTCTCCTTGGGAGTTCCTGTGCCACAACTTCGACAAAAACTAAGATTTGTAGGAAGCGACAGGGGCTGGAGTGGGCTTGGGGGCGGGTGTGTGTAGCTGGAAAAGGGAGTAGGGGACGAGCTAGAGGGATAAGCAAGAGTGCTCATTCTCCAGTCTGGCCACAGGCCCTGTCTACTTCCTTCCCTGAGACCAGGTCTCACAGTAGCACTTTAAACACCCACAGCCATGCCGCATGCCCAGGCCCTGGGACCCCAGGCTTTTTTAAGCTCTGCAGCTGACTCTAATTAGGAGCCAGTCTGTTGCCCTCAGCCGTCAGAATTGAGACTTGGGCCTCTGGCTCCTTGTGTATAAGATGAGCATTTGGCCTTAGATGTTCTAGAAGCAATAGGGAATGTGCAAGTTGACTTGTAAATAGTTCGAGCATTACTGGATGCGAGGCACTGGCCTAGAACAGGAGGAAACTGACACGTAGGATTCTTTGCCTTTACACACTTACGTTCACTCCTTTCAGAAACAGAAACAAACAAAAACCCCAAAGAACAAAAAAACCAAAGCCACTGACGATGATGTGCCACCTTCCAGGGTATCAAGCCAGCTGGACAGAGGTGAAGAGAGGAGATCAGGGATAGCACCCCGTGCCAAGGCTTAACAAACCCTGGTGCCAAAGTTTGTGTGCAGGCAGGACTGACTGCCCTGTGTCCCCAACTGGTGAGCACAAGCCATCAACTCAGACACCACAAGGCTGCCTCCCCACTGCCCAGAGTGTCACGGACAGTATGATTTCCAGGAACCGTCCTCAACTGACAGATGAGCACAGTCAGTTTCCCTGTGGCCTGTTAGGGCTCTCTTTACTGACAACCAGGGCATTTATGCCTCTTTTGCTAACATTTTGTCCCAAGGGTGGGCTGGAAAGAGAATCTGTCCTCTCTTCTATTCCTACACACTGGAAGACTGAAATTACCACTGGAAATGCCCTTAACCGGGGCAGCCATGGTCAGGGACTGGAGGACAGACTCGGTCCCCCTGGTCAGCTCCTATTGGGTACAGGCGTTGGCCTAGAGATAGCAATGGGCTATTGACAATGGTTGTGGGGGTTTGCATATGCTTGGCCCAGGGAATGACACTATTAGGAGCGGTGGCTTTGTTGGAGGAAGTGTGTCACTGTGGGGGTGGGCTTTGAGAGACCTTCCTCCTAGCTGCCTGGAAGTCAGTCTTCTCCTATTTGCCTTCAGATGAAGATACAGAACACTCAGCTCCTCCCACACCATGTCCTGCCTAGATACTGCCATGTTCCTGCCTTGAAGTCTCTTCACAGCAATGGAGACCCTAACTAAGGCAACGGTGATCAGAGGCAAATAAGGGGTTGGGTCTGTTGCCAGGAGACTAGCCAGGCTTTGAGGAAAAACAAGCTCGTTGTGTGTTGTCGTAAAATTATAATAAATAAAACTGTCTTTTACCCCCACTAGATCCAGCACCGCAGTGCCCCAAGATAGACATCGTGGTAGACATCCTGATCTCAGTCAGCAAAGCCTCTCACCTGCTCTGCTCCATCCCATATCACACTGCCGATGGCCTCTCTCTGAGCCTGGCAACAATCTGTCTACCTATCTAGTTCCCAAGGCAGGTTATCATCATGCCAGAAATATTCATCTCAATTCCATGGCGGCCTAGTGTCCTAGCCACCACATAATCTCTTGAACTTTCATCGCCATATGAAAGAACACACAATACAATAACCTCTGATCCAATTGATAATATATAATTTGCTCATCTAGACACACAAAACCCCGTATGCATCCATCCCATAAGATGCATAACAACCTGTAAAGGTACAGAGTGGAATCTTAACATCCACCTCCATGTTCTCTTGGTGGCTTCCTCTCCAGTCTCCTCCTTCCTCAAACTTTTCTCCCGCCTATCCTTCCTTCTCATCCAATGACAGAACTCGTTCTATCTTGTACCTGCCTCCACCTGTATGACATCCTACAAGTGAGGACAGGAGAGGAGCTTGAGAAGAGTCGAGAAGGCCCTCACTTTGCTCCCTCCCCTGCCTGGAGATGGCTTCATTCTTTTCCAGGTTGTCTAAGACCCCTCTATCAGCTGCCTGGGGGAAGCATCCTGAGGACCTGTTTAGCAGAGCCACCAGGATAAAGAGGTTGCTGTGGAAACTGGCCAGAAACCAAGGACAGGCTGTGTGGGAGAAAACTTGGGCAGTCATCGGGGTCTGCCTGTGTATTCGGTTGAGTGTGGTGATCACCATCTCAAAGTTCTAATAGCATTTCAACAAAGACTGTCCCTTTCCCTTTTCCACTGAGCCCCAGGATTTAGAAAACACCTGTGGGGCTGCTATTGGAGGCCCGGGAAAGCCTCCTCTGGAATTGAGATCCTAAACTGTTGTACATAGCCATCACCTGGGATGTTTAGAAAACACAGGTGTCTATCCAACATGGGCTCCACCCATCTCCACCCATGCTCCACCCCCGGGGAAGATGTAGGCAACTCCCATCTCCCCATATGATCCCCACTCATCAGGTTGGAGCATAGACGCATGTCTCGCCAGCTCAGGGTAGGTGGCTGGCCTTTGAGAAGTCCTGTGGGGCTGTGGCTCCCCTGCTTCCAGTCTGTCCTGGGTGTAGCCCTGTAGTATTGTACTAATCTACTGCTCACCAGACCCGAGGGCAGAGACTGGATCTGATTTCTCTGTGAGATATGCTAGTGCCCTAGATACACTCTGTCCCCTCTAACTCATTCAAGCTAAACTCAAAAAACTAAAAGACAAAGGAACAAAGAAACCCTCATACAAGACCTTGTTTTATCCTTAGTTTCCTCTGCTAGGGGCTATAAGATACCCCTGGACTGGCCAACACAGATCAGCTCTTTTCTCTCCAACCACAGTGGGATGTAAGAGAGCAGCTATGTCTCCTGGTTGGAAGGAATCTACTGTCCCTAATCTCTGGGGACAGCTTGACAATGACACTTTTTATCACAGCCCCATTCAAATCATCATTCAAAGATTTATTAGCTGTTTTAAATGCCCTGTGCCTTAAAAAGATGTATAAACAAGCCAAATTTATTTTTGTCACAGTCATTACTTTTCTGGTGTGTGAAGTGCACTGCCTGCCCGTGTGTTCTGGGAAGTCATTCTGTATTTACTGGTGTGGAAGTCATCAGGGCTGAGCCTGCATTCCCAGCACTGAGCCAAGCCTGAGGTGGGAACAGGCTCTTGAAGGCCACATTGGGCTTTATGGTGGGGCAAGGTGCTTGGCGGAGACCTCCTGATCTTCTAGCAGCTTCCAAAGGAAAAGGATTTGGAAGTGGTGGAATACAGTTATGTATTCTTTGCAGCAAATAATAGTCTATAAAAGAAAAGAAAAACCTAGAATATTCTAGATTTTTTTTCTTGGTTGAAGACCAGTTTATACCCTTGAAAATATTGCTCAAGACCTTGAATAGTTTTATAAAGATTACATGTAATCAGCACCTACTGTGGCAAATATTTTAAGTACTTACATAATATCTATTGTGTTTCAACATAATCCATTTTTGTGAAAATAGCTGCTTTCTGAAGCGAACAGAAGCTGAGTATGGAACGTGGCACAGTTTTGTAATTTTTTATGTGTTACTAGAAGAGGAATTCCACCATCTGTGGATTATCACATGTGAGATTCCTTCTAGAAAATTCCACCAGATATTTATGAGAGGACCGGTGCAAACATTGTCTTAGTGTTTTCTCAGACAGCACCTGACCAGATGGCAGGACGCAAACCATTGTTGATCTGAGATCCTCCCTGATAGGGAGCAAAAGGAATCTCTAGAAGGAGCAAATCAGCTCACCACGTGGACCAGGAAACAGAGAGGAGGTCGAGACAGGAAGGGCAAGATGCACCCTAAGGATGCCCCGGTGACCTACTTCCTCCAGCCAGGTCGTGCCTTGCTTGCCAGAAGTCTGTTCAGATTTTGAGCCCATGGAGGGCTAAGTTTATCCTTTAGATCAGAGCCGGGATGACATTCCTCTCTGGGAACACTCTCACAGACTTCCTCAGAGTCTCAGTCCCATCCAGACGCCAAGATGAGCGAGCAACGGGAATCATTCTGAGGCACAGCCAGAACAGTAAGGCCGTCAAACAGCCCATAATAGAAGGGAATTATAGCTTGCAGAATACAATAAGCAGGCACCAGCTCCAGTGGGTGTGAGGAAATAAACGTGTAAATAAATGGGGAAGGGGGAAGCACTCTGGGCTGTCGTGGCATTCCAGTTAAGTGTAGGAGTGAGGGCAATTGTGAATCACCCTGTGGCAGGAGTAAATCACCCCGGGAACAGCGTTCGTGGCAAAACCCAAGCACTGATTCGACTTTTAGTGAGTAAAGATATGTGCTTGGAATCAGGCTGCATGCATATTGGCACGGTGTCTTGCCACTAGATGAGTTTATTATGAAGGAAAATAATAGCCAATACTTAGCTGCCCGGAATCAACATCATTAGCCTAAGTCACGCTGATAGCACGTACGCTCTAGGAAGGGCGACCTTTATCAGATCTCAAGGAAGGCTCAGACAGTCCCCAAATGGGTGACATCTTATGACCTAACTGGCCAGCACTCGTCAAAGAGGGACTGGGGAATTGTGGGTGGAGGAGGGCTAAGCGATATGACAAACAAACGCAAAATGGGATCTTGATAAAATCTGAGTGTACTCCAACTGTCCAGCGTTATTTCCTGTTAATTTTTTTTTGGTTTTGATAACTGTACCCTGGGTACGTGTGGTGTTGCTATCTCTAGGAGCTGAGTAAACTGCCTTGAGGCTCTCTCCCCGTGGCCCTTTCTCATTCCTTCCCCTCCCACCTTTACTCCGCCTGCTTGAGATGCAGTCAGATTTTCCAGGGTAGACTGTCGTTTAGCCAACGCTCGCTGCCCATTCACTTTTCAGGAAACATCCCCTCACGGTCTTCCTATTGAAGCTAAGGAGCAAAACAGCTTGGGGGTGGGGTGGGCGTGGGGATACCAAGCCAGTGTGTCATCCTTGGCTGGATGAAAAGAAGGTCAGAGGATGTGAGCCATGAATGGGGCCTGCAGATGTCCAAATGGAGGTGGTGTTAATCAGACAAAGGGCAGTTTGTATGAACCAGAATCAGGCCTGGCCTGTGAGGGAAAAGTAGTAGGGGCCAGATGTTTCCAATCTCTGCTGCTCAGAAGTCAAGGGATGCAGGCCTACTGTGTATCACCAACTCTTCTGTGTAGGCTGTGTGTCTGCTGGAGTCGTAGGCAGAAGTCCAGACCCTGTGAGGAAACTTGACAAAAAATGTGATGAAAATCCAAGACCTTTTCTGGCCATCCTTGTGTTTAAACCTCATAGCTCTCCATGCTGGAAAGAAGGTAGGTTGAAGATGGTGAAGTGAGGTCCCTTTGCTCAGTGTTAGGGAAACAGGAGTAAACTAAGGGGTAGACACAATTTAGTTGATAATCTCAGACTCTTTGCCTCTGTTCTCAGTCTGCCAGCCTTTGTGAATAGTTTGCTTCAGTGAGGGGATGGTTGGATGGGGTGCAGTAGTCATGAGGGAGAGTGATGGGGGTAGGTGCAGAGAAATGGGAAGGGAGGGCGTTAAGGCTAGTTCCTGGAGAGCTTGAAGGCTGCATACAGTTTACATTGTATGCAGCTTGGATATAAGAGCATCTGCCTCTGGTTTTATGTAGCCATTACTCCAGTGCTGCTTGCTGTAGAGGTTAAGAGAGGCAGGTTCCTATGAGATCAGCTTATGTACTCAGGGGACTGCCAGATAAGGAGTGGGCTTCTGTTTGCCATGTAGTGAGATGTGTCTGAATTCCATGCTCCCTTGTCCTCTGCCAAACCTCCTCAGGCCCTCACTTACATTCCTCGTTGTATGCATGGTGGCTTCTCCCTCCTTCCATTCACCTCCATGCTGACCCAGGTAAAAGTTTCAGGTTCTGGACCGTAGCTCACCCCCACAGCTGGTGTCTGCTCCAACATCATGGCCGAACACCACGCTGTGGCTAATGTCTCTGACATTCCAGGCAGCCTTGGACAAGCGAAGGGAGAAGTGTTCTACACTGGGAAAAATCTCCACCCCAGAGCAGACCTCGATATGGTAAGCAGTACTGAGGAAGAACGTTGCCTTCTGTCTCCTTCCTCTGAGAACCTTCCTTTCCCTGCTCCCTGTACCCTGGTCCTGGTGATGGTGCTGGGCTCTGCTTCCTCACCTTCCTGTACTCCTTTATCACTCACACCACAGTTCAACTTTGTGGACCACCAGCTTTGCCCTACCTGAGTGGCAGAGCCCAAGCCCAAGTTCTCATCTTCAGAGAAACAAGGTCATAAAGTGAGGGGTTAAAATCCAGCTTTTCTGCAGTCAGTCCCACATCACAGAGAGAACACAATCCCTGAGCACAAAGGCCAATCCGGATTCTGCACCATCATCATGGACCCATTTTATGGGCTTGGCAGAGCTCGGGGCTATTGAACCTCCCTGAACCTCAGTTTTCTTAGAAGATTGGGATGACGAAACCCAGCTCAGGGTTATGGTATATATAGTAATGATCACATTGTATATGGTGAGTGGTGAAAGCATACCATTGCCTGCCATGAGCATCTGAACTAGCACAGGGCTGTTGACCTTCCTACATCTCTGAGTGACATTTGGAAGGAGAAGATGGTAACACTTAGTGGGAGAGACAAGTGTGCTCTTGTCAGAGTGGACAGTTTTCAAGCCAGCTCTCTGTTGCCTCATTCAGAAGTTCTCATGGAAGGATGGCATAGGAAGGGCGTTCTGGCCCATGCTCTCTGATCACTTCAGGACACAGGATGGAGAGAGCCCCATGGCACATAAAGGACTTTGTTAAGTCTACAAAGAGCTAATTCAAGTAGCAGAGCTGGGCCCACAGCTCAGGATTTCTGAGTCTTGAACATCTGATCTCTTGGATAGCCTTCATTTGGTTTTGGAAGGTCTGAACAATGAAGACGAGTGGACTGAACTTCCCAGTCTGTTTCTGATCTCAGTGCCAGGCTGTCCAGATGGGTCCTGAAAGATAGTTGCTGGACTTATTCTGGCCCCAAGCTTCCCACAAGAGGTCTACACCTCCAGGTTGGCCCCAAAGTTTGGGCTTCTTTCGTATTCCTGATGTGATTGTCCAGAGTTCCACCCCAACCAGCACATATGGGGTCCTACAGACAGACGAAGAAGACACACTAGAGGGACATCTTGAGAAGTCACCAGAGACGCATAGAGCACATACTTGTCGAGTTGCCTTCTACCCTATAGAAGTCGGTGTCTTCATGATGAGACAGACAAGGACAAGGAGACATTATAGTTTTGTTGGACAAGGCGTCACACACAGCTCGACACGAGAACATGCAATCTCACCTCCTCTGAGGGTATAAGGACAAGGTGAGTGTCACGGCTCTACACGAGAACACCGTGTCACCTCATCTGACAGTATGCTGGTCTCACTAAAAACCTAGTGGTGTACTGCCATTGTGACTATTTCGCAGCTTACACCCTCTTACAGAGATCTTGTGTAAATGTAGGCAGCTGGTCACAAACACCGCAGTAGAGACCCTGGTAGTCTTAGCTTGAAAGGGAAGCCTACAGAGCATCCAGCCTCATCTTCTCCAGCAGCTGTGTGCTGGAGAGCTAGCTCAGGAGACTTGGAGCTTCTCTCTAGGGAGATTCTGTATTAGTAGTCTGGGAAACTAACTCAGAAAAAGAATGTAGACACAATTTGAATCACAAAGACCCTCCTCTTCCTCGTTAGACACACGGCCTGGTTTCAGAGCAGCATCTGCTCTACACAGCTGCTCCAGGAACTGCGTCATAAGGAGAGGGATGGGGACTGAAGGGAATTGGGTCTACATGAGTCTCCTAGACCTTATGGGATGCTTGGTAAGCAGTCTTCAAACCTCTAACCCCTGGACTTCTAAAGCCACCTGTCCCAACAAATTCAGTCCTTCAATTCTAACAGAAGGGACACTTGAGGAAGGCAGTGAACTCACATGGGAGGTAGGAGGAAGGATAGACTAAGTGAAGATATGTACCTGACCTTGGTCCCGATAACCATTCCTATCACAGAGGAATGAGCTGTGCACAGAGGGCCTTGACCTTGAATTAGAACATTCTAGATACCCATCTTCCCTACAACGCAACTCTTTGTAGGGGTCCCAGGAGCTGTAGCTATGGAGAGCAGGTGCCTATGTGTTAAAAGGGTAACCTCGTTTCTCTGGGAGCAGAAAGAGCAGATCCCAGTTTCACCCCTAGGTTTCATTCTGGTTCCTAAGGACTTGCTGAGTTGGCCCTCTGCAAACCAACATTGCTATTGGGTTCTGAGTCTGTCATTTGTCCCTTGTGGACTCATCATTCTGTATAAGCAGAGAAAAGGTGCTTTGGCTCTGAAATAGAAGATGCATTTCATCAGTCAGCTACTCCCTTGATTGACGGTCAGTCAGTGGCTATCCAGACATTCGCACAGAGGATACTCTCTCCCAACTAGCTGTGTACACATGAGTTTGAAGATGATGGCTTCTTGGACCTTTCTTGTGGACTCAAAGCTATTCCCTTCAGCCATCCATCATCCCTCCTCCATTCTGCACTTTGTTCAACTCTTACCCAGAAATCTCCACATGAAACCCGAAGCTCCATCTGCTGCCCTCAAGGGTGATTTGCCCATGCTAACCAGTGCCCTTTGCCTTTCCAATATCCTTTCTTAGACCTCATAGCACTGAAAGGGTTTGTATTCTTATTTCTCTAGAGAGCAGTAAGAACTTTATGGACACATTTTATCTTTACAGAGGTAGCACTGCAATCCGTACACAGTAGGAGGTTAATTACAGCTTGGAATAAAAGTATACCTTAGTGGGGGAAAGAGCTGCCTCCACCATACCTGGTCATGGGGCTTTGTTTTATTATCTCATGGAGGTGGGAATCTCTGGATAGGTACCTTCTGGTAGGTCTTATCCTGAAAACCTATTGGCCTTTTAATATTCCTAAGAACAGTAAGTGAATACTGATTTTGTGTATTTGCATAGTGAACCCAGTGTCTCTGCCTTTCTCTTGATTCTTATCTAAATTTCCTCCACACAGGAAGAGCTGACCAGATGGGCAGGCGCTTTGTCTTTGTAGAAGCTCATTTCTGAATGGCCAGCAACCATGCAATGTGCAAATCCCAGAGCTCAGCAGTGGAACACGGCAGGCTGGAGCAAGAGATGAGGCCCACGTGCAAAGAAACAAGGACCACTGTCAGCTAGAGGAATTCTCTAGATCCTTCCAGATACCGTGTTCAAAGCTCAGATTCTGATATAAAGGCATTTCTCAGCCCTGCATGTGGGAGTCATTTCATATCCAGTTCATACACCCCCACCCCCAGGTTTTCTTATGCCTCTGTCCTCCTTCAATGGATCTGGCTGCGTTCCCCGCTCCGCAGCGTCTCAATGAGAAGCAGGCATAGAGACTCCTGTGAACTCATTTGCTCTCCCAGTTCCCTCTGCACCTGCTGCCTCTAGGGCAGTGAATCCAGCCGTTTCCACAGCAAACAGTCATAAACAGCCGGAAGCAGTCCAGCACTTCCGGTGCAGAAGCAGGGTGGGGAGTAACTGCTTTGGCAGAGTCCATTTTCATACAGATGTTTTCATCCAGAAAACCGGAGACTGCAGAGCATGAAGTGGGTCGGGTTGCAAATGACAAGGCCTGCGAAGTGCATTAGGCTGAAGTTCAGACGGTGACTCAGAGCTTCCTCAGAGATGACCTGCACCTCACAGCACGCCAGCTGGGGGCCAGAGGTTTGGGAAAGGCGGGACACAGCTGAGGAAACTGAAACTGAAGAGGCCCACCCTGGTTGTGCAAACAAAGACCCAAACATACACCTACTGTGGTATCGGTCCATTCTATTGCTGCAACAAAACACCATGATCAAAATCCAAGTTTGGTTTTCGTTTTGCCCAAGTTTGGGGCAGAAAGAGCTTATTTGGTTTACATTTCCATATTGCTGTTCATCTTTGCAGGAAGTCAGGACAGCAACCCAAACCCTCTGCTGATGCAGAGGCCATGGAGGGGTGCTGCTTACTAACTTGCTCCTCACGGTTTGCTTAGCCTGTTTTCTTATAGAATGCAGGACCAGGGTGGGCCCCACCTACAATGGGTTGGGCCCTTTCCCATCAATCACTATGAAAATGCCTTACAGGTCTGCCTATAACTGGATTTGATAGAGGCATTTTTCTCAATTGAGGTTCTCACTTTGCAGATAACCCTACTTAGTGTGTCAAATAGATACAAGGCTAGCCAACAGGAGTGTGTGTGTGTGTAAGTTCACATGTGGATCCTTAGAGCCCATAATGATTAACCTTCATTGTCAACTTGACTGGATTTAGAGTCACAGCCCTGGGCCTATCAGGGTGTTTCTAGGAAGGGTTAACTGAAGAGTGTGCAGTACACTTTCACGAGCTGGGGTCCAGATCGGATGAAAAGGAGACTTACCAGTTGAGCTCCAGCATTCATCTCTCTTTGCTTGCTGACAGAAACAATGTGCCAATGTGACAAGTCTCCACGTATTTCACCTGCTGTGTCTTCCCTGCGTGACAGATCGTATCTCCTTGAACTACGGCTCTGTCCTGTCCTGAGATGGTTGGCTATTATTGTCACCCCGAGGCAGCTAGAATTAGCTGGGAAGAGAGTTTTAGTAAGAAGTTACCTTAATCAAGTTGGCCTGTGGGTATGTTTCTTGGGCACTGTCTTGTCCAATTTGGGTGACATCATTCCCTAGGAGTTTGGGGTCCTAAATTATACAAGAAAAAGCTAGAAGAGGGAAAGTCAGCAGCAAGATGGATTCGTTTCTCTCTGGTATTGACTGTGGATATGACTAGACAGGACAGTCATTCTCTGTTTTCACCTATTCCTCAACACTTCCTCTAGTGGTCCTTCAACAATCTGTCCCTTGGGATGCCCCCTGTGTCATCTGCTGGACCTCTATGGCTTTTGTGGGGAAACTGCCACTAGGTCTGCATTCAGGAAAGTTTTCTGAGACTTGAAAAATCTCTCAGTTGTAGATGACAAGTCCAGAAAGAAACTCTTGAATGAGAACTTGCCAGGGGAAGGGCCCGCAGAGACAGAAGCAGGTGTCTGGAAGGAAACGAGCATTGGGGGACATTGCAGAATTCCCATTACTGACCACAACAAAGGTAAGGAGGTAGAGGGAAAAGTAGAGCCAAAATAAATTTCAGGATATCCAGGTGAAGGTTTAGGGCAGAAGGTGGGACCATTCAGGAAAACAGAGGCAGAGGCAGGGCTGGGCTCAGGGAGAAGAGGAGGTGCTGTGCCCAGCTATGCGTTTGAGCTGCTTGGGCAACAGATGCATGGGTGCACCGGCCCAGGCTTTGGCATGCCAGAGAGCCAGACACAGACCTGGGATTCCCTGACAGTGTGTTGTCAGTCAGGATTCTGCTTAAGATGGAATGAATGGAGCTGAGCTTCCTCCCTGCCCCCTGCAAGCTCAGCTCCCAACCCCAGGAGCCAACTGTGGTTTGTGTTGTAAGGATCTCTGCTGTAAACCAATGGTTTGTGCTGCCCCTAAGTCTATACATTAAAATTCTAACCCCAGCCGTAGTGATGCTGTTTAAAGTCAAAGCTTTGAGGAGATTCTTAGGTCATGAAGGAGTAAGCTACCATCAGACTGAGCATGGGGTCCCCAGTCAAGGAGTCAGGGGAAGGACTGAAGGAGCTGAAGGGGTTTGCATCCCCATAGGAAGAACAACAATACCAACCAACCAGACCCCACCCCCTACCCCCAAGATCCCAGGGACTAAACCACCAACCAAAGAGTACACAGGGAGAGACCATGGCTCCAGCTGTATATGTAGCAGAGGATGGCATTGTCAGGCATCAGTGGGAGGAGAGGCCCTTGGTCCTGTGAAGGCTCAATGCCCCAGTGTAGAGGAATGCTAAGGTGGTGAGGCAGGAATGGGTTGGTGAATGAGTGAACACCCTCATAGAAGCAGGGGGAGGGGGAGGGGATAGGGGATTTGTTGAGGAGAAACTGGGAAAGGGGATAACATTTGAAATGTAAATAAATAAATAAATAAATGAATAAATAAATAAAATAACAACAAAAAAAGATTAGTGCCATTAGAAAAGAAACAGTGAGGGCTGGAAAGATGGCTCATCTAGCACATACGCTTGTTGCCAAGCCTGATGACCTGAGTTCAATCCCAGCACTCACACAATGTCTGCAATTTGCCCTCTGACATTCACATATGTACTGTACTGTGTGTGCCCGTGCCTCCCTAACCACCACTCCTGGCCCCTGCCAAATAGCACAGTTTTCTTTTAAAGAAGCAAAATGTATTTAAAAATAATTGAATAAAAGAAACACCATGAAGCTGGGCTAATGGCACACGCTTGTAATCTCGGCATCTGATGCAGGAAGATGATGAGTTCGAGGCCAGCTTGGGCTACGAAACAAGACCTTATTTCAGACAACCAAACGAAACAAGCAGATGCTGCGTGCTCCCTCGCTCCTCTGCCACTGGAAGACACAGCCAGAAGACACTGACCACTGGTTCCATCTGCCTTGTACTTGGATGTACCTGCCCTTAGTCCTGTGAGGAATAACAGTGCTGTTTCAACCTGCAGTAAGTGGTGGTTTTGTTTTATCATCTCAAACGGACAAAGCCTTCTGCTGACTCACACATCTCCTGGAAGATAAGCCCCTAAAAAGCAGAGCAACCTCCACCATACCTCAGAGACTGAGTGGCCGTAGGTGTGGGTCAGCCAGGCCGTGCTATCTTTCTGCCTGAGTCACAGGGAATGATTCTGTGCCTTCTCACTCTGAAGGAGCTTTGGGTGACGGGCACAGAGAGTGGGTGGAGGAGGCTGAGTCATGTGAGGTGGAGATGGTGGAGGAATGTGAGTCACACCACAGCTCCAGCACTTAATGAGAAGCAGCTTCGAAACACCCGCAAAGGCCATGTCCAGGCACAGGTCTTGGGTGTCGAGCTTGCTGATAGCTCACCCTTAATAATAACAGAGGCGGTGTTACAATTCAGACAGTCACCTGCATTTCCTCAACAGATCTTAGGTTATAATATCTTCACTTATGTGCATGTCAGGAGTCATCGGCCCCCAGGCTATGGTTGTAGGAACTGGGCTAGCCTGTGCCATCCTCTCCTCGGTGTCAAGTCCATCTGAAAGAACAATTGAATAAGCAAGTGATTGAGTCTTTCCCCTTGGGGTTGAAGTTTAATATGATTGGCAAACATATACATATCCTATTTTGTATGCACAATAATTTTGGGAGACTAAGATATGTGATGCATGAATAAGAGCTCTTGCTTCCTGAAGACAGAGACTGAGGAGGACTGGAATGGTAAACTTCCTTATCGTCCTCCTTGGCCCTGTTCTCCTCACATATATGTGTGTATATGTATAATATCACACACACACACACACACACACACACACACACACACACACACACACTTTTTCAAGTAGCCCAGTCTGTCTTCAAACTTACTATGCAGTCAAGGATAACCTTAAATCTCAGATTCTCTTGTCTCTTCCTTCTGACTTCCCATGCAGTGCTGGGGATTGAACCTAGGACTTCATATGATGCTAACCATGTGCTCTACCACTGAGCTACAGTCCCCGCCCCCCAGCTCCCATTCTCCTCTCTCACCTACTTGGTAACACAGAAATCATAGTTTGTGCCTGTCTATACAGCTTGATTTTGTATCCCATGTGCCAGTTCTCTGATCCACACTTAGGTTTGGAGACGCTGGCTAACTCCTTTCTTGGTGCCACGTCATATTTTAGATCAGTAGTATCTGCAGTGTAGCCAGATGGGATGGAGCACTTAGAGGTGGACAGGGGTGGTGGCAGAATTGAGTGTGTGCTGAATGAGAACTCCAGATTATTGGAGACTACAGTGAAGTCTAAGATATGGGACAGATCAGAGGTTATTAGAGATAGAACTGTTGGAAACTCGGAACTGTTGGAAACCCGGAACTGTGGGTAAGCCGGAACTGTGGGTAAGCCGGAACTGTGGGTAAGCCGGAACTGTGGGTAAGCCGGAACTGTGGATAAGCGGAACTGGGAGTAAGCGGAACTGTGGGTAAGCCGGAACTATGGGTGTACTAGAATTGTGGGTAAGCTGGAATTGTGGGTGTGCTAGAACTGTGCATGTGCCAGATAGTCACGGTGAGCAGGTTAGGATCTCCATAGTGAAGAGACTCTTTTCATCCCTTGCACCAATGATGGGTGATCTCCCTGGTTGCAGAAATCCAGAGCCTCCCTTTTCTGCCCTATCCCCAACTATAGACCTGAGCTCTATTTAAACTTCCCAGTCATTGGCCAAGGAGGCTACAGGCAGAACACTAGGTACGTTGGAGGAGCTTTGACCTGGGGGTTAGAAAACTAGGGCACAGGCTTGCCTTACAAGTTAATCTCCTTTGCATTCTGTTAACCTGAATTTGGCCTGAAGTGGCCCCTGAACTCTGAGTCCCTACACAACAAACTGTAACCAAAATTAGTTACAGTGTAAAAAAAAACTTAATTTAAGAGTAAAATTTTGTAATAAATAACCGAGTTGGAGCCAAGAACATAAGCATCAGCTAATCATGGGAGGCTGACTAGATAGTCTGCACCACAGAGGGCCGGTCCTCCTCAGCTCACTTCAGTGTGAGGCTGCATAAGAGGAGGTGGGGTTCTCAGCATATCTGGTCTGGTCCTAGCTTCACAGAGGCACTGCCTCTGTTCCTGGCCTCCTTTATGCTGCTCTTCTCTTCCGTGGCTTCCACGTCTTGAATCATGCCCGTGGGGCTTCTTGAGTTGGGAAAGTCTTTCTTCCTCCCCTTCCTTCCATCCTTAGAAATAAAGGGCATTTCTTTGTGTCACTGAGTGGGTTCCTTGCCAGTCATTTGTGGCAGGCAGGAAGCAAAACTGTCCCCACCCTTCTCCACTGTCAAACGTTGGCAGGGCACTGGGATTTCGCCCAAACCTTTGGTTTCCAGTCCTTCAGTATTTTAGTTCTGACTTTCTTGTATGAGAGGAGTCTGGGAAGTAGTGTTTTGACTCTGGTCTCAAGTGTCTGTGCACTATTTCACTTTCAAGTCTGTTGACATCCTTGTAGGGCACCACCACCTGCCTTCATCAGTCTTTCTCAGGAGCTTCCAAGGGCAGGTATTGGGAAACGGCGTGTGAGTTCCTTCAAGAATTAGCAAGTGAAACTATCTAGAATTAAATAGAGCAAATTCTCTGCTTTTCAATGGTACTTGCACATGCTCATGCATTGAACAAACACCAACCATACCCCATATCACAACAGATCATAGGTCTTAACCTCATACAACAGCTCACATTCAATCATTGATCTTAAAATTATCAAACATCTAGGAGAGAAAACAGGCAGCAGAAAATCCTAGTATAGTTGGATCAAACAAAGACCTTAAAATACACGATATTAAAAGCACGATCCGTAAAATTAATCATTAATATGTTTGACTATATTAAAATTAACTCCTCTGCTTTTCAAAAGACAACATCCATTACTGAGATCATAAGCCCAAGACCCAGATAGAACATGTGCAAAGCAGAACTATGACAAAGCACTTGTATACAGAATACAGAAACTATGTGAAACACAACAGTAAGAGAACAAACATCGGGCTGGAGAGATGGCTCAGAGGTGAAGAGCACTGACTGCTCTTCCAGAGGTCCTGAGTTCAATTCCCAGCAACCACATGGAGGCTCATAACCATCTGTAATGGGATCTGATGGCCCCCTCTTCTGGGATCCGACCCCGTCTTCTGGTGTGTCTGAAGACAGCTACAGTACAGTCATATACATAAAATAAATAATTAAAAAAGAACAAACATCAATAATAACAACAAATTGTAAATGCCAATGATCAAGAGACTTAACCAGACATCGTACTAAAGTGGGAGGCAAGCACAAGAAAAGAAATTCATTATAATAATCACTAGGCACCTGCCAAAGAAAATTTTAACAAAATGCCACTATGCATCTATTAGAAAGGCTAGCATCCTGCTCATTCTGAGCTGTGGTAGCAAACATGAAATAAAATGGAAGTCTTATAGACCGTGGAAATATAAAATAATGCAACTGCTTTGGGAATTACTTTGACCATTTCCTAAAGTGTTAAGCATGCAGTCACACCTTAGCCACTCTAACCCAAGACATTTACTAAAACAAAGGACAGCATGTCTATGACAGACAGGTACACAAACATGTTTACCAGTTTTATTTGCAATAAATGTCCATCAATGGGAGAATGAACAAGCAGGTTGAAGCATAGTTCATACAATGGAGCTCTACACCGTAGTAGTAAGGAGTGGACATGTGTGTATCTCAAAATAACTTGTCTAGGTGGAAAAAGCTCAGTGATATAAATATGCCTTTCATGATTACATTTGTATAAACTTCTAGAAAATGCCAGCTTACTTTTAGTGATGGAAATCAGACCAATGCTTGCATATGGTAGGCAAGTGGAAAACAGCCACGGCACCAGGTCCTCAGCCTCCAAACTAGACATTCCATAACTGAACCAGCAGGATTATTTTAATTAGTCTGCAGATTAATGGGCTTCATCCTGACATTTTCATACATGTGTGCCATGTGCTCTGCTCATTGTGAAAGTATTTCCCTAACGTGTGGGATATTGCTAAGGCGGAAATGTACTATCTATGTTAGAAAACTGGGGAGGATAAAAATGAATGAACTAATATCTAACTTACAAAATAGAAAAGGGAGACTAGAGTACATCCTAAAAGAGAGTAAAGATAAAGAGAGAATAGCACAGAGAACAGGAGTGGATGCACGTAAACACTAGCACACAGCAGGGGGAAAAAGGTCAATTATGTCACATCTGGTTCTCTCAGGGGATGAGTGAAATGGGAAAATCACTACCAAGATTCATCAAGAAAAAGAATAGCCATAAATAATATTAGGAAAAAATACAGAGATTAAGAAAAGGAATATGAACAAATTCATGTGAATAAGTTAAAAATTAAAGATAAAATAGACAATCCAGAGACAATAGAAATAAAATATTGTTCAAGGATAAATACAAAACTCAGATATGTATTTCAATAAACCTAGTAAAGTAAGAAAGAATTGTCATCTAATGGCTTAATATGTTATTCAAACTTCATCCTTCCCCTTAAGAATTCCAGAAGCAGATATATCTTTTAAAACTATGAATACTCATCTGGTGTGAAGTCGCACACCTTTAATCCCAGCCCTTGGGAAGTAGAGTGAGGTGGATTTCTGTGAGTTCGAGGCCCGTCTGGTCTACATGGCAAATTGTCACACAAGGCTGCAGGGTGAGACGTTGTCTCAAAAATAGCAAAATGAGATTAAAAATAAAGAGCATAAAAATTTTGAACAAGATATTAGATAAAGAAATTTATCCATGTGTAAAAAGAAGTCTCTCGAAACCAAGTTCGGCCCAGGGCTGTAAGGCTGAGTTACTAATGGAGGCTCAACGTGACTCCCTGCATGAGCGAACTCAAAGGAAAGTTATTTCAACAGGAGGCAGAAAATTAACTCGCTATGATTCATCCCCATTCACAACCAAAATTATTGGCTACCTAGAAGGAGAAGGGAGCTTCCTCAGACTAGCAAATGGGATCCATGCCCAGCTCTAGCCAACTTCAGACTTAATGCAGAATAAGTAGATGGATTCCTATTGTACTCAGAGGTGAGGAGAGAACAACAGGTCCTGACCAAGATGCGAGGCAAGAAAAAGAACCTAAGAGTGGCTGAGAGGAAGAAGGGTCCTCCCTTTTGTAAATAAAGCAACTTTGATAGAATCTAACAATAAGCGTTATGAGACACTAAAGGAGTTTTCTTAGTTCAGAAGCAAAAAATACATATGTATGTACAACATTTACATATTATGCTAATCCCCAGCAACACTGAGTGAAAGTAAATATTGTTTAGAAGGAGCTCTACCTCACCAAGTATTCATTTTTCGTGTCACAGTAGTCACTGCCTCAAACCCTAGCCAGGGGGATTCCATTCTTGTGCATGTGTTAGTTCGACGTGGTTCCACTTGTTGCTGAGTCAGACACTTAGGCTCCTCTTCTCCCATCTCGTGGTTTCCCCTTCCCTTAAGCACCTTAGAGTCCCTTATATTCAGCTGGCAGACAGGGATGGACATGGTCACATGCTCTGGGACCACAGCCACACCTAGACAGCAAGAAAGCCGAGATCTCTCCCCCAAGCTGAGTGGACATTCCTATATATTTCACAGGGTAGAAGTGAGCTAAAAGACTTTTGCTGGGGGCTGGAGAGATGACTCAGCTGTCACAGACTAGGCCCACAACCAAAGCTATAAGACTTGTGCTGGGTAGTGAACTACTGTCTTACAAACTGTATGCACAATGGGATTTGAGGCAGGGGTGGGGGTGGGGGATGGAATCTTGCTCTGGCTGACCAGGTTCTCACTATATAGCCCAAGCTGGCCTAGGACTCCAAGCAATCTCCCTGTCTCACCTTCTGAGTGCTATATCATCACATTTGCCAAAACGAAGTATTTAATTTTACTAATTAATTTGTCAAGGTAAAACATACACTCATGTAGAATAGTAGACTTTATTGGTAGGCTAGCATGGTTGTGTGAACCTGTAGTTGCAGTACTTGGGTGGTGGAAAGCAATGGTTTTAGTAGAAATGGCCCCCATAGAGTCGTGTGTTTGAATGCTTGGCCACAGGAAGTGGCACTGTTAGGAGGTGTGGCCATGTTGCAGGAAGTGTGTCACTGTGGAGGCGGGCTTTGAGGTTATATATGCTCAAGCTATGCCCAGTGTGACACAGTTTCTCCTTGCTGCCGGCAGATCAAGATGTAGAACTCTTGGGCTGTCTTCAGCATCATGTCTGTTTGCATGCTGCCTGCCATGATAATAATGAACTTTGAAACTGTAAGCCAGCCCCAAATTAATTGTTATTTATTAGCGTTACCTTAATCATGATGTTTCTTCAGCAATCAAACCCTAAGACATGGGCACAGGAGAATCCGGAGTTGAAGGTCATGTTTGACTACATGATAAGTTTGAAGGCAGCCTGGGCTACATGAGACCCTTTCTCAAACAAACAAGCAAACAAATAAACAAAACCAAACTGTTTCACACCAAACCAAGCCAAACAACAGCAACAACAAATTGTTTTGATGAGCTAGTGACATAGATTAGTGTTACAGTAACTACCTGGCTTATTCAAGGTTTGATCTCCCATCATCAAATTCAAAAGAAATGAAGTTATCGAAAGGCATCAAAGAAGATGTGAAGAAATGTGTCACAGGTTGGAAAATGCAACAACTAACAGTGTTAACGATCTCCTAATTAGTCTGTATTGTCTATGAAGTTTTGATTAAAATCACCTTCATTTTAAGGAACCTGAAACACCAAATGGTGTGATTCAATCGGATGAACACAGGAGGAACGACTGCCCAGGTGCTTGGAAGAGGGGTGGGCAGACACACAGACTTGCAAAGGCACAGTGGTCACAGAAGTGTGCTGATGGCACAGGATGACAGGGTTCAGCAAGTTAGTGTGACAGGACACATATATTTGGTTATCTGAATGGAGAAAAATAAAATTCATGTTCTGCCCCACTGAAAGGTAATTTCCAGACGATTTAAAATTCCATTTGTGAAAAACAGGACTTGTAAATGTGTCAAGAAATATCTTTATACAACATTGAGAAAGGAAATAATTTAAAAGTGCTTTTGGATTTTTAAAAATTTTGTGTGTATGAGCACTTTCTTGCATGTCTGTCTGTCTGTATGTATGTCTGTATGTGTGTTTTTTTTTTTTTTTTTTCTTTTTTCGGAGCTGGGGACCGAACCCAGGGCCTTGCTGGGTAGGCAAGAGCTCTACCACTGAGCTAAATTAAATTCCCAACCCCATATGTGTGTATTTTTAAGATATGAAAACCTTTCTACAGTGCTTCTCCATGTCATCTTGGCCAGCTGTCATTATTTTCTGCTTTTCCCTTGCAAAACTCTGTCCACTATTTTAGACTCAATTCTGTTCATTTCAAGCTTCCCATCAAGGCTGAATCCCAAGCTCACTTCCTGTTCCTGTGCAGCAGACCTGTCTGGGACGAGGCTTGTTGAAGAGGTCGGGAGGAATGGGCTCAGGCACATCTCACCTGTCACTCTCTGTCTGCACTTCAGCTTTCCATGTATTGGTCAAGTTCTCACCGTATATGGCTTATTCTCTGCCCTATTCACCAAGGTCTTGGGAGGGTAAGGAACTTCTGAGTTCACCCTTTCTGGATGTGGATACAAGGTTGTCTCTGGCCTCCTTCTGGGGTGGAGTGTTTCTGGCCATTGTTGGTGGTGTTAGTCATATGGTATCTCCATACAGCTGGCGCAAGAGGTTTTCTGCTCATCCTTCCATGGGTACTGTGTAGCTGAGTCCAAGCTCTCCCTATCCCACAACCCCAGTGTGTGTGTGTGTGTGTGTGTGTGTGTGTGTGTGTGTGTGTGTGTGTGTGTGTGTGTGTGTGTGTGAGAGAGAGAGAGAGAGAGAGAGAGAGAGAGAGAGAGAGAGAGACTTCAGCCCCACTCAGAGCTGGGCATGCCAACACTTGTCACATGACTCCTGTTCACCCCTAACCACAGTGCTCTCTTCACATAGATCCTGGGCCTTCTCAGAGTATCGGTGTGGGCAGGGTTGTGTTCCTCACCTCCCTCTAAGAGACATTTTCACTGGTTCTGCTCCGGAGCAAAGGCCGTGCCACCAGGCCTCTATCAGAAGTTGGCACTGATTTCTAAGGACCAGGGAACCTCCCCAGTAAGGTATCGTGTTCTGTGTCCTTTCCTTTCCCGTCCTGGGGAAGACCTGAATCGAGTATCTGTTCAGAGGTCCTGTGCCTAGGGTTCCTGTCCACCTTTCCAGCAGCAGCCTCGAGAGGGCTTTGCGTCTGGCTGAGTGAACATCGGCGTATCCTGGAATCAGGTTGCTAGCTTCCCTGTTACAGATCCTCCAAGAACAAGGAGTCCCCGATAGTCCCCTAACTAGGCTCTAAGAGTGGTCCCACTCTGTGCCATCAACGAGCTGCATCTCTCCAGGAAACCCTAATCCATGACTTCCTGGATAGCCAGGTGAGCAGTGAGCTATCAGTGAGAGCAGTTCTCTCTCTGAGTCTGTAGACAGGAGCTGGTACATGTGGACTTCTGAATGACCCGTAGCCTATTCGGGACACAAGGAAAAATCCCCCGGGGCATCTTGTTTCAATACCCACTCTGTCATGAACTCATCTTTGTGGCTCTGAGCTTGGCTTGTGGAGGTGCTATGTGGCCCAGCGAGGACAGGGAGGCAGTGTGGTGCAGTGGAAAGGGAAGTCCAGATTGATCTCTTTTTAACCTTGACAGCTAGTCCCCGACAGACAGCATGTGGAGATGAAATGAATCGGCATTTGAGAAGCCTGGCACTGTGTGATTTCTAAATATTTCAGATTCTTATCAGTATTGGAAAAGCTGTGTCTCCCTGTCCTAGTCTCCATGTCTTGGCCGAAGATGAGGAGCTCCCATTCCACAGGCTGAATCTGAAGCCTGATGGGGGACGGCTTGCAGCACACTGGTAGCATATGACCAGGCACACAGCACAGCTATTCCTTTTCATCCTCCCAGCATCCTCACTGCCTGGCTATGGCCGATGATAGCAGGGTCTGCCAGCCACGAATGGGAGCCACCATCTCTGGAAAGAACTGTACAAGGCAGACCCGAGTAGGGATGGAGATAGAGGAGCAAGGACCACTGAAGCTTGAGGAAGGGATCAGCGGTCTACGCTGCCTTTCCTTTGAGCAGGGCGAGCCCTAGGTAGGGAGGCACAGGCTTGCCCATCCGATGCCTTCCTCATTGCACCGTCCTTCACACTTACCTACCTTTCACTCTCACGATAGACTTCTCCTCATTCCCACAAGGATGGCAAGGATTTTGTCATTCTCTGACACAGCTCGGCTTATTCATTCCTTCCTATGTGTTCCTCCGCCCTGCCTGGCCAATGGTGATGATGTGACATCTCCATGGAAACAGATGTTGAGCCCACAGTTGCTTAGCGATGTGCTGCAGGATGATGTAATCCAAGCTGTAGTTTCCTGGGGCGGGCGGGGGGGAAGGTGGCCTCCTTTTGATGTGCCTGTGCCCCTGGGTTGGGAGGCCTGGGGTGAGTGGGAGGCTTCATTCTTTCCTTGGCTCTGTGCTTTTAAGGCAAAGGTGGAAAACAAAAAGGAAGTGGAATTTACCTATCGGAAAGGGAGCAAAGTGTTGGGAATCAGAGAACTGGGTTTGAGGCAGGGGCAAGACGGGGCCGGTGACATGTTCCTCTACAGTACCACAGGGTGCGGTGTCATGGAAACTGTCCAGTGGGGATGTCGTAGCCAAACATGGAGACTCCGTTTCTTTCCACTCCATCATCATCATTATGACAGTTACTGTGGAGCAAACACTGCTCCCTACAGAGCCCCCTTCACATCTGAGAGGCCTGGAGTGAGGGTTCAGATACAGCATCCAAGGGTACCAAACATTATAAACCAGGTCATCCGACCATTAAAATCGCCTAGTAGTGCTCCCCTGAAGCACTACATCTCAATAACCCTGAGCATGCAAACACGTTGGATCAAATAAGACTGTATATGGCAGCTACCTGACCGCCGCTCAGATGGACCAGGGCCCATCTGTGGTTTGCGTGGTGTGCCTCCTTCTAAGCTTCCTGTGCCTGGGAACGGCAGGGAAACATTGTGGAAGAGGTAGGAGCTGGTAGAAGGTCCTTATGTCACTGCAGGTGCTGCCCTCGGAGGAACGTGGGGGTCCTGGAGTGCGCGCTCAAAAGAACCAGTAGTTAGAGAAGCCTAAATCAATCTCAACATTACTGCTTTTGCTGTTCGAAGTGTGACTTTTTTTTTTAACTTTGAAGGGGTTAATACAGGAAGTTCCTCACATCCATGTTCCTGTCACCTACCATGACATTCCCATCAGAACCAGTGGATGATGGAGCCATGCCCTGGACCCCCCCAGAACTGTGTTCTCAACCATCCTCTTCACTTATAAAGTCAGACTGGTCATTCCAGTCAGAGAAGGAAGGTCATGTAGGTAGAACCTTTCACATGGAAGACAGATGCTGAAAAGGTTACAGCGATGAGATTTGAGAGAGTAGATTTTTCACCAGCTTTGAAGGTTGAAGGGGATACTTGTGGAGGAACACAGGTTATTTCTAGAAGACCAAAGAGGCAAGAAAATGGATGGTCCCCTAAGGTGTCTAAACAAAAAATATACCTTGCGGGTCACCCAGTCTGCCTTCTGACCAAGGAGTTCAAAGACAATAAATTGTGCTGTTTTATTCTAACAAGAGGATATGGTATTAAACACAAAGCAGGGCGTAGAAAACAAGAAATGTTCCAGCCCCTGCCTTTCTTCCTGTATTAACCCCTTCAATGTTAAAAAGAAAAAAGAAAGCTTAAATGAAACCAGTCCAGACCTTTGACAGACTGTGTAGCCAAACCCAGCACTTCCATTAGCAAAAGAAGTTGGAGGAGTGGTGGCGGGGAGGGGCACAGGACAACTTTACTCTTTCCTGGGTCCCACAAGATGGTGGTCGGAGCCATCATCTTGGACTTGAAGTGTCCTTGCTTGCTGACCCCACCCCCAGCTAACAGGGTAACCTTGGTCAACACACAGAACTCTAAGGATTCTGCAGATTTCTGCACTCTCCGACTTCTCCATACTTGTCCTTTGCTGGCATCCACGTTCATGTGCACATACCTGCTCCCCCTATGTATAATGTATACATATACATACGCATATGTGCACATATACATCGTATACATATACACATACACATCATATATACATATACACATACACATATACACATACACATCATATATACACATACACCTACACATACACATCATATACACACACATATACATCATTTACATCATATACACATGCACATATACATATACAGTCCATTCATAAATCTTCATACATGTAAATTTTCTAAATCATAAAGATAAATATTTAAAGTCTAATAGCTCAGGGGATTTGATCTTGAGTAGGCCTGTCTGGAGCTCTTCTCTGATTTCAGTTTTGCTGGGGCAGGTGTCTGTCAAAATATTTACTCTATTCAATTTTATTCTGTGGCTGTGCCTGGCTTCCAGGTGCTAGGCTAGCGACTGTGCAGATCCTCTGGACTTGGACAGCCTGCCGAGCTCACTGTCTTTCTGGACTCCTTCTGATTAGGGAGCCCCGTATGATTAACATCTCCTACTGACCTGCCTGCGTATGGTCAAGATGTCCACTCAACACGCCTGGAAAAGGATCCCTCTGCACCTTTTGTATTTCTTCCTTGACAGACGTCCATCCACTAGCTGCATCACCCTGGTTTTCGGACTCTCTCTTAATCATCCCTATTGATAAAGCACTGAGACTTCTAATGATCCAGTCGTGAATTGCATATTTCCTTTAGGAAATAGTGTCTGTGAATGTCCTCCCACGGCATACCGGCCTCAAGGAGACACTCAGAGCCTGTATGGAACTGCTTCGTCTGGAACCACGTTCTAATCTCCTCTGGCCTCTTGAGCAAAGAGAAAGATGCCATGTTTGTCCTGGAGAAAAGAAGAAGCCTGCAGTCAGTCCCCGTGTCCTCCACTCTGCTCCCTGCTCTGGGCAGTTTGAAGAGTAGTGAGATGGCCTTGTCTGCATCTGCAAAAAAAAAAAAAAAAAAAAGGAGCCTACGAAGAAAGCAGTAGCAGTGACCCGCAGAGATGGCGAGCGACTGCTACCCACTGAAAGATGCACGTGTCCCGGGAGGGAGGATTATGACCAGCCAGCAGTGTCTATTTTCAAGCCGCTCAGGATGCCACAGGTTGGGAACCACTTGCTAATTCATTCATGGCATTCCTGGGGACCAAACAAAGCCTCCATCTTGGGATTGACAAAGATGGAAATAGCTGGAAGGGCTATCTCTCTGCGTGCAGGGACAGGTCCTCATGCTGGCTAGACGGTGGCCGAAGCATTGCCCACATAGTAGATCATGATGCCCTGGGTGAAGTTTGCTCCAGTCTGGACTGTTGTTCTAAGTGACTTGGCAGAGGGCCGTGTGCACATGCACCGCCCTTTGTATAAATTCCACCTGGTCACATGCTAGAGAATAATTTTCTCTGTTTGTATGCCCACAGGGCTGCACTACGTATAGACTATAAATAATTTCTCTCCGAAATATCAAAACTCCCCCCTTTCCTTAGGAATGTATTTTCTATTTTTAATGGTGTCTTCTGGGAGGTAGGTCGGTCTTAAGCAGGAATACTTGTTTTGGGTCCTCAAAGCTGCCCTGGTTTGCCCGGACCCCTATTCTTAAAGAATGTTTCTCTGTGATCTATTTAGTTTAACGTCTTAGGCTAAAACGCGGCTTTTTTTTTTTGGAGCTGGGGACCGAACCCAGGGCCTTGCGCTTGCTAGGCAAGCACTCTACCACTGAGCTAAATCCCCAACCCTTAAAACGCGGCTTTTAATTACTTGTTCCATGTTCATGTTTCACATTTCAGGATGACTTGGGGAGGTCAAGGAGCACATTTCCTCTGAGTCAAGTCTCTATGTTAAGTCAGGACCACACCAGCATCCACCCCAGTGCCCTTTCTAATGTGCAGACTGCCATCTCTGCTTGCAACCCCTGTGGATGAGTATTCTGGTGAGGCAAGGAACCTGGGACCAGCAGCTTACATAAGGTAGCCAGTGATGCTTGACTCTGGAGTCTAAGAACCACCACCCAGGAGGAGGGAGAAGGGATGTAGCCTTCCTCCCTTCCCTACATGGTGGCCTCGTCCTATACATTTCAATTCACAGGTCTGTACTGCAAGAACGGATCCTGTATTGGGCTCTCTGCCCTGCCCTTGGGGCTGGATATGGGTTTCTGTCACGTTCACGCCACACAGAATTTTGATGGCCCTTCTGAAAAGTGAGCTACACCATTGGAGCTGTACTCCAAGAGGGAAAAGAAAAGGACACTTGGAAAATAGGTGCTTTTCTAATTTTCCAGAGAAAGAAGAAAAAATATAAAATAAATATAAAATATGTTTTCTTCTTTCTATAATGTCTTTCTATATGCTATAGTATGTGCTATACATTTATATATAAAATTATATATAAATATAGATATATTTTTCTTCTTTCTATAGTATACTATCTTTCTATATCTATTGTGGTGGTTTGAATATGCTTGGCCCAGTGAGTGGTGCTATTAGGATGTGTGGCCTTATAGAGTAGATGTAGCCTTGTTGGAGGAAGTGTCACTGTGGCGGTAGGGACAGTCTTCTCCTGTTTGCCTTTGGAACAAGATGCAGGACTCTCAGCTCCCCCAGTGCCATGCCTGCCTGGATGCCATCATGTTTCCTGTCTTCGTGATAATGGACTGAATGTGAGAACCTGTAAGCCAACCCCAATTAAATGTTGTCCTTATAAGAGTTGCCTTGGTCATGGTGTCTCTTCACAGCATTGGAAACCTTATAACTATGATAGCTATATATGATATAAGTATATATAAATATATACAAGAAACATAAAATTCTTCTCTCTATAACTCATATGTAAGAGAAACATAAAATTGATATCATTTTAATTGCATAATGGGAACACCATATAAAGCCTCCTAAGGCTACAAAATCCTGGTCTGCAGGATTGGGCCTCCTCAGATCTGGTCTGGCTGCCTGGGGATAGAGTGTTGGAAATGCTACTCCAGCACACCTGTAGCCCCTAGAATCTGCTACAGCCCCAGCCAGAAACAGAGGACAAGGAGAAGCAACAGATACCGAGAGTAGACATTTTTTCAACCTAACGACTGATTTACAGTAGAGAAAATAGAGGACTCAGGGCTTTCAGCCTAACTGGGGGTGTGAGTGAGGGGCTGCAAGAGACTCGTATTTCTCCATCACTCATTCCATTCTAATCTTAGCTAAATGCATGCTACAACCTGTCCCAGCTCTATACCCAAAGGCCTGTGGCTCTAGAATTTGGAGATCTGAGATTCCCTCAGGCTGCGGGGTAGGTGACTGCTTTCTTTCATATTGCCTGTGCTCTTATTAATGATGACTGTGGATGGAACGGTCTGGGTCTCCCACTTCATCGTCCACCTGAGATGAGGACGTTGGCTGAGTGGCTTACTCCAGGCCTACCTTGGCACGGAATAGGGAGCATTCATCTCTGGTTCTTTAACTCCATACCTGACTCACTGTTTCAAGTGTTTTGTGTACTACACCAGGCCCCTCACTGTTCTCTCCACAGTCCTTGCTGAGGTGGGGCAGGCTTCCGCATTGCAGTTTGAGATGGTGTCGTTGCCCTCAAGTCTTCCAGCCACTCGGTGGCAGAGAACACACTGCCTTCTCTACCAAGGACATGGCATTGGAAGAGGTGGAATGACTTGGTTCCTGACCCTGGAGCAGGGCCAGCAGGCGTGGGTCTCTGCTGTGGGCATGCCTTGTTTTTATAATACTGTACATATTTTCACATCCCTCCTCCAAGGAATGTCTTCCCTGTTAACATTGATGACTCCATGATAATCAGAGGCAGCAGGAGTCCAGTAGACAAAGGTGTGGCTAATGTCTCAGCAAAATGGTAAATGCTGGGACCTTCAGGACAGCCCTTAAGGCTATGGAAAAGAATTTTGAAAACATGAGTTCAAAAATATATAATTTCTCAACCATGAACAATATAAGGATACAATATGAGGAGCCTTCACAAATCCCAAATAACAAAAGCAGGTTCTCTGTGAGCTAAGTTTTTTGTTTATGCTTACAAACGCAGGCAGATTCCTGAGTTCAAGGTCAACCCGGGACAGAGTGAATTTAGGTCCAGGTATGGTCAGAATGGTGATTCCAGGGAGTGGTCCTACCCAGTGCTTGTCCTTGCTGTCTCTTCCTGAGAGTCAGGGGTGGGGGTGCGGGGGTGGGGGAGGCCATGGAATGTTGATTTGTGGGATGGTCAAGAGTTCCATACAACAAATAACTGAATTGATACTTAAATGAAAACACTGGGTCTTTGGTCTGCATGGGATGAGCTAGCAGAAAGTTATAGCATTTCTTTAGAATTTTTTTCTAGCAATAGCTGGTTGTCTAGAGACCTCTGGAGAGCAAATACAGCTCTTCAAGATTTTTTTCATAACAGGATTTCTGATTTTGTTTGGAAAATCCATGGAAAACAGACATAGCCCTTTTAGAATTTTTCACAGCTCTTTCAGAACGTTTCCTAATGGGGTTTCTGACTTTGGTCACTGAATTCTCACTGAAGTGTAAGAGCTATTAAGAAGCTTAGCCTGAATGGGGGAGGGTGGGAGGGGAACACCCATAAGGAAGGGAGGGGGGGGGATGTTTGCCCGGGAAAGGGAATAACACTCGAAATGTATATAAGAAATACTCAAGTTAATAAAAAAAAAAAAAAAAAAAAAAAAAAAAAAAAGCCTGGGTAGGTAGGTTACTGGTACCTGTGAAAACCCTAGGGGCTTTTGCCAGCCTTACACCCACCGTCTCAGGTCAAGATTAGGCTAAGTACCAGCTTCCCACCTCTACTCAAGGCTAGGCCAGTTTTCATTCCCCACCTACAGTTCTTGGGAGGAGCAGGGGCATTCTTGAAAAACTGCAGAATGTACTGATAGTCACCTGACCCAGATAGAGTTAGAATGCATGACATATGCTTGCTAGCCAATAGATTCAAAGGTCAATATGCTTAGCCAATAAGTTTAAACTGTAATCTTGCTGATGTAACCTGTACCCCTAAAGAGTATAAAAACTGCTTGTTGTAGCCATTTAGGGTCGCCTTCTAGTGAAGGATCCGTCTTACAGAATGTGACCTAGCATCTGAATTAGCTCTTTGGTGACCTTTTGGGATTCACTAAATGGGCCTAACACAACAAAAGATAGACCCAAAAGTCAACCTTGCTTTAAACACAAGTGGGTTAAGTTTTGTGCTCATTTTTAGAGGGCGTTTTTGTTGTTATTGTTTTGGTTTTCAAGACAGGATTTCTCTTGATAGCCCTGGCTGTCCTGGAACTCACTCTGTAAACCAGGCTGTCTTCGACCTCAAAGATCCTCTTGCCTCTGCCTCCTGAGTGCTTGGATTAAAGGTGTGTGTTCCCACTGCCTGGCTCTAAAGGACCTCTTTAGAGTGGGAAAAAACAGAAACAGAAAAAGAAAAAGAAAAGAAAGAAAGAAAGAAAGAAAGAGAGAGAGAGAGAGAGAGAGAGAGAGAGAGAGAGAGAGAGAGGAGGAAAGAGGGAGGGAGGGAGGGAGAGAGGGAGGAGGAGGAAGGAAGGAAGGAAGCTGCTTTTGAAAATTTTACAGAAAACATAGACTATAAAATTAAGGGATCTGAAGATTGCTTCTCAGTGCTGTGCATTTAAATATTCCTCTGCTTGAAACATGTTAAGGACAGTTAAGGAGTGGGTACCAAAACATGGATCCCAGTCCCTTCTGTTCTCTGGAAAACCTATGCAAAACTAGAGCACCCTCTCCTCACATCTGAAGACACAGTCATCCCAAGGCCCTTGACGCCCTTTATAAATGTCAAACTGATTTTTAGATGACTAGTTAATAACTACAGTGTGGACCATCTGGGTGAGACATCCTACTGCTACCAAAGTACGCTGAGGGTGCCAAGTGTCATGTTTGAAAAGATGGAGGACCATGTACTTCAAGCCTGGAAGGTGAAAGGCTGCTGGTGAGTTGCCCATCAGAGAGAGAGAGGGAGAGGGAGAGAGGGAGAGGGAGAGGAAGAGGGAGAGGGAGAGGGAGAGGGAGAGAGAGGAGAGGAGAGGAGAAGAGAGGAGAGGAGAGGAGAGGAGAGGAGGTTCTTCCCCAGAGAGCAGCAGCTGGACAGACCAGTAAGCTCTTCCTAGTTCTTTAATTTAATACTCAAAGCAGCTCTGTGGGGACTTGTTTGTAATTAGCAGATAAAGATGGAGGCTGAAATCCCAATCTAATGGGAGGTGCTGGCCCTGCTTTTGAACCTGCATCCTTTCCTCTCATGTTTTCTACTCCTAACTGCCAGCAAACTCTGTTTTTCCTGTTTTTTTTTTTTTTAGACTACATGAGGAGGCTCATCTGAGTCACGGATGAGATCTCACTCAACCCTACCTCAGATCAGCTGACCTGGGCCAAACGCATTCTGGGCTTCCCACGGGTATGGGGAAATCAGTATGTGAAGTCACACTACTAATAGTAGTGTAACACAAAATGCTCACAGGCCTTCCCGGGTCCTTCAAGCACTGCCCTAGCACACTGGCTGGTTGGGAAGATTATGCATAGTGATGCCAATAAAGCAAGCAGACCCTAGTTCTCAACTGCCTAGCAATGTCTCCAGCCTCTGATGCTTACCATCGTGTCAAGACAGTTGGGTTACACTTGGGACCCCCCTCCTCAGAGCAAAGGTGTGAAATGCTTGAGATATAACGCATAAGGCTATACAAGAGACCACATCTATTCAAATACTCTCTCTCTCTCTCTCTCTCTCTCTTTCTATCTATCTATCTATCTATCTATCTATCTATCTATCTATCTATCCACATATATATATACATATACATATATACATATATGTATATATATTATAGCTTCAGAGTCCAGTTGCTAAGCCTACACTCATTCCAGGATGGTGATGGGCTGAAGCAGGAATGTGAAGTATTTTCACACACATGCTAGGTCATGAAAGAGGACTTGGACTCTGACAGGTGACAACAGATCGCCGGTGCTCCTGGAATGTCTGAGCTCCATTTCCCGTACCCATAAATGCAGCTAAATTTCAGTACATGGGCCGTGAAACTAAGCATGTAACTTTTCCCCATCCAAGTTACCAGACCCCATGGATTCCACCCACCAGCCCCTCGGCCTCCACATATAAATCTATCAGCACCGAGTATGTTAGCCATTTGAATTGTCCTTGCTAAAATTTTCTGCAGGTATCGTGTTGGTGACCTGACTCCTTACTCTGTGTCCTCATCCTTAGATCCCAGGGAATAGTGAGATGGGACATGTCTCCATTTCTGTGCTCAAAGTATTTTGGCCAAAGGGCCTCTGGCCTGCAGCCTAACTCTCCATCAAGGGAAGTTACAGAAGGAAGCCTTCAATGTTTCCTTCCCATCCCATGGAGACTGTCCGTCACCCCAGAAACAGAACCTGTGGTCCTGATGCAGCTTATCCTCCAAGGGAGAGCATCCAAATGCATCAGACATCTGCTATATCAAGGCAGTCAATGGACAGATGACAAAGGTACCAGATGAGGTAGCAGGCCGAGGGCTACTGGGAGATGAGTAACCGGTTATGGTTTCCTGTGTTTAACGTTGTGCTATTGGCTGCTTTACAGATGCCACCAGAAAGAGAATGACACTTTCTCCTGTGCTTAAGATAGGGTACCATGGGAACAAACAAGGACTCAATCTATTCCACATAGACCTCAGCTTTGGGTCTCCTGTCTCCAAGTCTAGTCTCAGAACAACTTTCAGACGTCACGCAGATGTTGTGTTTGACCCAGCCCTGGAAGGTGCCTCCAAGACTTTTCTATTGTCATTCTGTGGCCCCTCAGACAAATGACTTGGTCAGAGACTCTGGAAGTGAGCACTGAACAACTCATCTATCTTTTCACTTAAACAGTTTGTGAGTTCACCCCATCCTCTGGAGTAAGGCTGACTCTGAAGACCATACCCACTACATAAAAGCACTTGCAGCTGCTTCCTCTGAGAGCAGACAAACTCTTTAAGCTTGGAGCAGCCCCAGGCTCTGGCCTTCCCCTGAGGTCTAGACCAGAAGTTAGAAAACAACATCCCACACTTCAGGGTCTGGGCAAGGAGTTCCCAGTCACACAGGAGGGGAAGTTGCAGCTGCTGTCCTGACATATATGGTGCTGGGGAGAAATAAGGCATGGGCGTGACCTACTTTCTGGGACTGTGAGCTTCAGGAGACTGGGTACTCTTGTCTTGTTCTCTGACCTCTGGGAGCCTTCTATAAAGGTGAGTTCTAAGGTGTTCAGAAACTGTTTCCTGACTTTAGTAGGCACTGTGTGTAACATGGTGAACCAGTGGGGGGAAAGTAAGGCCAGAGGCCTTTCCGACTGCGTCCTTTGACTTAACAGTTGTTGCTCAGTTCCTGTCACCCTGTTCTCTATCATAGCGTGGACAGTGGTGTGGAGTCAGCTTCTCAGCGACATGGGATGCGGGGCTTCCCCAGGGATGTGGAACTAAGGCTGCTGTACTTTCCTGTAGAAGAAGGCTCCACTTCTGCCCCATGGAGGCTAGGAGGCCAGAATGGGTCTTCATCCAAGACAACCTGAGGGAGCCGTTCCAGTGTGGATGGAGACACCTTTCTGTGCAACTTTCTTAACAAAAATAATGGAATTTGTGTCTCGGCCAGTGTGTTCCATGTTTCTAGTCTTGGTCTCTGCTGCTGCCCCGAGGCCTGCAGATGGGCGAGCATTGCCGACTGCAGCACCTGGGAGTCAGAGTCACCCATTATCTTTGGACATGCTCTTTCAGCCGTGCATTTTGACTCACCATTAATGCAGGCCCAGGCTTGGGCCTTGGTTACCCCAGATGCACTCAAAACACAGAAGAAGGGCAGGAAGTACCTGTCTGTGTGTTGTACATCTTCTGTGACAGGTATGGTGCTGAGAACTCAGAAACATCTTAAGACCTCCCTTTAGAGCACTGTCATCCTCATTTTGTAAGTAGGGAAACTGAGGCACAGTAGGCTGAGTAAGACCACACTAATGTCTACATCCTCATCTCCAAAACTCATGTCTCACTCACCTTACATGGAAAAAAACAATATCGTAGAGACAGTGAAGTGGAAGACCTTGAGATGAGAAAAGATTGGAGCAGTACAGTGGGTCCAATGTAACCCATAGGGTTTTCCAAGAGGGTGGCTGGAGTCTAGAGTTAGGGAGATAGACCCACGGGAGCTGTTGCATCAATGTTGTGGGACTTGAGGTTGAGGAGCAGGGGCAGCTTCTAGATGCTGGGAAGGGCAAGGGTACTGAGCCTTGGAGCCAGGTTTTAACTTGGAGCTATGATTTTTCACTCAGTGAGACTGCGTTTGGTTTCTGACTTTAGAACTAAGAAATACTGAGTTTGTGTTGTTTCCAACCAGGGGCAGTTTATGTCAGTATCAACGGGAATCCAATATTCCGGCATGATTTTCCCCAAGGCCACAGAGTTGGAGGGACAGAAGTTGAAAGAGAATCCATGGCTTCATGTTCATTATTTTTTTAAAAAATGGTATTGACTGATGTTTACATTCCCCTAAAATTCCTAACTCCCAGTGCAGCCATATCTGGAAATGGGCATTTGAGGAAAAATTCATGTTAAATGAGGCCCCAAGGCGAGGGATAAATCAAATATGATTAGTGACCTTATATGAAAAATTACCCGAGAACCTTTTCCTTTCTATGTGTGGACACAGCAAGAGAGTAGCAGTCTATAAGCTCGGAAAGGGTCTGCTCTAGAAACAGGCTCTGCTGGCCTGTGGCCTCAGATTTCTAGCTTTCAGAACCTTGAGATACAAATCCTTAGTATTTAAGCCATTCATTCTACAATGTTTTACTGTGGCAGCTTGAGTGAATGGCCACAGAGGTTAAGAAGCTTCTTGTCAAGAGTTCAGGACCTGACGCCATAGGTCTGGTTGGCTTGGTCAGGTAGGAAAGGACCTTCAAATCCAGAGGGGAAGTGGCACTAAGTCCTAGCCCAGAGCCAAGAATCTATTTACAAGTGATGGCGGGGGGGGGGGTGTCTGTTTTCTCCAATGGGGTGTTGCTGGGATGTCATTTACATGTCAGGACAGGCTCTGTGCTCAGGGGCTGATCTTCTGCATGTCTTTCCAGTGGATTCCCCCTTTCCTTCTATTTGTTAAAGAGAAAGGACATGAAGTTGGGTGGTGAGGTAGGATCTGGGAGGAGTTGGAGTTGGGAGAGAATATGATAAAAAAAAAACATACTGTTTGAAATTGTCAAAAAGGAAAATAACAACAAAAAGAAGGAAAGAAAGAAGGAAGGATGGGGAAGGAGAAAGGCAGAAAGAGAAGGAGGGAGGAAGGAAGAAAAGGAGGGAGGGAGTCCTAGCTCCAGCCGCCTGGAGGGAGAAATCCTGAGCATGACCCAAGCCCAGCTGTGTTGCTCACAACCGCAGATGCCCCATTGCTTCCTCCTGAAGGACCCACACCTACGCAGAAGCTCCTTTTCCCTCAGGGACTAGGACCAGTGTTCACCTCTGTGACCAAAGCTGGCTCAGACTCTAGCTGACATCAGGCTAGATTACCATGTTGCTGCTAAGAGTATGTGGGGAGAAAGGGACCTTCCTTGACAAGGGACAAAGCCTTCCCTCTATTGTCTTTGGCCAGACTGTGATCATGGGTAAGTTACTGAGTCACCCTGTCCTCAGTCCTTCCATTCATAAAATGGGATGACAACATTTATTTCCTAGGGCTTTTGTTCAGCTCCAGAAAGGGAACTACTCATTCTGATCTGGCCCCAGCCCTGGCAGATGTGTCCTGAGGCCCCCTCTTCTACTCTGAGCCATTTCCCCTCACACTAAATAGCAGATGAATGCTGTTGCTCTGTTGGATCCCCCTCACCCCATACTCCTATTAATACAGCCAGGTACCCTACCCTGTGGGATGATGCGCCTACATTCAGGTCTTTCCTACTAGTTCAACCTCTCTAGAAAACCCCTCAGAGACAAATCCAGGGCTGTACCTCCTATGTGTTTGCAAATACAGTCATGTTGACCGTGAAAAAACATGTATATATTGTATATACATATATGTATATAAAATGCACACATGTGTGCACATACTAGTAGATAAATATGTGTGCACACACGTATGACCTTTTCTCTCTGTGACTGCAGTTGCGTTCCCTGGCACAGTTTTCTGCTATTGAGTGGATTATTCTGTGAGCATCCTTTAGGGTCAGTGTTGTGAAGTCTTCAGGTCTAATAAGCCTTGAAATCAAGTCATGTTATTCCTCCAACTTTGTTCTGTGTCTGTCTGTCTGTCTGTCTGTCTGTCTGTCTGTCTGTCTTCCTTCCTTCCTTCCTTCCTTCCTTCCTTCCTTCCTTCCTTCCTTTCTTAAGACACTTTTGGCTTTTCCAATCCCTTTGCTTTTCTGCATAGAAGTTTAACATCATCTTGTCAATATTCATAAAAAATTGTAGAGAATTTCACAAACACTCTAATTTTATTGGGACTAAATCAAATCCACATGTCAGTTTCGGGGGAAACTGACATCTTAATATTGGATCTTTTAACTCCATTTTTTATGTCTTTCAGAAGTATATTTAATTTTCACCATATGTATGTATTGCAAAAGTTATGCTAATTATGCGAAGTGTTGAGTGTTTGGTTTTGTTTTCCAGTCTGGCTAGGGATCTGTCAACTTTACTTTTATGCTTTTCAAAGAACTAGACCTCCTTACTATCCCTCCTTTCTTCCCTCTTTCCCTCTTTCCCCCTTCCCTCCTTCTCTCCTTCCCTTCCTTCCCTCCCTCTTTCCTTCCTTCCTTCCTTCCATAGCCATAAAAGATTCTGAGAGAGAGCCAAGTATGGGAGGATTGGGCCCCAGACAAAGAGGAAGATGGTCACATGTAATTAAAGGACCAGGTACACAGTCACATGGCAGAATTTAGAATAGAATAACAGGGCTATTAAATTATAAACCAGTTGGGAAACATGCCTAGCTATATAGCCAAGGTATTTGTAAATGTATTTGAATCTCAGAGTCATCATTTCCTGGAGTTTGGAGCCAGGAGGACAAACACGCACTTACAGAAAACTCCTTACTGCTCCTTCCTTCCTCCCTCCCTCCCTCCCTCCCTCCCTCCCTCCCTCCCTCCCTTCTCATGTCTTTGAGACCGAGTCTCACCATGAGCCCAAGCTTGCCTCCGACTTGTGACAATTATTCTGGTTCAGCCTCCTGGGTCCTGGGGTTACAGGTGCATGCGGCCACGCCCAGCTTCGTTCTGTTTTTATTCCCCTGGGATTTTTCTGTTCCATTTTCTTTTGTTTCTGTTGATTTCTGTCTTTCTTCCTGCCTTCAGTTTTGTTTGTTCTTCTACTTCGGCCTCCGAAGGTGGAAAGTTGGCCATTTACTTTGTACACATCTTCTTCCTAACGTATTTAAAGCGCTTAGAGCACTGTCTTAAATGTCTCGCACGAAGCTAAAGACTCTGTGGGCTTTGTTTTCATCCAGTTTAAATTATTTTCCAATTTCCTGTTACCTCCTTTTTGACCCATTGGTTATTTAGAAGTGTCGTTTTAAACTTTCCAAATATTTGGGGGATTTGCCAGATGCTTTCTGGCTTTGGTTCCTGGTTTATTCTGCTGTGGCCAGAGAACATACTTGGTGTTATTTAAATTCCTCTCAATGTGTTAGGTTTCTTTTTTTTTTTTTTTTTAAGTCCCGAATATGGTCTATTTTGGTGATTGTTTTCATGTGCTCTTAAAAGAAAGTGAGTACCCTGCTGCTGCTGGTGAAATGTCCTACAAGCGTCCCTCAGACTAAGCTGGCCTCTAGATCGTCAATGTCTCCTGGGACTTTCCTGACCACTTGCTGTATTTGTTGTCTCCAGGGGACCATGGTGGTTGTTAAGTAAAAGCTGGAGTTTCTTGTCCTCTTTTAGCTACATCAGACTTTCCTTTGGATATTTTGAAGCTCTGGCTTTAGTGGACACTTGGGCAGGGTTGTCATCCTTTCTGGAGAATGACCCTACCATCCCTGTTACTGGCGTCCTTTGTCCCTAGCAATATACTTTCTTCTGAAGTGTATTCTGCTTAATACTCACATAAGTGCTCCAACTTACTACTAAATGGTTTTACACAGTATATTTTTTTGATCAGTTTAGTGTGACCTATGTCTTTTCAGTAAGAGACAGAACGTAATTTTGTCTCCTAAAATAATCAAATCTGGGGCTCAGTAGATAAAGGGCTTGCCGCCGTGTAGGTCCTCCACAGTCATGTCAAGAGCTGAGTGTGTCTGGGTACATACATAACCCTAGTGTTGGTGTGAAGTGGGACAGAGACAGGTAGGTTCCAGGACCTTGCTGACCAGCCAATCTAGCCAATTACAGAACTAGCTCCATGTTCAGTGAAGAGCTCACGTCTCAAAGGGGGTAGAGGAGGGGGCTACCTAACAAAATCCTCAAAGCTAGTCATGGGAAGCTTCCCTTCTAGTCCATCTTCAGAGTCTTCTAAAATCATACAGTCTACTGCTGTTGCCCCTGGTTGTTTCTCAGACCTCAAAAGTAAGGTTCTACTGCTGACACCACACATTTCAGACACTGGACTTGGAGGGACCAATCTGGAAGTATCCAGAAACCCTCTACCTGAGAATAAGTTCTCACAGTACAGGGAGGAGCTACTCAAACTTTCATACAAGGATGGCTAAAATGGCAAGATATTCTGAAAGTCACGTTAGTGGCATTTATATCTTGGGGTAACCACAGCTGTCTATTGGACTTAGGCCCTTAGGTCCACTCAACCAGACAGAATTTATGCCTGGTACTGTAAAACTAGTCAAATACCCAGGGATATTAACGCAGGAACCTCAAAGAAGTACCTGATACTGCTATGTCCTAAGCTAGTATTCTTTCTAACTGTATTCTAAATGCTGAACTTTAAATCCACAGATAAGTAGCTCTCGTCTCTCAGCAAAGAATGTTCTTTTTGCAGCAGATGGGGTCCTTTACAGAAAGCCACAATTGGTCAACCTGGAAATAGAAACTGATTGTGGGGTCACTAACCCTGATTGACACGTCTACAACACAAACCCTAATCCCAAGGTGTGATGAACATTTCAGAAGAGGGGGTGGAGACAGATTTTAAGAGCCAGAGGATGAGGATGTCTGCTGTGAAATAGTATCTTCTACATGTGACAGGGGAGCTGGACTCATGACATCTCAATAAATGGTTTATTTGCTTAAATAATACATGCACATTGATAACACCATTTGACATGTAGAGGGAGGAAATGCACTGCATATGCCCTCACACACCACAGACACATACCACAGATACACACACATACACCATAGATACACAGACACACACCACAGATACACACACATACACCATAGATACACAGACACCACAGACAGACAGACAGACAGCAGACAGACACATAATTAAAGAATAAGAGGTCATGAATTTGAGAGGGAGTGAGGGGACAAGGGATGAGTATGAAAGGGCACAGGGTGGAAATGATGTAGATATAGTAATTCATGCATCAAATTCTTAAAAAAAAAAACTTTAAAAAGGTAGAGGGTGATAGAGACAACGCCAACCTCTGCCTCTACACACCTGGAAACACACAAACAAGATCTCTCTCTGTCTCTGTGTCTGTCTGTCTGTCTATCTGTGTGTGTGTGTGTGTGTGTGTGTGTGTGTGTGTGTGTGTGTGTGTGTGTGTGTGTGTGTGTGTGTGTGTGTGTGTGTGTGTGTGTGTGTGTGTGTGTGTGTGTGTGTGTGTGTGTGTGTGTGTGTGTGTGTGGTGTGTGTGTGTGTGTGTGTGTGTGTGTGTGTGTGTGTGTGTGTGTGTGTGTGTGTGTGTGTGTGTGTGTGTGTGTGTGTGTGTGTGTGTGTGTGTGTGTGTGTGTGTGTGTGTGTGTGTGTGTGTGTGTGTGTGTGTGTGTGTGTGTGTGTGTGTGTGTGCATCTTTTAACTGGCATTTGCATTCATCTGCTTGGGCTTTATCACCACCTTATGGTGCCTTAAAAACCATCACTCAGTTTCCTTAGTCCTGGAAACTAGAAGTCCAGAGTTAAGATGTCAGCAGCCAGCACATAATGGTTTCTCCTGAGACCCCTCTCCATGGTTTGGAAATTGATCTTTAGACTCTCACGTAAACTCATTTGCCTCCGAAAAGCCCCTAAACAGTCACATTCTGAGGCACTGGATCAGATGTTCTCAGCTAATGGGTGTTAGTCCCCTAAATACAATTCCTAACTATAACAAAATTACAGTTATGAAGTAGCAGCAAACGGTTTATGGTTGGGGGTCATCACGGCTTGAGGAACTGTGTTAAAGGGCTGCAGCATAAAGAAGGTTCAGAACCCCTGGGGTATATTAGGGGTTCAGTAAATAAATTCCGGAGGTTTGAAAGTCGGCCTGAATGCCATGATGGCAGTTAATGTAACAGTAGACGTGTTTGAGTTAAAAATCTGCACTTCCGGCTCCCGGGGGTAGTTTTCTATGTTCTGTTTTCTTTAGTTCACGTTTTATTCAGCTTGAACATTCATTATTTTCTCCTCTATTTAGTGTAAATTTTACTTTAGCGGTTGCCCTGAGTCTTAGAACACCGTCAAAAGCCATGCTTATGCTTCGCTGAGCTTCGAGGCTCTCACCACAACACCGTCCCGGCTTCCGCATCTTCCGGGCCAGGACTGACCCGTTTACCTTCACGTGTGCCGTACGCCCCGAGACAGGGCAACTCTTTCAACCTTTTACAGCAGTTGAAGACTTACCTCCTTGTCTGCTCTCTCTGTGTTCCTTGCTTCGTTTTGTTATTCTTGGCTTCTGCTTGCTTGCATCTATCCTGTCCCGAAGAACTTTTTACTATTTCTAAGCGTGTAGGTCTGCCGGCAGCAGGTTCTCTCAGTCCTAATGTTTAACAGGATTACTTTTTGTTGGACATTTGTGGTGAGAGGTCCCATCACACGGAGTGGAACCCTGGGTGGCAGTCTTCAGCCCTTCCCACGTCCCCTCTCAGACCTTTCTGGATCTCATTCTGTGGTCCTCCGGCTTGCCGAGTCCTGTCCTTCCTTCTTTATATGTTGTGTGGTTTTTTTTCCTGCTTATTTCAAACTTTGCTTTTGGCTGTTGATCTTAATACTTGACTATGATGTGCTTGAGTTTCTCCCCTCATTGCCCTGGCTCCCTTTCCTTTTGATCCCCCAGCACCTGGCTTTCCTCTTCCCTTTTCGCAGTTCGTTGATCGATATAGATCTGTGGGTTTGGGTACCTGTTACTAATTTTTAAATTACTCATATATAAATAACACAAACATAGTAAAATGTTATTTGTGTGTGTGTGGGTGGTGTGTGGTATGGCATGGTGTGATGTGCTGTGTGTGTGTGTTTATGTGGTGTGTGTGTGTGTAGTGTGGTGTATGTGTATGTGTGGTATGTGTGGTATGTGTGTGTGTAGGGTGTGGTGTGGTATGTAAAATTTGTGTGTGTAGAGTGAGGTGTAATGTGTGTATGTGGTGTGTGTGGGGTATGTGCATGTGGTGGTGTGTGTGTGTGTGTGTGTGTGTGGCATGATGTGGTGTGGTGTGTGTGTGTGTGTGTGTGTGTGTGTGTGTGTGGTGTGGTCAGTGGTGTGTGTGTGTGTGTGTGTGGCAACTTTGTGGATGTCCTTTTGCTGGGATCTGCTGTTATCTTTATGTTTGTTCTGGAAATCAAGCTGAGGTGGAGGCCTGGGCAGCAGCCCTTCACACACTGAGCTCTCTCGCTGCTCCCAGTCAGCTCTCTACGGTAGCTGCGTTTGCTCTTTCTCATCCCCTGCCAGGTCTATGCTTGGGTTCTTCTTCTTCAGTGCTGCTCTGCTCTTCTCTTTGCTCTTCTGTTTGGGTGACTTCTATTGCTCCGTCCCCGTTCACTGTTCCCTCTGCTCTGTGGAGTCTGCAGATGAGACTTTGGTGTCAGATGTCACTCTCTTTCCACTTCTCACATTTCTCTTGCAGTGTTCCCCTCCGACCTGTGCTGCCCCAGACCCTGCAGCTTACACTTTGTGTCTCTTTTCCCACTGCTTTGGCTAAAGGTTTTAACACATTATCTAGAGTTATTTTAAATTTCTCATCTGATAGTTTCAATAGCTATATCATATTTGTTTACTTATATTGATTGCTCTGTCTCTCTCTCTACCATCTATCAATCTATCATCTATATTTCTATCCACCAACTACCTGTCATTTATTTATCTTTTTTCATCTATCTATCTATCTATCTATCTATCTATCTATCTATCTATCTATCTATCTATCTATTATCTATCTATTATCTATTATCTATCTATCATCTATCTATCTATTATCTATCTATTCTATCTATTTTCTATCATCTATCTATCTATCTATCTATCGATCTATCTATAATCTCTATCATCTCTCTCTATCATCTATTTATCTATCTATCATCTCTCTATTTATCATCTATCTATCTCTTTCTATCTATCATACATCATCTACCCAACACTTTATCATTATTTTTCTTTGTTTTGTGCTTTATATCTGTAATTTTGTTGTTGCTGAAAGCTGGACATCTTGTGTAGATCTCCGTGGACTGAAGTAAACACTGGCAATGGTCAGGCCTCCTTACCGTTTACTAGACTTTCATTATGGAGCGTTGAACAGTGTCTTGAGGATTGAGATGCCTTTGGGCTTTGTTGTTGCTATGGTTATCACCAGTGTTGCCATTGATTTAATTTTTCTCACATTGCTGCGTGTTTGGGCAGCAACTGATTGGACACAAGGTTTTCCCTACTGTGTGTTCTACCTCATCTTTAGGGCTTTCCTTTGGCTTACAGAGCAAGAAAAATGTGTGTGTGTGTGTGTGTGTGTGTGTGTGTGTGTTGTGTGTGTGTGTTTTAAGATTCACTTTCTAAAATACATTGCTGCTACTCATTGCTCAATGGATTTTGGATGGGAGTTAGTGCTTGGGAAGAGAGACAGTCTGGCTACTGTGTTCTGGCTTCAGTCTTGACCAGAGTTCTGGCCCTCCATGGAGGTGTTCCTCTCCTTCATGTGCAGGTCTCTATCTGCATGTGCCTTTGATTTTTCACTCAGGGATGGTGGATGCCTCTTCTTCCTGTCTCCCAGATGCAGCAGGTGATCAACTATGCCTTAAAGATTTAGGGTGTGCTGCCAGTCCCCAGTGGTACATTTTTCCCTAAAGGGATGGAGGAGGCTCTTTTCAGAACTGTTTCAACACCACCCTTCTCTCCCAGACCTGGGGAGAGAGAGAGAGAGAGAGAGAGAGAGAGAGAGAGAGAGAGAGAGAGAGAGAGAGACAGAGAGAGACAGAGAGAGACAGAGAGAGACAGAGAGACAGAGACAGAGACAGAGAGAGAGACAGAGACAGAGAGAGAGACAGAGAGAGAGAGAGAGAGAGAGAGAGAGAGAGAGAGAGAGAGAGAGAGAGATTCATTCACTTTTATTCCATTAATAAAAAAGAAACTTTTGGTTGACGCACTGTCATTTTGAGTCACCTTGAAGGCTCGTCAGGGATGAAGTCCCTGTTGTGCTCGTTCCTCTGTAGAAGTCAGTCTCTTAGGGACCAGAGGGATGCACATTTCTGGTGGAGATGGGTGAGGTTTCAGGAGCTAAGTTCAGGTGCTTTTCCTGGGAATGTGAAGGATGGGCTGCTCTGTGGTCCACTCTGAGCCTCTGGACAGGACAGCTCAGAGTACATCTCTAGGGCATTGTGGAGGCTGACTTTGTGTGCTGCTCCTGGCTGACTGGGGCACACTTCTGTGGTGTGGGCCAGGCAGAGGATTGACCCAGAGAATACAGGGGACTCTCTGCCTTGAGAAGTGGGAGCTTTTATTTTATTTGTCCCATAAAGAAAGTAACAGTCTGTGACTAAGGTGACAGTGGAGGAGATAAGGGGCCAGCATCAGATCCCAGAGCCGAGGTAGACTGCCAGAATTGGAAGACACTGCCTGAGCATAAATCTGTGGGAGAGAGTCGAGCTCCCTGCCACATGGGGCTTGAACCAATTGAATTTTATTCTTCAGGGTCAGTTGGAGTCCCATTAATCTGTGGGTTACAAAATAAACTCTAACTGCTCAGTTTGCCAAGACATCTGACTAGTTCCTTGTCTCTCCCTGTTCTACAATCTTAGTCCAACTGCAGAAACTGATCGGGAAGTCCAGGCTCAGTCAGTGTCTACCTCACTAGTCCTGTCCCCTCACATCTCCCAAGACATTGAGCTCCAAGCCCAATGGTGCCTGAACTTTGAATATCTCTTCTACTCAAGGGCCATGTTGTAGCTGCTGGTTCTGTCCAACAGAACCTCTTATACCCAAATCAATAATGGGCATAGACTATCCAGAAACTGCCTAGCAATTGCTCATACCAGTGTGACTTCCAGCTTCTGGGAAGCTCAGTCCTCCAGAATTCTACACTCCCAGAAGTGGAGAGGGAAGAGGATGGTGGCAGTTTGTGGGACAGTGAAAGGCACCCTGGTTCCTGGTTGAGGAGTCTTGAACACTGGAGACCCTGAAGAGATGGTAGTCAGCCCTCCATAGATTTGTGGCCATCAGTCATATAAGGGTAATGTCCTAAACTGATTCACAGGTCATGTAGGCTCAAGACAGATCTCCATTATAATGAGGTACCCAAGGGCTTGGAGGCTTAGCCAATGAAACTTTCCTTCCCAAACACTTCTCCCTGCAAAAGGTATTTAATCTCTGGCCCATCCTGAGAAGTGGGGTACAGTTTTACTCATCCACTTTCCGCCATGACAATAAATGCCTTAAAACCATGGACTGTCTCTTTTCATTGGGATCCACGATGGGAGCTACAGAGAAGACCTTTGCCTACAGAACTGCTGTCTAATCTTCCGAAGAAGGCCAGTGGGTGGCAGGCCCCAGGCTAGATCCAGCCATGAGGGCCCCCACTCCATTCTTAGCTCTTCTGAGGCATCCCAGTGGGGCCTGGATGCCCAAGAGCTTGAGAACCAGATGCAGCCGGCCTCCTTGCAGGACGGGGAGTGGTGTCAAATTCCCGAGTCCTGCCTCCCAGAGCCCTGTGGTGGAGGGGATGTGGAACCCCAGTCTAAGCCTACAGCCGTTCTCAAGGGATGGAAACAGCAGTTATGGGTGCTCTAGGTTATACACAGAGTTTTTAGTGATCTGTTGCTATGAAGAGACACCATGACCATGGCAACTCTTATAAAGGAAACACTGCATTGGGACTTGCTTACAGTTTCAGAGGGCTTATCCCATTTTCATCATGACAAGGAGCACAGTGGCACACGGGAAGACATGGTGCTAGAGAAGTGCCTGATAGTTCTAAAGCCGGATCCCGAGGTAGCAAGAAGAGACACTGGTCCGGGCTTGAAACCTCAAAGTCCACTCTCAGTGATGTGCTTCCTCCAATGAGGCCACGCCCACTCCAACAAGGCCACACCTCCTAATCCTTCCAAATAGTACCACTCCCTGGTGACCAAGCATCCAAACCTAAGAGCCTGCAAGGGGGTCATTCTTATTCAAACCAGCACACCCAGCTAACTCTAGTTTTTTCTATGACCTAGCATTGCTTTAAGTTCAGAGAAGACCTTGCTCTTCAAAGTTTTCCTTTCCTTATTTCAGAGAGGAAGAACTGAGTTCCTAACATCACAAATGAGCATTCCTCTGAGAGCCATCAGAGCACAAAGGGGAAGAGAGCAGGGCTTCCTTAGCTGACAGTGTGCCTGATTCAGAAATACCACACACAGGTCTGAGCCTTTGTCCTACCCTGCTTTCAAGGGTGCTTCAACCTGACTAGCTGCCCTAGAAGCTCCAGCAGGGGCACATGTTTGTACATGTGGCTGGCTCAGGGATTTCCCCCAGGAATGCTTAGGATGAAGGGATTAGAGGCTGAGTTGCAAATGCAGTGGGTAAAGGGCTCAGTAAAAGAGGACGGTCAGCAGAGAGTTGGAGGGAATTTCCCACAACCCACTTTGGCTTTTGGCAAAGATTGCCTTGAGAATGGAAGACATTCTCTTGGGTGACTCAGGGGTTCATCTCTCCTAGTGTCTACACCAAGCATCACACAAGGTCAGTGCTTTGGATGATGGGACATTTCCAGGAGTCTGGTCTCTTGGCTGCTCCATTCTGTCCTTCTGTCTTATTCTCCTCATTGGTGAAGGACGATATTGCACTCACAAAGACCAGCATGGTAGGGAAAATAGCTTAGCCAGCAGATTTGAAGACTGGACTTGCTTGGTTCCTGGTTCTCCCGGTCGGCGGCTGCTTCTATCAGAGATCCTTTTCATTCCTCATAAAGCCAAAGCCCTTGAGCTTCTGTTTGTGAGAACAGTAAGAACCCAGCAAACAGCCCTGTGGTTACTGTTACTCTGGCTCTGTCACAGAGTAACCTCTGCATCCTGGGAAGGAACGGCTTGCAAAGAAACGCTCTGGTTCCGTGGCCCGTGCTGCCATCTGGAGGTCATGGTGAAGATAAAAATAACCGGAGATGAAGAAAATTAAAGGATATTGATCACACTACTAGACGTAGCATAATTGTCTTGGCACAGAACCGGCACTTGTCGTGATTCACCCCACCTAATGATTAGATTCAGAACCTCGCTAAATAAAGGGACATCGCCTCTGTCACTTGGTCTTTACGACCCAGCCAGATGGAGATTTATCCGTCCTCCCCCAGATGAAGCACAACAAAATCCAGGAATGTTAAAGACCACCCTAGGACCACACGGCCAGTAAAAGATCGAGCTACAATTGGAACCTAAGTCCATGCTTAGCTGTACTTTGGTTTCTTTTAAATGGCAGTTATGAGAATATGATTTTGTTTTAATCTCAGGTGTGGGATGTGGGGACGTCTGTTTGTCCACAGCAGATAACTAATATTGTCTCATGCTCTGGGGCAGGGGATGGAATAGTTGTAGTTAGTTTGATTATGGGGATTCTGGAGAGGGTATAGACGGGAGAGCGCTGAGGGAGCCTGAGGCAGCTGCTGCTCACCCTGCTGCTGCACCTCCCCCCCCACCCCACCCCACCCCCCACCCCCACCCCCACCCCCACCCCCCACCCCCACCCCCCCAGTCTCTGCTGCTGGCTCCTGCTGTTGCATATGCTGGATTGCTGGATACGGGGATATTATGGTGATAAAGATTGGACTCCACCCCTAGAAACCTGATGCCCGTAATTAGCAGGAAGTAGTGTAAAGAGGTCCACGCCCCCTTCCCCTTCTAACCTTCTTTTTCTCCTTCCTAGTGTTGGGGGCTTGGAAGGGATTAGGGTAGAACAAGGGTTGGAAGGGAGGCAGAGAGAGGTATAAGAACCCAATAATGTAGCTAAACAAGCGAGCCAACACTTGTCCCTCTATATTATGCCTTCTCTAGAGAATCTCTGGATCCCTCTACCACAGTGGTCCTTAACCCTACCCCTTCAAATGACCCTTTCGCGGGGGTCACCTAAGACCAGGGAAAACACAGATATTATATCATGCTTCACAGTAGCAAAATTACAATTATGAAGTGGCATCAAAAGTAATTTTATGGCTGGGGGTTACCACAACATAACTATTAAAGGGTCACAGCGCTAGCAAGGGCAAGAACGGCTGCTCTACAGGCTCTGGGCTAAGGGAAGCATTTGGCAGGAAAGACAGGTGGGGCCAAAAAGGAAGACACGAGCAAAACAAAGATCTGTAGTCCAGGAAGCATCACGCCTGTTCTGGCTTCGCGTTGCCCTCACAGCAAAGACTGGAGACAGATCGGCGGTGGACAGATACCACCGCTCTGCAGTCCCCAATGCAGTCCAAACATGGGCCGAAGACTCACATTCACAGCCCCACAACATGGCTGGTTCAAGAGTCAAGAGAGGGAAAAGCACACCAGCTCCGGGGCGGGGGAAGATGGAGATGTCTGTGTTTGCAGTTTTGCACAGGGTGTCTTTCCTTTTTCTTCCAGTGCACCGACAGGTCATTAAAAACAAACAAACAAACAAAAATAAAAACAAAAACAAAAACAAAAAAACCATATGTACGCTATCACAAGAGAAATGATCCTTAGATGCTGCTTGGCTCATAATTGGGCCCTGGAAATGTGTTGACAGAAGGAAGGAATCCCCTGCAGGGAAACTGAGGCAACAGAGGGGAAAGAGATTTATTACAAAGCCATACATTTAAACATGAAGTCAGCACTGAAATTTAAGTCTCCAGACAGCAGCCCTCTCTCTCGATGCTTTGCCGAGTGGTACCCAGAAGGAACTGTAACGGGGATAAAGGAGCGAAGGGCAGACCCCTGTCTCAGGTGGTCCCCAGGTCTGCTCCTCGATGCTTACACCTGTTCCCACCCCAGAGGCGTCCTGTGGGAGGTGGAAGTGACGGAGCTGGACGTCTCCCTTTGCTGTGGAGGCTCCTAAGAGAGCGATAACCCAGCGTTCAGCTACCGTGGATCCCACAGTGTCACAAAGACCAGACGAGGCCTTTTGACAACATCATCTTAGTAATTCTCACATTAACCTTAGGATGTAATGTATCCCTAGCCATATACTTTAAAAGACCGCCTTTTCCCTAAGAGGCTTTAGGGTCATAGCAAAATCAAGCAGAAAGTGTAGACTTCCTTCTGTTTTTAAGCCCCCATGGCCCCGCTCAACATCAGCAGCATCTTCCTCCAGAATGGCCCCTTGATTCAACAGATTCACCAACATTGGCACCTTATCATCCCTGAAAGTCCACAGATTCTGTTGCAGGTCACCCTGGGCATTAAAGTCATGAGTCAAGAGACACATCTGCATCCTTTAGTGTCTATTTGTGGAGGAGAGCAGCTGGGACCGGAAGTTAAGATGAAGGTCACACAGCAGGATGTGACAGGGAATCCCAGACTGGACTTTCACCATCTTATACCCAGGCTTGTGGCTTCCTGATGAGGGTCCATCAGGACAGGCAGAGGCCACCTGCTGGATGGAGCTTCCACCTGGGAGAGCCACAGTTTTGTGGGGTTCACAGGTGCACCTTCGTTGGCCTTCTTTTGTAGTAAGTGGTTTCCTGTTAACCCACACTTGCTGGGCCTTCTCACAGGGAGCACGGGCTGGCTTCTGAACAGAGTAACCGGACAGGTTGGCACTGGAGACATTCCTCCAGTGATTGACTCAGACTCCCGATCTGATACCATAACACTGACATGTGCTTATTAAATCAGATCCCTGCACCATAGGAAGGCCTATCCAAACCTTCTCCTAGGCTGTCTCTCCCTCATCTCTAGGTACCTAGAAGACTCAGGGTACAAGATAAACATCCTTTCTTGCTCCTTTAGGTCAAGCTCAGCCTCCGGTATGCTGTCCAGTCATTCCAGTCCACAAGCATTCAGCCAGTGTGACCCAGACTTCGGGCAGCCATTTTAGACTTGTTTTCCTGTTTGTGTAGACCAGTGGAAAGAGTGTAGCTCTGTAGCAACCATCCATGTTTTACCCTCGTAGCTCTTGGCTTTGGGCACAGCCCTGTTTCCTGAGCTGATAATTGTGGTTTAAGGCCAGGACGGGGGTTTAGGAACCAGAGAATATAACGTAATTCCCACTGTACCACTGGTGTGTTTAGCAGCTAGCCGCCTTCATCCCCAAGTAAGATGCTCTAACTCTGAGGAACGTCCCATCTTTAAAGTATGCCAGATGGGGCTGCCAGACAGAAGCCTGGGGGTCTCAAAGCCCAGTTCTCTCATCCACCAGCCGGACAAACAGCAACCAGTCTTGTTTCTGTTAGAGGAATTACAACTCCATCCTCCACGAGCAGATCTACAGTTCCTACTGGATTTCCTCTGCCGACAGCAGAGGTCTTCCTGTGAGGTGCCTGACACCTTCCCCTGCTGCCATCTACTAGGTAGTCCTCCACTTGCCACTTCTAGCCCAGTGAGGGGCAGCCATCTTCCCCCGCCGATCAGTAGTGACTTCAGGAGGGTCTGTGTCTACGCTTCCATCAGCACCCGGGTCTATCACGTGAGACTGTCTGGAGCAGGCCCGGGACAGTCCTCACAAAGTTCCCCACGGAGTCTGTTTTGAGTGTCGCTGCTCCTGTAGGATAGCTGCCTCACGGTTTGTCTTTCCAGGGAGAGTCTGAGAGCCCGGGCTGGGAAGACTGGACCGGACGGAATAAAACCTTACTTGTCGGTTGTTCAAGATTTTTTTTTTTTAAAAGTTACTGCCCCAAATACTTTATAGGTAGAGGTACTGCTGGCTGGGTGTGGAAATACACACTCCAGACCCACACATATATCCGTTTAAATACCAGCTCAGAAATTACTAGTCGCACCGTCATCTCGAGTTACTTCTCTTAGTTTTTAGTATTATTTTTCACAGAGTTAGAACGGATGCTAGCCTTTACTTCAACGACTTATAATCCACTAGAGACGTACAAAACACAGAGCCTGGCTTTGCCTCTCAACTCAAAATCTGTTCTTCAGTGCTGACTTTGAAATACTGGACTTGCATGAACCCTGCGTACTGGACTCCTTTCCCCACTGGTGCAATGTTCATCTTGACCACCAGATGGAGATAGTGAGATGCCGCAAGGCTTAGTGTGCTCGCCATCAGCACAAGGGAGTCCCAGGTCCCATTTTCAGAGAGCGTCTCTAGTACCCCGCAGCAGGGACTCTCCTGCGCCCAGACTTCAATCCTTTAAAGAAGATAACTGCCTTTTATTTTTGGCAATTGTATGCGCATATGAATTAACTCTCCCTATTTAAATTGTGGGTCTGACATAGCAGGTATTTTGAAACGGCACCTTTAGAAGGTTGATGCTAAACGTGATTTCATAGCAGAAGGTGGCCACGTACCACCGGAAGCTCTGGAGGCTCTAGGATTTGTATCCTCAGTCTGAGCCAATTACCACTTCCTTCCGGGAGGGCTCTGACGGGTTACCACTGTACACACCTCTGTGTTGGTCTAGGGACAACCTTATCCTATGCGTGTCTATTGTTTCCCCACTGCAGACAATGGCATTTGGGATGAATTGAAGCCTTGGCACACAATATTTGAGTCAATGACCTGGTTGTGTTGGTTCTGTTACACAGCCACATGGGGGTGGCGGTGGACAGAAATGATGACATAGGTAAAATCCAGGGTTCCCTTATTGGATTACTCCTACTTGGTAGGAACTCAGAATTAGACTTGGAGAACAAGGGAAGGGTTCGGGGGCCAGGACAAATTAATTGAAGAAACTAATTAAGGCCAGACTGAGGCATGACTTTAAGGAGCCCACGTTAGCCCCTAGCGCTCACATTGTGAGTTAATGCTCTTGGTTTAGCCTCAGCTGGGACTGGACTTCTGGCAGGCTCTTTGGCCGCAGGGTGAGCGGTGGTGCTGGACGGTAATTAGTAGAGATCACCATTAGGTGTCACTGTCTCGCCAGCATCTGTCCAGAGAACTCTTGGCTGATGGCTAACTCTGGGTAGGTGGAAGGGTTTGTTCATTTTCATGCTTATAAACATCCAATGTAGAGTCGCATCTGCTCCCATACTGTGGGGAGAGAGCACTTTCCGGCTTACTGCCCTGGGCAGTGAGTCCCGCTCGGGCGGTTGTACCAGTTGGTCTTTTTTCATGGCGATTAGCTGTGGCTTCTCTGTGATGGTTGCTGCTTAGACTGTTAAGAACTTGCTCCCTTAGCGGTCCTCGAGTCAGAGTCTTAATTTTTGGAGAAGAGGCCTGGACAGAGAAAGCCTTTTCCCTAGGACATAAAGCGGAATCCAGACAGAACAGACCTGAGCCTTAGGCCGGGCTGTTCCAGCTTAAGGCTGTGGAAGCTACCATGTTCCTCGTTCGCTTTGCTCCATCAACTCTGCTCTTACCATCCACAGAGCAACCAGTGTATGCTATGTTCTTTTTAGCTGCACAGAGCTGGAAACTAGACCTATGACACCGTGGCATGTGACAGACCCCGTGTGTGTGTGTGTGTGTGTGTGTGTGTGTGTGTCAGGGGCAGCATAACTCGGGAGCAAGCGATTTTCCTCTTTTCAGTCAAGAGTGCTTTACCAAGACCATCCATTCTTTCTGGAAAAAAAATGCAGAGGATTCAGAGATTGGGGGTGGGGGCGGGGAGTGGGAGGCAGTTCCACAGACAATCCATTATCAAATGCAAATAATATTTACATTCGTGATCAGGCCCACGCAGGTCCTGAGAGTGTAAACAAGTTACACAAAGTCGTCCAAACGCGCGTATTTTCTCCTGTTACAATGCTTTCTGCTCTAAAGCATGCACCTACAGCCTTATGGGGCGTGGCCTATGGTCGGTTGACGGAGAAGGAGAAGACTAGGGCCTAGGTGGATGATGGCTCTGTGCATACAAGAACCACCCAGACTGCAGCCCCTCTCTGGGACCACCCTGAGAGATGCCAGTGGACAGAACGTTGGGAGGTACCTAGGGTTGTATATTTTGCTGGGGCAACTTGGATGATACTCAGGCTGGGGTCCTCACAGGCCACTGGACCCTTGCTGGTGCAGGAACCTCAGAAAGTACAAGAGTTGAAGTGGCAACTGTGACCACCAGGGGGCAGTATTTCACCACATTCCACTTAATCCAGGCCCATTCTCCAAACACTGAAGAAAGTTATGTCTTCTTAGGGAATCAGTGTGTTTGCAATAATCGCAAAAAATGGCTAGGTATATCAGCCTGAACTGAAATCTACTTCCTAAAGGCAGTATTGTCTCTTTTGTCGCATCCTATACCCCAGCAGCTATGGAGTCAACACAGCTGCTAAACCGAAGAAGCATTCATGTATTCACCAACCTTGTATGTAAGCGGTCCTTCTCCGGTCCAGAGTTAGTCCGAGTTGTTCTCGGAAGACATTTTGTGGTTTCAGATCGAAGGGTACAGAGTTTCATTTATGTCCCTTATGTAGCCCATGGAAGAACAACCAATGTGTCCAAATGCATCTGCATCTGCGTGCCACAGTGTCAAAAGGATGGGAACTGCTGCGTGCTCTTCAGAGCCAGCCTTTCTTTCCTCCTCTGCCTTCTACCAGGCTGCAAAACTGGGCCCCATTACCCATTCAGCATTCGTCGTCTTCAGATGTGGCCAGACCCACACTGCCGCAGCCGCACGCCACTGCCACACTGGTTATTGACCATTCTGCTGGGATATCAAGCACTTTGGGCTTGGCTGGGGGACCATTAATCAACAACCTTGTCAGAGTGATGGATTCTGTTAGGATTATTGCTTAATTAGCTTGTTTAGGGCAAGAAAATCAACCAGGACATTAGTTCTCTAGCCAGAAGGAAGAGGGAAAGCAAGCAGAGGTGGTAGGAAGGGGCCTAGGAGCTCCCGGGAGGTGGCCAGGGTATTGAGGGTGGGGGTGGGGCGGGGGCGGAGCCTCGGACAGAGCAAGCCTTATGCTGGAATTCACCAGACATTTCTGCACCTTCTGGCTGTCACAGCCCAGAGAGACGCCCCATTCAGTGGAGTTGAAGAACATTCCTGATGTCAAGGACCACGTCCGTTTCCGGGAAGCTTTAAAAATTCAGATTCCCAGGCTTAGGTTTGAATTTGCCCGGTCCGAATCTCTGAAGATTTTTGTTCTGTTTGGTTTCTAAGACAAGTTGTTCCAGGTGGGTTTTGTTCACAGTACAATGTGGGATCCTCGGCCTCGGAGGTTGTGAGAGTTACTTAACTCTGGCAAGTGATGAGGAGGTCCACATTTCTTTCTATCAGCTATGCATCTCTCCTGGCTTTGCTTATATTGCTCTCTGCCATGCTTGCTTCCGCCCGCCATTTTTTTTCCTGAAGTCTGCTTCCCAGGTCTTTCCATCCCCCATCTTCCCCTCTTTCTCTCCATCTTCTTTTCCCATCCGAGAAGGTGACTATCTCTTGGCACCAGGCTCCTTTTACACCCCTCTCTCTAGTCTTTCCTATCTGGTAGGGGCTGGGAGCCTGAGAATGATTTTTGCAGAGAGAGAATTCCAGATACAATTGCAGATCGTCATCGATAGGTGCTTGCGTGGTGTTTGGGAGGCAGAAGAGGAAGCTGAGTCCCAGGAAGCAGCTGTAAATACATATGCAGTGGTTCGGGGGTGGACTCCTTCGGCTTTGCTTCCCCCTAAAATAGAAACGAAGATCCACTTGGTTCTCAGTTTCTCCAGGTTCACGGAATGAAGGTAGTTCTCACAGAAGGCAACCACAGAGGCTCTATCATTAGCGAGCTGTGAGCAGTTGGCAGGGCTGTGAGCATCTGAAGTCTGTCGTGCGTCATACTGCCCTTGCTTTGGGAGCCTTTCTGGACCTTTGCTAAGGAGTGCAAAAAGCCCAGAGGAGGTACAGCATGGGAACACTTCTGTCCTGCACTGGGTCCCCACCTCCAGACAGGATGTCAGAGTCTATGTGTCACGTTATGGCCACTGTAGCCCCCACACCTCCCCCCGAGTCCTCTGTGTGGCTCTGTGAGTCAGCATTTCGATCCACTGACCAAGCAAGTCACCTCTCCCTTTATGTGCCGATACTCTAAAGAGAAAAATTAATGGCTGACCCGGAGTGGCGCCTCTAAGGGAAGATCCTGGCCTGAATGGCTGTGGACATCAGTCTAGTAAATAAAAAGGAAGCCTGGTCAGCCCCAGGGCTGCTGGCTGTTGACCCTATAACCATGAAATGAACTGTTCTTTCTTGGTTCTTCAAACCCAGGCCAACCCAGAAGGGGGTCAGGGTAACACGTGACCGAGGCAGCCAAGGGTGCAGGTGTGCCAGAGTTTCTACATAGATATTCAGAAGGAAGGTCACCTCTGAGCCCTTCAGAGATGGCTGATTCAGTCTTCCGGGTTTGCCCTTGTAGCAGAGCTTGTATTGACCTGGGGCCCAATATTTTTGCACGCAGAAGATTGTCTGTAACAGAGCAATCCAGCCCATTAGCTATTTTAGTCTAAATTCCACGAAGGGTATGTGAAGTGACCCAGAGCAACTCTCTGTAATATGTGAGTTAGTTGGCTCTGCTTGTTGTCTGAGTACTGGATGTGGTCACTTCCAAATGGTGACCTTGCTCTTGCCTGAGTGTGTGTGTGTGTGTGTGTGTGTGTGTGTGTGTGTGTGTGACAGAGCATTCCTGCCTTTTTCTAGTGGGGGTTTCTCACAAAATCACGCTCGGAAGCTTTTCCCCTTCCTGTCCTTTCCACACAGACATTTTCTGTTCCTGTCCTTTAAATCCGAATTGTCTCCCTTAAGCTCTGGTATTGAATGAATATCTGTTCTCCAGCAGGTGGCGCTGTTTAGGGAGGTCGTGGAATCTTTAGGAGCTGGGGACCTAGCTGATAAGTATAGGCCTCTAGACGTGAGTTTTGGGGGCTGTATTGCCTGGGATCTGGTTCTGGTCTTACTGTTTCTGCTTCTTAGCCCACTATGATGTGAGGAGCCCGTGTCATATGGTCTCCCTTTCCCGCCACAGTGGACTAAAATCCCATTATATCATAAGTCAGAATAAACGTTTCTTCCCTGAAGTGGTTGTATCTAGTATTCCATCACACAGATGAGGAAACCAACCAGTACAATCCCTTCTTGGGAGAGGCTTCCTGAGTTGAGCTCTTACACCGCACAGCCTCCAGAGCAGGGTCTGGCTTGGTGAGCTTCTGAAATGACCATGATTCAAAACGACCATTTTGAGATACCCAAGGACCAGGCGATGAACAGAGAGGAGGAAGGTGACTACTTTGCTGGCTAGAATCCCCTCCCCCCGTAGTACTTTAAAAACCAGATGGAAGATTCTTCTTTCACACCAAGAATTTTTTTTTTTTTTAGAAATAAATTTTATTTTGCCATTTATCTGTGAAACAACTTGGGTGCAGATACACAAGCATGTGAATTTTTGGCAAATGACACTGATTAGACCAATCCTGGGGGTGCATAAACTGGATCAGACTGGTTTTTTTTGTTTTTGTTTTTTTTTTTCACAATAAATGGATCCAGTGATTGATCGTGTGAGAGGGGATGGAATGTCAGTTTCTTCCTGCTTCCTCTCAGGAGTGGGAGTGGACACTTCCTGTTTTGTTTTCCTGCAAGTGCCTACTGACGTCAGAAAGTGCTCTGGTGACCTATGACCTTGGGTTTCCCAGAGCCTGCCTCAGCTAAGACCTCCACTTAGCCTCTTCACAGGTGCTTTTGACTCCATTTCAAATACCAGGTTTAGCTGCAGACCTGCCATTGGGTTGGTACAACTCCACGGAGAAAGCTGTTTCCTCAGGTGACCACCAGGAGCTTGTCCTAGCGAAAGACACAGAATTTCATAAGCAAAGGACCCAGGGAAAGCAAAGTTTGTTCCTTTCTTCAAGTGACCATGGAGGCCCAGCCCCATTACAACTATGTGGACGCAATAATGACCCCGGGAAATTTCCACCCTGAGAGTGACTGGTCCCCTCCCAGGCTCTCCCAGGAGATGGGGATGGTCTTATCTTCAAAATCTACAAAAGACACTGCCTCATTTGCTCCCCTCTGCCTGCAGCTGGGATCCAAACTACAGCTCACCTGGCTCTGGGCCTGTCTGCAGGAGTGTGAACAGCATCATGGAGTTGGCCCCTGTTTTGGGCAAACCAGATGGAGCCCTCTGCCCTCTGCCCTCTGCCCTCTGTCCTCTGCCCGCTCCAGTCTGCTGGCCATGGACTTCTGTAGAAGAGTGGCTTTTCTCAAGTGCACGTGGCTCAAATTAAGTGGCAGCCCTGCATAGCTATCTCTCCTGCAACTATAACATGTCCTTGCCCATGGTGGTTAGGTCCCATGGTGGTTAGGGACCCTGGCTTTCCTTCCATTTACTCTCCTCTTCTTCCAAGGCTTAAGTGTTTTTCGTTTAGGGTTTCCCCTGCCTGTTATATTTATTTTCTAGTAAGAATTCAATCTAGCACACACACAATTTGAAAGCCCAATTGTTACTACAAGCCGTGAAGGGAAAGGGGCAGATCGCTACATCCTTCCTGTTCCCTGTCCTTTTCAGGCTTGCTTGGGAAGCTTCAACCCACATTTCTAAATGGCAGCCTTAGACAGCAGCTCTCTCACTTGCCAATTTTAAATGCCCATCGATTTCTGTGATGGACGACGGGGCTGGGTGTTCCTTGCCCACTTTTATGTCTCTATCGTCTCTCTCCTCATCCTTCTAATATATTTATATCACACTTTTTGTTAAATCAATATTTAATTTCTACTTTATTACAATTATATATGTACTGTGCACTGCGGAGTGAGGAAACACTCTTGAATTGCATTTCCTTTCTTCTGTAACTTTTTTTGTTCTTTCAGGAGTTACTAATTACCTCATTTTTTGTCTGCATTATCTGTCATTATCTTAATAATTCTTACAAAAGTCTCCAGCAGAATTTCAAAGCTTTCCGCACGATGAAGCCACCCAAGGAACTGTATTGATTCCCCTTCCTTCAGCTCACCCTTCTGCTACCCTAAGAATGGTCGCTCTCTGCACAGTGTCTAGCTTTGATAGCTGTGCTTTTCCACTGGTGGGTCCCATGCATCCGGATTCCCACCCCTACCCTCTGATCACGCTGTTAGAGTGTGCATTTACTTTCCTAATTGAGTATGTTTCTCTTCAAAGCCAGCTCAGAAAAACTGGACTCCAATCTTCTTTTTTTAGTTCTTTGTTTTTTTTTTTTTGTTTTTTTTCAAGATGGGGTTCTCTGGTAGTTTCTACTGGGATCTAGAAACCTTCATGTTTCCAACTGCAAATCCAGACTCTCGACTCTTTTACGTTATTTTTTTGTTCTTTGTTTTTCAAGATGGGGTTCTCTGTGTAGTCCTTGCTGTCCTGGCCGGACAGGTCACTTCAAGACTAGTCTGGCCTGAAATTCATAGAGATGCACCTTTGTTAGAAGGCAGTCAACTGCCGTATTGTCAGCAAGCCAGCGTGGATGCAGATGGCGTTAGCTGAACAAGCTTTCGACAAGATGCGATCCACAGTGTACTCTGAAGTCAGTTAAGATCACCTTGTTTCACCCGTCCCAGTACACTCCCAGCACCTTCTAACTTGATCTTTGAACAAAACCATCGCCTGCAACGTGGCCGTGGAAGTACATGCCTTCTTCCAAGCAAACAGGTTGGAGGATAGGGTAGAAGAGTTGACCAGCCTGGCTGAGGTTACTCACACGCTGAGCTAAGTCAGAGGTGAGCAGGGGTTGGGGGTGGAAGATGAGGCAGAAATAGAGGAAAACACAATTCTAACATCTGACAATGGTAGTACAAGCCGAGCTTCTCAGCTAGTCTAGGGTACACGAAAGGCTTCTTGAATAGTTTACAGAATGTGACCCAGAAATAGACTGGCTCAACAATGGCTCCCTCACTCCTTTCTCTGGGGAAGAAGCTCATGGAGCAAATGTGACAGTGACACATCCTTTGATTATACCAGAAACAATATGGCGGACTCAAGACCAGAACAGTGACAATACTGATTGACATGCTAGCACGGAAGGGGAAACTTTACAGGGTCCTACATCTAGACACAGGACAACTAATGACTGCTGAGAAAGGGAGAATTATTCTCCTTCATAGATGAGCCCCCTGATTGGTTATACCTGGAATCATACACTCACAAGCAACACTCAACACTCAGTAAGTTGCGGTTATCTATTTATGCATTTATGTATGCACACATATATGTAATTATAATAAAAGAAGAAGCCGTACATTTGAGTGGGACAAGAGAGAGATTAGAGGGAGGAAAAAGAGGTAGGGAAGTGATGTAATTATGTTTTAATTAAAATAAAATTTACGAACGAATGCACAATTTCTTCTGCCACCTGGGAAATGGTTACTGAATGCCAACGTTTTACTCTGTGCTAAGGTGGAAACAAATAAGACAGATCCAGTCTTAGCATCTAGCAGGAGATGGAGTCATTAAGCAAGCAGCTAAAAGAGTATTAGGCACCTACAAGCAGAGAGGAGGTTCCTTAACCTGATGGATGGTATTAATTAAAAACTCAAGGTTAAATGGGGCATCCGTATCACAGACCCTCCCTCCAAGGCACGGGGATTATCTCAGACAAGAGGGCAGAAAGAATGTAAAACACAGAGCGGGCAGAGCGCTTTTCTGAAATACCAGTTTCTAGACACGACAGGGCAGCTGTGCATGTGAACCCAGAGCAGGTGTGATGGTATGCCCAAGACCTGGGCAAGGTCAAGGCAGACAAATCCCAACATGGAGTCATCACAAAGTACCACCTCTAGTTAAGAAGCTATTGGCAAGTGGTGAGAGAGAGACTCTCTCAGACTGCTGGGAGATCGAGACAGAGTCTGTTTTCTTCAGAGACATGCTCCCCGGGAGGCCATTCAGGTTCCGGTAGATGGTCCTACACCTAAACACACATTGACAGCACTAAGCAGACTTTTGGGGAGGCCTGGGGGGGGAATTATAGGAGAGGCAATGGGAGATAGATTTGATCAAAATACATTATATGCATGTATGAAATTCTCAAACAATAAAAAGAGAAGAAAACACCCATCATTCACGAAAGTGTGCACGGTCTTGGACATACTCATTTCTGAGTGAAATTTGCATGCAATGCTTCTGAAGAGTAGACAGGAACACAGTATAATCAACCACTGTGAATCACAGCTGGAAAAGCACCATAGAAAAATACGAAAGTCACAGACCTAGTTTTTAAACCTCAACCTCACTCTTAGCCAGCCTTGCAAGCTGAACAACTTTCTCAATTGTAAAATTGGGACAATGGTAATCAGTATTGTTGTAACACTAAAAGCACTGCACTCCTGCCCCCTAAAAAGAGAAACCTTCAAATTTAACATCATATGGATTAGTGAAAGACTAGTCATCTTTGCCAAGATCAGGAACATAAGAATGTCTGTCTGTCTGTCTGTCTGTCTGTCTGTCTGTTTCTTTGTTTGCTTTTTAAATATTGGTTCAGAACTATAGTAGAACCCTATCCAGGGTCACTGAAGAAGGGTAAAAACCCCAAACCCCAAACCAAACCAAACCAAACCAAACCAAGACAAAAACCCAAAGTGATAAGTGGATACAATTTGGAAAATAGAAAATAAAACTACTTTCAGATACAATTTATATCTTTAAATGGGTGCAGAGAAGAGCAGACATGTCCACATGTGAAGGAATAAAACTAGACTCCTGCTTTGCACAGGCAAAAAAAGCTAACCGAACAAAGAAACCCTCACAATAGTTCTAAAGTCTAAAGGACAAAAGCTAAATTGCCATTAACAACGTGTTCCTTGAGAAGCAGAAGTAAACATCTGTGACCCAAGGCTGGACAGTGACCCATCCAAAGTATAGATAAAGAAAAATAGACATCGCAGACCTCATCGGACTTAGAAGCCCATGAACTTTCAAATGATACCACCAAAATCAAAAAGATAAAAACAAAATAAAATCCTCACAAGAAACGCAAAGCAGGGGGTGAGGGGAAGATCTGGGAAGAGTTGGGGGAGGGGAAAATGTGATAAAATATATGAAAACCATTTTAATTGAAAAATAAATAAATTTTCTGTAAAAAATTGAGAAGACAAGCTAAAGAACAGGAGAAAAATTGGCAAATAACACGATAAAGGTTAGTAATTAAAATATGAAAACAACTCTTAGAGCTCAGTAACAAGAAGATACTAAAATATACATAACTCAGTTTCAAAATGCAGAAGGGATTTGAATAGAATTCTCTAAAGAAAACATACAAGTAGCCCATAACCAATGGAAAAGAGATTCAGCATCATTTGATATCCAGGAAGTGCCAATCAAACCCACAGTGAGGTACCAGTTCAAACCCTCAGAGGCAAAGATCACCAAGTGCTGTTCAAACTCCCATTCATTATTGGTAGGAAGTTACGAAAGGCAAGCAGCACCTCAAAATGTCACTCAGAGTTACCACGTGACCCACCAGGCTGTGTGACCAAGTGAAGTGTGTAACACCCCTAGCTGTGTAACCAAGTGAAGTGAAAACATACGTCCATCTCAACGCTCACCCACAAACACTCACGGTATGAATATTAACGCTAGCCATGAAGCAGAGATAATTCAACATCTACTGGTTGTTGGATCAAATATGGTGTGTAGCATCAATGAAATATTCTTGGAATTAAAATGGAATAAAGAATTAACGTGGGTGAGCCCTGAAAACATTTTGCTTAGTGAAAGAATAAGGGCCATTCCTGGATTCCTCTCCTCACACAACGCAACACCCAGTACAGGCAAATCTGCTGAGCGGGAAAGTAGATTAGCACTTGCCTAAGACTGAAGATGCGGCTGGGGAGTGACTGCCGGGGGAGTGGGAGGTTTCTTTATATACAGACGAGAATGCTCTAAAATTATATAATTGGGATAACCTACAACAAAAGGAATGGGATAAGTGCAGGCCTACAGTTATACTAAAACCACAAATACAACATGATTGTGTTTGTGTGTGTGTGTGTGTGTGTGTGTGTGTGTCCTCATGTAGCTGCCCTGGAACTCACAATGTAGCCTAGGCTGGATTGGAAATTGTGATCATCTTGCCTCTGCTTCCTGTGCTCTAAGTTCTCTAGATGTGCACCCCCATGCCCAGCTTGGACGCCATACTTTAAGTGCATAAACTGCCCAGTGTGAATTGCATTTTAACAGACCTCACTAATGATGAGAGAAAGAAATTGGCAACAAGCAATCTACGTGATGAGTTTTATAACTGGGGGAAAGGGTATGTGAGAAACTTTACGCAAGCTGCCAGTTGGGCTACAGCAAGGAAGGGCAAGTGTTGGGCTACTAGAACCCAGGATAGATCAGACAGCAATGTCTGAGAGCCAAGGCTAGGAATAATGGCGCAGATGGTAATAAATTACCCAGGTATGGTGGGGGTAGATGAAGGAACAAGGAGTTGTCGGATGGATGGGCAGAGGCAGATGGTCCAGGCCCCAGGGACTGATGTTAAGGACTCTAGACTTGCCTTGGACAGGAAGAGGGGGAGATGTTGAAGGGTTTTAAACCTGGAATGCAGTAAATGGGTTTGAATTTTTAAGAGCGTAACTCTGGATACAGGAAATTGATTTGAAGGATGTGAATGGATACAGAACAATAAGATCAAAAGCCAATGCGAAATTCAGGGAGACAGATGATTTCTAAGAAATCCAAATTGAAGTGGTTTGGAGAGAGGGTAGGAAGTGAGGACGTGGAGATAGTTAATTCCTACATGAGATTTGGCTATAATGGGAAGAGAGGAGAGAGGCAGCAGTAGCTGGAAGGGATTGTGAGCTGGGAGAAATTCAAAAGATACACGTACGTGAATGAGGCATAGAGAAGCCGAGGGAGGCGTTAGCATTCAGAAGGTAGAGGAGGGAGTTCATTCAATCGGGCCCCTGCAAAAGTGGATACAGGACACCCCCAGAGGGAAATGCTGTGTAGCATTGAGAGAAGGAGGGATATTACCAAAGCAGGAGGGGTTGTACATTTTCAAGCAGAATTCCTTCATCTTCCTGTCCCTACTTCCTCAGTGCAACTCCTGAGCCATGTGTGAAGGGACACGTACAACGTTATGATGTCAAAGCGTGACAAAGCAAGGAAGAGGGAACACTGTTGAGGTAATGATCAGCCTTAACGAGAGAGATAAATACATATGAAATACCTATGCGACTTATATTTCCTCCTTCAGCCTTCCGAACAGGAGACTGAAAAAAAAAAAGCCAGTAAAGAGAGACAATCCAGTGACCTTAAAGTTTCAAAAGTGTAGACCCTGTCAGCCAAATTAGCTTCAAGGGAAAACTAAAGAATCATTCTTTACATTAAACATATATAGATTGTGCTAGGCACAATAAAATTGGAAATGATCCTCCTTTAAGGAGTGAAAGGGAAATTCAATATAGTTGAGTAAAAATGACTCTTGTCGATTTGCAATCACTAGCAACCATCAAATGTTCATCAGGAAGTATTGATGCTTAAATATTACATCTTACATCTTTATGCAGAGTACCCTTCTCCTAGTTTCAACATGATTCATAGATTATCAAGTACTATTTACAGAAGTAACAGAATTTTAGAGGGTGTGGTGGTGAATTCTGATGGTCGACTTGATTGGAGTAAGACACACCTATGGGATTAGTGGGGTGCACTTTTGGGTGTGTCCGAGAGAGAGTACTGAAAGAGGTGGTAAGACGTGTTCTGGGTGTGTTGGGGGATACCATCCCAGAAAAAGGGCGGGGGAAGAAGAAAGCCAGGTGACTATGAGTGCTCCTCTTTCCCTGCTTCCTCACTATGGATGCAAAGCACCAGCTACCCTGCCACCACACTTCTCCTGCCTCTACCTACTGTGTCCTTTTTTTTTTCAACTATGAGCAGAAATGAATCTTCCCTTCTGAAAATCACTGCTGTCAGGCATTTTGTCATAGGAACAAGTAACTAACAGAGAGGGTATTTATCACAGGATTGTCGCATGGAGAACCAACAGTGATAACTGAAGAACAGAGACTTTGGGTCAGTCAAAGGAAATGTCTTCAAGGATCTCAGGTTCTGGCATGTCTAGCCTGTCTGTCTGTCTATCTGTCTGTCTGTCTATTTTCTGCAGAGGTCCAGGGAGTAGAATTTCTATGAACACATGGATAGAAATTTCCAGGGCACTGTATGCTTGTTTTTAACGTAAGGGATACATAGCACGTGAAGATTCCCAGACAGCAGGGGCACAAACTCACAAGCTCCTCAGATTCTAGAACACTCAGCCAGAATTTCTGCTATAGCAGGACTGGGCACTGTGACAGTAGACGTTCTGGTGTAGACAGTAGACGTTCTGTAACTCTGGTGTGTTCCATAAAGGTCAAAGAGGGAATGGCAATGTGTGTGTTGCTGAGCACAGGCCGGAAGCATAGGTGCTGATAATTACCCGTTTCTACCACTGCCCAAAGCCGGCGACGCAGTGGTAGAGCTGCGGTGGCTGGCTCTCCTTTTCCCCCAAGGTCAACAGCTCATGTTGTTCCATCATATCCTATTCTCACCATTTCTAGTCTGTCTGGAGTGAGTCATCACCCGGAACATTAATTAAATGTTGTAAATTTCTCATTCACAACTCTCAGACTGCTCTCTTCACGAACGTGTCTGGACGAAATCTCAGCATTTGGCCTTGAAACTCGGGAGCAAGGATCAATGAGGTCTTGGCTCCTAAAGATACACTTTCTGAAGTCTCTGAGCAGCTGTTTCCAGGGAGTCTAATGCCATTCTTACAGAAAGTGGGGAAATGTTCACAGGAAGGACAAAGGACGCTAATGCTGTTGTGTCTTACCTGGTCCAGAGGGCTCTGCTGCATTTCACACTTTAGCTGTACATGACCAGGTTCATCCACTGAGAAAGAAACATCATTAGAACAAACATTCTCTCTTCCCCCTCCTTTCTCTCTGGTGTGTGAGTCTTCATATGTGCAGATGCATGTGTATGTACAATATGTGAGTTGGGGGACAGATGTTGACACCAGGTGTCTTCCTTACTTTTTGAGAAAGAGACTCCATTGAGCTTAGAGTTTACCCATTGGGCTAGGCTAGTTGGCCATCAAGTCGCAGAATCCTCCTGTTCCCCACCTTTCTGGGGCTCAGGGATTAGAGGCCTGTACCACCATGTCTGGGTTTGTGTGTGTGTGCTATGGATTTTCAGGTCCTCAAGCTTATGTACTTAGTTTCTTCCTGACTGAGCCCCAGCCCCATGGAACCAATTCTTAAATACGGAACAGGGCAGACATACACCATCTCAGACGATCTCAGTTCAGTATCAACACCCCTTTCCAGCTAATTCCACCCCCCCCCCAGCGTTCCGTCACAACACATCTTCCCCCTACTTTCTAGGCAACTCCTCTACAATCGTCCACTCTGCCAGCTGAGCAATTGGAAGGGACCTATCATTTTCTAAATAGCCCAGCAGAGAGAGGTGTAGACGAGTTGACCAGCTGGCTGGTTAGGTGGCTCTAAAATTCAGGCTTAATGTACAGTGAGCTTGGCGGATTGTTCTTTACTTCCCTTTTGGATTTATGACTCCCACATAATCCTCTGCTTTATTAAGCTATTGGAAAAAAATAAAATCTCTCTGCCAAGATCCTAAAGCAGCCTGGCAGCCTGCAATATATAAAGGCAGTAATTGGAGGCAGCCTCCCCTCCCCAGCCTGGCTGGCCTTTGATGGACTATTCAATACCCCAGGGAGAAAAATGCCCCTTGGAACTGGATCAGGAGAATGTTGCCTGCTGGGACTGTGCCTGGTCCCAGGAGGGGGAAGGTGCCTCACCTCCATTTCTGTCAGGTAGATGCCTTTGCCATCCTTGGAGAGGTTGCGGAATGCCTCTAGGGTAGATAAAGAAAGGTTTAGACTGGCTTAGCTGTCATCAGCCTCTCTGTTCCCAGAATGTGCCTTTCCTCTCGTCTCCTCTCTGTTCCCTCTGTTTCTTGTGGGGGCAGCTCAGGGCTCTCCCAAGACAAATATGGTTGTCTTCATCTCTCCCATTCCAGACAGCACACCACACACCTCGCTTCCATTTTCTTTGCTGTGTGTGTGTGTGTGTGTGTGTGTGTGTGTGTGTGTGTGTGTGTGTGTGTGTGGCGGGGTGGGATATGGGATTTTTTTTTAATGGGCACAGTTAGGATCTCCCTAATCTATTTCAGAGCTCAGTTTCTATTTCACTTCTCAGGGCTGTATTCTCTCCATCTTCGCTAGGAGCCTTGGGCTTTTCAGATGTGTCCCATGGCTAGTGAGATAGGATTCAGGGGTGTTTCTGCACCCCACTCTATCTTTCCCTCATTCCCAACAGCTGTTTTGAGCTGCTCCGTGGCTTGGGGCCTGACATAAAATTTTATTGAAAAGAAAAAAAGCTATTCTGCTTAAATGTGTGGAAACCTCTGGCCTCCAACTTTGGGTTTTTATAGCTTGAAGAAAGACCTTCGGCCCACGTGTATTCACTTGTATAAAATTCTTTCAGTGCAGAGTGAAATCCTCTACTGCATAACTAAAGAGTAGATTTGGTTCTAAACATAACTTGGAGAGGGTGATTTACATTTACCTTGTTCCTGAGTAGGGTAAGGAGGTGAAAAGAGTTTGGATATAGGGACAGAAAGGAGTGCTTCCTTTCTAGAAAGACAGGGACACAGTTAACAGTACTGTCATTGGTGGTTATCAGAGTCTGGTACTGGACAGACATGTGGATTAGAGCAGAGGCAGGGAGAATTTATTAAGAAAGCATATACACCTGTGATGGTGGGCAGAGTCAATTGTCAACTTGACAGAGTCTAGAGTCACCAGAAGAAATGACCTCTGAGCATGCCTATGGAGAAGAATCTTGATTGTATTCATTGAAGTGGGAAGAGCACCATGGGCGGCACCATTCCCTAGCTGGGATCCTGCGACTGTGTTAAGTAGAGAAAGGGAGCAGAATGGAAGCATGGATTTATTGCTTTCTTCCCAGTTAGAGATGGGACATAACCAGTGGTTTCAAAGTCTGGCTACCTTGACTTCCCTGACTGTAAACTATTTAGGCAGAATAAACCTCTTTTCCCTTAAGTTGCCTAGGTCAGAGTATTTGATCATAGTTACAGTAAAGTAAGACAACTTTCAAGGGAGAAAGTAGGCCAGAACTTGGAGGAAGGTTAGACGCTCAATGGCCTGGTGCTAGGAAGATAGTACACCTTTCTATGTTGTTTCTATAACACCAATTACATCATAATTTGCATAATACTATGGGTTTTTTTTTCTTTCTGAGCATGTACTATATATTATATGTTGTCTTTGGTTGGGGAGGTTTCCAGTCTTCTTGGTCGACTGGTTTCTTTCATACCTGAATCTCACAGCAGTCTATGTAAGGCTTTTGCTGGCCTCACCCTCTGCCCTATTCTTTGCCATACACTACTTAAAGTCTCACTGCCTTGGCCCTCTTATATCACGGGAGTCTCAGGCAGGACACCAGCCTGGTTTCTTCACTCAGGTTCTAGGGCATCAGTGCTGAATGTCTACAGAATGTCCCCAGGGCCACTTACTTGACATGGTTTCCAACCGTATCAGGAAGCAGACAAGACTGGGGAAGCTGAGCCGGCCAGAGCTATCGCTGTACCTGAGTGTCATGCGACTCAGCAGCTCCTTGCTGAGGAGGACTCCTGAAAGGAAGTCTGGAATGGGAAGGTGAGTTGGTGAGTTGAGAGGAGACTGAAGATGGGGTGGTCCTCTGCCTTGTGAGTCTCAAGAAACCAGCAAAGGCTGCCCATTAGCTGTCTCTCTTATCCCCACTCAAGTCAAGCATGTCAGCCAGGCCCACCTCACTCAGGGTCTCTCCTTTTAAGTCTTGGCTGCTATGCCCTCACATCACACGCCTGCAGCTCGGCTAGCAAACAACTCAAGAGACTCAAAACACTGACTACTCCTCTGAAAACACATTGTCTTTCCCAATAATTAGATAATCCTCATGTAGTATAGAGGTGCCAGGACACCTAAGGGCTTTAGTTCAGTCCTGACTCTGCCAGGTTTTTCTTTGCTGGTGTTTGTATTAAAGTATCTTCCATCTAAATGTCATGACTCTCTGCAAGTCCCATATATAGGTGCTTCTAATGTTGGCAGGCATGGTCTCCGTGAAAGAGGGAGATTCAGTTCTAATGTGCTCATCCCAGGGAAGGCTGGGGCACAGAAGGGAGATCACAACTCAGAACTTTGCCTCAGCTGGGAAGATGATAGGCATCTTGCCCTCTTTCTTTGACCTTGTCGTTTGAATCTTTAGTTATAAGCTCCAGGGAGGCACCAACCACACAGGTGACAAGAGAAGAATGGCCAGCAGTTGTTGCTCCGGTGAGCAGGCAGACACTTGAAAGCTGATCCACCTAGGCAGGGATGAGCTTGGTGGCCCATGGGCCTCATGTAGCTAGAGGCACATTTGATTTTTGTAGTAAAGCTGATAAAATAGGAGGCAAATGCCTTCAGATCGGGCTTGAGTGTTCCCCATAGCCACCTGCCCTGCTTCTGAGCTGAATTGGAAGTGGTCTCTATTTCACTCCTTTGTTTTGTTCTGTGGTCATTAGGCTCCTTTGACAATGTCATCTTTAAGTGGTTCTCCAAGTGTGGCCTCATGTGTCAGCCACAGATGCTATCTGGCAGCAAGTCTTAGAACTTGCTGGAAATGTGCCTTCTTCAGTCGCCCCAGACCTCCTGAATCAGAAATGTGGGGGCAGCTTCCTAGTTCTAGCAAGCCACACGGGGCACCTGAGGGCATCTCAGCTCTGAACATCTCAGCCTTCTGCTACACTGTGGACCCGTGATGCTGGGGCACAGCTGATGACAATCAAAATTAAGGAGAGGATCTATGCTCAAACGGAGAACAGTGTCTTGTATTTCTACCACTTTCTATGCCAGGGGCATGGGAAGAAGAATTACAGAGGCACTATCTCCAGAGTTAACCTGGGGGAACATGATTCTATGGCTTATTAAGGAAGGTGGCCATCTCGTTCGTAACCTTTTTGTGATGTCTTCCCCACAGGTAAGTGGAGGTAATGATTCCTGCCCTTCCCAGTTCTCAGCCAAGTGGAGACAATGAAAGAAGATGAAGTGAACAGTTCTTGGTCAACCATGAAGCACTTAGCACCCTAAGGTATCGTTATTATCCCAGGACAGAAAGCTTGTGCTTACTTGAACCCAACACATGCCATTTGGTTTAATCTAGCCTTGAAACTTCGGTGAAGAGAGAGAGAAATAAGATCCCCATCCTGCTTTGTGGGTATTTAACTCTGAAAACCCAGACAATGAGCTGGAAGCTTTTGGAAGATGAGCCCCATTCCTTGTAAGTTATCAGACTTGTACATCCCCACCCCATGTCGCTTCCCCTCCCCCTCTTTCCCCATTAGTCAGAGCTGGGTTGGAGAGAAAAGGTGGCTGAAGACATGTATGGGTACAGGACTGCTCAGTCTGTCGGTAGGGAGCTCAGATCTGAGACTGCTGCTGGAAGCCCATCATGGTCGATGTAGCTAAGGGAGGTCACATGAGCTAGAGCTCTCTTTCTCCCAGCTCCCCAGTCTCACCATGCCTGCCTTGCTTATGTCATGCTGGAAATACGGGCCTCACAATGTCCCATAGCCCTCTATCATCCAGGCTCATGGGCCCAAGTTACCTGTACTCTCTATGACCTCCCATAAGTCCGAGCTGCGGAGAACCCCTTGGCTCCTCTGGATGTTCTGGAAAACATGCTGAGGGGGGAAAAGAAGCAAGAAGGCTGTGAGGATGGAGGATGTGGATGGGAGAGGTCCTGTAAGTCTATTCCTCACCTCTAGAGGAGGTTTTACTGAAGTGTTCGAGAAGCCAACCAATTTACAGAGAGGTAGAGCAGGGAAGGGGCAAGCAGGAATGGCCACACTCCTTAAGTCCATCAGTTTGCTCACAACTGGGCCTAAAGTTCCCCTCCCCCAACTAGTTTCCATTTCTTCTCCCCTTAGACACAAGGGACATTCAGCTGTCTTTGGAGAAGCACAAGTTCTCTCTATAGCAGCGCTTTCCAACCTTCCTAATGCTGTGGTTTAAGTTCCAGCTCAACCAATGACCAGCTCTGTAACTGACCTTCGCCAAGTTACCACATCTTTTTAGGCCTCAGTTTCCTCATCTGCGGTACAGGGCTAGTTATGGTGCCCACCTCCTAGGCTTGTTATAAGAAGCCAATGAGCAAACATCTATAAAGTGCAGATCAGTTACTAATACCTGTGTGCTTATCATTCACTGATTCCTAAGTGTGCATGCTCACATACAAATCCCCTCGCTTGTGCATTAGCGAGTGCTACATAGAAAAGGCCAGAAGCAGGTTAGAACTGTGTCCTGGCCCAAGCATGGGTGCAAGAGGTAGTGACTATAGCAGCAGCACCCACTGTTGTACTGACTCTTACATTTTCTGGAGACTTTTTCTCTCTACATAATGCTCATTGTAACCCTGACCTGCAGCACACTTCCTAGATGGGGAAATTAACCCTCTGGCAGGTGCAGACCTGGTCTTGGATTAAATGGGCAGCTGCCCAGGACTGAGCAGAGAGTGCCCGACTGCCATCTATATGCTGCTGGCTCACAGGGGCTCTTCCACGTCAAAATAGCAAATCCCAGATATGCAAGGCAAGGCCAACTGTGGGGTGGGGTTGGCAGTGGGGGTGGGAGTAGGCCAGTGGCTGTAGGATGATGGCTTGAGAGCCTTCTCTTGGCCTTATTTGGTTTCTGGTAGGGTTGAAGGTAGACACCAAGTGGTTTCTATTACACAACCTTGTTCATTTAGTAGCTGACTAGCTACGTCATTATTGGGCGATTCCGAATGCTGCTATATTAAACACACTGTGGAGGTCTCTGGTGGGCAAGATGAACATGGGGAAGAGCTTGCCCTGGAGGACCCAGCAATGTAATGGTAGGAAGTTCCTGTCAAACATTCTATTGTCTGAGAAGAACTCAAATTCCTCCCGCCCCCTGCCCTGGCCCTGTCAAGGATCTTGGCATAGCCACATAGGACTACTGATTTGGCCTTTCAAAATGTTCAGAGATGGTGACATGATTAGTTATATGACATATTGGTGCTCTTTATTTTTTAAAGCAGTTTGTATACGTGTATATGACTGATTATGCTATTTATTTATGCACTCATTTATTTATTTGACATAGGGTTTCCTCTAGCCAAAGCTGGCTTTAAACTCATAATCTTCCTGCCTCAGCGTCCTAACTGCTGGGATTACAGATGTGTGCCATCATGCCTGGCCCGATTATACTTTTATTTTGTATTAACTGGGTCTTAATACTTTCCTTTGGCAAGCTAATGTTTTCTTTTTTAGGTTTATTTTTCCCACCTATGTTTTCTATTATCAATACACATCACTTTTAAAATAAGAAAAAGTTCTTCTTAAGTGCAAAATACCAAGGCACACAATGTGGCTTGCCCTGCAGGTGTTCACTAGAAGGTGAGGACTCAGGTCGTAGGGACTGGCAAGAAAGGCTTGGCAGGGAAGGCATGTCTGAAGATGCCTACATTCTTAGGATGGATGAGCATTGGCCAGGCTTAGAGCATGGGGATGGGAGAGGAAGGGGGTGCAGAGGAACAAAGGCTTGGCATTTGTAGGAAACAGCAAGTCATCTTAAAGTTGGGTTTCAGAGGAAGCAGGATGAGTAAAAATGGCCTCTTCTGGACTTAAAAATAGAGACTTAACTAAGGAGGTCTGTGTGCTGCTTTGAAGCATTCAGACTTTGTCCTGAGGACAATAGAGGCCATACCCAGGCCGTAGGCCAACTGTGTTTGTTTCGGTAGATCCTTCCACAGAAGCATTGATGTAGAAAGAGATGGGTTCTGACTAATGGGTGTTTCAATATATATCATGGCAGTTCTAGACACTGTCCAAGATAACTTCTTTCCCCAGCCTCATAGAACATTCTTCATCCTGCCACTCTGGCACTTCAGGTCTCGGTTGTCTGTTTGTCTCCCAAAACAAGATATGAGGTGACTTTGAGGACAGGGTGATGTTTCCCATCCTTTCATACCCTGGTGTGGGACACCCAATAACCATTTGCTCACCCGGGTTAAATAAGAGTGTTAGTCATGTCATAGTGAATGTGACCATACCTGGCAGCGGATCAGGCGATTCTGTAGTCTTGCAAACTCCTCCCGATCCAGCCGCCCATTCACTTTCAGCTGGAGGACAAGTTAAGAGCAAAGCAGTCCAGGGGGCAATGGGAAGGGGAGCTGTTTGTCCTGCTAATGAAGCCAGAGCGGCTTCAGCCTTCAGCTAGTAACCCAGTGCCATGCTGGCCCCTTGCCAGCTGGCTCCCACTCTATCTGAAGGTGACCTGGTTTGGAATTGTTTTCCAAAAACAAAATGTATGGTTAGAAGGAAAGATCTCTGAGAACAAGGCATCAATTTCAGTTATATCCAGCAGAAGAGAGAGCGCCCCCTCAACCACCAGTTGGCTGGGCTCCCTGGCAGGGGAAGGGAAGGAGGAATATGCAGGAGCCTTGAAAATCCAGAAATAGTGTGGATAAGTAAATGTGCCATCCCTGGGCCCTGTGTCGCTGGAATGTTTCCTGTGTATAAATGCTTCCCCTGCCCCCCTTTTTGACTGGCAACTAATTCAGGGAAAAATAATTGAACTCTGAGAGCTACCACAGCACTGTAGCACTGGACCCCAGGGGAGGCTCTATTTTCAGTCCCCCAGTATAAGGCACAGGTCTTTTCTACCTCTTTCTCCTCCTCCTCAGTTGGGTGCCCCGGCCACATGGCTGCAAGGGCCATTTGGATTCTTCTGTGTCTTCAAGTGACTCCAGACCACAGCCAGCTGAGACAGGGCTGATTTATGATTCCATCAAGAAGCCTTCTTGTTCTACAATGGCTGGCTTCGAATTCACAATCGAGCCTTGTTAACCGTGTGAAAGAGGGGTGATCTGTCTCTCTCTGGAGACAGCTACAGCCCGAGAAGGAGCTGCCAGGCTTGGGATCCCTCCTATGTGGCCAGTGTTTCTCCTGCCCGGAGGGAGAGAGGTCAGATAGAAGAAGGAGGCTCCTAGGAGAGAGAGGGTGTTGATATGAGAGCAAAAGCAATGAAAGTTTGATTTTTGGTCCTGTTCCTTATGTCCATGAAACTAGGCTAGCCACTGAATTGTCTCAAGACCGTTGCTTAGAGGTACAAAAACGCCGTGTGAGCTAAAAGGGGTTCCACTACTGTGCACTGCAGACCAAGAAGGCTTGTGAGTTCTCTGTGGTTAGCTTTTAAAATTAAGAGAGTCTTTTGAATAAGGAATCCCAGCAGTGAAGATTACCTCAGTGTTGAAGGAAAGGGTGAAGGGAAAATCGCTCCGACTGGAGAAGGTAGCATAGGTTGAGGTTAGAATGTGGAACTTGGAGGCTTAGACTTCTATTTCAAACCCATGCATAGCCCCCAACTAGCTGTGTAAGCTGGGTGAAAATACTTCACCTCTGCTGCCCCTGGGTCTTCCGTGGTTCAATGGGATAACAGCAGTTGCAGGACTGTTGTAAGCATTGCAAATACACTTCATTATGATTCCCAGTGAGTGGTGACTAATACTATGGCTACAATGATAAGCACGATTCTGGAGTGAACTGGTATATAATTCCAATCCCAGGGAAGCCCACAGGGGTTGGGGGATTCCTAGGGCTGCAGGAGCGGGTGATTACAAAGGATACATCCATCAGTGCCATGATGCTTTGGCATTGGTCCAAGGAGAAAGTGTCCCCTGGGGGCCCTGAAGAAGGAGAAGACTGAAGTGTCATTGAGGATGGCAACATGAAGATAAGGGGCGAGACAGCAGGCTTCTAAGAGGACATACCTATTAGGTACTCCTGGTTGAGAAGGCTCTGAAGTTGGCTGGCATCAATGTCTAGCCCCTGGTCCAAAGTGCAGGAGGAAAATGGGTTGTGAGATGGAAATCAGGAGCCAAGGAAAAAAAATCCCTCCAATTTTGTGGCAGCTCTCTGACTTCTGAGCCCTTCCTTTCCATAGCACATCTGCCTGCTCTTTGTCCTGGGCCTGCCCTGGGTTCTGGTCATGTTTGTAATTCCTCCTTTGAGTATCCATCACGATGGTTGGTCCTGACACTAGGCTCCTGTCTGGGCTCCCTCACACTGCCTCCCTCCACTTATTATTGGACAAGACAGGTGTTTCTTCCTCCCCTTATCATGACTGGCACTATGGGACCTCCTAGGAGGATGGTATCAGGATGACCAGTGTATTTGCTACTTTTAGAAAGATCATGAGATGTGTGATGACTTTGTATATGTATGTGTGTGACAACAGGAGCTACTAGAAGCTTCTATCATATAGTATAATACTTAGTCTTTTGGGTACTAAGGAAAAAAGGAAGGTATTATAGCTTCCCTTAGATTAAAAACTGAAAGCAACTACAGTCGTGTGTTAAGAGGACATTTTCTAGGCCTGCTCTCGGGGTGAGGTCATGGCCTTGGCCTTTCCCTGTAGACAGGCACTGGGCAGCCTGGTGGGTAGTACCTTTGATGACAGCTTCAGGCAGTTAGGCTTTTAGTCCATGTCTCAGAAAGTGCTTCCTGGGGCCTTCTGAGAATAGCCCATCATAGATACCAGCTCTCATAGACCCCACACACTGTCCCTTCTTCTCCTAACATTGACAACACCACCTTTCCCCCAAAGCAAAGAGCAGCCTCATATCCTGTTCTTGCAAGGCCCCATAGAGAGAAGCATAGACTCTGAGCTGCCTGTGTCTGATGCTGGGCCATTCTTCTAACCTCGTAATTTGGGAAGATCAGGGAAGTTGGCTTTATGTGCCCACCATCAACCGAGTTTTTCTTCCAAAGAATCTTGACCCCTTACAGTAGTTAATACGCTAAGGAGGATTCACTTTCATGGGATTATCCACGAGCCAACTGAACTGACCCTGGCCCACATCTATTGCCTTCTCCATGTTACATCTAGGGCACATGTGGACCTGGACTCTACACTCTGTCATGCATAGCATTTACATGCATGTCAGAAGCATTTACAGAACTAACGGCAAGCATGACAATGTGGTTGCTCAGACAAGTTCCCCCAGAATTGCATCAAAGCTTCGCAGGTGGGGGTACTTGGGGGAAATGCCCTAGGAGTTTGGAAACTGTTTGCCAATTGAATTCATAAAGGATGGTGGTTAGATCTGCTCTGTCTAACCTGGGAGCCCAAACACACGATTCCTTTCTGACAGCCAGGCCTGTTTATGCCCTCACCACTTCCATGACTAATAAAAGCGACTAGTATCAATGGGTAAATACCGTATTAATAAAGCTAGTTAAAACCAATGTGAGGGACCAGGAGGGAGGATACAGCGAGTACATGAGAAATGCTTTGCTTAAAAATTTCTTAGGAGTCACAACCTCTGAGCATGGTGTGTAGGTTGTACAAGATGGTGCCAGGGGTGCCTTGCTCAAGGATGCCTGCCATGAGGTGACCTAGGCACAACGCCCCATCTGTCTTATTCTAATTCTGTCCGATGTGCAATACCAGCTAACAGTCACTCTAGAGGGTGCCAAACATTTGGCTGTTGTTTAGAAAAGTTCTGATTAGGGAGTCTGTGCTATCCTATCATACGACAGATTATATTTTTATTTTAGAAGTACAGGTGCATGGCCCTGTGCGAAAATATACCACCTGCCCTGAAGAAGCCTGGTCTCAGGCATCCTAATCAGGTCTTGATGGCCACCTCAGAACAGCTAACCTAAGCTCAGGCATCTGCTCCAGGGGAGCTAATCTGTCTTAATTCAATCTGACAGAAATGACTGAGCACCTCCTCTGGGCCAAGGACAGTGATCGGTGGTTGGGGACAAGGAATGCATATGAAGTTGTCTCTCTGCCTTTGGGAACTCACAGACAGGGACAGTGGTCCTCTGGGTCAGCCTCATTCCAGTGAGAGCTGGCCTGAATCCTGGACAAGTGCTGAAGGGCTGCTCTTTCCAAGATTCACCCCTCATTCCAGCCATACTCTCCATTTATCCTCTCTCCTTTTGGTGTGTGGGTCCAATCTACCTCAGAGATACCACCATGCTATTAGCCCTCTGAGTACAGAGGCAGGGGCGGCTGGCATCCTTCCTCCCTCAGTCTTTGCTTGGCCCACGGTACACAGAATCATCTATATCATTTTCTGCTGCTTCCCACACCGACACTGTTATTAATGGTAAAAGGCCCATCCCACGGAACCATTGGCAGCTCTTTTATCCTGAGGAGTCAAGGAGTTCTTTATAACAGTTTATTAAACCATTAGGAAAGCCCCATGTGCACATAGGTGGCTTGGCAGGAGGAGAGCTGTTGGGGCTTTCTGAAGCTGGCCAGCTCCAGGGAGGAACAGTGCCAGGTTTGGGGTGGGGGAATGGCAGAGCCAGAGAAAGAAAGATTTCTGCCAACTGCTTGTCTAAAGGCTGAAGCCACACTATATCCCTTACACACAGCTCATAATTATCTTCGCCTTGTTCAGCTCTATGTTCCAATGGGATTCCACCCACATTGGGACATCACTTGTCTCCAGAGCTTGGCAACCAGAACATCTGGGGACGGTCCAGGGATAGGACGCATCGAATATGATCAAGTCCCTTTTGCCCTGTGCATTCTGATAAGTGACTAGAGATGTCTCTGTCCCTGCACTTTCCCCCCTGCCATGGTGAGGTCCCTGGGTGCTAGATAGCATACCTGATCCATATATCTGTGGAAACTGCTTTTTGGGGATTCGTTTTCTGAAAGACTTCCCTGCATCAAAAGGAAAAGAGTTACATTAAATTTCTGGGAAAGAGGTCACTCATCCGGTACAACCTTGCTTTAGTAAGAGTTGGACTGACTGAAGGAAGCAATCAGCCTGCCTGAATCTAAGACAGTAGAGTCACCTGGTAGTCGCAGGGGCGAGGTAAAGGAAATCGAATTTAAGGGGGTTTGAAAACGAAAGTTTATTAGAAGGAAGATACTTGGGTCCAGTCTGGTCTCGGAGGATTGGACTTCTCTTCTGCCCCACCTCTTAGAGCTATAAATAACCTATCAGGTTGTCTCTATTTTCCCTGGTCATAACAAGACCAGGAAGGAGAAAGAAGCTCTTGGGGGATGCAATGTAGGTAGCAAAGACAGCAAGCAAGACCTGCACACCTACCTTGAGGGCTTTGAGGTTGAAACTGCTGTTTGGATTCCTAGAAAACCAGGGAAACAGTGTGACAAAAATGACCTGCACTGTATTCCCAGAAGTCTACCTGTGGAGGGCACTCAATGACACCTATTATCTTCTGCAAGGATGAGAAGAAGGCAGCCACGTCAGCAGACACACGATAATCATATGTTCATTTGGGGTGGGCATGGTCTAAGCTTCTCACCATTGACTTGCTCATACTGAGATGCACACAGGTGGTGACTTTACTGCCAGGGTGCAGATGACCTTTGACTCATGGTCCATCTTGAATTGGCAGTGATGGCCCTTACACATTGCTGTGAAGACCTCTATGACTATGACTATATGACCTCTAAGACACTTGCTTCAGGCTCAGGGGGACAGGACCTGTTGACCCCAATCTGTTCCATGACAACATTCAAGGCCGTCTAGAATCAAGGCTTGTTTTCCGGTCAGTCCATCTTCCTGGTCTACCCTGAATTCTGGCCATATTGCAAACAAGTGAACATAACACATGGTATGATTTTCCTGTGCACATGACTGACAGCACGTATTCAACAAACCCAAGGCTCCACTATGTCCCTGCTTCTTCTTGGGCTCTTTCTGCCCATGAGTATGGTCTTCTCCTTGAAGTTATTAACTTCTGTTTACCTTCAAGGACCAGCTCAAGCGCTGTTTACTCTGAGAAGCCTTTCCTAGTCTTTGTGGCCAGAAGCAGTCCCTCCAGTCTGTCCTTTTGTATGGTTTTACATCGCTGTTGAGGTCACGTTACTGGTTCACGGACTTTCTCATTCCCTATTGTTGTTAGCATCTCAAGAGCAAGTCTCATCCTGTGTCCCTGGCACACCATGGTCTAACAAACCACTGCTCATAAAGACACACTGAAGTAGACTAAAACACTCAGGACCCTAGTGCTTCTATACCTGTCCTTGCGTGGCATTTTGAGGAATATTCGGAGCAGGAACTCCACTTCTTTCCCGTGTGCTGAGGCAACTACTACATAGGTCCCAGGACTCAGGTGGAAGGACTTTGTGAAGTTGCGTTTGGTTACATAGTCTATTCCCTGGGCAGCATCTCTGAATTGGGAGAAAAATGCAGGTGGCAGTCTTTTCTGGAACTTCTGGAACTAGAAGAAATAAGATTATTGTGAGAAAGCCTCTCCTATACATAAGACCTAGCGGCTAGGACAGGTGATTCCTTTCTAGAGCCTTCTCTGCTCACTGGAACAGCCTTATAAGCCCTGGAAAAGGAGATGGTGCTGACTCAGATTCAAAATTAAAATACCGCTTACCCCAAAGAATGGTATCTTATCTACCAGGTGTGTCCCATCTGTTGTCTGTGGTCACACGAGTCCCGGCTATGGGTGTGACCCATTACATTTGTAGATGACAAAATCATGTTGCAATGTCAGAAGGCTGAACTCGGCAGATCCCAGACACTACAGTGGATGCACGAAAATTTGACAGGTAATTTAATCTCACTAATCTAATAGCATCCTGGGGTTCTGGTTTTCTCTCTTATTTATGCGCAAACAAGACACGGGAACTGGTGACATTGTTCCAGTGTTGAATTTCTTCTGGCGTCCCCAAAGCTACGTCTCCTCTAAAACTTTAATCATAGGCTGCCATACAACTGCAGGGTTGAATTTTCTTCTCTCCCTTGCTCCCATCTCCCCAGCAAGAGCCCCGGGATTCCTTCTCATTGGAAAATAATGGGTCTCAATCATTTCCCTTTTATTTCAAATTTTCTTACAGATAAAACAATAAATATAACGCAATTCCTATTACCAGATGTCACATACATATTATATAATAAAAACCCTTACTAAACAAATTTTCCTACTATGTGTGAGCATGGTGATTCCATTTAGAATGCTTATGCAGCATGAAATGGTTATTGATGGGCTCTGCCTTGGGGGAAGAACAAGGGCAATGGGGAAGCTTCTATCAGGAGATAGCAGCTAGTCTTAGGCAGGGGATAGGCCACTGTTCTGGGTGTACAGCAGAGGGTAGGTGGAACCCCCCAAAGCAGTTTTACTCCTTTCAAGAGCAGCCCCTGTGGGCTTGGGGACCTGGTGTGCTTAGGTCCTTTTGACAGAAGTAATGGATGATGGGGCCGGTTCTCTTCCAAAAGAGCTGCTATGCCCTCTGGCACTAAGTATAAATGTGTGCAGGGGGATGTGAACAGCCTTCTTCCTACAAGCTAGGTTCTATAGCCCTACTTACCAGCTGTTCTCCAACCCCCATCACCTTTCTTTATAAGCTCTGCTCAGAGTGGACTTGCTCAGTGGCAGTGAGCAGTGTGACCAAGAAGTGGAAGGAGACCTTGGTCCAGTACTCAGAGGGGCGGCATCATGCAGATCCAGGGTCGCGCAGCTACAGAGCTGGTGGTTATTCTAGTAGCAAAGTTTGTGCCCTTTTCTGTCTTGGGTCCCTGCTGTGCTGTGTTCTCCAGCTCAGAGAACTGGATCTGAGCCATTCCATTCATTTGAGAGCTTCCCTCAGAGCCCTTCTAAGTTTTCTTCTTATGGTGGGGCTATGAGGGACCCAGACAGATTCTAAGCCCCAGCTTTTTGCCTAGGCCATAACTAAGGGACCTACCTCTTTGCTGCCAACTTTCTGTCTGGATTTTTGAGTCCCTCTGCTCTTGGAGTTGCTAGACACTGCCTACTTCTTGGGGCCTTGTAACTGCTTTGGGGTGGGGCACTGTTACTATCTGCTGGTGATGGTGATGGTGATGGCACCATCTTGTTCCTTGTCCACACATTGTATTTTCCTCTTGGCAATAGAGAGGAAAGTTACTGCAGAGTTCATAGCCATGGCAAGGCCAGGTCTGTGCCTGTGAGGTCAGGCCCTCTGAACTTCATTGTCCCTTTCCGTTTTTCCTTATAGGCTTCAACATTTTCTTTCCAATCACTACTTGATCAGGTCAGGTCAGGTTATTGGATTAAAAAAAGATATCTATTTGCTTATGAGCAGAGGTAAGGGTATGCCTTGAAGCTATATGAAGCCTGTAAGCATTGGCTTATGGTAGATTTAGGGATTAAGTCAAACATCTGAAGGTCATTCCTAGATACCCCTTACTACTGCCCTCATCTTAAATATACAGCAACCAGTTGGACCAAGCTTCTCTATGAGGATCTAATGCGTTAGGGTGCTTTTACAGCTGTGGACTCTCTTGGATGTCAAAGAGAAAATTCTGTGAGGTCTAGCCATATACCAAGATGCCAAACCATCCATGCTGAATCCTAGTTTGTTGACCTGTTTGGAGACGCTAAGCTGACTGATGATTCAAGATGCAGCAAGGATGGACTTGTGGACCTGGGTATGTGGAAAAGTATATCGGTTTACCAAGGGGCAGCATCAGAGGTGAGGGAAGTCAGTGAGGACAGCAGTGAGCCATACCTGGGAATCGACCTGTGGAAGAGAGAGAAAGAGGCATCAGGAAGCAGACACAACAGAAAGAAAGACAACTGGGTCTCCCATCCAAGCTCAGGACCCATGCTACTTCTTGTGTGGTCAGCCTGTCTGGCACACAGGGCGTGTTATAGGAGTGGGATACATTCTTCATTTATTGAGCAGAATTGTAGAAAAGGAAAGCTATACTCTTATAGGGAGCAGCAAAGAGGAGAAAACTGAAGGAGGAAGATTATCTGTGACGGGGCAGTGTCCCCTTTGTGTCTTAGAAAGATGTGGTTATTGTTTATAGCTATAATGGTGACATATGAGGAAATGGGAGGACATGGCAAGAACAGAGAGAAGACACAGTCTCAGTCTATGGCAGATTTCCCAAAGTCAGGTACAAATGTCTTAATATGGAGAGTGCCAATGATAAGACAACATCTCTGGTCTCCTTAGACAACTGTAAACGTGATAAGAGTTTGTTCTATGGATACTCACTCCCCTTGTGCACATATGAGTGGGCAAACAGCTGTGTTCCTCTCTTTCCATCTGGTAGAAGGACACAGTTTCATCTTTATGGCCCTCTAAATGAACTATTTCATGTGTGTGGAAATGGAGGTTAGGCAGGACCAGGGCGGGGAACAGGACAAGCTGCACTGCTTCTTTTGCAACGACGCCCTACTTCCAACCAAGCACAGACATTCCCCATTGGCTGGGTTCTGATTCCTTTCTTTTGTGAGCTGAGGTCCTACCCAAGCAGACCAACCACTTGATGGGTGTGATAAGACATTTTAGTCGTGGATACTGGGAGTGAGGTGTCAAACCCTGGCCTGTGGGGACACCTGTAGGGAAAGAGGACTGAATAGCATGTCCTCTTGTCCCTTTTATCTGTCCTAGCTTTTTCCTGCCTGTTCGCAGAGCACTGGTATCTGGTTGATGTAACAGAACAGTGTGACCATAGCTGCTGGGAAATCCTAGGCTCCCACTAAGCTTGGACCCTCATTTCAGCTACATCAGCACTATAATTGCTTAGCCCTAGGGAGTTCCATAAGCCAGGATGCGGGCGAATTCACTGTTTGTTTCTGGCTGGAATACAAAACCAACCGAAGCATCTTTTTGAAAAAGATTGAAATTTTGTTTATGAGTGTTTGTCAGCACATACAGGTATGCACCAAGTGCATGCCCAGTGCCCAAGAAAGAAGAAAGCATTGAAAACCCTGGAACTGGGGGTATAGACAGTTGCGAGCTTCTATATGGGTACTAGAAACCCAACCTAGGTCCTCTACAAGAGCAGCAAGCACTCTTAACTACTGAGCGATCTTTTCAGTTCTCCAAGAATCTTAAGATGAGATCTAGACTGAGCATTGGCATTTAACTCAATCAGGATCCTGAAAGGACCATTGTGTGTAAGTCTGAGGAAGCCTCTGGTCTGAGGGGCAGCAGAGAAATAATTCATCTCTGTAGAAAGGAGAGAAGGAAGCTTGGAGAAAAAATAGAGTTGATTACAACCTCACTGTAGTTCCTGAACCATAAGCATGTTTGTCCATCGGTTGTGGGTGGGGTCATCTAGAAAATGAAGCTCAAAAGGTAGGTGGGAACTGTACAAGATTGCTCCACAGCTTGACCTGACCCTACAGAGGGGCCTATATGGCTACTTCTGGGATCAAAGATTTGCTGTAAATAATGCATAATTATTCCTACCTCTTTTGTTTAATACTATTCTAGTATGGGTGTGACTCTCTCTCTCTCTCTCTCCCCTCCCTCCTCCCTCCTCCCCCTCTCTCTCCCTCCTTCTCCTTCTCTCTCTCTCTCTCTCTCTCTCTGTGTGTGTGTGTGTGTGTGTGTGTGTGTGTGTGTGTGTGTGTGTGTGTGTGTGTTTTTGACATGGCTGGAATGAAGGTAAAAGGTACACTCAAGTGGAAACACCCAGGTCACAAATCGTTTCCTTCAGCATTCAAGGGCTGAAGATGGGATATTTGGCTTCCTTGGCTACTGCAGTAGAAGCTTTCATGTTTCCTCCTACCAAAGTGGAGGCGGGTGCTGGGTGGTGATTCAAATGACAACTGTCTATTATTGCCATTGTTAGAAGATGTTTTTCGATAGTCTGGGCAGGCCTGAGACAACGTGAAAGTATTGTGTTAAATCCCAACACTGTTCTGTTGGAGCTTTGACTCTTGAAGAATTCAGTAAAAGAAGTGGTTAAGTAAGAGTGAACTATACCAAAAGAGTAGAACCCAATGGGCTCTCATTTCAGAGCCTGAATCCCTGATACTCCTGTTGCTCTGGGTGTGATGAGAAAGAGAAATGCCAGCCTTGTTGAGGGCCCTGGGCTTGGGCCTACAGGTGCTGAGATCAAACTCTAACCATCAACTCTAGCAGTTGGGAAGATATTTCCTTTTCCTCTGAGCTTTGGATTTCATAGCTTTAAAAGTGGGGATAAGCATAGTCTTGAGACACTAAATGAGAACATGCTTGTGACTCTGTAGTGCCACAATCTATGAAGCCTCCTCACTAGCAAGTGACACAGCTGTAAGCAGGACAGTGCCCATGAGTAGAGGAGGCAGGGAACTTGTCTGGCCACAAATGGGCTGAGACCAATGTCTTTGAAATTTGCTTTGTCTCAGTGAGCAATGGAAGTTATTCTAGAATGCTAAGCCCATCCCTAGCCTAGTGTATCAGTAGGCTTTTGAGCTGTGTGACTGCAGGCTTCAAGGGCATCTGATGCCCAGTCTCAGCTTCACCATTAATTCTGACATTCCATTTCACATACCCGTGTACCAGTTTCTTCAACTCTAATGTGAGAAGAGGGAACTACTTATACCTCATGGAGTCACAGTCTTATTTGTACAACAAGGCTATAGGATGGATAACGTGAGAATCACTCCCTCTACCTCTGGGATGCTTTGAATTTCTTAGGAGAAGAGATAGCAGAGCCATTAAAAATTCTTTGTAACTTTTCTCTTTAAATTTTTTTTAAAAAAGAGTTTCTTAGTTAACTGTTTCATGGTATGTGTATGTGCTATTGTTGGGGTAGGGGAAGTGAGAAAACTTGTTGACAGTTAGTAGAGGAGAAGAATCTGGGCTGAAGGGAAAACCTGGTTTTGGATGAGCAGCCAAGTGGGTCTTATATGTCAACCACTGACATATATGTCTGGGCTTTGGTCTAGAGTCTAGTCCCTAGACATAAGAGGAAAAAAAATTCACTGATTGAATTTAAATGGGTGCGCATGCATGGACACATGTGTGTGTTCGTGTGGGTTTGTATTTGTTTGTGTGTGTGTGTGTGTCTTAAGCTCTTCAAAATTTAACCAATGATCTTCAAAAGCAACCCAAGTAGGCAGTCTCTGAGGAACTTGTTAAAACGCAGACCGTTAGACTCTGCAGGTAAGATTCTCTGATTTAGGGGTTATGGAGCTGGTCTAAGAACCTGCATAATTATAGAAGCAGCTCTTAGACTTGAACGCGTCTTGAGATCCAGGCATTAGATTCTGAGGCATACTGGAAAGCTATACCATAAAGTGACAGAGGTAAGGGACATCTGCCATTCAAAATATGGTCGAGAGGCTGGAGGGATGACTCAGGGTTGAGAACAAATGCTGCTCTTGCAGAGTTCTGTTCCTAGCACCTGCACAGTGTGGCTCTCAAATGCCTGTGACTCTAGCTCCAGAGGGATCCAAGCATCCTGTAGACTCCACGAGCACCTGCACCCACGCGTGCACATGTGCACACACCTACACACAGATACAGCCATAACTAAGAATAAAACGTTTTTAAAAGGTCAAGTCTGATTCTCCTTTAGTTTAAATGATTCTTCAAACATGAGAGCTGGACATATGAATGCCTTTGGGCTTTTATTACTAAATCTTCAAGCTTGGCCAGTGTCCCTACCTAGCCCAAAGTGTACACAGTATCTACAAAGAACAAGACCCAAAGCACATTGCTTACCTTGAACACCTGGAACTGTAGTGGAAATGGCCACTCTTCTGTCTTCAGGCTTTGTGGCATGACTGTGAAAGCCACAATGACATTGTTACCATCCATGGGCTCTTGAACATCAAAGAGGTACTGTACATCTCTTCCATCTCCTCCTGGAAAGGAAAGAGTCATTACTGGGGCTCACAACACCCCTGGGGCTCCCTGGACACTGCTTATGGGGTTGGGTTTAAATTCTGTTTGGAGAGCTAAGACCCAGGCCACCACAACGATTGTTAGAAGTTATGAACCAAGTGCTTTATATTTGAACCCTCAGTCTCTTCCTCTTAAAAACAGAGGAGGTAGTGTTATGCCTAGTGAAGTAAAAATGTCTCCCGTATGTTCAGCCCCATTCCTGTGTGCGTGTGTGTGACCATATGTGTGTGTATGGAGAGGTATCCAGGTGTGTGTACACATGTTTGTGGAAGCCAGAGGCAAACGTCAAGTTTTTATTCCTCATGTTCTGCCCAAGGTGTTGTTTTGTATTGTGTTGTTTTGAATTGTGTTGTTTTGTATTGTGTTGTGTTGTTTTGTGTTGTGTTGTTTTGTATTGTGTTGCATTGTTTTGTGAGATAGGGAGTCTCACTGGCCTATGGCTTGCGAGCAGGCTAGGCAGGCTGGCTAGTGAGCCCCTGGAATCTGTCTGTCTCCACCTCCATCAGCACTGGGATTATAAGAGCCCATCACCATAGGCAGCCCTAAGGGCTCTTTAGTAAACTTACAGAGTCTCGTAGTGTGCATGGACTTATTGTACTGGCAATAAACACTAGAGCCTTGAGCGGCATCAATCACCAGGTGCCAGTGAATACAGGGGGAAGGAGGTGGTAGGCTGGTCATATACACTGCTCTTATACCCGAGCACACTGATCCCAGCGAGTGCAAGAGGAGAGCGCACATGGAAACTATCAGACTCAGGTGCCTGGAGCGGTGCAGGAAAGCTAGGCTATAGATACGTAGATATTCTTCAAAAGGCATGGGTCACAACAGATGAGCTCTGAGAGGTGAGTGGTGAGATGTAGAAGACTATCATGGTCATGGCCTTTCCATGAGTACCGAAGAAGATGATGATTAAAATGTACTTAGCAGCAAAGAGCAGGCACTCAATTGATTATTCCCTTCCTTCTCTTCCTCGGTATTCCTATAAATGGCCTTGCCGTGTAAGTTGGGCTAGTTCACTGATTCTCATTACGTCCAAGGAAAGGGGCTTTTGTGGTGTAGTCAGGCAGGCACTGCTTGGGGAGCTGAATAAGAGTTGACTCAGCATTTTCATTTAGTCTGCTCGTGAGCCCCTGGGTGACAAGGCTCTCTGAGTAGCAGAGTGATCGCGAGAGCCCGGAGAACAAAAGGAAGCACACCTTAGGGTCTGGGGTTATTGAAGGGAATCTTTCTGGACAGGCAGGTGTGAATATACTTTCTCTCACACACATAAGTTTACAGCCAGTTTTATGGAGAATGTGCTAGCTCTCTTAAACTGTACCCCACAGGAAGCCGCTTCAGTCACCAGTGCCCACAAACAGGGAACAGGACGGACAGTGAAGGGTTATGATGAAGGTCCCTACCAGTGCGCCCTCATGAGCAGGAAAGGATTATTCACCCCATGTCTGGTTGCTCTCCACAGTCTTTCCTCCTGTCTTGGATGTCTACTGGGGAGCCGAGAGCCAGCTCTTCACCTGGGATTTGGGTGAAGCTGATTGGCAGGATGTAGGATGCCAGCAGCGATGATTGCCCCGCCTACCCCCATTACGGGCCATCAGGCCATCACGTACTGCAAGGGTAGCTGCCTCTTGAGGCTAACTCCTTTGCTTTCTCATTGGGCCAGATCTAATCAGACACAAGAGTCAGAGAAAATTTGGGATAGAGCTAGGGCTGACAGCTACAGGTCTGGCAGAATGACCACCTGCTGTGTTTCCTGAGATCACTTGGTTCTTAAACCTCATTTGTCGCCAGCTCTCATTGGGTGTGACTCCAGGATCCATAGTGATCGGGAACTGGCTACATATGTACAGGCACGAGAAGTTCTCATGGAAATCTCGACAGGACATCCTGTGGAAAATAGACACACAGTCCAAGTCACCTCTGGCCGTGTCCTCAGTTCCAGCATCCCATCTCTTCACCAGTCTATCTGTGGCACATTCAGTGTCATGCCTTTCTGCCCTGAGACTTTCCTCCAGTGTTAGAGAGGACAGTGATAGAGACAAGTCTGGGCATTGTGTGTCACCTGGCAAAACCACTTTCCAAACCCATTAATCCAAGTCCTTTTAGGGTCACTGGGACAAAAAGCCATTTTTTCTCTGCTCTTGGTCCTTTCAGCTGTTAGCAATCCTGCCTTTGCTCATTGCAAATTCATGGCTGAGGTCTTTAAGGGAACACAGGGATGCCACAGTGAAAACCTGGCCTTATGCTAGGATTAAAATAGAGATATAGAGGAAGATTTGCCCTTCTAATTGACACATGTCTCTGATCCTGAGCGACTCAGAGCCAGGCTTTCTTTCCTTATCTCACTCATGATAAATGTCTTCTTTTTTAAATTATTTAAATTTGTTTTCATACAGTATATTTGACCATGTTCTCATTCCTCCTCCAGTTCCTCCCACCCACCTATCCATCCAACATTATATCCTTTCTCTTTCTCACACAAAAGATGAATACAACAAGAAGGGAAAATCGAAGCAGATATCTAAAAAACAAACAAACGAACAAAAACAAAACAAAAAGTACACCCCCAAGAGGAGCTTATTTTATGGTGGCCTACTACTTTTTGGCATGGGGCCTGCCCTGGCATATGGTTGATATACCCAGCGACACTCCATTGGAAAAAACAGCTTCTTGGTTGAGGGTGGGACTTTGTGTCCACATCCTCTTCTCAGTGCTGGAATTTTGTCTGGTTTGAACCTTTGCTGGTCCTGCGTATGCTGCCATAGCCATGCATTCTCAAGTTCTTTTCTTTCTCTCCCCTGTTCTTCAGGGAGTGGCTGAGGTCCCTGCCATACTTATTCTACAGATCTGTCCTAAGGGTTTCTCTTCTTTTTTATATACATATGCTAACTTTCCCTGCAATACATCACTAAGCAAAACAGAGGACCCTCCAAGACATGCCCATCTTCTCTCGGATGTGCACATAAGGCATGGCATGTGCTTTCAAGACATAGAATAATGCATAGCTTCTAGCTACGGACACTGCTATCCTGCCCAAGGTCAGGCTGGTAGATTCACTTTTGGTTATGCTTTTGGAGCGTGTTATCAAAGCAAACTGGAGCTGCTGAGTCCCCAGATGATGGAAGACAGGCGTGACAATCATACCTCCAAATTAAAACTTCTTATCAACTACACTTTCCCATCAAAATGTCCAGGATAACCCAGTATCTCATCTCCAAGATAACCTTCACATCAAGAAGAGGGGACATAATGCCTGCCATTCAAAGCTTTTGTGACTTGGTAAAGAGTATAGGTTCCCTCTATGTGGGTCTTTGCAACATTAATTTCGGTCCTCATAAATGTTTAAGCGAACAGCAGGTGGGTTGGAGGGCTTGGGAAATAAGTACTCCAAACATCCTTAAAGAGGGGTAAATACCAAAACTCGCCGTCATCCTTATTCTCGTACAGCTGGCTTTTCCGTGAGTCATGGATTTCCCACCACTCCTGGGACCTAGGAATGGATAGAAAGACCAAGAGTGAGCTCTCCCACACTCCTGCCAGAGGCCACAGTGACCTCAAATCACCTGCCGCTTTGGTTTATAGTCTACATGTTTTGTGTGAGAGAAAACTCTGATATCTAGCCTCCAGGATCTGTAGACTATCGTCATGAATGATATCCTCCAGTTCCGTCCATTTCCCTGCTTAATAGCATGGTTTGGCTCTTCTTTATGTTCAGGCAATGCTCCATTATGTATATAGGTCATACTTTGTTTACCAGCTTGTCTGTTGGCGGGTGCCTCGGCTGATCCCATACATGAACAATGGGAAAGGGGCGGGAGGTCGTGAGGGTTGATGAAGTGGGAGAACGATCATAATACATGTTAGACATGTATAAAGGTGCCATAATTGGTATAATTGATATACATTGATAAAAACCATCTTCTGTCTTCAACCATCATCATCTTCTTCCCTCTCCTATCACCGATCTTGAACACAAGAGCTTTTTGTTGTGTCTACCTCGACAGTATCAAACATCATTCATTTACTGACTCTACCTCCTAGTCCCCTCTCTCCTCCCTCTGTTACCACAGTCCAGCCTGCTCTTCCTTCCCTCGTGGACAGCAGTTGGTCTCCCTGAGCACAGCTCTTTCCACTTTCTTCCCTATCCTCCACACTACCCCCAAGACGAGCCCTCCAAAGCAGGTGCTTGATCCTGTCACCTCCCTGCTTACGACCTGTTGGTGTCATTCAATCACTCCTTCAGGGAAGGTCAAACTCCTCAAGGAAACCGCAGCCTGTTCCAGCAATCTCTTGAATAGCTTCATTTCCTTAAAGAGGGTCACCCTCACGCCCACACATATACCACTTTGCTTTCACTATGTTACTCCTGTGTCAGGGAGACACCTCTCAATGTTGACCTGCCACCTCCTACCCTTCCCTTCTCTTACCTAAAGGGTACCCTGTATGAGAAGCTTGGCTAAAGCTCACCTGTTTCACACTGAGGCTCTTCCTTTGGGGTCCCGCAGTGCCAACGACCTATGTAGCTACATTGCTTCTTATTTGTCACTTTAGTCTCTAGGTGCCCAGAGAGCAGTGGCCTTGCCTTCTGTGTAACCATCCCAGGTATCTAACACTCACCACGGCATCTACTCCATGCAATGATTTTGTTTTTCTCTTTTGCTTAGTTAACTAAACTATATTGTTGAATGATGTGTTCTAGAAGCAAGGTCTGGGGTGTGATGTGAGACCCTTCTAGGCAAAAGGCAACAGATGTTCTTCACTCAGCTTGAGCTTCAAAGCCGCAGCAAGCTCCACAGGCTGTAGGCCCCAGAGGCACAAAAGTTTAATGAGATCTCTCCCACAGAGGAGCCCTATATCAAGAGCTCGGGTCACCTCTGTGTCAGGACAGCAAGGAAGAGACCACCACCCAGGCTTCCGGCTGCTGGCTGAGGCAGTCAGATGTGTTATTGTAAAATGGCAATTTTATAATTAAGCGATAATTACATTTTCTGCAGTGTGTAAGGGAAAATAAATGTAGTGTAAATCAATACGCTATTGATTCATGCAAGTTTGCCTTTAAGTGTGTGCGACTGAAATTTCAATTATGGCTGAGATTAGACCATCGGGCTCTTGCCATCCGTCTCCATTCCTACGGAGTAGGGAAGAAATCGACCACCTGCACGGAAAGGGTGATTATGCGGTCCCCTCCGCTTCCTTCTAGCCTGGTTCTGGTGAGAGGGGCTGACCCTTTGCACGCAGGCTGGACACTGCTCTGCTCGAACACTCCTGCTTCGAGGTTCCATTCATGCTCATTCCTGTCAGGTGAAAGTCTAAGCTCCAGGACCACTCTCCCCACCCTGTTTCTTTGCTGCAGCCCAGCTGTTTCCTGGCTGGGGGAGGGGTGTCCTACCTAGTGTCTCTTTTGAAGCACATCCTGTGTCTTTGCCACAGGGACACCCCAAGTTCATTGCCATCTGCCATGCTTCCCCTGAATATGCCCACACGCAAGACCTTTTCCTTTTCTGAGCTCTGAGGTCCCTTGTGGCCTTCACTGGTCGTGGAAGACCCAAGGGAAATATTAACCATTTTGAGTTTATTACCTCTGCTCACCCCAGGGAACTTGCTGTCAATGGTCTGACTTGTGCTACTCCTGTCAGCCAATCAAAATATCCTTTGGGCCCACAGTCAGCAGCTTGGGGTGCTGGGCACGGAGAACTGGGGACAGCTAAAGGTTACTCAGATTTACTTTAAGACCCATAAAGGATAATCCAGGTTTGGGTGCCCAGGTGTGTTAGCTTAGCTCCTTCAGAGGCTGAGGTGGAAGAATGGCAAGTTCAAGGACAGCTTGGGCTACAGAGTGAGTGAAACCTAATCTGAGCAATAAAACAAGACCCAGTTCCACACAGATACTGAAGGGGGCTATAGTGAAGTGGGTAAGAGCTTGCCCGGCAAACATGAGCCCTGTGTGGAAGGAAGAAGAAAAAGACAACGTTAAGAAGAAGGTGAGAGAGGAGGAGAAGGGACAGGCATGAGGGTGATGTCAGGCTAGCTTGGTGCATGACTGCTCTCCCACGTTCCTGTTCCTCCTCCCGTTCTTCAGGGAGTTTCTTAGTGCTTCCAGCTGGGCTTATTCTACAGGTTTCTCTTCCTTTCCCCTCCCTTTCCCTCTCCCCCTCTATTCCTCTCTCTCTCTCTCTCTCTTTCTCTCTCTCTCTCATCCTCCTCCACACATCCCTTCATCTCACACTATTTCCTGAGAGCTTATATGGCCAGGCACACACAGCCCCAGAGCCCACACCGAATCAAGGGGTCTTGCCTCAGCTTGGCCCAGGGAGTCCTGCTGGGATGCTGGCAGCTGGTCCAGCAACACTGGCTGTCGCCTGTGCCTTCCGGACCTCAGTGCACACACCATATTGATTTTCACTACTTGTTGGGTCCTGTTCTGTTTGTCTGACACACTGCATTTCCTTTCTGATCCTGCTCCTACCCCCGCTGGTAGGGAGGCTGCAGCCGCTGGGCTGGGATGCTTTTTAGAGGGGTGCACAGATCTGGAGCAGAATGTGACAGGCCCAGTCTCACTGGTCACCAAGGGAAGCCAATCAAGCATTGCTGCCTCTGTCCTTCTATTGAATGTCCCTCTCGGTCGCCATGGCACTGGGGACTGCCATGGGAGGAAGAGGAGATAAGAGGGACATGGGAGGCACAAAGACAAATATTGAATGTTCTCCTCATAAGCGGAAGCTATGGCAATACGTTTAATTGTTCACAGCAGGCAGTAGGGCACCAGAGGTCAGGCTATGGCAGCTGAGAACGACCAGTCCAAAACCTGGGGGAAGTTGCTGAGTGGATACTCATAGGGGTGTTGAAGACCTAGCTAGTCAGCAGCTCCCACCACAAGCAAGGAGCATTGCAGTATAGGTACACTGAGCCCATATCAAGGGTCAGGGTGAGCATCTGAGCTCTACCTGGCATGAAGCCAACTCTGAGCTGATCTGTGGCATCATCAGATCTGAGCCCCAGGAATCCCTTCCAGGAAGGATGCTTTTATTCTCCAGCTGTCTCTTCCCAAGGGGAAGCTTGGCTCCCATCCTGCCTCTCACCCTCTTTGCTAATCTTGGGTGCATGAGTTCTCAAAGATTTTTGGAAGACAGACACAGGGTTTTACCATTTGTATACACAGCAGAGCACACACCTCATCCAGTGTACATTTTGTGACACATATATGATAGGTGTCTAATAGATGCCTAAAAATGATATTCTGGGTGGATAAGGGTGCCCACAGCTATAACTAGTGATGAACTGGCCAGCCCTGGAGTGAGGATCGCAGTGGGCTAGCCAGACCCTGCCCACCTTCTCAGTGAGAATCTCCACCTGCCCATGTTCCCAGCACTCATACCCATCTCCCCAGCGGCCTCTCCATTCTGTGTTGCCCCAGGGGTTCCAAAGGCGGATGATTTCTTCCCAGCCCCTCCGGTACTGAATCTGTAAGGAAGGAGGAACAGGAAAAGCAATAGTCACGGCTCTCAGGCAAAAGTGGGCAGAGAGCTGAAGTATGAATGCGGCTGCTTTTACCTCCCAGGACTAATTTAACTTCTGACCTCATTTGGCTGCAGCCAGGAGAAAAATGAAAGAAAGAAAAAAAATCAATGTCTCCCTTGCTGCCTGCATAGAGTTGGAATGAGAAAGGGAATGAGAAGGGGAGGCAGGAGATGGAAAGGACCCTTGTTTTGCTCGGACCCCAGAAGGTGCAGGGGTAGCTCCGTTACGTTGGGTGCTGTCTTCCGGAACTGGGTGAATTCAGATTTAACTGCAGATGCCTAGCATGGGATGCTGAATTTGGCTCTAGGGGAGGGGCTGTAGGTCCCCTGCTTCTCCAGTCTGTCACACAGAAGGCGTCGCTATCCCACCTGCCCAGTGTGCATCCCCGCCAGCTTTCCACCTGGGACTGTAGTACGGTCTTGTGAGTGAGAGTCTTATGTGAAGAAGACAGAGGCATCTTTGGAGCTAAGATAGCCAAGGCTAGCCTTTTCATTCCACATCTTACCCCTGACCAGACACTCAATTCTTTGAGAAGGTGGCCTCTAATAACCTAGACCTCCCTTCTTCTTCGTCCTTACTGCAGGGTATCACTTCTAGTTAAAGGGTGGGGCTCTGGGAACATCCGAACAAAGAACAACAAACCATTAATTAGCTCACACTTCTGGGAGCCAGGGGCTCTCAGCCTGGAGATGGGAACCAAAACATGATTGAGTTGTATCTGGGCTATTGATCCATGCTAATACTGTCTAAGGAGATGGAAGGCCCACGGAAGGAGGGAGCTGCCCTCCGACTCCATGGTAGAGGCTGCCGAGAAAATGAACGGCCTATTACTGGGCAAGGAGAAACTGTGCAGATGTCCCAGCCAACTTTCTCTCAGTTCTCTGGGGTGGGTACTTTTACAGTCTAAGCCTTGCAGAGGAAGAAACAGAAGTATAGAGGTGAAGCAACTTTTGTGAGACTACCAGTAGGCAAGCATCAGGCAAAGGGAGAATTCCCATCCTAGTCAGTCCCTTAGGCCTAGGCTGTACATTTTGGAATTAGATATGGATAAAGACATGTGGCTGTGTCCTCAGCCTTGGATATAACCCTGGAGTCATCATGCTTAGGCCCATGTGACCATTGACAGGTACAGCTCTGGAGACGCAGCATGGCACATAACCTGGGCCTTCGCTTGGAAAAGGTCTTTTGTGTCTCTTCCCAGGTCTGCCCCATCTCTCACCAGGATGCACCGGAAGGTTTGCAGTTCCTCCAGATAGCAGAGGCTCCTGGTACACACCTAGGCTCCCATCCTCTCTGACCTACCCCAAGCCTATCCTCAGCTGTCAGCATCTGCTGATACCCACCAAGCAGGGGCATGAGAAACGGTCACCTGGTGGGCTGCAGAGCTCGACGGGCCCCATTTGGTGCCCGGTGGAGTCAGGGGCTCAGTTGGGCATAGGGAGGAGACGGAGCCTATGATTCAGAGGGCTTAGAGCAGGGCTAAATGAGGCATGCAGATAAACACTCACCCCTTGGCCCAAGGGAGTTGCCAGCAGAGCTAGGTGCATAATAAAAAATGCCAATTTCATTTATCTTCCTGTCTGGGCCCTGCCTGAGGGAGGACGAGCAGATTAAAAAGCACACTACATTTACAGGCTGGTTTAATCTTAGCACTTGTGGCTCTGAGTTATAGCCTCTTTGCTCCCGACGGGAAGGGAGTCTCTAACAAAGTCAAATCCCTGAGCCTGGGTGTCCTTTATGCTGTTGCCCAATTGATGGCTAACTTGGCTGTGGCTGGGGGTGTTGAGGTCATGTTCAGAGCTAAGGCCACTCACTGGTAGGGATAAAAATGGCCTGGCTCATGCCTCCCCTGGTTTGACCATCCTCCTGACCTTAGTCAGCCTTTTCAGCAAAGATGTCGCGGGACAAGAGGTAGCCCAGGCTATCTATTCTAAACAGCAGCTCCTTAGATGTATTTTCTCTAATGAAGACTAGTTCCATTGACTATTAATAGTTCTATGCCAGAAAAAAAAAGTGGTTTCATTTTAATGGTTGATTAAAACCAGGCAGCACCAGTGCAGGCATTGTCAGAGCCTTTAAACTGCTAATGTTCACTGCATCTGCAGGAGGCAGAGACGCTGAGATGCACCCTCCACATGTATTCGTTTGCACACCACGTCTCCTGAAGGTGATGTGAGATGTGCTCAGAAAGGCAGAGCAGGAGCCTAGAGGCCAAGTGGTCCTGGTCATCCGTCATCCCAGGTCAGGTGCTCTGTTCAGGGCACTCTCATCCCAACACACATACCAATCACTGATCACAGCTCTCTTTCTCCAATTCTGTAATCGAATATCAAAGTCTTGTCAACATAGAAACCCAGATGGCATGGCTGAGTGATCACAGTTGCCACATGAGATAAACTTTATTTGCAAACCTAAGACTTGTCCACATCTAGGATAGCGGGGCTAGAGGAAATAGGATGTCCACGCGTGTCCAGTGTGATGCTAGTATTGACTGTCAACACTGACAGTTCACAGAGGTGGTTGGGAGGATAGAGGAGAGAGTCTGATGCACAGTTCTAAGGACTGGAGTCTGCAGCCTCCATGAGCTTGCTCAGGGAAATGCCTTCTAGAACTCTCTCATGTATTCTGTGATAGAAGAATAGCAATATCATCTTCTCAGGCCAAGGGCAAATGCGTTCCTTCATGCAGGCAATTGCATTCATCCATTAGACAAGCATTTATTACACGCCCACTGTCTTCAGTATATTGGTGCTGGTTTACCTGTTTGGAGGCAGGTAGGGGACAGAGGAGTTCCATACTGTGAACTAGGGCATGAAACATTAGGGCAACTGGTTTTATTTTGATGGATGGGAGAGATAGATTGGCAGAGAATAGGTAGGACAATTTGAGATGGCCACAAAGAACACTTGACATTCTGCATTCTCTAGTTCATAGGCACCGCTGAGGTATCTGCCTTGGAGTTTAGAACTCTTGTCTCTTAGGGCACACAAGCCATGTTTGATCTCAAGAGTAGTAAGGAATGAAGTATCAGGGAATGCTGTGGAAAACCTTTGGGTAGATGAGGAAATGCCACTACACAGGTGTTTGATGACTGCAGATGCCAACTGGGGAAGCCAAGTGCCAGGCAGCTGTCTCACATGTCGCCATCTTTGTGACCTTCAGAAAGATGTTTCTCCCGTCAGCTCTCAGCTTCCTCATTTTAGAATGGGGGAAGCTGGACGCTGGTAGTGTTTTCTAGATGGATCATACTTTATCCAGAAACCACACACATTTTCGTTCATTTGCAGTCAGTTCTCCAATAGACTGCCCTTCTCCCCCAATGGAGCCAAAAACCATCTGAGCAGAGAGAAGCAGCCGGACTCCTTCGAGCCTCCTTCAAGTCACTGTATGGCTGGGAGATTAAATGTAAGCCAATGAGGTGTGTGTGCGAGCACATTCATACGTGCACACACGTGCACACATGTGTGCATGTGCGCGTAGGGAGTGGATGTCTTATTGTCCACTATAGAGAACAAAGAATGGCTCCTGACCTCTTTTTCTTTCCAAGCTACAAGACAAGGGTACAGAATGTGTCTTGAACTCACAGGTAGAATCTGCTACTCTGGGTGTTAGGTTACCCATAGGCTCATATATTTGAATAACTGGACCCTAATTAGTGGGACCATTTGAGAAGGATTAGGAGGTGTGGCCTTGCTGGAGGAGGTGTGTCACTGGAGATAGGTTTAAGGGTTCAAAAACCTACATCAGTTTCATTCTCCGTCTCTCTCTCTCTCTCTCTCCCTCTCTCTCTCTGTTTCTCCCTCTCTCTCTGTCTCTCTGTCTGTCTGTCTGTCTGTCTGTCTGTCTCTCTCTCACACACACACACACACACACACACACACACACACACACACACACACACACACACACACACACATACCACACACGGATCAGTAAGAAAAGCTCTCAGTTACTGTTCTAGCGCTGTGCCCGTCTGATTCTCATCATGATGATCATGTTATAACCTTCTAAAACCAAGCAAGCCCCAGTTAAACACTTTCTTTTCTAGAGTTGCCTTGGTCATAATGTCTCTTCACAGCAATGGAACAGTGACTAAGACACCCACTGACCCAGAATAACCTGCTTACCCAAGAGAGAAATAAATGCCGTCTTGTTTAAGCTTAGAGGATCTGTCTTCTATCAGTTTGGTTTATATGTCACAAATGAAATGAGTTTCAAGACAGTCAACCTCTCTATTGATTGATCCTAACTCCCTATGGTGTAGATCCCACTCTATGCTCACTTCATAGAAAGCAAAGACATAGAGGAAGAAGGACCCTAGGCACCATAACATTGGAGAAGGAATTGAGACTGCTGGTAGTGGAAGCTATAGGGTGAGAGCAAGAAATACTCTTGTCAGCTACTGGGCTTGCTGCAGGCATCTGATTCTGGCTCCTGTGTAGAGGAACTCAGAGGACAGATACTAGGCCGGCATGGTTACCTTCTCAGCTCCAGTCACTGTGTATGCATGCTGGCTCACCAGCCCATTCTCCATAACCTCGGACTCTTCTGTCAGCTGCAGAAAGGAAGAACAGACAGAGTTCTTTGGAGACATTCAGACAGTAGCACAACTGAATGAGTGAGCCACCACCCAGTAGGAAAGGTGCGTGTGTGTGTGTGTGTGTGTGTATGTGTGTGTGTGTGTTACTATGAGTTACAACTGGAGGCTATTGGGTAAGAGGTCTCAATATTTCATGGCCAGGAGCTACCCACCCCACTGACTATGAAACTCACGGGGCTCTGAGGATATGTACTAATTGCTCCATTGATCATTTGTCATGAGCAAGACATAGCAAAACCCATGTCAGTAGGGTCTCCTAGACCCAACAACACCCCTCTGCAAGGAATGGTGTGACTTGGCCAGTGTTTAAGAGCACAGGAAGAATCATTTGGACAGGGAGCCAGCTGTTTTAGAACAGACTCAAATAATTTGGATGTTATGTAACCTATGAGACCCGCTACTTCTATGACTGATGAGAATCGGGGCTCTTTATAAATATAAAGAAAATTCAGTGGAGCCACTACGGTTGCTATGGTTGCTTTCTCTAACACCTGGCCATCCTTCTGGTCACTCTGGGTCACATGCTGCTCCTGGTCAGAAGGGAGCAATACGCAAGGATTTGGTGGTCAGCTGCATTCAGATTGTGCACTGTAGCTGTGTGACTCTGAAACTTCGCTTAGTTTCTCTGAGCTCATTTCCTTGTCTAGGATATGAATTTGGGATCCCTGCCTCAGAGAGAAGATACAGATGGACACTTCTAGGTGAAGAGAAAACTGCTGGGTACCAAGGAAGCCCCCATCTACTCACCCACTTTGGGGTGGCACAGGCCACCATTGAGCCGGTCTGGACTGCGGTCTTCACTACCATCAGTAGGTCAGAGGGAGAGGAGTGCAGGTTGATCCTGGTGACCACTCCTCCTGTGAGGTCCACCAGCGCATCAGGAAGGTAGCCATAGTGTAATTGGGAATACGAGCCTAGCAGCCTGGGGAGGGGGAGGTCAGGTTACTCCTGGAGCAAGAGCTTGTGCATCCACCCTGTGCATGTTCCCTATTTGAAGGACTTCTCCATCTACCGACCTGATTCTCACCATCAAAGAACTCACAATTAACAAACCCAAGTTCAACCTAGCAATGAGCAGCCTTTGTTCTCACTCTGGGAAAACTGATTCAGAGCTCTTGCTTTTATAACACCCCTCCTCTTCATGGAAATTAGGAGGGAGAAAGGCATTAGTGAAGTCAGCACAGGAAGAGATAAGTCTGGGCACACATACCCTTAGATCTCTACTCTAGATACCTCTCCCACTCCCACAGCCTTTGGCCTTCTGCCTCTGTGTTTGTGCCTCAGAAATACCTAGGTTCATTTCCTCAGCCGTGCTTTCTTCCTGCTTTTACTTTAAACCTCACCAATTGAAGCCTGATCATCATTCCCTAGCTTGTGATGGCAGGACTTGGCTTAGCAGTTCTGAGCCTGTTTCACGACTCCATCACACACTATCAAGGTTCCATCAAAACCTGGAAGGAATCGGTTTTTTTCTCAGGCTCCCTTTGCTTATTGGAGGAGCAAGACATTTACATATGCCTCACTGAGTCAAGCAGCATAAGCAAATATGGGCAGCATAGAGAAGGATCTCTGGCTGTGGCCAGCATCGTGAGGCACAACGGTCTTTGTCTTCTCCTCCCTGCTCCAGATCTGTTCCGTCCTCTACATCGGCACTTGGCATCAGGACATAATCTCTTTAGAAGGGATTGTCAATGATCACACGTCAATGACCTCCTAAGGTATCTACTTGCTACAAGAACAGATAAATAACATGGGAGGAGACAAACCAATCCCAGCCTAGGTGTCCTTGACTCTGAGTTGAGGTTCACACAGGTAAAGAGAATGTCAAGGGTATTTGTAGGAGGAAATATCAAATTGGAGAGGCTTCTGGAGCCTGTGGATGGATGGATGGATCTAGAAGGATGGACAGTGGGGCTGGAAGAAGTCTGTGGTCACTGGGAGAAAAGGCACTGGAACAATTACTAAAGCTGGGGCCAGAGTGTCAGACTCTCAGTGGTGAATTGTAGGTTCCTGAACTACAGTCTTGGCAAGTCTGTGGACAGTCTCCCAAATGTAGGAGCCTCCCTCTGTCCCTGCCAGATCCCCGTGCAACTGTCTCCCATTGGCAAGCAGATGCCAAGACTGTCATGAGTGATGATCCTACCCATGTTTCTTTTCCTCGACTACTATAAAATAAAATTAGAGTCCAGACCTGGGGCCATTCTCCCTCCTGTCTATAACAAGGTATTTGAATTGGAGATGACCCTTCCTATTTTGTTGTTGGACTTGCTACCTGATATGGTAGGGTGAACTGGGTCGCACTGGCACCCGAGACGCTCCTCTCTCATCCTCTTTCTACCTCAGCCACTGGCCACTCTCTTCCTCAAACTACATAAAGTGCCAGCAAAACCATATCAGCAAATATGGGTCATGTGGCCACTGTGTCCCAAGCACACATGCCAAGGGTGGCTTAGAAAACTTACTAAGGAAACCTAAGAATCTACAGACCAAAAGAGCAAATCTACAGGGACACTCATGTGACACTTACCCACATTGTTTAAAATAAGTTCTGATCTTATCCCTCCCTCACCTCCCTGTGACCCTAGGCTCTGATTGGCTTGAAAGTCTTTATCTCTGAAGTGTTTGCTCAGCCAATGGCACAGGTTCCCTTTAATCAGGGCTATGCCCACCTAGGTCTGAGGACTTGGCTGTTAATGTCACATGTCTTTATTGAGGACAGCAAATTTCACAAGGACCATTCCAGAATCTGTTAGTACTTTACTGCACAATCCATCCTAACTGTGATCCCTTCCAGCTCTAAGCAGAATCCACAAGGTGGTTGCTCCACAGAAGCACCTGGGGGTTTTGACCCCTCTTCACTGAGGTACCCCATCTTGTTGGCTCTGGGCTTTATATGAGATCTGTTCCCTACATTATTCTGCTGTTACCACATGCAATGGAAGGGCCCCCAGTCTATTCTGCCACAGTCAGCACCCCTCCTCATGTCTTTCGGATCCTTCTCTCAGTGTTTGTCTTCCATGATGGCAAAGCCTGTCCCAGTAGCAGTAGAAGGGTATTTTGACAAGGAACTTTTTCACAAATGCAAGCTTATGGAGCCTTCTGAGCTGACAGGGAATAGGAGGGAGGGAGGGAGAAAGGGAGGGAGGGAGGGAGAAAGGGAGGGAGGGAGGGAGGAATTGAGAGAGAGAGAGAAAGAGAAGGAGAAACACAGAGAGAAACAGAGAGACAAAATGAGAGAGACAGATGAAGAGAGAGACAGAGAAAGAAACACAGAGGACAGATGAAGTGAGAAATAGAGAAAGAGAGAAACAGAGAGGCAAAGAGAGACAGAGAGATAGATACAAAGGGAGACAGAGAAAGAGAAACAGAGAGAGAGATGGAGAGAGAAAGAGTGAGAGGTGCTCACCACACAGCTGTCACTTTTCTTTGTCACCTGAACTTGAGGAATTCTGAGTGAGCCTTGTCCTATCCCTCACTTCACATCATCTTGGGGAAAGGACCCTCTTCACGCTTTGAAAGAAGAATCTAGGTGTCTAAGCCTCAGCCCTACAGGAGACTGAGTTGCTGAAATTTTTACCCACAGACAGTGCAATGTCTGATATGAAGCCTGACAGACCTTGTCCCAATCTCCTTAATCTCCAAACATAGATTGCTCTGCCTGACACTGGATGATCTGATTAATTTACTTCCAGACTCCCCAGCATAGTGTTAAGTAGGAGTTGGGAGTCCACGTGTTCACTGGGCTGTTTCTATGACCTCAGAGGCCGAGTGGCCTCTTACAGAGACAGCTGTGCTCTCCACGTTTGTGTGGGGGTCCCTGTGTCAGACACCAAATCAGAAGCCCAATCTCCTCCTGTGGCACTGATAACAGCAAGAACTGGCAGAAAGAAAGTAACTTCAGAGGTAGGTGTTGGCTCAGCTTGCTCTGGACCACTGTGTGACTTTGGGCAAGCAATGTACCCTCACTGAGCCTTAGTTTGCTTATTCCTTCACAGGAGGGAGGACTCAATATTCACAGAGGCCTCTACTAGCTCTCTGGCTCTGCAATGCCAGCCTTCACTTGTGTGTTCTGTAACTCTCTTCCTTGGGTTGGTGGGTGTGGGGGCAAAGCTGTTAAATAGCTTTAATAGTTTGAAACGTTTTATCCCCATCTAGATTTCTTTAGGCGGTAGAATGTGAGATTTGGGCCTAGTCTTCCATTTCCTTTCAAGCTGAATGATTGCTTTAGGTCGGCCATTTAACAAAATGGGGTCAAAGTCATCACTTCCGTCTTCGAGCCTTCTAATTCTCCCAGTGAAGCACCAGGCTACCTCTTTGTATATAGGGGGAGAAATGAGGCCCACAAGTGATAAGAGTGGGATCTATCCTGGAAAGATAATGGCATTGTTTGTGTAAGTAGCTTAGCAGTGAATTAACCTCTCAGAACGCCTGCTCTGGTTCAACAGCCCTGGCTATTATCTGGCCTTCTTTTTCCAATACGAATGCACAACTCCTTTCAACAATAGAAGAGAGAAGCAACTTTAGTTTTTCACAAATTGCCTTTAAAAGAAAGAAAGACAGAATACACATAAAGCGGTCCGGAGGAACATCTTCATCTAGATTGTGAACCCAGTCAGGCTGCAGCCCTGTTACATGGAGTACCAGGCATGTGACTAAGGGATCAAGGGATTCAACTGCTTGTATCTATGGTCTCAGGATGGCTTGGAGGCTCAGTTTCTTCTTGGGTGAATGTGGGCCCTTTCAACCCTACAACCCTTTTCTTCTGTTCCTTTTCTCATCAAGTATGTGGGTTGCCTGGTGTCTTTCATCTGCGAGCTATGATTCTATGATTCCCTGCCTCCCTCTGTGAAGTGTTGTTCTCTATGTGTCTGCTTACATACTCCCCTCTGTCCTTCTGTGAAGTGTTGCTTTCTATGTTTGTGCCCATGCCATCCTGGGGAAAGTCTTGTCCATAGCTCCTGTTCACAGGGCTCTGTGCCCACTGAGCCCTGGACAAGGTTGAGAAAGCCAATGGGGACCCAATATTGCCTCTGCAACTGAAATCTTTAAAGGAACAGGAGATAGTGTCAAAAGAGAAGACTGAAGCCAGAGCCAGAGAGCCAGAGTCAGAGAGAGAGAGAGAGAGAGAGAGAGAGAGAGAGAGAGAGAGAAAAAACAGAGACAGAGACAGAGACACACAGAGAGACAGATAGAGATAGACAGACAGACAGAGAAGCCATGAGGCCAAGCTCTTCCATGAGGTGCAAGAAGCAAAGTATTTTGAGGAAGGTGAAGTTAGTGGAAGGGGCAAAGATGAGACTGGGAATCAGGCAGACTGCTGGGCTCCGTCCTTCTTTCCTTCCTTCCTTCCTTCCTCCCTTCCTTCCTTCCTTCCTTCCTCCCTTTATTCATTTTTTTTCTGTCTCTGTCTCTGTCCCCACCCCTGCTCCTTCTTTCTTGCCCCTCTACTCACAACCATTTCAGAATGCTAACTCTGTAATGTTTGCTTCTTCTCTGTTCATATAAAATGCATACTGCAGTGGATATAATTTTCATGCTCATAAATGGCGTTGTATTTTACTACTCAGTGCCTCTTGCCCATTTTGCTCAGAGCTCACCCTCTGAGGATCAGCCTGGGCATAGATTGCACCTGTGGCTTCTGACTGCTGTGAGGCTGTCGTATAGCACATCTACGTCACGGTACCAACATCTCCTGGCATAAATACTTCACACCATGCCCGCAGTGCCATTGGGAACTTCACAAGCCTGTCCTCTTAGATCCCCTCTGAGAGTGCTCTTGCTGGATGCGACATATGCCTGGAGTAATCTAAGAGTAGTCAAGTGGCCTTCAGAACATTTCCTTAGGGCACACCCTGTGTGTTTCTTAGATGCCCACATAGGTCAGTCATTTGGCCTTGCTTTGGCTTTTTCAGTCTAAGAGCATAGAGGGATGCTGTCTTATCTTAAAATTTGCATTTTCTTTTTGTTGTAGAAAGGCTGAATCTCTCTTGGCCACAAGAAGAGTCTTTAGAACAGCACCTTGCTCTGTATAGATGTGCGCATGAATATCATTATACATAATCACTTGAGCCAGAGTGCTCAAGTGTTGGAAGCAGTGCCAAACACGGTGCCTGGCATATGGCAAAATGTTCAGCGGGCATCTGCTGAATAAACAACTCTTGAAGCCCAAGGAAAACATGTGATCTGGGGTTCACGCAAATTCTGAGCTTGTCCCCGAACATCCTGTGTGGATCATAAGAAGGAATAAGTCCTGTTCATCTACCATCCCCCACCCAATGTGATCTCATAGCAGCCACACACGACCCTCAGTTCTTGGACCACAGTTTGAAGTATTTCTCCAAAGCTTTTGTCTGTCTCCTTCTCACTCGCCCTACACATAACTCTTCCCTTGCTGTAGAGTCCTATCCATCCTTCTACCCTCATTCAAACATCAGTCACTCTTCCAGCAGCCTCTGCTTCTCTCTCTCTGTTGGCCAGGGAGTCAGGATCACTTCCCTATCTATCCCCCAGTCAGACTACAAGCAGGATTATAGTCAGTCCTTTGACTCTGGAAGCCTTTGTACCCACTATTAAGCCAAGCATGGATTGAAAATGTTGGAAACCAATTTCATCAGTGCTGAGCATGTATAAACATCCCTTGTCATCATTTCCTAAACAATACAGTGTCACAACTTTTTGCATAGGACTTATGTCATGTAGATACTATATATAATATATGTAGATGATTTTGGCATATAGGATGTGTATACTTTATATGTAAATACTATTCCATTTTATAGAAGGATCGTGAGCATCATGGTTTCTAATCCCCATGGGAGGATCCTGGAATCATTCTCCTTCAGATGCCATATTTCATCTGGATTCTTATATCTGCCTATCATCCATGTTACAGGAACTTAGAGCTGCCTATTCCAAACCGCACTATGTGTCTGTGGGTCTCTCCTCACAGTCCCAGGACCAAATCTTGCTTTGGCAATTACTTATTAGATTGTTTCCCTTGGTAACCAAAGCTCAGATGCTCAAATGCACATTGTTCGTTCATTTGTTTTGATGCAAGGTTTCACTATGTAGTCGGCTGCCCTGGGTATCACTATGTAGATACCCAGGTGGTTCAACGATCTGCTGGCTTCAAAGATCTGCCTGCCTCAGCTTCCTAATGCTGAGATCAAAGGTGTGGGTTACCACACCCGGGGCATTGCTTGCATCCAGAAGGAATTCATAAGCTGCGGGGCCAGCTGGCAGGAAACATCTGTGAGGCTTGCCCACACTTACTTGGCATAGGCTTTCTCCATCAGGCAGGGCCAGAATTCTTGGTTGCCTCTGCGAGGATGCACAAAGCAGAAGTTGTTGCCTACGACAGGCAAGCGGTCATCGATGACTACTTCCACCCACTGACCACACTGCCAGAACTGGAGGAAAGACAAGGATATGTGTGAGGCTCCTGAGCTCCGGTCTCAGCATGCCCTTCCACTGGGATGCCTTCTCCCCTCAGACACAGGGGCTCAGGAATATGCCTTAGTACTGCCAGGCCAAGAGGGAGTTTCTGCACCTTTCTGACCTAAGCCAAAACATTGTTGGACCACAACTTCCATCTCTCAAGTACAAACTCTGTCTGGAGCAAAATCCCAGCCCAAAGAGGATGTGCGTGTCATCGCCAATGACAAAAGGAAAACGCGAACAAGGCAAAAATCAAGAAAAAAGGTGGGAATAGCTCAGGGAAATTGAGGCAGGGAGGAAGGGTGTGTGGGATGTACTTAGGGTTTGCGATTAACTGTAGCCTGGTTTTGACATATCCTTTGTGAGCTTCAAACAGACCCGGGAGACTCCTGATCTTTCTTGCACATACAGGGCAGCAGGGGGAACATATGTTAAATAACAAGAGGAGTGGCAGATACAGGGCTCTGACAAGGCAGGACAGCTGACCCGGAGCTCAGGGCTCCAAGAAGGAAGCATGGCAGACATATTGCAAATGCACCTCAAATAATGAAGACAGAACGGGCGAAGGCCTGGAGGCAGAGCTATGTGGCTGGCTCAGGAGGACTGAACAGTGACAGCCTAACTCTGGCCCTTCTGTCCTCATGTCACGCTGGCCTTGCTATTATATGAGAGAAGTGAAACTGCCTGGCGCTCTTACTGCTTAGAGTACAAACGAGCCAGATGTTCCTCTCCAAAGCAGACTGCTCTCATCTTTAGTATTCAACTCTAAATGGTTCACCCGGGGACGTCAGCAAATGAGGAACATTCATTACCAAGCCAGCATTCTAAGTGTCTTTGTTGGTTTCCATCGAGCTGGGTGGAGCATGAGGACTTGCAGCTCAGAGATGAATTGGATGAAGGTATGTGTCTCCCAGGGAGGCTTGCTAAAGTGGAGCGGATGTGAGCGCTCATCACCCTTTCCAAAGGTGGATGTCTCAGGGTTGTCGCACACACCTGACCACACGCTATCAGATCACGGATGGAGACAGAGACTGAGGTGTCAGCGGAAACAAGGAAAAGGTGTTTTCATGGTCATTAACAAGCCAGGGCACTGCAGCTGGCTGGGGCACAACTGGATGAATGTTCCTCCTGAAGCAACCAGCAAGCTGTGTTGGCAGTAAAGTTTGGGAAATAAGGATGCTATTGAAGGCCATCAAGGAGAGTTAAGTGCGGTTCCCAAAGGGTAGACAAGAAGGCCATTCATTCAACTTTGGACTAGTTGCGTATAGATGGAGTGGATAATGTCCAGTTGGTAGAACTGTGCCTGGAACTTGGTTTCGCCTCTTATTATCTTATAACCATCACAAGGCAAGGTACTCACTTTACCTTTAGTCACTTCCCATCTGTCTAATGACGATAAGATAGAAGAATTACCTAGAAGGCTAAGACTGAGAGACAGTGTGGTTCCGAGGGACTGTGATTTATGACATTTTATGGCTGTTTTGTTTAGGACCCAGAATGGTGTCATGGCAAACAAGGTGCCTTGGGACAAGGGGGCTATTATGGCCACTTTGTCTTAGGGACAAGGGGGCTATTATGGCCACTTTGTCTTAGATGTCAGTCAATATCATCTCATTCTTCTCTCACTAGCAGGGCCGATCAAACATGCTTTCTCTATGCAAGGAGAACACCAGAGAGGATGACTGTTGCAAGGTAAGCGTGTGAGTATGTGTATTCAAGATAAGTATTGATAATGTGTATACATAATATTCAATACAGACCAAAAAGTAAGCTGACTAGTGGTCAGAAATGTAGCCATGGCTTGTGTTTTCTAGAAGACAGACATATGGATAGTGCTTAAACCCTTCAGAAAGCATGCAGGTGACATTTTTCCAGTGCCATGTGTCTGACAGGGAAATAAGAATTTTTCCGGCCAAAGCGTCTGAGGTACATGGGCACTGTGTTTTCTAGAAGTAGACTCTATCATAGTAATAGGAAGAGACCGACAGAGGTCAGCCCTGTAGTTGATCCTCGGGAGTTTTTACTATGTGTGTGTGTGCGCGTGTGCATGTGCGTGTGCATGTGTGTGTGTGTGTATCACAGCATGTATGCAGAGGTCAGAGGACATGTTGTTGGAGACAACTTTCTCCTTTCACCCTGTGGGTCCTGGGGATTAAATACAGGCTACTAGACTTAGGATAAGTGCAGAGGCAGGGTGACAAAGGTCTTGGGGTAATTGTCTGGCTTTCTTTGTTACCTAGAAGGGCAGAGTATGTCATGCTGACTATCTGGTTATTGTAACCCAAGGCATGGCCCAGCAGTGCTGGCAGTGCTATGGTGAGCCTATGCTCAGTTCAGTTCTGGATGTTCTACAGTGCTCTTACTGTAGGTTTTGGATCACTCTCGGCAGCACCGCATCACTAGGGAGCCTGTCAGAAGACCTAGTATTGTCTAGCTGGATTTTGGGAAGTGAGGAACAAAATCAAAAGGAGGTACAGCAATGATGGAGTGAAAAGTAGCAAAAGAAGGAGGCTGGTCTAGGCTGAATGTCTCATTCACCCTCCGGGAAGAGTATGTGTGTATTATACATGTATGCATTTGTGCATATATGCGTGTATGTATGTCTATGTATGTCTGTGTGTGTGCATACTGCCATGATTGAGCCATCTCCCTAGCCTAAGAATATTTCTTTTAGTTTCGATTTTAAATTTTAAGTGTGTGTGTGTGTGTGTGTGCGTGTGCATGTGCGTGTGCGTGTGCGTGTGCGTGTGCGTGTGCGTGTGTGTGTGTGTGTGTGTGTGTGTGTGTGTGTGTGTGTGTGCAGGTGTCCAGAAGATGACACCAACTACCCAGCAACTGGAGTTATGGATGGTTGAAGCCATTCATGTGTCTGCTAGGAACTGAACTATGTCCTCTGTAAGAGCAATATGTGTTGTCAACTGATGAGTCATCTCTCCAGCCCTCAGGAGTAACTTTAGAATCATACACATCTGAACGTATCCTAGAGAAATTTCTGAACTCCAGGGAGAAACAGTCCTTTAGAGCCTTAAGGTTTGATAGTACAGTGTCACCAACACTGGACTTTTCTACAACAATGGAAATTATAAGTCTATGGGACAATGGGGATTTTGAGGAAAAGCAACATGACAGAATAATCCAGTTCCAAATAAGAAGCCCTTCACTGAGACCAGATGCATTCTCATGTAACTTGATGATGCAAGGGACTACTTCTCTCTGGTGAAGGTAAATAAAACCTCATGGTCAAAGGAAATGAGGGCAGAAGAGGTTGCTAAGCAATAAGCGTTGAATGTTCCTTACGAAGCATACCTATATCAGTGACAGTGAGATTGAGAAGGCATAAAGAAAGACCTAAGAGGGTGCATTTGCCTGCGTATATATCCAGTCAGAGGACTCTGCTGCAGTAAGTCTTCTCCGTCTACCCTGTAGGTCCTGGGTCTTGAACACAGACCATCAAGCTTGCTTGACTCTTACCTGCTGAAACGTCTTGTTGGCCCACACACAACAACATATTAACAAGAGAATCCCAGAAGCAGCTTTAAGACATTGTATTGAGAAACAGTCCTGCTGATAAAGTATAATTAATAGTAATAATAAAATGATAATAAATATCTGTGGGTGTGAGGACAAATGTTTAAGATTGTTATAGCTAGGGATCGTGCTGACTTAGTAAAGAGGTGGTTACATATTTTCCTCCAAGACAACTGACTTCCCTAGCACTGATGAGTGAGCTAGGTTTCCAGTACCAGGTACGTTTTCCCTCGTGTTGAGAATGTTTAAGTCCAATTAGAGAGTTGTTGGTTACCACCAAGGTATGTGTGCCACTACTGCACCCTTTGGGTTATTGCGCCATGCTGGTTCATAGGCATCATGGCCGGGCAGGACTGTTGATTGTCCTCCTCCTTTGGATGTTTGCATAGAGCTTTCTAGTACCCTGAAAGCTAGTTCTCATACAAGCAAGGATCTATCTATCTATCTATCTATCTATCTATCTATCTATCTACACTACACACACACAAAAGAAGAAATATCTCCGAGAGAAACATGTTATATAGACTAAATTAATAGCTATAGAAGAGTTAAAGAAGTCATATTTTGAAAAGATTTGCCTGTTTTTTGCTATGCTTCCCTTTTGGTCTGCTGTGCTGAATGTTTGATTAGCAAACATTACTAAAACTTTTTCAAATAGCCAAGGATATAATAGCATCACAAAGATAGTGTAACTCAAACATGGTTTAAAAATAACATAACACAGAAAATAACTCCACACAGCACAGGCGCACACATTCTAAGGAAACTCTTAGCAAACTGGGGCTGATAGCATCAGGAAAGCCCCTTACTAAAATCCATAGGAGTGTGAGTTTGACTTTTGTCACTCTGATTCAGGGAATGTGACAAAGCAAAAGAGGAGAATGATGACTAGGGTCGTGAAAAGAGGAGAAACAACTGCTTGAAGATCCAGATTGAATCATAGATTCAATTCGGTGAGGTGTCCAGAGAGTTTACTATGCAAGAGGTTGTTGCTTCTCTCTTTTCCCAGCAATATCTACTTGGATAGTGGGGAATAAAAGCCAAAAGAACTTCACATTGGCTATACAGTTGTAAAATATTTCAGAATAAATTTAGCAAGAAGGATACAGCACCAATATGAAAACGTAACTGTAACATTTTATGGGCAGGCATAAAAATCAGTTCTGAATAAATAGAAAGATATACTTCGTTTCTGGAAAGGAATAATTAAAACAATAAAAGTGTAATTTTTCCAAATTAATACATAAATTACATGCTGTTCTATTCTACATCACAGTGGCTTTTCTGTTTAATTAGACAAAATTGTTTTAAAATTCCCATGGAAGAGAAGTGTGCAGAGATTACCAAGGTATTTGAGCAAAGAGGAATGAATAACGAAGCAGAACTTATCCTCTCAGATGCTGATCCCCAACCCTGTCATGAGTACCACGGTGTGGCACATGGAAGGCAAGAGCTCAATGTTTGTCACCTCTAGGGTACTAGGTCAGTGTTTCTTTCACTAATTGTTATGTACAAGGGCACAGAGTATGCCCAAGGGACTTTTCTACATCCTGTTTCTACCACTTTGATTTCCACACAAGCATCTCAGCTCTCCTCTTCTCTGTGTATGACTGGGCCGTTAAACAAAAAGCAGAACCATGTTATGGAGGAAGAGGAGGAATACTGACACGCAGATGTCACTTTTATCTCAGGCTCCCAAGCCATTAGAATATTCATGACCTGTAAGAGCTTCTCGTCCTAGGACAGTATACTTGTGGTGCACATACCCGGAAGTGGAAAATCCCAGCGTACTGGTACGAAAAGCTTTGGTTCATCAGGATCTTCTGCAGACACTGTGGGTTCTGGGTCAGAGAACCCAGTGCTGCCAGGAACCAGCAGTCTCCTGAGTGGTGATAAAGCGGTAAGAAGGCAACTGGTCATACCCGGAAATCCCACCCCTTAAATTTTATGGTTCCTGGATACCACATCTTGCTAAGATTACAACACAAATATCAATCTGATCTCTTTGAGGCCAGAACATTGTCAAATTATTTTAAATTTCGGAATATCTTCACATACATAAAAAATTATATGGGAACGAGACCCAAATCTAAATATAAATTCCTTCATGTTTCACATACATCTTCCTCATACTCATTTCTTATTTCTCCTTCCATTCAGACTTATTTTCCTTAAGTCTTATTTTTCACACCTGGGTTTTGACTGTGACCATCCATGTGAGATCAGGTATATAATTTTCTCTTTGTGATACCATGTAGTATTGAAAAGATTTTCAGAGTTTGGAACAGTTAAAATTTGGGGGTTTTGAGCTAAAGATAGTCAACCTCTTCTGAATTTTTGCCCAGTATAGGCCCGAGGGAGGAAAACTGGACAATAAGATTTACTGAGCCAGTTCCAAGCAAGATAAAAAAGAGGTGCTATGCTGGCGGTGTAGGTATTAGGGGAGAGGAGTAGGGCATGGTCTGGTGAGGAATGCCAAGGAAGCCCCAGCTAGACTTTGCCAATTAAGGGGTTCAACTTGCTCCTTGATTCTTTTTCCTAGAATTGCCCAGGGCTGGCATCATAGCATTAAAAAAAAATCACTGAACATAGTCAGCTATGATACTTTATACAATTGTAGAAGACACTGCTATTTTCCTTAGCTAGTGTTTGCCCTGTTTATTCCTATCCAGGGGACTCTCTAGCCCATGCAGTAGTTTACTTCATTTCCCCTGGAGGGATTACTAGCTTTGACCTTCTCCACAGGTATCAGTGTGAGCCCTTCCAAATACTCGATTTTCCTCCTCTCAGTCTTCTCCCTTACTACCAACCCCATCAATTTTCATGCCAGCTCCTGTGCTCAGAGCAGAAATCACAAAGGCACCCTCAGACACCTTTCTCCAGTTAGAAAGCCCAATGAGCAGATTGCAGGCTAGTAGCAGTATACAGGGCAGTATAGATAGATGGTAGCTAGATACAGGATAGGTATCTATGAACTTGGCTTAAGACCATGATTTCTCATTGAAAACCAAGGCAAAAGGCAGGATGGGAGCCATGGAGTCTTACCCGCTCTTCCTTGTTGGATGTCAAATCTGCTTACACCTTCCAGAATGAAGTAAGGGGGGCCGAAGGATAAATCCTTACAAAAGACAACGAAAAGCTGTGAGTTTCTTTCCTCCTTTTCTGCACCAGTGTGGTATCAACAATATCATTCACTTTGCCCTTGAGGGATAGAGGTTAATCCTTAAATAGGTGCTTAAAATATGAATTAGGAAACTTTCCTTTGTTCTTCAGGTTTTATGGCTCTCGGGAAAGCAGGTGTCAAAGGGGCGGGCACAAGTTAGGCAATAAACACACAAAGAAACCAGCAAAGGAACCTCATAAATAAGGTCTGAAGATCTTTTTATCAAGTACTCTCAGATGTTCTGCTCCCAACAAGCCTGTGTTTTATTAGAAGGTTATAAACAAATAAAAGTGAATGATATCCACTCATCAGATGAGACTTTGAGAAATATCAGGACTTCAGGTTTTCCAAGGAAAGATTCACTGGGGAAACAGCATGCCTCAGAGATCAGCTTTTGCCCACCCTGCCCCTAGCTACTCACAGACTGAGTCTGGGGAACCTCTATCCTTCCCTGGCAGCTAGCCCACACACATTTGCTGGACACTGTAGAGGAATACTATAGTGTCAATGTGTGACAACATCTGGATGAGTTTGGAGGACTCACAGCAGATGTGTGTGTTATGAGAAGTCCTCAGTGGGACCTTCAGGCACTTTCAGGTCATACTTGCATAAAGCTATGGCTCTCACTCCAGGGCCCATCAGCCTTTTGGATTTGCTTCCTTCAAAGAGCCCAGGAGTTTTTCTCTGTGACCTCTCTGTGTGGCTCTTAGTCTATTGTTTGGATAATTTGGGAATTGTTTTGCTATTGTTCCCTTTCACACTGACACAAAGTCCTCAGAGAGCAGGGTCTTTGCAGCCCTGGAAGGACAGAGAACTACACTATGTGCAGCCCTTCAGTCCTTCAAGCACTGCCAGGGCTTCCCAGTGACAACATGGACCAAGGACATGCGAAGGTGCACGAGCCTGCATTTTGTCAAGTAAGGGTATCTTCATAGCAGCTTTCCCTTGCTTCATCAACAGTGAACTGACCCCATCTGATGCCAGGAGAGGCGATTTGGCTGTCCTATGGGGCCTCTGTTATAAGCACGGGCAGAGTATACTTAGAAAGGTCTCCAATTCACATAAGCAGCAAAAGCTGCCCTGAGGGGCCATGTTTCTGTACACTGGCTGCCGAGTGGGGGCACTTCAATGACCATGGCTTGTCACTTCTATTAGGAAAAGGGATTACATGTCTCAAAGGAGGTCTACTATCTGAATGAAAACATCCAGTTCTAAAGCCTACTCACAGGAATAGGAAAAGAAGGTGGAGCCCGGGATGTAGCTCAGTGGTAAAATACTTGCCTTTCAAGCAAGCATGATGACCTGAGTTTGGTCCTCAGCCCCATGTTAAAGGCTACTCAATAGAAAAGCATGTCTTATACCTTAAACCTAGCCAATTGCCAGGGGCTAGTGAAGTCATGGACCTTGGAGAACCTACAACCACCACTTTACTAAACCATCACAAACCCTAACTAAATATTTGTCCTTGTATTCACAGATAACTATGGTGCTCATCCCTCATCAAAGAAACTTCTCTTTGCAATGGGTGGAGATCATTGAAGAAAACCGCAACTCATCAACTCATCAAAATGCACAACAGGAGAGATCATGTGGTGCCCAGTTCCAAGGGATATATCTGTAATACAATCCCAACACCTAAGGCTCAGGGATCACTGGGGGGAAGAGGGATGGGAAGATTATAAGAGCCAGAAGAGGAAGTTTGCTGTGAGACCGTATCTCCTAGAATACCAGAGAAACTACAACTATGAAGTCTCCTCAATATGGCTGACTAAACATGAACTGAGCAATGATGGTACCAATAGACATGTTAACATGGAGGGAGGACAGGTCATGAGGTCCCCAAAACACTACAGGCAACCAAGGAATGCTGAGAGTGGGAGAAATAGTCTTCTACAGGGAAGAACTGCTTATCCAACACTGAATGGTAAATCATAATGTATAAGTAATATTATAGGATCGATTAGGTTGCATTTATATTTCTGGAATATGTATGTGTACAATAATTAAAGAAAATGCCTTGAATTTGAGAGAAAGCAAAAGGAGGCACATGGAAGGGGATAGAGGAAGGAAAGAGAAAGGGGGAATGATGAGATTGCATTATGCTTTCAAATATTAAAAAATACTCTTGTTATAAAAATATATAAATGTAGGTAAAATATATATAGTAAAAAGCCAGATGTGGTGGAGCCTTCTCCTAATCCCAGCACCAGGGAGGCAGACACAGGTGAATACCCGGAGCTAGCTCACCAACTAGCCTGGCCTACTTGGTAAACTTCAGCTGAAAGTGAGAGACCTTATTGTAAAAGTCAAGGTAGATAGATGGTGGCTAAAGATGGAGGACAGCTGAAGTTGCCTCTGGCCTTCATGTGCACATATAACAAGAGAAGGTAGAGAGCATGGAGGTTTGAGGCAAGAGCATGGCCCATCCTGTAGTTATCTTTATCCACTGCTCTGCTCTTCTGCTGCTGCTCCATTGGCTTTCCCATGACTTGCACCGGAAAGTGTTGTGTCTCAAAGGTTTCTGCAGACAGATTGCATATGGAATTTCGCCCTGACTTTTCTCCTCAGGTGACCTGGAGATCTTGAACACTTCCTTCTTTGCTGTAGCTCAATTGCCAACATAGTGACAAAATGTAGGGACAGTTGAGAGAATTGGACTGTGAAGCAGGGTGATGACCACCATTTATAACTCATCCACTGAGCACTAGCTGTGGTACCCCTAGGCTAGTCCCTGCAGGCTCCCCACAGACTCACAAAGCAGGATGAGTCCTTCCATTCTGCAAATGAGGAAGGATGTGGAACACTTAACACAGCATCTGACAGGGTGTGTTGTTCAATAATTATTGATTTCTTTCTCCTGTGTGATAGCTGCGAAATTAAAATGGCTATGCTCATAGACAAACCCGTAGCCTCGAATGCATTCATTATTAAACAAGACAGAATCAAACATAAATTAAGCAGTCAATTCATAGATAATAGAAAGAAAGGGACAAAAGTGGGAGGAAGGAAGTGATAAGGAAAACAACCTGTAAGTTATAAAATAAGCCAGAAATACAGCAAGAATAATAAGGTAAATAAATTGTTCTGCTCAGGATAGTGGCTTTACACAGAACTGACCTTTGATAAATAAGCTAAAGAAACCAGAATAAAATTAAAAATAAAAATGAGCGTTGGGAATATAAAAACCCAGCAGGAAATTTTGTGTTAATCAATTGAAAATACTAATAACTTTCTGAAAAAAATTAATGACAAAATGGCTTAAATTAGTAAATTATACCCCCAAATCAATAATCTTGATCAATATTTTTAAGATTTCAAAGGCTACCATCTTAGTATTCCCATTATGTAATTTTCCTGTTGAATTCTCCCACACTTTCACGGGATAAATATGTCCTGTGTAATCTACAGTTTCAGTGTTTAGAAAGAAAGAAAAAAGAAAGAACGGTACTGCCAATTAAGAAGTCGGTGAAGGGCTGGAGAGATGGCTCAGTGGTTAAGAGCACTGCCTGCTCTCCCAGAGGTTCTTAGTTCAAATCCCAGCAACCACATGGTGGCTCCCAAACATCTGTTATGAGGTCTGATGCCCCCTTCTGGTGTGTCTGTTTTTAAAGTCAGTGAAGCTCTAGGCGAAGACAAGCTGCCTTGGGCAGCCTGCTGTCCTAGAGGGACCTCCATTCTCTTGCTGCCTCTCCTTCACCTCTGTCAGATTCTTGAACCAGACAAGTAAGCGTCCCTTCCTCTACCCATTTTCCCTGCTCTAAGCCCTCTGGGACAAGCCACGCTGCTTAAGTAGCCTGCTATCACACGGGGACCTCCATTCTTTTGCCACCTCTCAGTCTACCTTCATCAGACCTGAAGCTCATGAACCATACAGAACTGCAGGTCCGGAACCATACAGCCCAAGAGTATCAGTCAGAGGTCTGCCACACCAGGGCCACTAAGGACCATGCACCAACCCCCTGTCCCTGCCCCCAGTATGGACTCCAACAAGGACATCAAGGGACCAAAACCATCCAGATGGATAAAGGCCCTAGAAGGAACTCAGTCAACATTAGCCAGTGCAACACGACACCTTCAAAGCACAGCTATCGCACTCACACAATCCAAACACAAGAAAATGACCTTACATCCAATCTTATACAGATGATAGGGGTCTTTAAAGAGGAAATAAATAAATCTCTTAGAGAAATACAGGAAAATACATTTAACAGGTGAAGGAAGTAAATAAAACTGTGCAAGACCGGAAAGTAGAAGTTGAAACGACAATGAAAACACAAATTGAGAAATTCCTGAAGCTGGAACACCTGGGGGAGAGAACGGGAACGACAGGTGCACGCATCACCAGCAAAACACAGGTGATGGAAGACGTCTCAGGTGCAGAAGACACAGTAGAAGAAATTGATACGTTGGTCAATGAAAGTGTTAAATCTAAAAAATTCCTGACACAAAACATCCAGGAAATCTGGGATAGTGTGAAAAGGCCTAACCTAAGAATAACAGGCATAGAAGAAGGTAAAGAGTCCCACCTCCAAGTCCCAGAAAATAGTTTTTCTAAAAAAACTTTTCCAGCTTAAAGAAAGGGATGCCTGTAAACATACAAGAAGCTTATCAAAACCCAACTAGACTGGACCAGAAAAGAAAATCCTCATACATATTAATCAAAACACAAAATCTATAGAGCAAAGAAAGAATACTAAGAGTAAAAGGCCAGGTAGCAAACAAAGGCATACCTATCAGAATGACACCCAACATCTCAACAGAGACTCTAAAAGCTATCTATCCACAAATCCAGACCTATAGAAAATACTAGAAAACTCCAACCAAAGAAAAATGACTATATCCAAGAAAACAGGAAATAAGTAATTCCATACCAACAAAAACAAGAAAATTGCACACACACACCACCACCACCACCACCACCACCAACAACAACAACAACAATAGCAAAATAACAGGAAATAACAATCAGTAGTATTTAATGTTTCTCAACATCAATGGACTCAATTCCCCAATAAAAAGACACAGGCTGAGAGAATGGATGTGAAAACAGGATCCATCATTCCACATACAAGAAACATACCTCAGCCATAAAAGAGACATTACCTCAGAATAAAGGATTGGAAAAAAGTTTTCCAAGCAAATGAACCCAAGAAGCAAGCTTGAGTAGCCATTCTAATATCTAATAAAATAGTCTTTCAACCAAAATTAATCAAAGGAGACAGGGAAGGACACTTCATACTCATCAAAGGAAAAATCTACCAAGATGATATCTCAATTCTGAACATCTATGCCCCAAACAAAATCACTCACATTTGTTAAAAAAAAAAAATCCTAAAGCTTAAATCACACATCGAACCCCACACATTAATAGTGGGAGACTTCAAAACACCACTCTCACTAATTGACAGAACATCCAGATAAAAACTAAACAGAGAAATGATGGAACTAATACACATTATTAATCAAATGGCCCTAACAGACATGTGTAGAATATTTCACCCAAACACAAAAGAATAACCTTCTTCTCAGCACCTCATGGATCCTTCTCCAAAATTGACCATATAGTCAGTCACAAAGTGAGCCTTGACAGAGCCAAGAAAATTGAAAGAGCACCTTGTATCTTATCAGACCATCAAGGATTAAAGCTGAACTTCAATAAAGACAGAAACACTGGAAATTCTACACACTCTTAGAAATTGGACAACTTCCTACTCAATAATATCTGTGTCAGGAAAGAAATAAAGAAAAAAAAATGAAAGACTTGGTAGAATTCAATGAAAATGAGAGCACAACATACCCAAATTTATGGGACACAATGAAAGTTGTTCTAAGAGGAAAGTTCGTAGCTCTGAATGCCTCCTTAAAGAAACTAGAAAGTTCTCATATCAGTAATTTAAAAGTACACCTGAAAATTCTAGAAAAAAAGAATCAAGCACATCAAAAAGAAATTGAAGGTAGGAAATAATCAAAATCAGGGCTGAAATCAATCAGTTAGAAACAAAAAGAACAAAACAGCAAATCAAAAAAACCAAGAGTTGGTTCTTTGAGAAAATCACCAAGATAGGCAAATTAACAGAAAGACAGTACCCAGATAAAGAAAATCAGTTATGAAAAGAGAGACATAACAACTGACACTGAGAAAATTCAAAGAATATTAGGTCTTACTTCAAAAATCTGTAGTCCACAAAATTGGAAAGTCTTATTGAAATAGAAGATTTTCTAGATAGATTCCACTTACTACAGTTTAATCAAGATCAGGTAAACTACTTAAACAGCCCCATAGCCCCTAAGGAAATAGAGGCAGTCGTTAAAAATCTCCCAACCAAAAAAAAAAAAAAAAAAAAAAAAAGTCCAGGGCCAGATGGTTTTGGTACAGAATTCTATCAGACTTTTTAAAAAAGAGCTAGTTCCAATACTCAAATGACCCAATAAAATGGAAACAGAGGAAACTCATTCTATGAGGCTACAGTCACCCTAATAAATCTAAACCATTTAAACATTCAACTTCCTACTGAGATGCCTCTTATGAACATTTGTGCAAAAATACTCAATAAAATACCCTCAAACCAAATCCAGGAACACATCAAAGACCACCATCCATCAAGATCAGTAGGATCATCTCAGGGACAAAGGGATAGTTCAATATACAAAAATATATCAACATAACCTACCATATAAGCGAATTGACAGAAAAACAATCACATGTTCATCTCATTAGATGTTAAAAAAGCCTTTGATAAAATCCTTTAGGTATTAGAGAAATCAGTGATACAGAGCACTTACCTAAACATAATCAAAGCAATATACAGTAAGCCAATAGCCAACATCAAACTAAATGGAGAGACGTTTAAAACATTTCCACTAAAAGCAGGGACAAGACAAGGCTGTCCATTCTCTCCCTGCCTATTCAATATAGCACTTGAGTTCTAGCCAGAGCAATAAGACAACTAAAGGAGATCAAGGGGATACAAATTGAAAAGGAAGAAGTCAAAGTATCGATATTGGTGCAGTGTATGATAATATACATATGTGATCCCCAAAATTCTAACGGAGAACTCCTACAGCTGATAATCACTTTCAGCAAAGTTGTGGAATACAAAATTAACTCAGAAAAATCAGTAGCCCTCCTTTACACAAATGATAAATGGGCCGAGAACGAAATTAAGGAAACAACACCCTTTACAATAGCCACAAATATTATAAAATATCTTGGTATAATTCTAACAAAGCAAATAAAAGATCTGTATGACAAGAACTTCAAGTCCCCAAAGAAGATATTAAAGATGGAATGATCTTTCATGCTCATGGATAGGTAGGATTAACAGTGAAAATGGCCATCTTATCAAAAGCAGATTCAATGCAATCCCCATCAAAATTCCAACACAAATTTTTATAGACCTTGAAAGAGCAATTCTCAGCTTCATATGGTAAAACAAAAAAATCTAGGAGAGCCAAAACAATCCTGAACAATAAAAGAACTTCGGGAAGAATCACCATCCCTGACTTCAATCCATACTACAGAGCAATAGTATTTATCATTATTGCATATAACATCGTAATGATACAGAAACAGACTCGTTGATTAATGGAATTGAATCAAAGACTCAGAAATAGACCCACATACCTCTGGGCACTTCCTTTTTAATAAAGAAGACAAAACTACACAATGGAAAGGTGAGAGCATCTTCAACAAATGGTGCCAGATGTCTGCATGTAGAAGAATGCAAATAGATCCATACTTATCACCCTGAACAAAACTCAAGTCCATGTTGATCAAGGACCTCAACATAAAACCAGATACACTCAATCTCATAGAAGAGAAAGTGGGAAATGTACATTGGTACAGGAGACAAGTTCCTGAACAGAACACCAGTGGCCCAGGCTCTAAGATCAACAATTGATAAATGGGACGTCATGTAACTGCAAAGCTTCTGTAAGGAAAAGGATACTGTTAAAAGGACAATCATCAGCCCACAGACTGGGCAAAGATCTTAGATAAACCTACATCTGACAGAGGGCTAATATCCAAAATTTACAAAGAACTCAAGAAGTTAGACACCAGCAACACAAATAATCCAATTAAAAATGGGGTTCAGCCCAATGAACGTGATTGTTGGGGGAGGGGCAATGGGGAGAGGATGGGGAGGAACACCCATAAAGAAGGGGAGGAGGAGGGTTAGGGGATGTTGGCCGTAAACCCGGGAAAAAGGGAATAACACTCGAAATGTAAATAAGAAATACTCAAGTTAATAAAAAAAAAAAAAGAAAGAAAAAAAAAGAAAAGAAAAAAAAATGGGTTCAGAGCTAAACAGAGAATTCTCAACAGAGAAATTTCAAATGACCAAGGAGCACTTAAAGAAATGTTCAAAGTCCTCAGTCACCAGGGAAATGCAAATCAAAATGACCCCGAGATTCTGTCTTACACCCGTCAGAATAGCTAAGATAAAAAACTCTAGAAAAAGCACATCTGTCTAGTATGTGGAGCAAGGAGGACACTTCATTGCTGGTGGGAGTGCAAACTTGTACGACCATTCTGCAAATCGTTTTGGCATTTTCTTAGAAAACTTGGATTAGTTCTACCTCAAGACCCAGCTATACCGCTCCTGGGCGTACACCCAAAAGACGCTCCAACATCTCAGAAAGACAGTTGCTCAACTATGTTCATAGCAGCTTTATTAGTAATAGCCAGAGACTGGAAACAACCTAGATGCCCCTCAACTGAAGAATGAATCAAGAAAATGTGGTACATCTACACAATGGAATACTATTCAGCTATTAAAAATCAAGACATCATAAATCTTGTAGGCAAATGGATGGAACTTGATGATGTCATATTGAGTGAGGTAACCCAGTCCCCAAAGGACATGTTTGATATGTATTCACTTATAAGCAGACATTAGCCAAAAAAAAAAAAAAATACAGGTACCATGTTATACTCCATAGACCCAAAGAAGCTAAACAAGAAGGAAGAAGAAGGAAGGCCCAAGTGAGGAAACTTGAATCTCACTTAGAAGGGAGAATAAAATAGTCCAAGTGGATGGAGAGATCTGGGTGGGAGAGGGAATGGGGAAGGGAGTGGCAAGGTTCAGGATCAGGTATGAGGAAGGACAGGAAAGTTGGTTAGAAGGCCATGAAAATGAATGGAAATCTGAAGCTTTCTGGGGTAAGGTGGTAGGGGACATCTTTAAGATGAGACATGGCCTGGAGCAAGGGATGTGCCCAAGAATCAATGGGGGTGACCTTAGCTGTGATTCATTACATTGGGGATATGGAACCTGAAGAGACCACCTCCTGTATCTAGACACAAACCCCAGTGGAGTGAAAGAGACACCAACACACACACACACACACACACACACACACACACACAGAGAGAGAGAGAGAGAGAGAGAGAGAGAGAGAGAGAGAGAGAGAGAACTTTTAACCCAAAGTTTATCCTGTCTACAAGTAATGCAGTCACAGGGGATGGAGCAGAGACTGAGGGAATTGCCAACCAATGACCAGCCCAACTTGAAATTAATCCCATGAGCAAGCACCAATCCCTAACACTATTAATGATACTCTGTTATGCTTGCAGACAGGAGCATGCTGCTCTCTGAGAGGCTCCACCCAGCAGCTGATTTAGACAGATAGAGATGCCTACATCCACATAGTGTATGGAGCTTGGGGATTCTTACTTAAGAATGGGAGGATGGATTGTAGGTCACAAAGGGGAAAGGAACAACATAGGAAGACCAACAGACTCAACTAACCTAGACCCTTGGGGCTCTCAGAGTCTGAACCACCAACCAAAGAACATACACAGGCTGGACCTAAGCCTCCCAGCTCATATGTAGCAGATGTGCAGCTTGAGCTTCATGTGGGTCCTGAACAACTGGAATGGGGGCTGTCCTAAAAGCTGGTGCCTGTCTGTGGGATGTGTTCTAATAGCTGGGCTGCCCTGTCTCACCTCAGTGGGAGAGGAAGTACATAGCCTCAAAGAGACTTGAAGTATCAAGCTGGGGGAGGGAATATGGGGAAGGAGCTACCAGAGCAGAGGGGAAGTGGAGGAGTGGGGGGAAAGGATTGTGGGATGGTGCAACAGGGAGGCGGTCATGGACTGAGATATAAAGTGAATAAGTAAAAAAAAATTTAAAAAAGAGAAGCCAATGAAATCTTATATATAACATGAGAGTAAACACACATGCACACATATATACACATGTGCACACATGCTGACATCACAGACCAGATAGACTTAGACTAGCTTATCATCAAGTAGAAATGTATGTAGGAATGAAAAAAATGCAAGAATAGTTTCATTTTGGAATTCGAAATAACAGAAAATAGCACTACAAGGGCCAGAAGGAGGAAAATTTAGATCCCTTAGCTAAATATTATGAAGGTATTTGAAAAACACACATCCTTTTACCAAAATAATGGAAGTTACAAGCAAAGCAAAACAAAACAAAGAGAAAAACAAACAGAAAGCAATACCAAGAAGAAGAAGAAGAAGAAGAAGAAGAAGAAGAAGAAGAAGAAGAAGAAGAAGAAGAAGAAGAAGAAGAAGAAGAAGAAGAAGAAGAAGAAGAAGAAGAAGAAGAAGAAGAAGGGGAGGAGGAGGAGGAGGAGGAGGAGGAGGAGGAGGAAGAGGAGGAGGAGGAGGAGGAGGGGGAAGAGAGGAGGAGGAGGAAAAGTATATAGAAAAGTAGTTAGGAACAGAATAGACTGAAATTAATAGCCAACATCAAGTTTCCTAGCAAACAATGGTACTGATTGGGTCAAAGGTGGGCACAGTCTCTACAATTCCTGTCCCCTAAGGGTCTGCCTCATGCCTCATGCCTCGTGCTGGCTCTGAGAGGCTTGACCCTAGTCAGAAAGGGAAGGTAGGATGGGGCATGGTGATGATCCTCAGGCATCTCAGGTTGTACATCTGGCTTTGCAGAGAAAAGCGCATAGAGAACCTGTGTAACTGTGGCTAAGAAAGAGCAAGCTCGGCTTGGGAAAGTCCCAGGTTGGCAGGTGGCCTTGGCAAACCAGGGCAGTGGGGGAAAGGTTTGTGATAAGATCCTAGGACAGATCTGTGCCAAACTACCACAGGGTGGTGACGCAGGATCAGCTGGCGGTTTTGTAGACCTGAGGCCGTGGAGCCGTGCCTTCCACACTTGTGAATCATTAGGTCAGTCAGAGGTAGCATTCAAGATCCAAAGCAATCCTGTGGTGTGAGGCCCGTCAGGGGCAAGGAATCAGGCCCAGAGGAGTTTAGTGCCAGGTCCGTTTGCCACATGAGTCTCTCTTCCCCTCCCAACATCCTAGTAGCTAAAGTCTTTCCCGGCTTGAAGTATTTGATTCTGTGAGATAGACAGAATCTTTGAGGCTCAGAATCGTTAGGTATACCAAAGGAAGTTGCAGGAGTTAATGTGATATGACAATTTAATTGGATCACAGGGAGTCAGTTATCTGGTAAATATTCTCCCTCCTTGTGTGTGTTTGTCCGAGAAGGGGTGGGTGAGATTCCTATTTGAATTGGTGGGCTCAGTAACTCAGTCTCCCCTCCCAGTGTGGGTGGAAACATCCAAACTGATCGACCCATCAAGTGTCTGACTATAACAAAGGGGAGAAAGAATTTGTTCTCAGCTTGAGATGACAAAGTGATTTTCTCTTGGTCCTGGTCAGATGGGGAATCACACCTCTGGGTTTCCCGGCTCTCACTCCCCTGACTTAAGACTTTCCCCTGTCTCTAGGAAGCAAACTGCATATCATGGTGATGCTCAGCATTCATAACTTTGTAATCAATACTTTACCACACATTTCTCCTTGAAAATTCATAAATGGGTTAAATATAGATATATCACTATGTATGAGCATATATTGTCAGTATGGATATTGACAAATCATTGAGACTATATAATCATATATCAATGCTATATGGTATGTGCACACATATAAGTATACATTATAAATTTTGTCATGTATTTGGAAAATCTGAATAATAACATAAGCCACCAATAATCATGGAACTAAGTAACTGTTGAATTAAGTAATCATAATGACTTCGGTCTAGGCAGTAGGTCCCTCTCTCCAAGCCAGGTTTGGATTACTCTCTGCTATATTAGGAATGTAAGAAACCTATATAATGCAAGTCTTGGCAAACACCCTACCTGAAGCGGCCATGGAAGTGTTCTCCATCGTCTTTAGAGGTATCACCCCCTGTATAAGAGCATTTGCCTCACAGTATTTTCTTTGAAGATCTCTCATGAATTTCCCACACAAAGTACTGATCTCGTGGAAGAGATATGGATGGTAAATAGTTACCTTTACACAGCTGTGACTAAAACGCCTGGGGAAAACTCAGAAGAGGAAGGGTTTATTATGGAACCCAGTTCGGGAAGTTGGTTTATCGATAGCCTTAGTAGGAACATGGTGTAGTCACATGGTTGTTGGAGGAGGTTGTTGGAGGAGGTTGTTGGAGGATGTAAACAGGAAGCAGAGAAGAGTCAAGGCATTGGACCAGGCATAAATGTCAAAGGCATGTCCCTCAATGACCTACTTCCTCCTTCTAAGCCCTACTTCCTAACATTTCTGGAATCATCCAAAATACCGCCACCAGCTGGAGATGAAGCATTCGGCACATAAGCCTCTGGGAACATTTGATGTTCAGTCTGCAACACTTAGACTCATCATCTTGTCACTCAGCCCTTCCAGATGGGGACTAGGCTTTTCTTTGGACAGGTGGCAATATAATTCCTTTCCTATATTTTTCCGAAAGAATTCTGATGTGTTGGCATTACAGTTTTTCTTTTCTTTTTCTTTTCTCTCTTTTTTTTTTCTCAATGGCAATTGGCTGTTGGCATAATTACACTGGTACCTTCTGTCACCTGTTACACGATAAAGCGTCTTCACAATTTACCCCACATTCAGATATGCATCTTCCTTTTTTCTTTTCTTCTTCTTTTTATGCCTTTTCTGAACAATATATTTTGGTGAGTCACTTCTAATGAGTGAATATGCCTCCCCAAAATGACTCTGACTAAGCGAAGATGTTTCCTGGGCAGCAAATGCATTGCTCTGGGTGACCATGGCTGGGTCCACGATGAAGCCGTAAGCTGGGCTCCAAGCACCTATGAGAAGATGCTTTAGATATGCAGCCCATTCTTTGGGTTATTTTTTTCCCTGAATGGGTTGAAGGTGGCATCCAGATCCCTTGCTCAATCAGCGTTGATGACAATGTGAAGATCTCCGATCTTCGGTTTTGTGTTGTCCACTATGGCAGCTATAGCTGTACATATTCGTGTAGACCAGTGGTTCTCAACCTATGGGTCGTGACCCCTTTGGGGTTGGTATATCAGATATCCTGCATATCAGATAATTACATTACAATTCGTAACAGTTGTAAAGTACATTTATGAAGTAACAATGAAATAATTTTATGGTTGGGGGTCACTATAATGTTGTTAAAAGCTTTAGGAAGGTTAAGAACCACTGATTTAGACTTACAATATTAAAATTTCTATCTCCACATCACAGTGACCACATTTCAAGTACTCAGTAGACACATTTGACTACAGCCCATAGCAGTGAATGGAGCAGAATGAGTACCTTCATTATTGCAGAAAGGGTTACAGGACACCACTGATTGATTTAGGGGGAATAGTATCATCCACCATACAGGGCTGGGAGAGTAATGAAATGGCAAATTTCATGCACACTCTTAGTATAATATCTCAACTGTGTACATACTGAACAAGTGGATTTATTACTGTCACCCATAGAATAAAAATTCTCCTTAAAGTGGGCCTTCTAAGTACCAAATTTAATTTAGGGGATGCATTACACACACACCCCCATGTTTATTCTTGGCATTATCTCTTACTGAGAGCGCAGGTTATAGGAAACATTGAGAATGACGAATCCTTGAGTTTCCTCCCTACAAGATCACAGGCTGCTACAGAGCCCAGGCTGAAGTGAGGATTGAAGTTGGACAGTCCTTAGAGAGAAACAGGGCGGGTCAGGCTGTGAGAACCATTTCCCTTCAACAACATTTCAGCAGACACTTTATTGGATCATTGTTAGAGGGAAAGAGAAGAGAAAAGAAGAAATGTGGATGTGATAGTTGATCATGACTGCTTGCCCTGATGGAAATCCCATAGGGCCATCATGGAAACCATCCTGTGGGGATGTCTGTGAGGGAGTTTCTTCAAGTGGGAAGATCCACCACCAGTGTGGGTGGAACCATTACGTGGAGATGAACATTGGCATTCTCTCTCTCTCTCTCTCTCTCTCTCTCTCTCTCTCTCTCTCTCTCTCTCTCCTTCCTCCTCCCCTCCCTCCTTCCCCTCCCCTCCTCCTTTCTTCCATCCCCTCAAATCTCTGCTTCATGACTATGGATACAATGGACATAATACAAACAGCCACCTTCTGTTCCTGATGCCATGCCTGCCTGGCCATGGCGGACTATACCCCTAAACTGTAAGTCAGAATAAACCCTTCCTTCCTTACATTGCTTCTGTCAGGTATTTTGGACCATCAACAAGGAAAGTAACAAATACAGCAGATGATGGGAAAGAGGGAGACAGAAAAAAGTTATGGGATAGGAAACAATTTTCTGTGGTAGGCCCAGAAAACTGAAGCCAGGTCTCAGGCTCCTGAGACAGAAAAAAGTTATGGGATAGGAAACAATTTTCTGTGGTAGGCCCAGAAAACTGAAGCCAGGTCTCAGCTCCTGAGGCTACTGTTGAATCTACTGCGTGTGGATGAATAATCCAGGAAGAATAATAGCAGCTTCCTACATGTGGAGTTTCCCCATTGTCTAAAATGAACTAGAATGAGGAGATGGGGCCTCAGAACAAGTTTCGGGTGAACTGATCAGACCCATGATAAGCATCAAGCAAGCTGTAGGGGAGGCTTGACTGAAAGCAGAAATGGGATACAGAAAATGAGAAGAAATGTCTTTTGCACATTCCTTCCCACCAGCCCCTTAGCCCCTAACATTTTTTCTGACCTACATTTCTCTTTGGAAACATTTGCTGATTTTTTTTGAGGGTTGAAATTGAAATTCTCGGCCTATGAAAGCCTAGGAATATTGAGGTATCCGAAAACCAACAGCTAGTGTCTAATAAGTACCTACAATTGCTAGATTCTAAGCATTGCATTTAGTTCCTTCTTCAGAGAGTCATATGTAGTATGGCGCAGGTCTGATTTTCACTCCCATTGTTTTTCATCTATGAAACGGAACAAAGAAATTGCGTAGCCACAGAGAGACTGACTTTCTAGAGGGGTTGGTTCCTGTTGGACTATATGAGGTTGGAGAGTCTAATGGTGCATAAGCTATCGCTGGCAACCCAAAAGGCAAGAATATAAAATATAACATGAGGTCACAATGACACCTTATAGGGGACAATGTATTTTGAGGTCAGGCATTTAGGTGTGGGATTGTTTAGCTGTGCAACTTCAGACTGGTCATTCTTCTCTTTCCACTTTTACAGGCAGAATCAGATTGATGGCAGTCCCTCGTAGTTTTAAAAATTGTTCGAAGAGTTTAAAACCCATAACACTGTGTGTGTCTTTATCTTACCCTGAGGCCTGGGCCTGGTTAGTTGTGGCTCTTGTATGCAGGGCCTTTCACATAGTCCCATCTGCGTGCTACAGTAGTCAGTGATACCACAGTAGTGAAGTATATACCCAGGGTTTTCTCTTGGCTAGCATATGTGGGAAATCAGTCAAAAAAAAGTTTTCTCATTCGTACACATGAGACAGTCACCTCCACACTCACGCATTTATTTATTTTCCTAGGTTCTAACAAACCCTTATTAGGCACGAGAGTTCATGTGGGTAAAAGTGTAGCATGTGGCCTTGGGAGTCGTGATCTCACTCCTGGGTCTTTCTCTCCTTCTCTCCCTGTTTCCCTAGCCATGTCCCCCTCAGTGAAGCTGTATCACCTGTCCAACCCTGTTTTCTTTCTTGTAATATTAAAATCCATAGATGCTGTGAGTAAGATAAGCTATATGGAAGGCTGTAGAAATTATTACACAAACACCAGTATTGCTGAATATGGAAAGGAACACATTAAGAAATATGATATTTGGGAATACATGCTGAAACAAACAATGGCTAAAATATGGGTCAGTCCCAGGGTGTGAAGCATGATGGGAAAAATGAACATGGCCTCTAGTTGCCTTTACTATAGATTACTGGTTTGAGTCGGTATGAGCCATTTCTATTTGCCTCAGTTTCTCCTTGCACCCCAGGTTGAGATGTTGATGGAATTAGATAATTAGACACGCTCAGCCCTCTCTAAATAGGAGTGTTATAAATAAGGTCTCACATAGACTGCTCAGCACCTTTGTGAGGGAAGCAAAAATACTTTCTAAATGAGTTTCATCTTTCAAAACAACAGAGGAGGGAAAATGACCCTTCAGAGTTTCCTTAAATAGACTTTTCCACCTCTGTAGGTGATAAAAACAAAAGAAGGGGGGGACTGAGGACCTACTGCAAAGGGCTGATGGGACCAACCACACAAGACTTATGAATGCATCCAGCTTTCGTGAACTAGCACTGAAACCCCACCTGGTTTCCATTGGTCCTTTTCTTCCCTAGAGAATATGACTGTCCAGCTAAGGTAAGAAGTTTTCCCTTCAGAGCTTGGTGTCTTGAGTTCTCTTTCACATGTGCATAACTAAAATTATTGGTTGCATAGTTTTGGACAAGATAGATAGTCCCATCCTTACCGGGGCCTCATTAGAAATCACCATCTGTACAGCCTACTCTGGTGCTACTCACCATGCCTAGTACAGTGCTTGGCATACACATAGTGCCTGAGAACTGCTTTCACAAGCCTCTGTACTGGTTTCTTGTTTCTTGTTTTAGGCTGGGCTGGCAGCTTTGGAGGAAATGAGGAGGAAGCATCGGGCACCCCAAAACATTTGCAATTTAGTCCCTATACATTTATAAGAGTCCTGAGGAGACCACAGGAAACTTCAGTCCACTGCAATGTTCCCAACTGAGCTTCATGCTTCAAAACTGAGATAGTTCTAGAAGGCAGCAGGGCTCACCTTGCTGCAAGGTAGAGTTAGTGGCCATCTGCTACTGATTGAGGTGGGGGAGTCAGGTGATTCAATTGCCGCCCTGCACAACCACCCCGATGTCACAGGTGTCTGTGATGTCTGAGTCCTTTTGTGGATGACCAAGCCTTTATAAGACTAAGAATGTGATTATAAAAGAGAGAGGCAGAGCAAGTATTTAAATTCCTCCTGTAGTAGAAATGACTGACATGATATATTCCTTTTGAGTAAATTCTGGTAGGTAAGAAGAAAGGAACATAAAGACACTGACACTTGAAGAGAATAAAGGACGACAGACTGATAGATGGGCTCAATTAAGGAGGTGGAGAGACCCTAGAGACCAAGCAGCACAGCCTCCGTAACCATGACAAGTCATTTTCCCAGTCATAGGACTGAGATGTTTTAATCTAGCTGCGGTCATTATCAGAACAGAGTTAGGAACCGTGGTTCAGGCTCTGCCTCTGAGCACAGAGCCCTCCCATTTCTTGGACTGGACCTATGAGTGCAGCAGAGAAACCAGATGAATCTTACTTTTCTTTCCTGTTTGGTTTGAGGCTGGATCACTGTCTTTTCACAAGGAGATGCTATGGAGCACAGCGCCCAGACTCGCAGAGCTTACTGTGCTCCCAGATGGGGCTCCCTTACCTGTGGTCGCTTCCACTCCAATTTTGGAAGGCGCTTTCCCATGAGCAGTTTCTGGCCAATGGAAGATGCCTCAGCAGGGAATGTGTCATCTATAAACAGCTGACCCCTGCTCAGGCAACGATCCCGTAAGAATCTAAAGTCCTGGTTCTTGAACTTGACCACGGAGGTTTCTTCGAGAGACGCTGTGTCATGTGCCATGACTAGCTCTAGAAAAATGTCTGAAGACCTTTCTTTCTGGTGAGAGAAAGGAAAATGATTAATGCCAGAACATTCTGATGCCTCCCAGTTCTATCAGATCTGAGCATAAGATTTCTGCTGTCCCTGACATAGAGCCCCTGGGTGGGCAAGCCTCAACTAAAATTTAATATCCTTACTTCCTGTTCATGTTCAGCTTGGTGTACTGAATTAGTTTCTCATGTGAATCAGAGACTCTGAGGGCATGTGTCCATTTAATGAACATTTATTGAGCACTGACCTTGTGCCATGCACTCTTCTGAACGTTGGCAATCCGAAGATAAATACATCATGATCTTTATCCCCAAGGGGCTCATTACAAAGTGAGGAAGATGAATTAGACATTTCGACAACCGGCTGTCATTCAACAGACACTACTCAATTAAAAATGTGTACAAAGCCCGTGGCCATAAGGAGGAGGTGCTATAACTCTCCTGACAGCCTGGGAGGACATTCCCATAGGTGGTGACATTTGAAACAGGCCTTGAAAGGAGAATTTACCTGCTGGAGAAATGGTGGGGAATTTTTTAGATGGTTGTAGCTGCCCTTTGTAGCAACTACACAGAGGCCACGGAAGTTGTCTTGTGAGGTCATGGGGCATGGGAGAACAGGAAGTAACTTGGAAGGTTTAGTGGGGTTTAGTTGAGGCTGGAATATTTAAGTATTGGAGGGAAATGGCTAGAAAAGGCAGATTGGGAAAGTCAAAATACATGGTTTTTTTTCATTTGTTTTGTTTGTTTGGAGTTTTGTCAATCGCCTACAAGCATGTGCATGCGTGCGTGCATGCGTGTGCGTATCTCAGGGGTGGCATATAAGCTGTGTTTTGATTAAGCTGTAGGTAGGATGGTGATTCTTAAACAAGTAGGTGGCCAGATGAAGGTGAGAATTCATGCAGACTGGAGGAGGTTAGAGGCTGCTGCATTTGCCCTCAGGAGAGACAGTGGTGAAGTGTTAGTGGGGAAAACAGTTGAGGGTAGACAAAGTCCAGGTTTGTTTTATAGGCAGAACCTAGAAGATTAGATGATGAACTAGACATGGAGGAGAGAGGAGGTGGTGGTGTGAATGGCCACATGGGTTTTAAAGTTGGCATTGCATTTTCACCAGTTACATCTCGGATCTGCAATGTGGAACTAGCATTGGGGTCTAGGAACCAATTTATCTCCCTATACAGACGGATTGTACCAAACTTAGAGGGTTTGTGATGGTATTACTTAAGATTTGACCCAACCAAGAAGTTGGTATACAATAGGGGTTCACCAAATTGTCAACATCTAACTTTTTTGAGACATTGTCAATAAAGGTTTAGGATTCTTGTCCAGGAAGCCATATGGTTATAACTGATGCAATCCCACAACATAGACCTCACATCCTCCATCTGTGAAGCTAGCCTCAAATTCACAGACACAAGTTCACCTTATTAGCGGGCCATGAAGAGCAAGTCTTAAAGTCCTGCTAGTGAAGCTTCTTTGGCGAAGGTCTACTCAGATAGCCACATTTCCCACTCACTACTGCTTCCCAGTAAAGAAATCCAGGGAGAGAGAATGAGAGAACACGGGGGAACTCACTTAGAAGGCAAGAACACGAACTGCCAGCCACGACTTGTGAATCCTAGAAAAACATATGCAAACTTAAAATAACTTTGCAATTATCTTGCAGTTACTTGGTAGTGGTATGGCAAATTACCGAGATAGCACAAATTCACAGGCAGAATATCACCAGTTAAGTGTCATTGTTCCAGCACATTCCGAGGGAAATTGTACTTATAATTTTCTCCCAAATAAGATATGAATAATTTACATTGGCATTATTAGACAGAGCTCTGTAAAACTAGCATTGTTACAGATCAAAAATAGTTAAGCCTAGTCAGATCCATATAGTTTAACCTGAGGTTAAAATAATGGGGAAAATATAGGCAATTTGAGCTGTTTTCACCTATTATGATATATGCGTTTCTTCAATTTAGCTATTGGGGAAAAATAAAAAAAAGACCAAAATATTCTGTATGCCTCAGCATCTGCCATGAGGTTATACCGAGAGCCCACAACAAATTAAATAACACTGACAGAGCTGAGGTAACAGCAAGCTATCATTCAAGAGCAGAAAAACAGTGATAGAAATTGCTTGTCAATTCAAGAGAATGGCAGCGACACCCAGTAATGAAGAGGTAGGGAATTGTGGGTTTGCCAACTGTGTGCGTGCTCAGGAACCAGGGAGCCAACACATCATTACGCCTCCTGCCTCTCCACCAAACATTGAATTGGAGCATGTGAGAAAGTCTAGCAATGACCTAATTTTAGCTTATGAAAACCACACTGTAGTTACCCTTAATAACACAATTATGGGATTGCAAGGAAGGAGCCCATAATTGCATGTAAAAATTAAAGTTTAAAGGATTTAGTTTCATTTCTCTGTTAGAATCATTCATAGGTCTTACAAGTTGCGGGGTGAGTCCCTGGCTCATTCTAGAGAGCCCCCACTGCCCACTAGTAGTGGGTGGCCAGACTTCAGGCATGCACATTTAAAAGTCACTCTCCTGATTTGTAAAATGGAGATAATTTCTGGGACGCAGAAGACACTGTGCTATAGAATGTCTAATGCCTTAACTGGTAAAAAGAAAGTGGTCCATGGATGGCATTATTAGTACAGTGACCATTATCATTGAGCATGAATGGGTTATGTAGTGACTTGCTTGTGCTAAAGGGCAGGCTCGGGTCTCAGGAGCCTGAAGGATGCAGGTAGGAGGGTGATCATATCTCTCCTATTTGTTCTTCACTGTTTGCTCATTCACTGTGTCACAGTGGCAGATGGACAGCTGTTGCTGGAGGACATAGGACACTCTGGTGAAGAATCTGTTTTTTTTTTAAATCCTGTTTATTTAAAACAATATTTCTATTATTTTGTTGAGCGTTTCATACACTCTATTTTGATCCTATTCCCCTCTCATATTCTCCAAGATCCACCTCTATCTCCTCCTCATTCGATTCCACAGCTCCTTTTCTGTCCTTTGTACTGAGTCCAGCGCGCTGCCCACACCCACTTGGGTGTAGGGCCATCTCCTGCAGCATGATTGACTGACCAGAGGCTACGCCCTTTATGAAAACTGACTCTCCCTCTCCTGGCAGTATCAACTGCCAATGGCTCCACAGTCGGGGTAACAGAAAGGACAGAGAAGGGGGTTCACTCAGCTCACACGGAGGCACACCTGTGTACACGCACGCATGTGCACACATACACACATGCTTCTCACCTACCGCACCTCCTCCTTTCCAGATTGTTCATCTGTAGAACTTGACACTATTGTCGCTATTATGTATCCCAGAAAGTACCACTCAATTTTCTCACTTGTCACTTTGGAGGACACGTTGGGGTTTCTTTCCTTTCTTCTCTCCCTTAGTTGCCCACATTTTAAGAGGAAGCAAAACAAGAGAAGGCTCGACCACGCTGATCTGAGAAACAGAAAGTGCAAGATACAAGAGCTCTGCCTGCTGCTCAGTGGCAAGCTTGACTGGCTGCTGAAACTCTCCTGGGAACAAGGAAAATGCCACAGGAGAGGTAGGTCAATGGTTGAATGAGTAGAAACTGGCTAAGCCCATGAGTCAGCCTTCAGGAAGGCGTGCATGGGGATTGGGATGAAACCTCCCCTTCTGCCGACCTTAACAGCTATGAATCAGGCCGAGTCCAACCTTTTCTACACTCTCTGCTGAGGTGGAGACTGCTGTAGTCATCTTGGGCTGCAGAACAAAACATCCCAGACTGGGCCCACCAGCAACAGATTTTATTGTCTTCATTCCATCTGGAGGCTAGAAGAGAGGACCAGTTTTGCGTTCTTGATTCCTTTTTATATAAGGCCATGGTCTTTCAGAATTAGCTTCTTCCTTATGATTTCATCCCCAGACACGGTAGTACTAGGGGTGGGTTTCCTCCATATCAGTCTGTATCTGGGTGGTGGGGAACTTAGATCAGTTGGCAGCAGTGGTTAGCTAATTTGACCCAACAACTCTCCTGGCCCTGATTACATATTCTAAGAAGTTTGAAGTTCTGAAGGTACTGGGGAATATTAATTAGGACCTTGGGGTGTAAGGGATGGCTGTCAATGGACATAAAAAGGACTGGCCAAGCAGCACCTAACAGTATTGAGAATAAAAATATTTGAATGAATGGAAAGACGGTGGTTTCTTTAATGGAAGAGATATTTGTTATAACATGTGACAACATAGCTATGTCTCAAAACCATCATGGTGAGTGAAGGAAAACAGTGCAAAAGAGCGCACTCTGCATGAGCACATTTAATTAATGGGATTGTGACAGAAAACGTTCAGTGGTCACATAAATGGAGGGATATGAGTGAATGCATTACAACTTTTCAGGGTGACATTGGTGCTCGCCTTGAGTGTGGTAAGGATGTCACATGTATAGACACCTTCCGATTCCATCTATGTTTGTACTTTAAATATGGAGAGTTATACGTTAGTCGTACCTAAAGTGCTTAAAATTGGGTGCTGTACAAATCATATAGAATCTCCATCCACTTCCTTTATTAATCCCCCAAGTTAACAAGCAACTGTGTTTCCCTTCCCTTCCCGCCTCACGTTAACCTACAGTGTATACAGCCATCTCTCCATTGACAATGGAAATTCTCCTTTGTGCTTTAATGAAATGTTATGCTATAAATACACTTGGCATACGTGTGCTAAGTGTCTCCAGGTTAGAGCTCTTGGAGTGGAAGTTTTAGATGTAGAATACGCATACATGGAGTCCAAGTCAGCTACATTATTTTCCCAGGAAAAGACTCCATTGCGATCCCCTCAGTGACTCTGGCTATTGGCAAGCTTCTCATTAGTATCCGTCTGGTGTGAGCAAATACCAACTCCTTGTGGTCTTAATTTGTTTCCCTGATTAGTGGTAAGATTGAACATTTTTCAATATATTTCTTCTCCGTTTGTACGCCGTCCCTTGAGAAATGAATATTCATATCCCATGCACATTTATCCACTGGCTTGTCCTTCTCATTGATTTGTAGGACTTCTTTATCTTCTTGGCATATGCATCTTTGATTGGGTCTGTGTGGCGCAAGTATCTTCAGTCAGCTTGTGGCTTTATCTTCTTTCAGTGTCATTTGAAGAACACAGCTATCTTCTAATTTACACAAACGTGTTAAAATATCAGTTGGATTTTTATAAACTGAGTCAAATGTTAACAGTTGTGGGTATTAAATATAAGAAACTGTGTGAGTTTTCTTTTTTTAAAGTTGATTTGTAATTACCACTATTTTTCTGATTTAAGGATTTCTAGAGTTCTGTGGCATCTTTAACAAATCTGATGCAGATAGAAGCAACCTGAAATACTCTCGAGGGACACTTTGAGCGTTTAGTAAATAATGATGAAGGAAGAGGAGCATCTGTGTGTGCACATATATGTGCATATGTGTTAGGTGTGTATATATGTGTGTATGTGTGTGTGGTATGTGTATGCATGTGTGTATATGTGCATGTGTGTGTGGTGTGTACATGTGGGCGGGTGTGTGCATTCCTGTCTTTTTATAAAAACTGTTTTGTTTTGTTTTGATAAAAATCTCATCTTGCTCTACAAAGGTAAGGTGCTGACAGCAGACTCGCTTGGTCAGGCTGTGCATCCTGCCAGATGTGCACCATGCAATGTAGCACAGTGAGGCAGAGGCATCACAGTAAACAGAACTCAGAGTTCACAGTCTGACCCAGAGATGCAGATACGTGAGTCTGGACTATCTGGGAATCCCTATACTGTAAGTTTTACTTCAGTAGAAGTGTTGAGGTTTAACGAAGAGCTTTTGCAACATTTCCATCATGTTTAATAACGGACATAAAGGAGAACCTCCACCCAAGTGCTGACAGAATCAAAGCTCTAAATGATCTGAGGACTAAGAGGATGAAGTGTCACCCAGGTGCTCACAAAGCTGTTTTTAAATATGAAGGTTAACTGCATGTGCTCTGTCTTAGCTAGACTTCATTTTGAGAATAATTTGTATATCTAAATTCTTGGTTAAATGGAGCCAAACTATGCTTAGGGTCTGAACACCTACTAAGGCAATGTGTTGCTCTAGATGGAATGGCTCTGATTCTGTATAGAAAGGTGATCTTGGCCCACTGAGATGTTGGATGTGTAACTTTATTACTAGGGGGCTACATTCAAGTGGCCCATTGCTTCTGTCTCTGTTGTGTCCAATCAAGAGTCAGATTTGTCTAGAAAAGCAAGTATTTCACTCTCTGGCAGACTTTTTGACACGCAGTTAGACCCACCTAGAGCAGGGGGTGACTTTATTGAACTTGTATAAACAAGTCATACAGGCTAGAAGCAGGCCAGCCAAGTAGGCAAAGAGCCCAGAGACCATGATTGGTATCTTAACGAGTTCCCTAGGACAAAGAGCACAGAAATGTCATTGTTCCCAAGCCTGGCGTCCTGGTTCTCAGGCCTTCTAGAACACTTCTGTTCTGGGAAAGCAGAGTTGACCATCTCTGGAACTTGAGCAGCTACTGGGTTCTTGCTCTGTCTGCTGTGAGACTATTGTCTACTGTGGGACTATTCTAGCCATATCGCATAAGACACTCTGATAAGCTTGATTTTAATACATATTCTTTCTCTTGGTTTTGTTACCCCAGAGAATCCTGACTAATGCGCCTTCACACACAACACAGGAATCACTAGTCACATGTGGCCCTTGAACTCTTGCTATAAGGCAAGTGACTAACTTTTAATTTGATTCCATTTCGTGTCATTTACATTTAGATTGCATTTAACCGTACCCATCGACGTGCAACTAGTGGCTGCCTTATTGGACAGCACCAAGGAAAAGACTGCTAATGGTGCGAAATGCCACAGAACAAGGAAGAACATGACAGAATTTTCATGGGACTCATCAGACAGAGGAGGATGGCTTCGGAAGGATGCAGATGAATCGTTGCCTCCCGCAGTTCTCTCTCAACTTTGCCCTGCTGGGCTCTCTCCATTCAATTATGTTTCTCCAGCTTCCAATTTTTTTTTCTACCACCAACCCACTCAGTCATTTTCTGCCAATGGCAGGCTCTGGAAAGCAGTTCCCTCAGGCCTCCCAGTGACAGGTGCCTGGGCTGTTCTAGTGCTGTTTACAGGAAGTACTTGAACTATTCTAGCCACAAAGGGTGAGCTCTTTGCATTTTTTTCCCAAGTCAGCTAAGGAACAGGAAGCCATGTTCAATTGTTGCTTGCCCAAGAGTGATGCTCATAGCCCTCTCCTGGTTGGTGTTTTTCCGAACAATGGAAATAAATCTGATGTAATGTAGCAGAACACGACAAAGGACGGCTTTCCCCTTAACAAATCCTCATTTGAAATGGTGCCCAAACCCTGCACGAGGAGCGATCTATTTCCCACAACAGTGTTACAGCAAAACCCATTACTAATTCCACAACTCAAATTAAAACTAACAGAGCTTGAAGGCTGGGGCTGACACTCTCTCTGCTGACAAGGAACAAGGAAGGGTGGAGGAAGGAGCCGGCTCACTCTCATGTGTGTGTGTTTAATTACACTGTTTAACACATGGAGAATAATTTAGTCACCAGAGTGGAGAAAATAAGGCACTTAACTGCTCTCTGGTGGAAAAACACCCGGAGCAAACCACTTTTAGCTATATGGCACCTTGACATACCTCAGAGCTTTGGGAAGAGAAAAGAGGGAGGGGAACAAGAGGAAGAGAGAGAGGAGAGAGAGAGGAGAGAGAGAGGAGAGAGAGAGAGAGAGAGAGAGAGAGAGAGAGAGAGAGAGAGAGAGAGAGAGAGAGAGAGACCAGTGAGATAGAGCCAAGGAGAGTGTGCGATTAGGGGCAGAGAAAGACAGGAGAGGGGAAGGAGGGGAAGAAGGAAGAAAGAGAAAATGGAAGGAACAGGAAGTGGACAGAGAAGAAGCAAGGGAGAGCGATATGGGAAGAAAGAGACCTTGGCACATAGATTTATTCTCTCAGGAGAGCTTGAGGGACTTGGTGCCAGTGTGAGAGTGAACATTGATGGCAGGCCTTGAAGATGGAGCTAAACTTCTGGGTGAGGGTTGACCTGAGTTCTGTTCATGCCTCAGATACCTCAGGAAGATACGAGTCCTTCATACCCTAAAAGCCATGGGTGGAGAAAGGCAGATGTAAGAGGAAGATTCTGGTAGTTTCTTTTCCTGTTGTTGTGTAAATACTTTATCAAAAGCAACTTTAGGGAGATAGGAACTGTTTTAGTTCATAGTTCAAGGTATAGCCTATCACGTGGGGATTCAAGACAGGAGGGGACTTGGAGCGAGTTACATCACACCTGTCATTGGGAATAGAGGGGTACATGCATGTGCTCAGTTCTCTTTCTCCATTTTATATAGTGTAGGCTTCCCCTGTTAGGGAATAATGCCATTCGAAGTTTAAATGGGACTTTCCACATCAATTAATGTGATGAAGGTAATCCCCTTCAGGTCTACCCATGACCTTATCTGTTAGTTTATAACAGATCCAGTCAAGCTTGTAGCGGGTTCCATTTGCATAAAAGGAAACCAAGGCTCAAAGTCAAGCTTGAGGAGCTGGGCAACACGTGTGGGCTTCTGTGCTAGCTCCTGGCTTCAAGGCTGGAAATCTGGCCTGCAAGTAACCTATGTACTATGCCCTGAGTCAGGGCTGAAAGGGATTGGAGTACACAAGTGTCTTCCATTCTCTGAGGTAATCTCTAATCCACCAACTGGCCATGGGAGTGGGGGACATGCGAGAAACCAGGCTCGGATTTAGAAGCAGTGAAGCGTCTCGGCTCTGCAGCAGGTGCCAGGGAAGTGAGCGCTCAGAATAGAACTATCTAGCGTCTGCCAGTGATGGGGCTTAGCTTCAGTGCAGGCTGCCAAGGAGACTGACAACTTGGCATGAGAGCAGAGTGCAGAAGATTGCTTCTGTGGGTCAGCAGACATGCGGTCACACCTTCCTTTTTCCCACTGTTCCGGCACGCGAACCCAGCCTCCATCCAGCCATCTTTCCATCTTCCCATCCTCCCATCCCCCTCACAGCCTCTCAACCTCTGAACCTTACAGCCTCACGGCCTCCCATTCTCCCAGTTTCCAGCCTCTGAGCCTCCCAGCCTCCCAGCCTCCCAGCCTCCCAGCCTCCCAGCCTCAGAGCATTCATAGAGCTTAACTGATAGGAACATGTGAGGAAACGCCAGTGACAGAGAGAATGGAAAGGATCTATGTATCCTCTCTCATCTCAGACACAACGTTGCCTCCTCTAGACTCAGTTTCTCCCTTTGGAAGATTAAGAAAATTGGACTTTCTTTTCTAAGTTTCATTAGCCCCTTTAAATATATGGTCTGATTTCCGATGCTAAGAATAGGTATGGACCCTAAAAATTTCCAGAGGAGGATGGCTGAGTTCCTTGTTATTCTGTTTAAGTAAGTTTGTATCCCAATACCCACAAGGAAGACAGTTTGTCTTGGTATCTTTTCTCTATCCAAGGATCTTTGATGGGTGTCACTCTGTTAGGAAAGACACCTAGAAAGCTCTTGGGCAGATTATTAGCTTTATTCTACCAACAAGGTAGGCTTCCTTCTGGATTCTACAGCTGGATGCACTCCAGAGAAACTGTATAGGATTTGCCACATTCCTAGACTTCTGGGGATAGGTTTTTTTCATCTATGAGGAAAACTTAACTTATTCAAATTTTCCTCTTTAGCACATCAGGAAGACTTAGGAAGTTGGAGCTGAGCATGTACTAAGCTAAAATACCAGGTCATAATGAGCTTCTGTTTTTGAACAAAGTTCCATAGGAAGGATCTAGCCCTCCCATCACTTCTCAAAGACCAAATCAGACAACACTAGATTTAGAATCTTTCTTCCCTTCCCGTTCTTTTAAAAAAAAATTAATAGAAGTTAAGGTCATATTTATATAATTCACTTATTCTTAAAAGATCACCCATTGGCCTTTCTTCTTAGTCTTCTATTGACATGAAACAGAGAGAGAATAGATGAGAGAATCAGACAAAGGCTGGGAGGGCACACGGAGAAAAAGAGATCCAGACAGAAAGAGTCCAGAGACAGAAAGGAAGCCAGAGACAGCCACTCAGTGGGAACTGGGACTATGGAGAAGAGACCTAAGGCATACAGGGACAAGATGCAGGAAGGGCAGGATCTGCCTGGGCTGGGCGTTCTCCTGTATCAGCCTGGGCTGGGCATTTTCCTGTATCAGCCTATAGTACTGAAGCTGTACAATACCAGGACTGCCCCATCTCCACAGCAAGCATTCAAGTATGCATCCAGAAAACAGATGCATTTGCTGTGATCCACCCCTAGATGGAGTTCTCGAAGGCTACTCTCCACCCCTCTATCTCTGCCTCTGGCTTCAACGAGGGGGGGGGGAGAAAAGTCAGTGGAGTCAGAAGGTGTGGGCCTCTTCTCAGTTGGCCTGACATACCACCTTGTGGCCTGGCTATTTGGAGCATTTGAGGCCAGTGTTAAACTCACAAATGTATGGTAGAGCCCTGGACTGGAAGCCGGGCCTAACTCTGACCCTATCTGGCCCTTTCCAACATAAAGAGGAAGAATAGTATCAACAGCCAAGGGGAATTTTGATCAAGGGGACCATTCTCCTTTCCTGGAAGCAATCTGGGACACCTAGTGATGGTCCCAGGTTCTAAGCCACATTTCCAAGTAGGTAAGGTCACACCTCTGGACTCAGGGATAGGGTGTGGACCAATGGGAGGACTGAAGTCTTCAGAAAACAAAACTTCTTTATTAAGTATGTCAAAGAGCACTATGAAAGAGAACACACTTTGGTAATGAGGGAGGGGAGGCAGAGACAGGCAAGCTTGGAAGGGTGGTGAAGCCTCTAAGGCAGCCCATGTGCCTTTCTCCATCCATTCACACTCCCCAGGCCTTAGATTTCCAAGTGGAGCTAGATCACTTGTGAGAAGGACGGTGGGTGCAGAGGAAAACCAGTAATGGAAAGAAATGGTTTAGAAGCCTGCTGGTAAGGACATGTGGGGCAGGTATGGACAGGACAGGCCTAAGAGGATAGATAAGCATTAACTCCTCTCCTTGAGAAGAGGTACAGGATGCTGTTAGGACTTTTCTGTTGCCTATACCACCTTTCAGAACAACCGAGGCCTGGGGCCCTGTGCCCATTTGTGGAAAGCAACCTCACTACGTGGGCAAATGGGTTTTATGCACAGGCCCAAGGGCGACACTGGTACTAGAACAGGGCCCTGAGATAGTCCATATGCCCTGCAGTCCACCAGAACATCAGGGATCAGTTGATTCAGGAAGCTCTCAACTACTTCCCCAAGAGATGGCACCAAAAGTATTTCAAGAATGTTGGGGATTTCCATGGCCTTAATGCCACCCTTCAGCTGGTTGTCAGACATTTGTAACATTGCACAATATTCTTCTCATGCATGACCCCACCAGATGTGAGGCAGTGGGGACAAACTTACTTTGTATTCTATACTGACTCTTTAAAAAATTGGACCCATGACTGGATATAAGCAATAAATATAGATTTGAACAAATGAAGGCAGACTGTTTCTGGGTCAGTGCGGGAGCTGGATGAGTTGGCTCACAACTGCTTTTGAATGTATCACAGCTCCAGAGGTTGGAGGGCCCAGCACACATCCCATATTGAACTGTCTTCATCGTGGAGATGAGGAACCAGGACCCACTGAACTTTCCCGGTGTTTACTGGGAGATTCCGCTTTGCAGGTTGATGACCTTTCCACCTACTTCTCGGTTTCTCATTGTGTCACAGAATTTTTATGCAAAAAAAAGAAAGCCATGCAAAAGAAAAAATAGAACATAGTAAAGTTCCTTGAGAATTCAGGGATCAAGGCAGAAGATTCAGGTTTGCCCATAGACACCAGGGTTGAAAGCAGGGTTTTCTGTGGGAATTCAATAGAGGAAGTGGTCTTTCTTCTGGCCTTTTCATAGCCTTTGTATGCAGATTTGAGTCATGACCTTCCAAATAAGAGAAGGGCTGTAGGCAGCATGTATAAATGTATAAATCCACCCATTATCCTGAAGAATCCCAGCTCAGAAGTCAAGTGCTGTTTTGTCTTAGGGTCTTTTAGTTTCATCTATCTTTTGGGTGTCTTGGTCTCTCTCTTTCTTGTTTATTATTGTTATTTGATTGCTGGTTTTCTCTCTATGTACTGTGTTTTAGGCAACCCTATTCAAGAGGCAGAAATAGGGGCGGGCATGTAGCTCCATTGCCAAGATACTTGCTTACCATGAACAAAATCCTAGGTAAACTAGTAGGGTGGTGCTTTCTGTAATCCCTTTCTGTAATTTCAGGATTTGTAGGAGCACCAAGACCATCTTTATATAACTCTCAAGAGTCTAAGGCCAGCCTGAGGTACACAAGAGTATGTCTCAAAAAGGGTGTGCATATATGGGGTGAGTTAGGGTAGGCAGAGTCATGGGCATGGCAGGGAAGCCATACTGTACTCTGGGCTCCTTATGGCCCCAGGTTATCTTCTGTCTGGTAGTGGCTTGGTGTATGCCCTTCTCTGGGAAGTTTCAGAGCTTTGATATGCCTATCAGCTGACTTCTTCCAAACACTCAGGACGTGGTCTAAACCAGCCTATCTGAAGCCCTCGTGGTTCTCTCAGAGGTGAAGAAGTGACTCTTAGGAAATACACCTGCCAAAATCATGCCAACAGAAGCCTAATTTGATAATTAGTAAAATACTAAAATGATCATTTAGTCCTTTTTTTTTAAACTTACATTTGTCTTGGGTTCTTTTAGCCGCACCCATCTTTCTGAAATCGTATTCTCTCTCTCTCTCTCTCTCTCTCTCTCTCTCTCTCTCTCTTTTATTTTGTTTTGTTTGAAGACAGATCTTATCTAGCTCAGGGGAGCCTCAGACTCTGAAAGACTCATTTCAGACATGTGCCTCCATGCTGAGTGTGAATGGTTGTTGTCAAACTGTATTGTTGACAAAGGTTATAGCCTCCTGGGAGATGGGTTTATGGGTATGTCTATGGGAGGTTCTCTGGACTATCTTAATTCAAGTAAGAAGACACACCTACTGTGGGTGAAACTATTCCCCAGGCAGAGGATCCTGGAAGGTATGAGAGTTGAAAACGTTAGCTGAGTACTAGCACACTTGTACGTATTCGTTGTTCCCATCTTCCAACTGCAGACATAATGTGAAGTGTGACCTCAAGTTCCTGCTGCTATGACTTCTTTCAAAATGAAGGGCCATAACATTGAACTATGGTCTGAAATAATTTCTTTCCCGCCTTAAGCTGCTTTGGTTAGAGTAGTCTCTCACAACAACACAACCAAAAACTAAGATACTCAGCCTTTTGGTTGCCTTTTCTACCCCTGCCAATTGCTTCAGACCCCAGATGAGGTGCCGACCTTCAAAGATTAGATATAGGTTTCTCAGTGAAGGGCAGGGAATGAGATAACACGGCCAGGTAGGCAGGAGAGTGAGTTCATCTGACCAAGGAAACTGTGGGAGGCAAAATATTCGTTCCTTCTTCTGTTGTCTTTATACAAGGAAAGACAGGATGCACAGTGATCTGTCTGGCCTTGTCTCTCCGTCAAGAGAGGTCAGATGAGTGACTTTCTTTTGTTTCCCATCAATCTCTTGTTACTTCCTATTGCCTTCCCTCTTGCTGCCCTGGGATGGTAGCTCCTGATAAGTTAGTACCGTAAGACATAATTTTTGTCCGTAACCACTTAACAGGGAGGCCAAGGTAGAAATACCACCACCGAAGGACTCGGTTTTCTTGAGCAATAAGCACAACCTGAACACTGCTAAGTCCTTTGTACTTACAACCTCGCCTAAACTTTCAATCTTGAAAGGAAGGTGGTAGGAAGGTTACCTCATCCACGTGAAGAGGAAACGGGAACACTTCCAACGGATGAGATAGTAAAGGACACAAAGTTTGCCCTCAGTGCCAGCGAGGAGGCCGTTCCACTGTGCACTTCCCAGAAGCACCTTCTCTTCTATGGTGTTTGTTTAAGAGGGTCACTAAACACAATCAAGGCACCAGGGCACAAGACAAGATGTGACAGAACTCTAGATCTGTCATTTGCATTTAGTAGGAGCTTAACAGTCACCTTCTCTGTCTACAAATCGGGACTAATGAACTCACACTACTTATAATACTTGCCCATTATACAAGTAGCAGTTACTGTACCCCATCACTTCACATAGTAATAAACACGGCTTCGTATAGTTATTGTGCCTCCCCTCCTCCTAGGAAGCAATGGGGTCGGAGTACACAGTAGGAAAATTCAAGAGAGATGCTGACTAAACATACAGTCAATGTCTCTAGGGGTAAACAGAGGTCTACCTGTCATCTGTGACCTCATTCTAAGCATAAAGGGAAATCTGACTTTGTTCTAATCTGGGAAGTTTGAGGTTGACCTAAGCAGCTGGAAGTGTCTCCCTGACAACAGCATCACATCTCAAAGACAGGATAACTTCAGCAGCCTCAGAGGTACTTATGTGACTATGACTGCAGGAGGTTCTGGAGGCTCCCAGTGAAGCTTGGCAGTGGTAGTGACCTGCCTTTTGTGTTGAGCTCAGATCGTTCTCAACTTTGTCCTTGTGGCTATTACACCAGATTATTAGAGAGCAGTGTCTGGGCTCCATGGTTTCCTTTAGTGAATACATACTGAATACTTACACTGCCAGAGCTATGCATCAGTGGAAACAGAAGTCCTGATTACTGGGCTAGGCAGTCAGGACAGTGCTTGCCACAAAAGCATGAGGAACCAACTTTGAACCTTGACACGTATGTACAAAGTTAGGCATGATGGCATCCACGCATCCCAGCAAAGACTATAAAGAGGCAGAGACAGGCAGGTCCCTGGGACTCCCTGGCTGTTGTTTTAGCAGAAGCATTGAGCCCAGAGATGCTGATTCACAAAACAAAGTAGGTAGCTCCTGATGTAGCACCCAAAGTTGGTCTCTGGCCTCTGTATGCATGAGAACACACACACACACACACACACACACACACACACACACACACACACACACACACACACAAGCACAGATACATTTATACCTGCGTAGGCACAAAAGAAAAATTAAAGAAGGAGGAGGAAGAGGAGAAGTCATGATTCCTGCCATCTGAATGTTCTCATGGTCAACAATGACCTCGAGGTTGTAACTCTGTATGAATAGAAAGCAAAGGTGACTAAGTGACCAAGACCCATGGCAAAATTGTGATAAGCTTCTCTACAAAACTCACCTCGTGTTTGTCTCTAATAGTTTCTAAAAGTTGAACATGGATTTTTTAATACAATGTATTCTGACCATATCCTCCCCCAACCCCCAATCTTCTAAGCATCTATCTCCTTGGACTTGGAGCATAGGAAAGGCCTGGTTTTTCAGAGCCCCTGTGTCCTGCATCATAGCCCTGCCTCAGCACACAGAACCAGCATCAGGAGGAAGGTTTCTGGGAAGCACATAGGTTCACAGATGGTGGGAGGATTCCCTAGGTCCAGAGCCTGAGAGACGGCAGCTCATGCCTCACCTGTGTCCTCTGCAGGTAGCACCCTGGGGCAGTGTCCCTGCAGGAAGCCTACTTCGATGAGGCAGCTGCACCAGGCCAAGCAGTCTTGAGGGCCGGAGAGAGGTAGAAGGGACGGCTGGGGGGAGAGTGTTGCTCCTTTGGAGGGAATAAATACAAGGTTCTGCCTGCTTCTTCCTCTCATCTACTTCCTTATATGAGCGCAGCTGTCGCTGCAGCCCCGCCTTAGTTAAACAGTATTTCCAACCTTGACTGAGGGTGGTGATTGGCTTTCAACAGGGAGATCTCCCAGACTATCAGCCCCCTGGACTCCATCCCCTCCTGACCCCATCTCACTTCTGACACACCTACTGACTTCTTGCTTGCTTCCCTGGATTCTCACTGGTTTCACAAATCTGCCTGGCTTCACCTTCACTTTGTTTCTGGGACTTGGTGATTTTACAAAACCAGGGAAGCAGCTCTCCTTCATCCTCATCCTGGGAGCTCAAGTACCTTGTCTTCCCTGCCAGCAGTGGTCACTCTGAGCAAGTCACAGCTCATGTTCCTTCCGCTGAAGAACACATTTTCTTTTTACAAATAAATTTCAGAATACATTAACCCCTGGGCATGGTGAGCCCCGCAAATGGACTCTGCATCAACTCTGCTTAATGGAGTGTGGGGAAATGGATGGGGCCTGTGAAGCTCATGCCTCCTGGTTGCAAAACCCCAATACTGCAGTTCAGCCTGGGTTATAGGAGGTAATGGGGGAAAAATGGGCAAGGAAGGACAAATGTAGAGCTCACCAGAAATGAACAGGAACGTCTGTTTGCAAACATGGGAATGGGAAGAAAGGGGATTGGAACATGGAAGGAAGAATGTGACCTCTTGAGAGGTATAACTCAGACCACCATGGCAGACAGGGTAGTGAATAGGTGAGCTGGAAGGTTGGTCATGGCTTGACTTACAGTGAGCTTTAAACCACCTCTCTAAGTTCTGACTATCAGATCTAGGTACGTCCCTTCCTTTAAGCCTTAGTTTACCAATCAACGAAATAAATCTTGCCTGTTTATTGGGACACACTCTATTAGAATTTTCACTATAAACACAACAAACAGCACACTTTCTATAACTATAAATAAATATGCACAAATAGGCATGTTTGTGGTGCACGCCCCAAATAATTTTACTGACTGAATATGTATTCAGAAACAGTTAAAAACCATCAATATCAGAAAAAAAAACAGTAGAGAGAAAATGTTTTAGAAAGCTCCACCCACATGATCCTATATTAAGATAGTGACTCTAGGAAAATAATTTTTTGTTTGTTTGATTTTTTTTTTTTTTTGGCTTACTGATGATGGCTTTGTCGTCTCTCATCTCATGAAATATTTTTACTCCTGAAAGGAAGAGTCCTTGTCCCTACAGTATTCACTGGATGACTGAGTTCAAAGGGAAATGTCTCCCAATGGAGTGTTTGATGCCAGACGATAAGTCCCTTTTGCTGAGAGTCAGAATGTAAGAACAGAGAATGGCCAAGATGAAGGGACTCTTTGCTGGTCTGTCTCCTTGGCCTTCTGCATTCTCCCTCCCCTTTCCTGTATGCTCCCTAGCAGCCAACTCTCAGGGATCCGTGCTTCCAGTGAATTCTATTCTGGAACTATAAAGCAGATGACATTTACCATAAAATCTTAACTGGACTTCCTGCTCAGAAAGAATGTGGTAAGCTTCTTACTGCATACCTGTTGTGAATTGCAGCCAGTTGGCCCCCAAATGGGAGGCACAATAGCCACCCCCTTCCTGTATGGTGGCAGCTGTATATGAAGGCTCTAGAAGCACCTTCTACCACGGTCATAATCTGTGTATGACAGACACACAGCTCCTGTGGTAGCCGAGCCTGGACTTCTGGGGGCTATCTCCCTAGATCCTGGATGAAGAAGCTATGTTTCCCTCAGATTGGCAACACCACTCTTCCGGCAGTGGCTTGCCTAAGGTGTGACTTCACTTTCTCAGTGACCTGTAGAAGGAACAGAGGGAAGTCTTTTCTAGTATTTGGAGCCTGAAGAAAAACAGAGACATACTGGACTTAGGGGCTATACCCTGTACTTAGCCCAGGCTATGATTCCTGGGTCAGCCCTACTTCCCAAGGAAAAACTGCTTTCCTGAAAGCCTCCTTAACCATGGAAATGACCCAGTGTCCAGCCAGCTCTCCACATGCCTAAGCTCAAGTGTAAGAGGAATAACCATTTCTAGCTCCCTCTCCTGACTTCTCCTTATGTTCAACCTTTAACCCTGTGTTGGACTTTTCCACTGTGTTCCTTTATTGTGCCTTTACAGACCACGGGTTTCTATGCTCCCCTCTGTACTGGTCTCAGGACACGTAATTGTAGACCTTGGTACTTTGACTCCCTGCTCCCTTTTCCACAAAACACTTTTATTGACTCTCTGGGAGTTTCACATCATGTACCCCGGTCACAAATCCTTCCCACTCCTTCCATGTTCACTCCACCCCCCAAAAGAAGTAAAAAAAAACAAAACAGCAACAACAACAAAAAACAAAATCTATCCTATGTTATCTATAAACTCCCTGGAGTGTGGTCAAACCCTCAGTGGCCTGCCCCTTAAACAGAACTAAGTCTTTTTTCTACCACACCTCTGCCAGAAGCCATTAACTGTGGAGACTCAAACTTCACCATCTCTGACACACTTTCTAAGAGTTCTTTTCAGTAGCTTCTTGTCTGGGCTGCTACTTTTTGGAGGTGGAATGGAGGTGGGTGGAGTGGTTGTCACTGTAGACTTCCATGTCCCTCCCTCTCAACTGTGTGATTATAGTCATCAAAATCACAGCAAACAGTTTTTTGCTCTTCCCAGTCAGTGTGAGCATGGATTGTGGGCCTCCACACGGTTTCTGGCAACAGAACAGACCACAAACACAGCTCCCCACCCCCACTGCAGAGGTGGGAGGGGAGGGTAGACAAGGCCCTTAGGTGGTTGCCTGGACCATAGACATCAACATGGCCTCAGGTGACAGCTCAAGTCACCCACATCAATATGGATCCTAACAAAGCAGCAACATATGGACGTGATTTCAGGTGACTGCATAGACCGCCACATGGTCTTTGATGGCAATATGGACCATGGATATCAACATAGACCTTGGGTGCAGTAGGGCCTTAGACCCAGATGTGGCTCTCAAAGGCAGTAAGAACCTGGACATCATCATGGGCCCTGGTGGCAGCACAGCCTACGGATAGGTACTTCAACTATTTTAATGAGAAAGCCATACATAACTGACAGCCATGGGGCAGCCACATGATTTGTGAGTGCTGTGATGGCCATTAGCACCTTCAGTGAGGGCCCCAAACAGGGAAGGCTCTTTGAGTGGCCTCACTGTTGAGTAGAAGATGCAGGAGAGCTGGCAGACAGATGGGCAGAGTGGAGTGTGCTTTGACGAAGCAGGGAAGCAAGAAAGCAAAAATCCTGGGCCCACTTGGTGACTTTTCTCCAAATGAATCCCAAGAAGCCAGAAGACAGGTTTAGAAACAATACTATGGAAAGAGGGCATGGCAAAGTACACCCCCCCCCCCCGGAGCTGGGGACCGAACCCAGGGCCTTGCGCTTGCTAGGCAAGTGCTCTACCACTGAGCTAAATCCCCAACCCAAGCAAAGTACACTTTTAATCCCAGGGCTAGGAAGGGCAGAGGTAGGTGGATCTCTGTGAGTTCGAGACCAGCCTGGTCTATACAGCTAGTTCCAGGACAGCCAAAGCTACAAAACAAAGAGACACTGCTTTTAAAAATATATATATATATATATTACAATGGATTCCGAGAAGTTCCCTGGGTACTTCCCCTTCTCCTACTGATCCTTCAGGGCACCCCAAGGTAAAATGCACTTAGTCTGGTTGGTTCCGATAAGCCCCATTCTGTTTTCCTTTTTAACAAAACAACATTGTTGATTTAAGGGATTAAAACTATGTGTGTAAAAATATGACAAAGAGCACCATTTGGCACAGCAAACAGGTCTACAGAATACTTGCCACATAGCTAACAAGACCTTTTATCAAATTTCATGTGGGTGGAAATAACAAAGGCTAAAAAGGATGTTTGCTAGTGCAGAAAAGTGTGAGGAGACAGTGTGCAGCCTGCCTGCCTTGCTGCTATGGATAGCATTCCCAGACCAGAGTCAGGCCCAGATCTGTTCCACTCATTTCTTACTACACCTTGCAGGGCAGGATCAACAACCAAGATACCCACTTGCATATTCAATGGAGGAGAAATGAGAGTGTGTACAAATGGCTGAAGGGGCAGAAGCGACAGGGACAGAAGGATCCAGAGTGGTTTAAAACCAATGTGACAACTCTTAATTTCTTTTGTGTCTTTCTTTCTATGTGGTGTATCCATATAGAATTGAGAAATTTCCAACATTCCAGGCTGTAGGTACACTTGAAACAGGTCAACTCAGTAGTCACCATGTTGTACTGGTTTGAGGCTTTCTCTCTGTAAAGATCTCTTCCATGTTTCTGGAGTCCTGGAGTGTCTTCTGGGTCTCCACAGAGCATGCTCTGTCCCCTTTGGGGTATGAGAGAAAGCCTTGCTTGCCCAGGGTGCAGATCTCTGACCCACTCATTGTCTCTAGCCTCACTCTTTCAAATGGCTCTGGAACTTTCTTCCACATAATCTTTCCTGTAATGGTATGCCTATTGTGGTGGTGGTGGAGGTTGAGGTGGTGGTTTTTGTGGGGTGTGTGTGTGTGTGTGTGTGTGTGTGTGTGTGTGTGTGTGTGTGTTAGGACTCTAAAGCTTCCAACTGAAACTTTCTCTTGGTATTATCATTCTTTTTTGGGGTCTCTCACATACATCCTTTCCTTGATATTTCAAACAAACTTCAGATCATAGTATTGTGTTATATCCTGTCCTTCCCACTTAAAACTCAATCAGGAACATGTTTTCATGGTGTCATATAATCTTCAGAGCCACCACTCCTAATGACTAAGTGGTACTTCAGTGCTTGAATATTGCTTTGTGAGAGAGGAGACATATAAAGAAAGAGTCAGGCTGTACCTGCTTTCAGCTGAATTTAAAAGTCAGAGACTGTGGTAGTCCATGACTAAGGGATGTATCATCTCCCCTTACCTTGTAGCAGAAGTGATTTATATATATATGTACACATATATGTACATGTATGTATATATACACATATATACCTATGTATTCACATATATTCCTATGTAATCATATATATATACATATATATATATAAAGGAAAAGCGTATGTTAACTTGAGAAATTACAAGGAGATACACATGCACATATATAGTATACACATATGTACATATAGAGTATATACATGTATGTGCAAATATACATATATATACATATATATATATACATATATACCCACACAGTTGAAAGGAAAAATGATGAAAACTTTAGAAAGCATAAGGGAGAGTTACATAGGAGAGAAGGAAAAGTAAGGGAGAATATGGTAAGATTTAATTTATTATAACATTATAATTGCATATTATAGTTATATAATTATATATTACATTTTAATTACTTTTAATTTTAAAATGTCATTTGAAAAGGTGACTGTTCTGCCCTCAATTCTGGTAAGTGGCACATTGACTCCAGTCCTGGGAAATGCTGATTTCTACATGTGAGCCTTCGACTGGCCTTCATATAAATGCACCTATGTTTCTAATGATGGGCAAGGTGGCACTTGAGATAGATCCGCCTCCTTGCTAACATCCTCCATAAAACCTATCTCTTCATTTCCCAAAACTCATCTTCAAGCATTGGATTTTCCATGCTTCAAGCTTCCTGACTCATGTTTGGTGACAGGAACTCATCTTGCATTTCTGAACATTTAAATCACTTCTGTATTTTATCTACTACAAATCTGCTTGCATAAATCTTCCTAAATGGTGTTGATAGATGTCTTATGCTAAACTCCTAAAAGTGAGAGCACTAGCTTTAGAGTTATGAGCAGTAAATGATTTTGATTTTTCATTAAAATTATATTTGTGTGTGTATGTGGTTATGCATGCACTCATGTGTGTGCGTATGTATACATATCACGGTGCATGTTTAGAGGTCAGAGAAACCCTTTAGGTGTTTGTTCCCCTTTCCCACCATGACACTCTGAGGCAGCAAGTGCTTTTACCAGCTGAGCCACTCTCACCAGCCCAAGATTTTAGTTTCTATTGCTAAAATATTCTTTAAAAAGCAAACCATACCCTTCTAGCACTGCACAAGTGCCATTTTTTTATCCTTGAAGTTTTTTGTATGTAGCTCTGTATGTGTGGAATACCCACATGCTATATTCATATTGCAGGTGCACGCATACATGTGTCCATCTATGTGGAATCCTGAAGTTGATATTGGAGCTCTACACCAATAACCTCCACTTTACTCATTGAGGCGGGGTTTCTAAGTTGAACCTAGAGTTCCAATATGGCTATCCAGCCCACCAGCTCCCTCCAGAAATCCTGGTAAGTAATTATCTGATATTTGCATTTATTTGGGTAATCCTAACTGAGGAATCTTAACACCTGTACATCTGCCTGTGTGGCATCTGCCTTACTCACCGAACCATCTCCCAGCCCCGCCTGGGGTGTTTCAACATCATAAGTAGTGCTTGTGCTGGTTTGCCAAGGGAGGGAAGATGAGGCACTAGACAGTAGAGAAGCGAACTACAACGTCCAGAGGATGCTTCAAATGCTCATAGAGCCAGGACCACTTCTTCAGTCTCATCTCCTCCATCCCCCATGCTCCCTGATCCATGGTTCATTCCCCACCATCGGAGAGGCCTTGACAAGCCCAAGAAAAGTCTTGTATGTCCATGTTCATGTGACTTTATATTGCCCCTCTGTAGAAAATGTGTCACATCTCCCCTGCCCAGTCTAGCCCTGAATCACCTTTCAAAGCATTGTTCAAACATTACATCTCTTCTTACTACCTATGAGGAGCAAGAATTCAGTAAATATTAGCAATTGCTACTCCTGTTATTACTTCTTCATGGTATTTTATGTAGGAGTCTTGATTAAGTATTCCCTATGGCATATAGCGTTTAATCCTCTCAACCTTACAAGAGAGGCTACACACATGTATACACACACTCGCATACACACCACACACACACACACACACACACACACACACACACACACACACACACACACACTTTAAAGGTTAAATCATGTACTCAGGATCACACTCCCGTAACTAGTCAATCATGATTTAAGTCCACCCATACATCAAAGGCTAGGGGATCCTACCCTCTGTGGATTTTTCTCCAGCCTCCTCTCTCTTTCCTCACCATGCAATCCTTTGCTCTCCCACGTAGGCCATTAAGCACTTGATCATTTCCCAACTAGTCTGTGAGCTACTTGCAAGGCATGGATAATATATCTTCCATATCTCAAACTCCTAGCTGATCCATGGCCTACAGTAGGTACACAATAAATCTAAGTGGCAGGAAGTGCAGTTCCTAAATCAAGTGGTCCCATTCGAGAGTTGGTGAGGTCGACCATTCATTTATCTTGGGCTGCAACAATTATTTCACCTAAGCAAATGAAGTTGGGGTTCACAGAGTAGAGTCTGGAAGTGATGCAGGAAGTTATAAGTCCTCAAGTTTTCAAGTCAGTCTGTCCTGACCTTAACACGTATCTGTGGGGGTTGGGACAAGTTTGTTAATTCTTAGCCTATATCCTCATGTGATAGGACTGCTAAAACCCAAAGTGGGTAAAGTGGAGTCCAGCTCATTCTAACTTTGATGTCTGCTCTATGTAAGAGATTTAGTATCAGAGGATAGAAGGAGAACTAAGGACAGAAACTCGTACTCTTCAGGTGGAAAGCAAGATCACTTATGGGAAGGGTGTAAGTGGAGACCCAGGGCCGGTAAGTAGAACCTCACAATGACCAGAGTAGGAAAGTCTTGCATGAAAAAGGGGGGGGTGCATTTTCACTGGCTTTGAGAATAACTAAGGCAGAATATGTTAAGAAGTTCCTGGGCAAATTGAGAGCCTGGCAATATATTCGCCTCTGGTGTTACCATGTGTTGCTCTATCTACAGAGAAAGAAGAATCTAGCCAGGGAAAAATGAGCTCAGTTGCTGATGGGGAGCTATGGTAATGGATTAACTGAAGGGAAAGTGACCACCCCTCTGCTTTTGGTATAGTGCAGTTCATTCCACATAGATTTATTGTGTACCTACTGTAGGTCATGGACCTGCTAGGAGTCTGAGATATGGAAGATATATTATCTATTCCTTGCAAGTAGTTCACAGACTAGTTGGCAAATGACCAAGTGCCCAATGGCCTACTGCACCGTCCTAATGCTGCTAGCTCATGTTGTGGTTACCCCCAACCATAAAATCATCCTCATTGCTTCTTCACAACTGTAATTTTGCTAGTGTTATCAATAGCAATGTATGTATCTGCTCCACAGGATATCTAATATGCAACGCCTGCAAAAGGGTCATTCAACCCCCAAAAGAGGTCATGACCTAGATACTGTTGGAGAACTGTTGGTACAGTGACTATGGTGCAGGGGCTCTAATGGAACGTAAGTCCTGCTTATGCTGAAGAAGTAGGGAGATGAGGCCTAGAGAGGAGTGTATCTAGACTGGTGTGGAGTGCTTGGGAGCTTGCCATGGCTTAGCACCCATGAGGATATGTTCTTGGAGTTGTCACTCAGATCCATGATAGCATCAAAATGATAACTAATATTAACCATCACAGGGCCCTTAACAAAATCATCTTGGACAGCCAGAGTGGGCTGGTGTAACTTCTCATGGACCCTTGGGCTTTTCTGTGTTCCTAAGGTGTTCAACAAGAAAACTAGCACAAGGGAATTCTGTGGTCATTGGGGGGGGGGGCGTGCAGAAAGAAAGGGCTGTTGGGGTGAAGCTGTCTCAATCTCTACCTGATTTAGGGGTGACAAGAGGACTACTTGATACGATAGCAGATGATTAGATTTTAAAGAAGGAAGCAGAGGATGCTAAAGGCTGAGGCAGTGCAGGGATCACTTCACCTGGGACTCTTTCTGGGGCTGCTTCCTGCTGACATTTACTGTAAAAGATAATGAAAATAATTTCATTACTGTGAGTGCTCATGTCAACACCAAGTAATTAAAGAAGAAGTTGTAGGTGGCATGTACAACTGGGTATGAAGAAGACACGAACACGCCCCACGTGAAAGCCTTAACCACACTCACACACGCTTGCTGTTTTTTACAGTGTTCAGAGGAATATTTGTATCTACTTGATCAGGGAACATGATTGGGTGCATGCATACAAGCTTATTAATATCTATTTTTGTCACCGTTAGAGCCATTTGAACATCCCAAGAAGACAATCATTAGACAATGGGCCAAGCCTGAAGATAAGCACAGTGTGCTCAGTTGCAAACACTGCCTCCGAGCAGAGCAATCAAGCTTTATTCATTTCTTTTTCAGCTCATTATGTTAACCTTTTATTATACAAAACTGTCAATTCCATTACACAATGACAAAAAAAATATTTGGAACAATTCATGAGATATGTTTACCATGCCAGCTAGCAGAGGGGGAAAAAATGAAGTAAAAGAAATTAGCTGAAGAGTGTTCTCAGCCTTGGATGTTCATGGACAAGTTGATACATCCATGCAGGAACGAGCAACTCCTGGTCCTTGGCTATGCATTGGAATTGGGAAATGCAGTGTGCACTAGGAAAGATGGAAACAGGACAAGGGATGTTGCTTTTTTTCTTTTTCTGAGACACAGGTAACAGCGCTTAGGGGAAAAGGTGCCAGGCGGTGAGTTCTGAGCAGCAGGTCTCAAAGTCGTGTGGGGATGTGGAGTCCCAGATCACATCCCAGAGATTCTGGTCACATTTGGCTTGAGATCAGAGAATCCACAGGTGTAACCAGCATCCCAGAAGTTCCTGCCTTAAGAATCCCTGTGGGCATCTTGCTTCTGGCTACTTAGCTACTTAGATTACTATATGTGTATGCAGGCCCTCTGAGGACACAGATCCTATTGGAGCAGCAGTTCTCAGCCTGTGGGTCACAACCCTTTCAGGGTGAGTTGAATGACCTTTTTCACAGGAGTCACCTAAGAATGTGGAAAAACCCACAGATATTTACATTATCATCCACAACAATAACAAAACAGTTATGAAGTAGCAGCAAAAATAATTTTATTGATGGGGCGGTCACCTTAACATGAAGAAATGTACTAAAGGGCTGCAGCTTTAGGAAGGTTGAGAACCACTGGTCTAGAGGGTCATTTGGCTCTCCAGACCAGGAGACAGATCTCCCCCAATGAGCTCTGTCCAGAAAGTGCTCTTTGCCCGTAAGGTCAGAATCTGATCACTCGGGAGTCAGAGCAACCTTGTGGAGTAGATTTCAGGGGACTGTTGGTGTGTTCGCTGCCTGCTGGTCTCCGGAGAGAACTGTTTCTCAGTCCTGGCTGGACCTTAGATCCCTGAGGGAATTTTTAAAGATGTTTATGCCTGAGCTGTGCCCCGAAGCAATAGTCAGGATTATGGCAGTGAATGAGGGAATGTCTGTCAACAAAGGACAGGCAGTGAGGGTTGAGAAGGCTATTTCCTTGGTTCCTAGGTTCTTTCTTTCTAGTCCTGATGGGTGGGGGCACCTCTAGGAGTTCATCCCTGGATCTACAATGGCTGCCAGAGGCATCATGTTCACCGTCCCATTGAACCCTGTTCTTTCTCAGCACCCCAAAGCCCCTCTCTTCTCTCTCACAGACAAAATGTTCCTCTCCGGCATTGAGCCCTGAGGGAAGATGCTGGTTGGAGGAATTGTCCAGGCAAGATACATGCCTATAGCTCTTTTATTAGTTTCTAAGCGACCAATGGTTTTAGTTAAGACCGGTGAGGCAAAGTCTGAGGGAGTTCATGCATGGTTTTATGGGGACACACTGTTGGGCAGCGTCAGTGCCTGTGACAGAATGCAGGCGGGAATACAGGCTAACATAGACAGAGGGGGATAGAAATCATCATGGAGGTTCGTGAAGCAAAGCCTCTGAATGGGCATTTCATGCAGCTCCTAGGAACCTAACCTACTCTGAGGCCGAAAGCAGGTTTGTAGAGTCGCCAACATTGACTGATAATTTAGCGTTGGTTGGCCTTGGTGGGTGGGGGAGGAGGTCCCTGACCTTTGACAAGGTAGTCCTTTTAAATTAATGGAAACTGAGACAATGCCTAGAGCTGGCTTCACCAGAAACTCATGTAAACATGCTGATGAGACAGGGAGCCCGGTACCTCAATCTTTAATCATGATTTACCCCATTATCCATGAGACTAGACATGCCTCAAGGGTAGTTGTTTTTGTTTTTTTAATTTTTCTTTATTGTTGGAGAAGCCTGCCAATATGAAACTAACAGCTTTCTTGGGGAAGCAGGTGTCCTTTAGAGGCAACCTAGGCATGTTTCAAAACCTCTCAAGCTTTTATTGGCTAGCATAGCCCCTTCCTAAAGTTAGGGTCTTAGCCTCGCTACTTAAAATCTCACTGCCTCGGTTGACTCATCTTTAAAATGGGTATGTATGTGAGGTCAGTGCAAAGTCTCCAGGGTCTAAAGTTTCTGGTATCGGCAATGGACAGCACCTGGGCCACAGAGTTGACACTTTTGGTCTCTACCCTGAGTGGGCTTTCCTGCCCTGGTCTCTCTTTTTCCATATGACTGCAGGGCCCTTGGACAGTACTGAGCCATTTATCTTCAGTTCTCACAATGCCCTGGTTCGCTGAGAATCTGAAAGCATCGGTAACACCCTTACTGGGAACATTTTCCACATTTGTTATTGGACTGGGATCACAGATTTCTAAATTTCTCACTCGAGCATAAAGAAGTTCCTTGACCTATTTTCCTTTAAAGAACAGGGAGATTTGAAATATGAAGGAAATAATATGATATCGCCCAAGACCCCCAACTACCTCCCACCATCCTCCTGGATCTGAGGAAGCCTCACATCTGTGTAAGGACTAACTCCAAGAGGGAAGGCTGTGTTTTATTCACAGGTCATAAGTCTCCCAAATTTTATCCGTTAGGAAGTTGATTAGTGACTAGCCTCAGAGGAATGCTGTGAGCATATTAAGTGCAAAATAAAAATGGAACTCAAAATAACACATTCAATATGATCCAAACTATGCTAGGTAACAGCTTAGAAAAAGTCTAGAAGCAAAAGGTGTCAGGATGTCACCATAATTGCCTCTTTATAGTAAGATTGTGGCTGATATTTTTTTTCTCCCTGCCTTTTTTTTATCCATTTCTACAGTCGTACATTTTCCCACAATGAGCAGGGAGTTTGGTACAAAAAAGGAAAAAGAAATCAGGAAATATGTTCCCAGCAGGGGGACCCTCACGCCATCCCGCCCACAAGCTTCTTCCTAGATGACAGTGCCATGCAGTGAAGAATGCAAAGCTGGCCGTCCTCACCACTCACCAGAGTTAAAGTGTCTGTGTGCAGAGAGAGAATCAAAATACACACTTGCGCTAATCACCGTTCTGAGCCGGGATGCTGGGTATTTTCCGGGGGCCACATTGTCAGTGGAGGGCTGCCCGCTGCGTGGGATGGCTTTCCCAGCCTGCACAGGATAATTTTATCACCAAGGACAACATTTGCAGTTCTGCATGAGTGGCTCTCCTGGTGCGTTAAAGAGAGGAGGCAACTGCTCGGGGACCAGTGCTGAGATGGAACGGGCTGAGGAGTCTAGCACAAGATGGGGGAGTGGAAGCTGTATTTAGCACAGGGAGGCACTGAGAGGCAGGGTGGTACAGAAGGAGGTTTAATGGGTGCTATCCGCCTTTACAACGTCGTCGTAACCTAGGTGGCAGCTGTCGATCTTAAAGTTTCTTGATCCTCGTCTTGGGACTTTGGGGACAAGCACTATGTTTCTTATTTTATGTGTCTTTTTCTTTTTGTGCGCACTCGTGGTGCGTGCGTGCGTGCGTGCGTGTGTGCGTGTGTGTTGTGACGTGTATATATGTATAGAAGCTGGGGGTAATCTCAGCTGCCATTCTTCAAGAATCGTCCATCTTTTGGAGGGAAGAGGGTTTCTTCCTGGCTTTGGGGTTCATTTAGCTAGGCTGACTGATGAGTGAGCCCCAACAATCTGCCTGTCTCTGCCGCCCCTGCACTACATAGTCACATACTAGCGCACCCTGCCTCTGATGTGTGCTCTGGGTATTGAACTCTCTGGTCTTTATTCCTTTAAGGCAAGCACTTCTCTGGCTGTCATGTCACCTCAGCTCTCAAGTGTCTGTCATGTGTACAATCCGTTATTGGGGGAACCCCTAACAGGAAACTGGGGCATTTTGATGAATGAAAAGAACAATTTTAGGGGGTTGGGGATTTAGCTCAGTGGTAGAGCGCTTGCCTAGAAAGCGCAAGGCCCTGGGTTCGGTCCTCAGCTCCGAAAAAGAAAAAAAAAAAAAAGAAAAGAAAGAACAATTTTAAACTGAGAGATTTTAGAGGAAGGGGACACTCTGAGCTTCATGTGCCCTGTACTTTATCTTTTGGTGAGAGATTAAAAGTCCCGAGAGACTCATGAAAATCCTGGAGCTGCCTGTCAGAATCCAGACCAAAATTCTATGGCTAAAATGAGTGTCAAGATATGTTTGAACAACCCTGCTCTTCCTCCACCGAAACAACTAAAAACCATTCTCTGCAGCCTCAACCTCAGTGCCTTAGCAGGTGACACCATAGGGAGAAAGGATCTTTGCAGAGGTGACCAAGTTAAAATGAGGTCACTGGGACAGTCCAACATGATCGGCTTATCAGGAGACGGCTGCCAAAGACTCGGGGACAAACCGTCACATCTGAGAGAATGTCCCGTAAAGGATGAGGTATGGAATTTGCAAATTCATATTAGGATCCGGGAGTGGAGCCTAGAACACCCTTTCTAGAGCCTACAGAGGGAACAGGGCTGACAAAACATGACCAGAGGCTTCTGCCTTCCAAAAGTTTGGAGCAGTAAGGTTTTGTGCTTAAGCTCTTTGTGGAGAACTTTGTTACAGGCAACTAGGAGATCCACACAGGTTTTCATAGAGGAGGAATTTCTACCGCTGGTCCTCCTGGGGAGGAAATCTCTGGATTCCAGTTATCTGTTTCAGCTTATGCTACACAATCATTAATAACTGGGGTATGGAAAGACACAGACAAACAAGGTTGTTCAGAAGCTGATGTGTCTGACTTCAAGATCCTGGGGTTCATCACACGCTGCCCTCAGTTAGTCAAGATCTATAGCAGCTCTCTCCTTGACCTTGACAAGTGTCTGCCTGCAATGTGCCATTAAAACAGGTCTGAATCTGATCTCTTATTCTCTACCTGTTCTCTCCTTTGACAGTAACTAAAGGCAGTGTTTTATACAGGAAAGACAAAGGCAGGGCCAGGAGACAAGACTGAATGGCTGCCTCTGGACACAGAGAAGGACTCAGCCCAGAGCATGACCCAACATCAGTTTAGACATTTCTTTTTTATTGTTTCTTGAATTTCTCAGATAGATGTTATTCTGAGACTTGAATAAGCCCACACGTATCATTAACCAAGGAATCAAAGCAGGTGGGCTGGTCTCAATGGCTGTGAAAAAGCAGAGGACCATAAGGAAGGAGGGTGGGGTGGGAATGGAAGCCCATTTCAACAGAGTTTCTCATAAATCCTTTCCTTTTCACCTGTAAGTTCTTTTTATTAGCAGAGAATGAAAGAGGGGGACAGCTTGCAGTCAAAAGTTACTTCCTGGCCAGGGTAACCTTACCCAAGACTTCCAGTCATGGTCTGCAGTCTCTCCTTCTTTAGTGGGCATCTTATATCAGTACAAACTGCAGCCTGCAAAGCAGGGAGGGGCCCTGGAATAGAAACTGCTCTTCCACAGACATCTTTCTTTCCAGGAAAATATCCTGAATTTCTAATTGGTTGATACATTGCCAAGCATAGCGATTTAGCTGGCAAAATGCCTTATCAGGAATATGGGGTATGTGTGTATGTGGGATGTTGTGTTATAAAAGGATAAGGAGAGGGGGCATATGTTCTGTGGAGGTCTAGAGAAAGGCACTGCCTCAGCAGGCCTATGCTGAGACACCCCTTCCTCCTGAGGGACCAGCCACATGACTGTATAGTATAGAGTTTATTCAGGGCATGGGGAGGGGAGCTAAGAGGGTAGTGGGGCAAAGAAAGAGAGGAAAAGAGAGAGAGGAAAAGAAAAAGAGAGGGGGGAAGAGGAAGAGAGAAAGGAGAGAGAGAGGAGAGAGAGAGAGAGAGAGAGAGAGAGAGAGAGAGAGAGAGAGAGAGAGAAAAGAAGGAGGAGGAGGAGGAGGGGAGGGAGGAGAGAGAAGGAGAAGAGAAGAGAAGAAGAGAAGAGAAGAAAGAGAAGAGAAGAGAAGGAATAGAGGAGAGAGTAGAGGCGGGCCATGAGCACCTGGAGAGAAGTGGGGGAGGGGAATTGGGAAAGAAGGGACAAAGGGGCAAGAGAGAGCAAAAGAGTGAGGAGGTACACTTGTCTGTTGCCCAGTAACTGTGGGGGTGGAGCTTAGACAGAATGCTAATGGGGGATGCGGGGTTGGGAGGGGTTATCTTTGATGGTTGTAGAGCAGTGTGGAACTTGGAGGTTTATTCCTATGGAGAGGAACTGATGGAAAGTTAGGGTGGAACTTTCAAAGCCGGCTCCTAATCCCAGATGGGCAGCTCTGGGATGTAAAATGACAGATGGCATGGATTAATCATTTAAAATTTTTTTTCATCTTTTCTCAGTCATTGAAGTTGTTTCTTCAAATCTTAATTGGAAGCACAAATTAAAAATATTTTTAAAAAATGACTTCCTCAAGCTTAAAAATGGCAAGTGACTCCTGTAGGTATAGAAGAGGCCAATCGACACAGAATAAAATCATTACCATCAAAAGGCATCCAAGAAATGGGAACCCAAACCACAGTACGATACTAGTTAACCTCTTGGATAACTGGTACCCACAAACAATAGCAAACAGAAAATCAGGTTGTCAATGATTTGAAGAAATTAGAACCTTGTGATGGGCTGGAACACATTCAGGATACAGGGAGTGTCTCAGTAGAGCAAAGCTAGACACCCTATAGAACTCTGCAATTCCACTTCTGGGTGGGCACCCAAAAGCCAAGAGAGCAGGAGATCAAGCAGATACTTCAGGAGCCATTGGCGACAATAGTAGAATTTACAACACTCAACTAGGAAAGTAACCCTGGCATCCACTGATGGCAAAAATGTGGTCTATACACACAATGAAATGTTTTCGCTCTCAAAAAGGTGGGAACCCTGACATGTGCTACCTACCGCATGGATGAATCTTGGAGACATTAGGTTAAGTGGATAAGCCAGCCACAAAAAGGACAAACACTGTAGGACTCTACGAAGATGGGTACCTACAGAAGTCACACTGATGTTGTGTTGTGTATGGGTGACCACAATAAAAGGGATGCATGTTACACATATATAACTTACTAAAGCTTCTCTAGGTTTTGTGTGTGTGTGTGTGTGTGTGTTTACTTATTTTGTATGCATGTGGAGCGTATGCATGTGGGAAGTATGCATGTTCTGTTGTTTGTATGTCAAGACCAGGAGTCGCCCTCTTCTTCCACTATGTGGATCGAGGCTCAAACTCAGCAAGTGTCCGCTGAACCCTTTCTCTGGACCCTGTGTTTGGATTTTTAAATAAATATGTCTTCTGTATTAGGGCTTCCCAAAAAGGTTTTGGTATGTACCTCTCCTAGACGCATAGTCTCTTACTTATGTACCTCAGAGGAATCTGAAAGAAGTCAGGACTATGGCCGACAGATGTCTGACTTGTCATCACACACTGGCCTTGGGTAGCCAAGATCCCCAGCAGAACTGTCGTGCCTGCCTGAGATGTGTCATTAAAACTGGTCAGCAGTTCCTGTACCCTACCATGCCCTCTCTCCTTTGCCAGCTACTAAACACAGTGTTTTGTTTTTACAAGTTTTAAATCAAAGTAAACAATCATAATGAAATAAAACCTCATTCTTAGGAATTTACTATCGTGAGGCTGGAGCAGTTAAGGACACTTGCTGTTCTTCCAGAAGACAGACGTTTGATCCCAGCACTCATATACCAGCTAACATCCCTTTATAACACCAGTTCGTGGGGGTCTGATGTGATTGCTACACACATGTAGTGCATAGACACGCATGTGGCAAAACACTCGTGCACTCATAAAAATAATTCTTAAAATGTTCCTTGCTGAATATGACGTGGAAGAAGAGGTCCTCGGCCTTCCTAACGCTGTGATCCTTTAATACAGTTCTGTTGTGCTGACCCCCAAACATGAAGTATTTTTGTTGCTACTTCATAATTGCACCTTTGCTATACTATGGATTGTAATATAAAGACGTGTGTTTTCCAATGGTCTTAGGCAACCCATGTGACAGGGTTGTTTGACCCCAAAAGGGGTAGTGATCTGCAGGTGGAGAACCACAGCTCTAAAGTGTATCACCTTAGAATTAAATAACCCAAATCGCAAATGCAAAAGCATCACTACCGTGAACCACTGACAGGTTTAGTAGAAATAATTGCTTCTTGAGTCTCTCAGCGCTGAGGTAAATGTGCCCAGCTTGGATCACAGGTCGATTGCAGCAGGGCCTACAAACAGATTGATCTTTTCCCCTCAGGGCCTGGCACTGCTTAAAAGCTCTTTCCTCCATTGGTTCTTGAGATAAAATTGGGTCTGCACTATTGGGTGGAAGGCATTATTGCTTAGTGTCAAAACTTTATGAGAAAATGAACATTCTAGAAAGTTTCATGTTGCAATTTTTTTAAAAAAGGAATTAGTCTAAGTAAATGACCCAAAGTTACCTGTGATCTATTTTAAGGAGACAATTTAATTTTATTTGCAGAGATTCAGTAGGATTTTGGCAGTCTGAATTTGGGCGCAGTTTGCAAACGGGTCCATTATGTGACAATGGAGATGTAATGTTCTGATTTCCCAGTGGACAACGTTCCATTTCTAAAATTTCTTTTTAAACTGTGTGTTTTTAATTTAGTAGAGGTCTAAGAAGAAAAATATGCAGATAATAAAATCTAACCTTGGTTAGTATGCAGGGATAATCCTTTTGAAATGGTCTATTAGCTTCTTTTGTGAGGATGCCGGGTGTTGGGGGTAGGGGGCATCCACATGCAAAGTCCATTAAGTGGGGTGAATGACCCATGAGAACTTGGTTTTCGAGAGAATTGATTTAAAGTGGTGTATTTAGGAATGGGTCTCAGTATATTTGTGGGATTTATCCTAAAATTGGTATCTGTTTATTATTCGTCTTTGCTCTTTTGGAAGATATATTTACATGCTAACAGAGTTGAAAGTGTTGAAATGAATCATGTCAAATGAGTGAGCTTCCTGGAGGAGGGGAGCATTGACACCATGAAAAAACCCCATAACTCCCCAGGGAGGAAATGGGGGGGACCTCAGAAAGTGTGAAAGCCCATGGATAATGGGTAAGAAATTAGTTCTCCCAGATCGGTGCCAGGAGGTGGGTAAATTATGAAATGTACCCTCAGGGGGATAGTATAAAACCATTACACTTAATTATATTAAGAGTAAATTATGGTGAGTGCGTGTAAGGCTTCATCACCGTCAGGCAATGTATGTGCAGTTTTGTGGCAATCATGTGAAAAGAAGAAGAAGAAAGACAGCCACCACCCAGGGCTCACAAAACAAAGCCTCCAACTTCCGATCTCTAGATCAGGTTGGTAGGTTATTTTCTCTTTGTTTGCTTATAAATTGTCATCGTGTATTTCTTCAAGATGACAGTAACTATTTTCTTTTCTATTTTTCATTAACTAATTTATTTATTCATTTTACATTCTGAGAGCTGCACCCCCTCATCCCTGTTTGCCCACTGTACCCCTGTCACTGCCCTTAAATAGTCCTCCCCCTTCCTTCCTATCCTTCTCCTCTGAGTCCCACCCTCCCTGCCACATCCCCTCACCCTGGCACAGCAAGTCTCTGCAAGGCTCGGCACATCCTCTCCCACGGAGGCTAGACAAGGCCAGCCTAGCTAGGGGAATGGGATCGACAGACAGGCAACCGCTTTAGGGACAGTCCCTGCTCCAGTTGTTGGGGGACCTGCATAAAGTCTAGCCTGCATTTCTGCTATGTATGTGTGAGACATGGGTGGGGTGGGGTGAGTATGCTCTTTGGTTAGTGGTTCAGTCTCAGAAAGCCCTCAAAGGTCTTCCTAGGGGGTTCCTATTTCTTCTGGGGCCCTTGATCCTTCTCCCAACTCTTCCCTGAGCTCCATACAGTGTTTGGCTGTTGGCCTCTGCTTTATTTCAGTCAGCTGCTGGGTGGAGCCTCTCAGAGGACAGTTATGTTAGGCTCCTGTCTGCAAATATATCAGAGTTTCATTAATGGCGTCAGAGATTGGTGCTTGCCCTTGGGAATGGGTCTCAGGTTGGGCCAGTAATCAGTTGGTCATTCTCTCAGTCTCTGCTCCGTCTTTGTCCCTCCATCTCTTATAGACAGGACAAATTTGGGGTTGAAAATTTTGTGGGTGGGTTGATGTGCTTATTCCTCCATGGGGAGTCTTGCCAGGCTACAGGAGGGACCACTTCAGGTTCCATATCCCTACTGCTAGGAGTCTCAGCTAAAGTCACCCCCATCCCTTAGACTCCTGGGAGCCTCCCTATCCCAGGTCTCTTACATGATTTATAGATGCTCACCAGCCACCAATAGCCATTCATTTTCTTGCTCTCTGGCCCTCTCTCCTTGCCTCACTCCACACTTGATCCTGACCCCCCATTTCTTTCCCCATCCCTTGTTCCACCCAGATCTCTCCATCTATCTGTCTCCTATGACTATTTTATTCTTCCTTCTAAGTGAGATTCAAGCGTCCTTGCTTGGGTCTTCCTTCTTGTTTAGTGTCCCTGGGTCTGTGGAGTGTAACGTGGATATCCTGTACTTTTTGGCTAATGTCCATTTATAAGTAAGTTCACACCACGCATGTACTTTTGGGTCGGGGTTCCCTCACTCAGGATGATATTTTCTAGTTCCATCCATTTGCCCGCAAAATTCATAATGTCCTTGGTTTTAATAGCTGAGTACTATTCCACTGTGTAAATCAAACCCATTTTCTATATCTACTCTTCAGTCGAAGGACATCTTGGTTGTTTTCAGTTTCTGGCCATTACGAATAAAGGTGCTATGAACATACTGGAACAGATGTTCCTGTGGTATAGCAGAACATTTTTTGGATATTTGCCTAGGAGTTACAGTATAGCTGGGACTTCAGGTAGAACAATTCCATTCTTTTCTGAGAAATCATCAAATTGATTTCCAAGTTTGTACTCAGTGAAGGAGTATTCCCCTTGCTCCACGCCCTTGCCAGCATGTGTTGTCACTTGAGTTTCTTCGATTTTAGCTATTTCTATGGGTGTGAGACGGGATCTCAGAATCTTTTTGATTTGCGCTGTCCTGATGACTAAGGATGTTGAACATTTTTTTAAGTGCTTCTCGGATGTTTGAGAGTCTTCTGTTGACAATTCTGTTTAGCTCTGTACTGCGTTTTTAAATTGGGTTATTTGATTTGTTGGTGTCTAACTGCTTGAGTTCTTTATATATTTTGGATATGAGCACTCTGTCAGATGTAGGGTTGGCGAAGATGTTTTCCCCAATCTGTAGGCTGCCATTTGTCCTATTACAGTGTCCTTTGACTTTCAGAAGTTTTTCAGTCTCATGAGGTCCCATTTATTGATGGCTGATTTTAGTGTCTGAGCCATTGGTGTTCTATTCAGGGTTGTCTCCTGTACCAATAAGATAAGGCTATTTTCTACTTTCTCTTCTATTAGATTTAGTGTATCTTGTTTTATGTTGTGGTCTTTGATCCACTTGAACTTGAGTTTTGTACAGGGTGATGAATATGGGTCAATTTGCATTTCTCTACATGCAACCCAATTATTTCTCAGTCTTTAATTTGACTCCATTGATCAACCTGTCTGTTTCTATACTGATACCATTCAGTTTTTATTATTATTGCTTTGTATTATAGCTTCAAATCAGGAATGATGATACCTCCAAAAGTTCTTTTATTCTACAGGATTGTTTTAGCTATCCTGGGTGTTTTTGTTGTTGTTGTTTTTCATATGAAGTTGAGAATTTTTCTTTCAAGCTCTGTAAAGAATTGTGTTAGACTTTTGATGGGAATCACATTGAATCTGTATTGCTTCTGGTAAAATGGCCATTTTTACTATGTTAATCCTAGCAATCCATGAGCATGGGTGATCTTTCCATCTTCTGATATCTTCAATTTCTTTCTTCAGAAACATGAAGTTTTTGTCATACAGGCTTTTCACTTGCTTGTTTAGTGTTATGCCGAGATATTCTATATTATTTGTTGCTATTGTAAAGGGTGTTGTTTCCCTAATTTCTTTCCCAAGTTATTTGTCATTTGTGTAATGATGGGCTACTGGTTTCTTTGAGTTAATTTTGTATCCATCCACTTTGCTGAAGGTGTTTATTATAGGTAGCAGAACTTTGGTAGAGTTTTGGGAGTCACTTATATATACTATCATATCATCTGCAAATAGTAATAGACTCTTTCTTTCCAATTTGTATCCCTTTGATCTCTTTTAGTCATTTTATTGTTCCAACTAGAACTTCAAGTACTATATTGAAGAGATACAAAGAGAGCAGACAGCCTTGCCTTGTTCCTAATTTTAGTGGAATTCCTTTAAGTTTCACTTCACTTAACTTAATGTTGACTCTTGGCTTGCTGTATACTGCCTTTATTATGCTTAGGTATTGCCTTATATTCCTCCAAGTCTCTCCAAGACATTTAATATATTTAGTGTTTTGATTATTATGTGGTGGGGTATTTTTGTCTCTGGTCCAATCTATTTGGTCTTCTGTAAGCTTCTTATATGTTCATAGCTATCTCTGTCTTTTTTTTTTTTTTTCGGAGCTGGAGACCGAACCCAGGGCCTTGCGCTTGCTAGGCAAGTGCTCTACCACTGAGCTAAATCCCCAACCCCTCTGTCTTTAAGTTAGGGAAATTTTCTTCTATAGTTTTGTTGAAGATATTTTCTCACCTTTACTTTGAGAATCTTCCCTTTCTTCTATTCCTATTTTTCTTAGGTTTGGTCTTTTCATAGTGTCCCAAATTTCCTGAATGCTTTATGTTAGAAATTTTTTAGATTTGGCATATTCTTTGACCAATGTATCAATTTCTTCAATGGTATCTTCTGTACTTGAGATTCTCTCTTCCTTCTCTTTTATTTTGTTGGTGATGTTTGTGTCTGTAGTTCCTGTTCTCTTTCCTAGGTTTTCCATCTCCAGGATTCCCTCAGTTTATGCTTTCTTTATTGGTTCTATTTTCATTTTCAGATCAGTTTTTATTTATTTCCTTCACCTGTTTGATTGTATTTTCCTGAATTTCTTTAAAGGATTTATTTATTTCCTCTTTAAACGTCTCTATCATCTTCATAAGTTGAGATTTAAGGTCATTGTCTTGCTGAAGGTGTTAGGATATCCAGGGCTTGCTCTATTAAGAGAGCTGGGTTCCCATGGTGCCATATTGTTATGGGTCTTGCATTAGCCTTTAACCATCTGGTTGTCTCTGGTGTTGGCTGGCCTGGTAGTCCCTCGTGATAGCAGGTGTCTGGGACTACAGGTAGAGCTGGTTGCTGTAGGCCTCCTGGGAAACAGGTCTGGTTTCCCAGGTGGCAGCAGGCCTCCAGGGAGGCAGGCTGAACCATGGTTACTATTTTGTTTTCAAATTACTGGGACCAGAGACGAAGGTCTTAAGCAAGTAAACAGATGTTTTGAGTTTCAGAAGACTTGAAAACATTTAAAGAGAGAGCTGATTGCCTTTGTGATTTTACTACTGTTGCTCAACTTTTCTATAAATGAAAAATAACTGTATAAAAATAATTTGTGAAAGATTTATTTTCATTATTTTATTTTTATGTTTTGAGTCTACCATTGGTGTGCACCAAGGGAAGTCCAAAAAGGAAATCATAGGCTCAGGAGCTGGAGTTCTATGGGTGCTGGGAACCAAATCTGTGTCCTCTAAAAGAGCAGCAAGCGACAGGAGCCTGATATGGCCTTCTCCTGAGAGGCTCTGCCACAGCCTGACAAATACAGATGTAGCTTGCAGCTAATCATTAGACTGAGCCCGGAAACCTCTGGAGAAGGACTGAAGTAGCTGAAGGGGTTTGCAAACCCATAGGAAGAACAACAATATCAACCACCAGACCCCCCAGAGCTCCCAGGGATTAAACCACCAACCAAAGAGTACACATGGAGGGACCCATGGCTCCAGCCATATATGTAGTAGAGGATAGGAAGGGAGGCCCTTGGTCCTGTGAAGGCTCTATACCTCAACATAGGAGAATGCCAGGGAGGTGAAGCAGGAGTGGGTGGGTGGGGGAGTACCCTCATAGAAGCAGTGGAAAGGGATTGGGATAGGGGGTTTGCAGAGGGGAAACTGGGAAGGGGGATAACAGTTGAAATGTGAACAAGTAAAATAACCAATAAAAAAATTAAAAAAAAAAAAAAAAAAAAAGAGCAGCAAGTGCTCTCTAGCCCCAGGAATAGTTTTTCATTCATTCATTCATTTGTTTGTTTGTTTGTTTGTTTTACTTTACATCCCAGTCACAGCTCCCCCTTTTCTCCCAGTCCCACCCTCAAAGGTCTCTTCCCCCATTACTGTCTCCCCTTCAGAGAAGGGGAAGACCCCCTTGGGTACCACCCTGTCATCATGTCATAGTAGGGCTAAGTGCCTCTCCCATTGAGGTCCATTGAGGTTTTGTCTTTTACTGTCTATTGTAATGCTAAGTTTGAGCAACCAAGGAGCCACAAGTAGCCCCTGTGACCCTGCCCCCAAGTTAATGCTGATTGGTGAATACAGATGCTGACAGCCAGTAGCTGGGCAGAAGAGACATAGGTGAGGTTTAGATTTTGATGGCTTGGGGTCTGAGGAGGAGAAGGGAAAGAAGAATGTGCAGGAGGAGGAGGAGGAGGAGGAGGAAGAGGAGGAGGAGGAAGAAGAAGCAGCCATGGGTTAAGGGTCAATAGAGTGTGGCCCTGAGAGCAGCCCTGATGGAACATAGTAAATAGTAAATAACTCAGAGTTATCGATAGGAAAGTAGGTTCTAACAGCATGGAGGGCAGGCAACTGGCCAGCTATTGTGCTGTTTAGGGCTTATTGTAAATATAAAGGCTATAGGTATGTCTTTCATCCAGAGATTCAATAACCTAAGGTGGGGTAGAAACCCTGGCCTGGGATTTAAATATTTACTACAACACAACTGGCAGTCTAGGTAGGGGAAGGGATCCAAGGGTACGCAACAGAGTCAGACACAGCCCCTGCTCCAATTGTTAGGGGACCCACATGAAGACCAAGCTACACATATGCTACAAATGTGTAGTGGAGGCCTAGGTTGGACTACTGCATGCTCTTTGATTGTTCAGTCTCTGTGAGCACCCATGGTCCCAGGTTAGTTCACTCTGTGGGTTTTCTTGTGGTGTCCTTCACCCCTCTGCCTCGCTCAATTCTATCTCCCAATTCCCGAGCTCTGCCTGCTATTTGGCTGTGGGTCTCTGGATCTCTTTCCATCAGCTGCTGGATGAAGCCTCTCAGGAGACAGTTATGCCAAACTCCTGTCTTACAGCATAGCAGAATAGCATTAATAGTGTCAGGGGTTGGCTCCCTCCAAAGGGAGTCATTGATTGGCCAGTCCCTCAATCTCTGCTCCATCTGTATCCCTGTACATCTTGTAGGCAGGACAGATTTTGGGTTGAAGGTTTTGTGGGTGGGTTGACATATTCCTTCTTCCACTGGAACTCCAGACTGGTTACAGGAGGTGGCCACTTTGGTCTCCACATCCCTAACTGCTAGAAGTCTCAGCTAGGGTCACCTCCATAGATGCCACAGAGAGTCTTCTGTGTTTCTGGTCTCCAGCTAGTTCCAGAGATGTTCCCTACTGATTTCTGATCTCCTTCCTAACTTTCTACCAACCCCTCTTTTTCCACACTTGATCCTGATCCCTGTTCCCCACCTCATCCCCTCTCCCACCCAGTTTCCGGCACTATTTTATTTCCCTTCTGAACAATTCAAGCCTCCTGTCTTGGGGCCTACTCGTTATTTAGTTTCTTTGGGTCTGTGAATTGTAGCATGGTTATCCTGTGCTTTATGACTAATGTCCACTTATGAGTGAGTACATACCATGAGTGTCTTTGTGGGTCTGCGTTGCCTCACTTGAGATGGTATTTTCTAGTTCCATCCATTTGTCTACAAATTTCATGATGTCTTTGTTTTTAATAGCTGAGTAGTATCAGGAGTAGATTTTAATGGACATTTTTAATCATCCACTTTACTGGTACCCTATATATAATTGTATATTTAAATACCAAAATTTTGTATAGCCATTCACACACATGACCCTACACACCTACACAACACTTAACAAGATGCTAAATGCTTATAGTATAATGCAGACAAAAAGAAAATACGATTGTATAGATGACACAAACTAATTCTGTCTGTAAAACAAAAACTAAATCAGAAAAAAAATATATTTTTCATATATATATATATATATATAGAGAGAGAGAGAGAGAGAGAGAGAGAGAGTAGATGTGAATTCTTCCAAAAGTAAAAACTGTTAAAAAGCAAAAAGTAAAAACTGCTTGTCTCTAAGTGGTGGTATTATGAGAAATTTATTTACTTTACAGATTTTTCTTTATTTTTCAAAATATTTATAAAATTGATACCTGAAAGTACTCTTAAAATTTGAATGAAAAAATTAATTTAAGTTTTAAATTCTAGCTTAATTGAAAGATTTAAATTTTTCACTGTGGTAAAAATAAAAGGGGATTCCACAGAATTAAATACTGTCCTAGCATAGAGTGTAGGGATTACACTGCTGAGTACAGCCCCAGAAATGCCGGAAGCAGCCATTCAGACAGATGTCTGTCCACACATTTGTAGTAGCATCATCTGTAACAGTCAGTGAAACATGTGACACAAATGTGTATCTGTGGGTGGGTGGCAAACACAATATGTCCAGTCCTGCTTGGCCTTAAACAGAAAGAAAATCCTGACACCCAGGGGAACCCTGAAGACAGTCTATTAACTGAACTAAGCAAGTCATTCGAAGGAAAATCCTGTATGATTCAATTTACTGCGGTCAAAATCAGAGACAGAACGTGGAATGGAGGTTGACAAGAGTGGGGAGCAAGAAACGAAGAGCTAGCACGTCCTGGACAGCTCTCAAGATGGATGATGATGATGTTTGCACAGCAAGAGTGTTCTCAAAACGCCACTAAACTCTGCAGTTAATCACGCTTAACACAGCAAGCTTAAGGTTATGAATATTTTATCACAATTTAGAAAATTTTTCCACCTAATAACAGTTGAAGTCCAGATAACACTGGGACCTAGGTGAGTTGATGCGGTTAGTGACAAAAGTTGCAAACTGGCATCACTGAGAGGCTTGACAGCTAGATGGGGACAGGTGAGCTGCAGAACCAACGGGACCTGGGGCCGAAAGAGAAGCTGGGGGTGCAGGAGCCACAGAAAGGAAGAAAATCTGCTATCAGTGTTCAGCATGTGTAGCCCAGACGTCCATTTTGATGGCTATGATGGCGACTGCTATAAGCTTGACAACTTTTAGACTGGGTTTAAGAGTGGGCACCAGGTCTCTGTACCAAGTGCCAATGGAAGAGTTTCCTGATAACCTTAACCTTGGGTTGGAGGGCTTGCCCACTGTAGGTAGCACAATTCCCTATTTGAGATCACTGGGACTAAGAAATAGCCATGCATTCATCACGCTCTGCTTCCTGATTGCAGAGGCTTTAAGCTCCTGTCTGCTTGACTCTGCCTTCATCATGGACTGAACCTTTGAAATGTGAGGCAAAGTAACCCTTTTCTTCCTTAACTTGTTCTTGTCAAAGCTATCATTACAGCACAGGAACATAAGATAGTGGTCAAGGAGATAATAACTAGCAGAAGAGACCAGGGATGACAGAAAACACCCTTTCTTTCACTATATATATATATATATATATATATATATATATATGTATATCCTAAATGACAGAAGACAGAATGGCAAGAGAGGAGAAGACACCTCAGGGCCTGGGAGGAGGTAGAGAGAAATGGAAGACAGGGAAAGCCAGCAGCCAGGAGGATAAGAGTCAAAGCCTCTGACAAGAGCGAGCCCTTAAACAAGGCCCTGAGTCTGCATTGAACTTTTGACGATTATGGTTCGTCAGCATGGTAAACTGATTCATAATTATTTTATGGGAGTTTAGCAACTCTCTCTGAAACTGGCGCAGAGCTGTTAATCCTGGATGTTTATTACCCTCCATTCAATGAATAGCTTAATAAATCTAAAGAAGCCCAATTTATGGGGATGGTTATGGCATGCTATTCAAATTTCAAGCAATTACAATAAAACTGTGTCTATTGAGGGTAAAGTGCCACCTCCCCCCCATCCGATATGAGAATAGCTGAAACTTGACACCCCCTGGAGCTATCCTTTGTTCCCTATCTAGGCCACAGGGGGCCAGAGGCTGTCTTAGGTTGTCATGTGACTAGAAAATGCAGAGAACACCAGCCTGTTATTTCTATTCTGTCTAGGGAAGTAGGATTCTGGGGACTTGCCATGAACTCTCTGAGACCCACGCCAGAGCTCAGCTTGCGCAGGCACTAGGCATGCTCTAAGGGGTAAACTGAACAATTTGGGGGAAGAACAGGGTTTTTCACAGCTTCTTTCAAATTCATAGGTTTCTTTGCCCGCTGTCAGGCGTTCAGTGCCCCTGCAGATGGCGGCAGACTCAGAAATAGAAAAATGATGTACGCACTCCTTTCTTTCCTCCCTTCTCTTCCTCTTCTCCTTCCCCTTTCCTTCTGCCCCGCCCTATTCTCCCTCTCCTAATGGCGTTGCTCCTTAGAACACAGGTTTCTTCCCCTCCCTGACACGTTGTTTTTCTATTGAGAGACAATTGGTTGAAAATGACGCCAAAGTGAGCAGCTCCTGAGAGGGAAGAACAAGTGGAAAGGCATGGGACTACAAAGGACAGCCGCTCCAGTCCCAACTGTGGCTCACATGCTTCCTGTGTAGCCTCTGCTAAGTCATTTCAACAGTTGTGCCTCAGTTTCTCCTTTGTATTCTAACCTTGCACCATTCTACAGGTCAATGAAGAGGAACAGGAGGGCAGGGAGAAGAGAAGATCCACAGAGGAGGGTCCCCATCTGAACAGGCAGACTGTCTGCACATCACCAAAAGGTAGACAGTTAACTCCACCTTCTTCCAGCTCTAATATTTATCGAGAATTTAGTAACATTCTATGATGCTCAGTGTTCAAAACTTTATAGAAACGAGACACAGGACCCTCTTCCTTAAGGGTTCAAATATATCAAAAAAATATGTATTCAAATAACCACAAGGGATATGTTAAATAGACATTTTAAAGAGAGTGCTATAGGTACACAGAGAAGGAAAGATACATGTTTTTGGAACTGGAATTGGTTAGGACTTATTTATATCAACCTTCATGGAGAATTCATATGTGAATTTGACCTTCAGATGTGTATGATTTGACTGCCATTCATGCCGAGGGACAAGGGACAGGGCATCCCAGGATGTCTTAATGAGAGCTTCTGTTGCTGCAACAAAACACCATGACCAAAAGCAAGTTGGGGAACAAAAGGTTTATTGGGCTGACACTTCCAGATATAGGTCACTGGAGGAAGACAGGACAGGAACTCAGCAGGGCTGGAACTGCAGACAGGAACTGACGCAGAGGCCGTGGAGGGGTGCTGATTACTGGCTTGCCCAGCCTGCTTTCTTACAGAACATAGGACTACCGGCCCTGGGATAGCAATACCAACCATGGGCTGGGGCCTCTCCCACTGATAACTAATTGAGAAAATGCCTAGAACTGCATCTCATGGAGGTGTTTCCTCAACTGAGGCGCCTTCTTTTCTGATGACTCTAGCCTGTGTCAAGTTGACACACAAAACCACCCCGAACACAGAGAAAGTGTCCAGCTTAGACAAAGAGGACTAAAAGTCTCATCACTCATTTACTATATACTAGAAGTACAGGCATACTAGGACTTCAGGAGACAGAGCCTCTGGTGCTACAGACCTGGAATTAGGAAATGGAGACAGCCTGAAGCACAAGGCACAGCCAGAAATGAACTTGAAAAGGTTCAACCCCTAAAAAAGCTTCCTTGACTAAGGCTGAGTGTGAGCGTAAGGACATGCATTCAGAATGCAGTTGAAGTTAATAGTAGTTTAGGAAAATGGCGGTAGTAGGTTCTCCTGGAGGGTCCATGACTTCATTGGAGTATTTGGTCAGGTATATATAGTCCTAGGCATAAATTCCTGAGTATTGAGTGGGGTGTAAATCTAATTAGATGGTCCCCAAGATTTAAGTTCTGCTATTACCAAACTCTTGGGGATATCTTACTGTGGCTGATCATCATTGTGGTTCACAGATTTTACAAATAGGTAATGACTATTGATTGCTTTTCTCTCTTGGAAGCTTGCATAACACCTTCCAACATTATGAGAGCTAGTCCTTAGTGAGGAAGCTTCTAGGTTAATTCTGAAGTGTGTGTGTGTATGTGTGTATGTGGTGTGTTATCTTCACCAGTAGGGTCTAACCTTCAAATTTTGGGAGACAACCAAAGGCAACAGCAATAACCTATATTGTTTTGGGAAATCATTATACAAATCCATAACTGTTTAAAATACCAAGAACAGCTGACTGTGCGCTACCCAACCCTACTGATATATCTATAACGCACTCTCCATGCCTAGGACTCAGGGAACATTATGAAAGAGAAGGTAGAAAGATTCTCAGAGTCAGGGGACCAGGACATCTGCTAGGAAATAGTGCCTTTTATAGATGACAGGGAAGCTACACTCAGGAATCTCAACAATATGGTTAACTAAACCAAGAGCATCACAGTGACTAAACCATCTGACGTGTCACAAAAATGGGGGAACTCTCCAAAGGTCCCACCTCTAGATGAAGAATTAGAGCCAATTCGTAGTTTCTGCGAGAAGGAGATTCCAGTTGCTCCAGGGATAAATCCTCCCATAGGCTATCCAAGCCCACGTGGTCATTCAAGCCCACACATTGTACATACCAGCAACACTAAGAGAACTCAGCACATATTGTGTGTGTGTGTGTGTGTGTGTGTATACATACATATGTGTACATGTATATGATGTATATGTATACATGTGAGACGGTGATAATGAAAGGTAAGGAAATAGTAAATTTGAGAGGGAGTAGAGACAATAAGAAGAATGGGAGAGAGGAGAAAGAGGAGTGGAAATGATGTAAGTATAATACTCGTGTATGAAATCTCAAAAATTGAAATTTTAAACAAAAAATGATTCAAGCCAATATATTTTTGGAGGGTCTTAACTTCAGACTAAGGCCTTTTTATTATCTCACTGGCTAAGAGGCACCAAGGAGCTGACAAAGTTGTTTTAGTGTGGGAAGCCTACCCGTTTTATATTTTAGAACTAAAACCAAGACTACATTAAATGGAAGGATACTGGATGCTGAGAAGTAATTAGAATGTTATTACTGTAATCTAGAAAAAATAATAAAAATAGATGTAGGACTCTCTACATGGGAATGAGGGCAGGGAGTGAAGCCTGCACAGTATTTCAGAGACATAAGCAAGGCTCGGTGACATGAACGTTGAACAAGAGAGAGGTGCAGATGACTCAGAGCCATTGACTTGGGAATATTTACACCACTCTTAAAGTTGGGGAAGCCGGAGATGGGCTGTGAAGGAAACACATGCAGACGCATCTGAGCTGTGTGTGACTGGTAGTTAAACTGGAAGTTACAAACATGGAATTCAAACAGACAGCAGGGGCCCCCGGCTAGTGACTAGAGATCTCTTCCACCTAAACATTTACATTGAAAGCCAGGGGGATCCATTAAGCTACTCAGAAAAACAAACGAAGAAGATGAGTAAGCCACCCAATGAAATTCCTGCAGAATGGGACAATTAAGAAACTTAGAAAGTGCCCTTGGAAAGAATGATGTCCCACAATGAAGGGAGAAAGTAAAATAAATCAAAAGACAAAGGGGAAATACTGCCTAAAGTCTGCTCACAATCAGGGAGGAGAAACCATTTAAGCCACCAATAGAAATCTGTTGGTTAAGTTATATTGATATGCTAGAAGCCAACAACAGTTCTCTCTTACGTCCTTATAGGTTCTAGGCACTTAGCTAGAGGATCCATGTAGGGACTGGCAGTGCAGATGCCTGTCAGGGCAGAAAGGGGGTAGGGATTATTTCACATGGGATAAACAAACAGCATGTAAGAAAATGGTGTCACAAGAATGTATTTTGGAAATGCCCAGCAAATTGGCATTTGTGGGTCATGAAGTATGAAGGGAGTCTCACTAGTAGGGCAAAGAGTCAGAGGATATAAATGGCATCAGATATCATGCTTAGGCTGAGAACTTGACCTTCACCTCATAAGAGAGAAAAAGCACAGCAAGGAAGGCGTGGAGCTTTAAAAATAAATATCTTTGATTCCAACCATCCTCTTTATTGATTCCCTCCCCCAATTGGTTCATCTCACTGTTTTTTTTTTTTTAGCATAAGATGAGCATTAAATTCTTTTAATTTTTCATTATCTTTCTTTAATAATTACATACGGCCTTTCTAGTACTATTATATTTGTATGACTTGTTACTTTTTTTCATTGATATCTAGGTAATAAGTTATCTCTTTTTAACTTCCTCTAAAATCAGTGAAATGGAAATTAAAAAAAAGAAATCATAAACAAATCCAGACTTTTATTCTTTGAGAAAGAATAATAAAACATACACACCCCTTGCGAGCCCAATTAATATAAAAGAAAGGGAGCACAAAATACACAAGACTAAAAATGGAAAAGGAGTCACATCATGTTTACATGCTTAAGTTAGATAACGGCAGAATCTGAAACCTGAGAGGGAATGGATGAATTCCGCTCAAGAAAACATCTAAAATCTATTTAAGAGGAAACATCTATAAAGTCTCCCCTATACTAAAATCTATTTAAGAAGAAATGAGGAAATGGATACCTCAACTTGATCAATTATTATAGAAGTTGATAATCTCATTAGTGGGCTATTACTGCGATAGTTACCAGTCTTCCAAGCTGAGTTTTAGATAACCCAACGCAGCAATTCCGACGCAATCTAATCATCCCAGACAATAAAAGGAAATAGAAACCTTCTGGGTAATTTTAATAACGAAGTCCAAGAAGAGCTGCGAAGGAGAATTATACGTGCCAATATCAGTTATTAATACGGTGCTATTGTAGTGGCAATGAGAATGTCCCCCACAGACTCTTATGTTTGAACATTAGGTCACCAGCTCCTGTCACTGCTTGGGAAGTTTGTAGGGTTTTTAGGAGCGTCACTGGAGGACATGGGTCACTAAGGGTGGGCTTTGAGGCTTTGTGGTCAGGTCTTAACCTCCTGCTCATCCTCTGTTTCCTGAGTGAGTGCAATATGAGCAGCTGGACTCCTGGCTGTGCCACCTTGGCTGCTGCGTGTACCACGATGGACTTATTGTCGGGAACTATAAGCCTTCTGCTCTTACATTGTTCTTGTTACGGTGTTTGTCAAAGCATTGAGAAAGAAACAAGACACACGACGAAACACTGGCAAATAAAACATGACAGTGACCAAAAGAATAGCTTATTATAAATAACCAGGTTCTATGTTACATTCTATTTGCTGTTGCATTGTGCGTGCCTATGTGTATGCACGCCTGCGAGGGCCTCAGCATGCACATGGGGGCTAGAGGACAACTTATTGGAGTTGGTTTTCTCCTTCTACCTATATGTGGGTTTCAGGGTTTGAACTCAAGTCCCCAGGCTTGTTCAGCAAGTGCCTTTACCCACTGAACCATCTTACCAGCCTGCCTAAGCAGATTTTAGGCTAGATGTTCCTCAATATGAGAAAATCTATCCAAGTAGTCAGTATTTCATAAATACAATTATATCAATATGTATCAATTAGATTAATAAATGGAACATAAACAGGCACTTTCATATATGTGTAATATACATATTTTATTTATAGATTGTATATTGATAGATGATTGTCTCTAACATGGTATTAATATGAATAATAATTCTATATAACTTGAATGAACTATGGTCTAAGATTGGGAAAGATTTACTAATAAAAATATTTAGAATGAAAACAAGATGCATGTGTATTTGAATAAGTCAAAATAAACTTTAATATGAAAGTACAAACTCAATATTTCTCCTTAAAGAAAAGGGTACAATAAACCATCAGAGAAAATGGCACAGTAAAGGCCTCCAACAAGTTCCTTCTCTATAAATGCAATGCTTTTTAATGCTTTATTTTTATTTTATGTGCACTGGTGTTTTGCCTGCATGTATGTCTGTGTGAGGATGTCAGGTCCCCTGGAACTGGAGTTACAGACTTCTGTGAGCTGACATGTAGGTGCTGGGAATTGAACCAGACCTACGTAAGGGCAGTCAGAGATCTTAACTGCTGAACCATCTTTCCAGGCCCCTCCCCACCCTCCAATAAACTTTTGTCGAACTCTGGAACTTAACCAATTTGTTATAAACACCCAGGGTGCATTTGTCCTCCAAAGCAGATGGAGTCGTGTAAGAGTAGTGGCCTTAGAGCATTTTTACTGTTCCTATTCCTATCCCCTACTCTCCCAACTCTGCGACAATCACAAAAGTAAACATTCCTCCTTCAGACTGAAAACCAGCAGTCTAGCAGCCAGCAGGACAACTGCTTCCAAATCACTAAAAATAGAAATAAAGAAGTACCATGGGAATTAAGACAGTATACTAGAAAATAGCCACTTAGCACAAAATAGGACAGTGACAGAGGGGCAGAGTAACAGAAAAGACACACGATATATACAGAGCTGAGAGCATAACGGTGGTTATGAATCACACCTCATTAGTTACATTAAATGCAAATACCTTAAACATTAACAGTAAATTATTAGACTCTGAACAAAAGGAGATTGACAGGCGAGATTTTTAAAATGAGCCTTCTCACGTGCTGCCTATAAGAAATACATTTTAAGTTCAGAAGAAAAGTAGGTTGAAAATTCAAGTATAGGGGAAGCTGCATTGTACAGAGTTTGAGTGGATTGATTACAAGTATCAGAAAGTGGACTTTAAGACAAAAATTGTTACTGGGAACTTAGGAGGTAATCAGGATAAATACACATGTACTTTACAACTGAATCGCCAAGTAGATGAAGCAAGATACATAATGAATTAAAGGGAAAACTGACCATTGATAATAGAACTTGGAGTCTTCAATGCCCTCAACTATGAATTACAAGACAAGGAACTAACACCAGCTAGACACACCTAAGAGACTCTCACAGAATACTCTGCTCAATAAAGCCAGAGCACATGCACACACACATGTACATGCACACATGCATACACGCACACATACACATACACACACATGCACACACACATACACATACACATGCATACACACATGCACACACATACACATACACATACACACATACACACACACACATACACACACACACATACACTCACACACACATACACTCACACATGTACGCATGCACTCATGCACACACACATATAGACTCAAATATACAACAGAGCATTCCTCAGTAGATAAGGGCACAAGACAGCCTCAATTAACCTTCACTTAAAAGGTTGACACCACACCAATTATATTCTCTCTCCACATTGAAAAGAAAATTAAAAATCATCAGAAAAAAATGTGGGGAACACGCAAATTGTAGAAATTCAGAAATTATCCATGCTCTTAAATAGCCATTTAAGTCAAAATAGAAAACACGAAAGGGAATGTGCAAATTTTAAAACTTCCAGGATATAGCAAAAATAATATTTAGAGAAAATGTATGTGTAGTATAAGAAGATGTTAAATCAATAAGCTACACTTCACCATAAGAAATAAGAAAACAAAATGTAACCAAAACAAAGCATTAGACAAAAGAAGGTAAAGAGAGAAACAATAAATTATTGGATATAGACAATAGGGAAACAGAGGAGAAAAATCAGTGAAATTAAAAGTGGTGCTTTAAAAACTGAATCAAAACGTATTAACCTTTATTTAGACTGATCAATAGCAAAAAAATACCCCTCTTAAATAATCAAAATTACAAGTTAAAAATGGGCATTTGGACTGGTGAGACGGCTCACCGGGAAAAGGCACTTGCCGTCAGACCTGATGACCTCCGTGTGACTCCTGAAACCCATGTCCTGGAGCAGAGAACCTCTTAGAAGTTGTTCTCTGATTTCTATGAGCATGTCAAGGCATAGGCAATACATACATACATACATACATACATACACACACACACACACACACACAGGTGCATGAACACACACGATAAAATGTAAATTTTAAAAATATAGGGCGTTACTATTGACCTTAGATAATAAAGCCGGTTTTACTATCTTATCAATACATAGCAAGATACACTGTAGATGAACAAACCAATAACTTAGGAAAGGACATATTTCTAGAATGATACATGCTGTGGATTGAACTGACTCAGGGGGTGGCACAGCTGTTGATTGTGACTGTCAACTTGATTGGATAAAGGAACAACGAGAGCCTACTTACGAGTGTGTCTGTGAGAAAACTTCCAGAGAACTTTACCTGAGGAGAGGGGAGCCTTATTGCACGTGGGTTGTACCATTTCATGGGCTGCAATCTTGGACTGAATAAAAGGGGGAAAGTGTAGAATGCCCACAATCCTCTTTTTCTGCTTCACGATGCACGGAGATATAAGCAAGGCACCTCTTACGGCCACACCATCTCTGTCACTATGGAATTCATCATCATTGGGCACTGTGAGCCAAAATTCAACTTTCCCTTCTCTGTTTTGCTTCTCAGGAGGTGTCTGGTCACAGAAAGGGGGCGGGGGGGGGCAATATTAAAGAAACAAAATCCGAATGAAAAGTTTTGTCCTGAGAATTCAAGGTTACCTTAGCATATAAAAGCCATGCATGCTAAGATAGCACTCTAATAGAATAAGAAGCAAAAGCCTATCTCTGGAGAGAAAGGGAAAAAAAAAAACTCCAACATGTTCTGGTGATAAAAACGAAGGGCAAATTGATAATGGAAACAGACTCCCAGAAAAACAGCATCTACCAGGACCCGCCTGCATTCCTGTGAGGGCCACAGCAAGACAAAGATGCCGGCCAGAGGCAGAATGGAGATTCTAGAAACAAACCTTTGGTTAGCTGTTTTCCAACAAGGGCACCAAAATAATAAGGTATGGAAAGAATTGTCTTTTTAACACATGATACATGGACAGCTGGATATTCACATGCAGACGAATGCATCAAAGTATAGCCCCACCTCACTCCAAAACATGAAAATTAAATCACAATAGATCAGAGACCTGGATTTAAAAACTAAAATTAGAAATGACGTAAAAGAAAATGCATGTATTCAGATCCTGGATTAAAACTAGCGTCTTAAAAAGAAATCTACGACATCAAAAACACAGCCAACCCTGGGTCCATCGGGTCCTACAGCCATGGCCGATGTCATGGCTGCAGCTGGCGCTGGGATCCTCTGTCCCAGATAAATTGCTCCTGAAAACCAAGGTGGAGAAGGCCAAGCAGAGCGAGTCTGTCTGAGAGACTCTGGGGTCTGACGAAGATTTTTTTCTGGAGAGGATCCCGTCTGCCACCGGAGCCACCTTTGATCTTCTGCTCTTCCTGGCTCAGAAGAGGTACAGATATTCTAGGGCAGCTTTGCGGATTGGGGCCACTTCCCTCATGACCCTGGTTCTTCCTGTTGTCTTTGAGACAGAAAAGTTGCAAATGGAGCAACAACAGCAAGTGCAGCAAAGGCAAGACTTTTAAGGCCTAACACCGGGCTGTCAGGAGGAATGCCAGGGGCATTTCCCACTTCCTGGAAAGATCTAGGTTGTTACCATGGTATTCGTCCTGGTGGGAGAACTTTGAAATTCAGTTAATTTTGAACTGCGGATGGCTTGAACTTCTTATCCCTGTGCCCCCCTTTTAATGTTGGCACATTGATCTCTTTAAACCTTCCGGGAACCTTGCCTGTTTCTCATGGAGAGACCCCAGTTGCGTCTGCGCCCTTCACAATGCCCCAACTTGTTTCCTGCTCTCACTCTGATGCTGGAGTACAGCCACGTGGAAGGTTATTCCACTCTATTACTTTAGTAAATTACTGCTAAGGAAGTTCTCACATGGCCATTGTGGGAACGAGGTAACCACTCCTCCCATGAGGGACTGCTCTTTTTAAAGAATGGAAATGTCTAAGATATGTAAACAGCGTGGAGCTGACAAAATCCATTACAGCTATAGTACAAAACAGCCACCAGAATTCCCTGTACATGCTGGAGAGAAGGGAGGCTGGCTGTCGCTTAGCCAGACTGGGACTGTGGATAGAGCGCGTGCTCATTTACTCTGCACATTTTGGCTCTGAGACTTTCCTGTGTGTACAAGAAGTCACTGCTCACCTTTTCTTGCATTTAAATATTAAAAGAAGACCAACTGCGTCAAAAACAAAAACAAAACACCAAATAGAAACCAACCAAACCCACAGAACAAACCACACAGTCAACCAAAGAAAAGTAGACTTATTTGACGTTACCAAATGATAAAACTTGCTTCCTCAAAGGACATCATCAAGATATTATAGTCAAACTAGAGAATGAGAAAAATATTTATCACATAGTATCTTTAATATATAAATATACAAAGAGCTGTTTTGTAGTCCACTGACAGCCAGTGCTGTTTAAAAGTGGGTTTTGGCTCGATGGTAGAGCACGTGCTTCAATACGAGTGCTAAACTAAAATCTCAAAATGTGAAAAGATTTCAGTGGCACCTTCTCCATTGAAGTCTCACAAATCGCCAATAACTATACTTAATCCATTAGTAAGTAAATAAAATAGACATCAAACGCCACAGTCAGATACCGTTTCACATCCAGTAAGGGAGGCAGCTCTCATTTCCCTGCAGAGGAAACTGTAAGGCGGACAACCAAGTGGAACCCGGAACCTTTGTACACTGTTGGAGAAACATGCAACACTGTGTGCGCTCTGGGAACGGTTACTCAAAAGTTAAGCACAGAGTCATCATGCAGTCTTCTGGTGTACAGCCAAGGGGCTTGAAAGCCTGTTTGTAGAAAGAGTCATCCAGCTGCTCATAGCAGCCCTATTTCTCCTAGGCCAAAGGTAGAAACAGTCAAATAGCCACTGAGTAAGAAGCAGAGAAGCAAAATCAATGGAATGTGATTAGTTCAGAAAGAAGGCCAGAGTTTTAGTTCATGCTCCAATGTGGATGGACTTTGAAAACCTGCTAAATGAATGGAGCAGAAGAAGAGGCCGTATATTATAGGATTTGTTTCCATGAGATAGCAAGACTAGGTGAATCCGTAGAGACAGGAAGCACATTGTGGTTTCCAGGGAAGACAGCAGCTTGTTCAGGTGATTAATATATTCCAGAGTCAGAGAGTGGGGACTACCACAAAGCCGGTAACTCAAAACTCGACGAGTGACTTGTGCACTCCAAACAGTAATTTCACAGAGTGTAGTACGGTAACTTATACCTGAAAAAGAATTTAGGTTATGCATCTTGTAAAAGATATAACAGAGATAAACAATATACTTACAAAAATGTAACTCAAGCAGTATTTAAATTGTTAATTTCTCTACTGTGCAGAGAAATTAGAAATTGTCAAATAGACCAAATCACAGCCAATAGAGCAAAATTATACCAAAATATGATTCATAGAAGGGCATATGCAAATGGATCGAAATATGTTCACTTCACTGACAGTCATAGAAATCCAAATTAAAATAACAATGAGGGATCTTTTTGCACTCACCAGACTGGCAAACATCAAAAGGAACTATCATATCTGCTCTGAGCAGAGACTGTGAGGAAGAAATGGGGCCTCACACATTGCTGCTTGGGATGGGGATGCAGCTACAGTGTTCTGGAAGTAAACACGCAATGCCTATTAATATCCGAAGTACACAGAAGCTGTAATCTAGCAATCCTACTTCTGTGAATCTATCCCAAGGAAATTAGATAGCAGCTTCTAAAGATAGTGCTGGAAACGCACATGCATATTGTTGCTGAATTAGTTATTGGTGTTTAGAGTGATGCCAACCTGAATACACTGTTGTATATTTATATATATTTATATATATTGCGTCTTTATGTGTATAAAAACAAGGATGAATACCAGAAGATTCGAAGAGAATTCCTTGGCTTTTATTGGCCCAGAAAAGAAATGAATAGAAAGACACACACACACACACACACACACACACACACACACACACACACACACACTATTCCTTTAATAACTTAAGAACAATGTATGTGTTTGCTTACATATTCACAATATATATGTCCTACATATCTCCGTGTAGACCTGTCTATAATCAAACTCTTAATATAGCCATACAGACAGACAGGGAATGATTTTGGCATTTTTGGGGGGGTTGGAAAATGTGGAGAGTGCTACAACTGACCAGGAAATATCCTATAACCACTTCCTGTGTTGAAACATTCCCTTCAGGAAAGAGGCAGAAGGCTCATGAGATCCAGAGCGTCAACAAACCTCACAGGTCAAAGAAAGACAAAATGTACAAGTTTCACACCCTCAAAGTTACAGAAGCAATAATCAGCTGCTAGGGTAGAGACTCTGGCCAGCCAAGTGGAGCAGAAGAAACTGTCCAGCTGCCAGTAAGTCATGCAAACAGCTCCAGGGGTGAAGCTTCCTGGTACTGGGGTGAGCTCAGCAATGCAGATGCTTTTGAGTCATGTAACCCTTCATCCACACTCCTGTGAGCAGCCCGTGCAAAGAACCTTGAGTCATCAAGTTGGTCTCAAGTGTAATCATTACACTGTCTGTCATAGATTCCTTATCTGGGCTTAGTAGATGTGTATAGGCCCTCTCTACCTAAGAAAAGTCTCACACCACAGGAAGACATGATGGAGCTCTTGGCTAAACTACACTAGAGTTGAGGCAATATAGGTTCTTCATGACGTCCTTCTACTAGAAAAACTTCTATGAGGCTTCAGCTCCATGTAAGAGCCAACCCAATTATTTTCCTGCAAGAATGGGTGACAGATTCGTCAATGTCCTGTCCTGCTGTCCCCACTCATCCGAGTATCTTGGATTCTCTCTTCCTTCACTTTATCTGGTGCTACCCACAAACTGGAGTATGGAACCCAAAAGAAACAGGATCAATATGTTTCTCATCATTCCTTCTCTTAGAGTTTATCCGTGGTCTTTAAAGAGAGAGATCCAGCCTGTGGTTTTCTTTCACTTCTGCCTAGCCTTTGCAAACCTGAATTATCTGCAAACACTAAATGAGCTTCTAATATGTGCAAAGCTTTTTCTAAGCACCTGGACTTGGGGGCAAGATTGGTTGAGAAATGTGGAAAATATAAAGAGGCAAACAGGGCATCTGCTATGGATGAACTCATAGCAAGAGGGGATGGGAGAGTCATAGTTAAGAGAGGCAGCCTCAATCAGTGACAGGGGTCTTTTCAGGCTGCTGGAACAGGTGTTTAAGACCTACTTAGAGTAAATGTGTCTACTCTGCTCTGTCTCTAATAGGGAGTAATCCCACTGTCTCTGTCAAAACATCTTACAGAAAAGAAGAAAGGTTCCCAGGTGAGGAAAGAGAAAATACCAAAGAAAGAGAGGAATAGTGACTAAGCCAAAATTTCAAAATGTTCCTGGTTGGGCTCGAGAGCAGGTGCGGGGTGGGGTGGGGGGATCACTTCAGCTTGTGAAGCCATAAGAAAGTGGGGCTAAGAAGTGATTGCTGTAGATGGTTTGCTGCCATGAATGTGGATGGCACAAGGACGTGGGAGGTCGGCTATGAGATCAAAATCCATGTTACACTTCCTCAGGTTTTCTCACCTGGCTAGATTTCATGGAGCATTTGAAGAATGTCTGTTAGTGCAATAACCCACAGAGAGATGGTGAAAGATGCTCACATCTGGCAAGGCCTGCATCTCCGGTCTCTTCAAAGCAGAGCGGAACCCAGAACAGGAGGAGAAATCCCAGGGTGGGAGACTGGGAGGGAGCCTGCAGGGCCAAGCACTGTGAAGCTCCTGCCTTTAGGGCCTCGGTACTTCTGAGAGTCCCCCTGCCCACCCCCTCTGTGCTTTCAACCTATAAAAGCTGCCTCTTTGATCTAAAAGAGAAAAATGGATTCAGCCTCCAGGTTAATGCTATTTGCTGAGTGTTTCAGAGAGGCTGCTCCATGCAAGGACGAACATCACAGGCACACAGGATGCAGCTGTGGGGATAAAGGGACCCCTCTTAACCTGTGTAGAACACACTGTGCTTCTGTCTAAAGCCAGAGAAGTAGCCCCTGCCCCACATCCTGAGAGGCACATCTTATCAAATAGATGGTGTCATGTCGTGCTCAACAGAAGCATAGCGGCCTGTTAGCGTATGTATTGAATCAGTCCTTGTATCTGGGTCCAGCTAACGGCTCCTGCTTGTCCATGTAACAGTTCGAATCTAGGTCATCTGAACAGTCCTGCTGACACGCCCAAAGGTGAGGTCTCTAATGCTGGTATAGGATGATCTTTGCCACAGCTCGGACTGCTCTGGCTCAGTTCCCTGGGCACATTCTTTGGATTCCGTGGACCCTATTCTATGAGCATGGTTGGATGGCAAAGGACAAGGATGAATTTAGATGCCCTAAACCCTTATCTAGCCACTGCGTGCATCATGTTTCCTAACAGTCCAGTGGTCAACAAATCACACAGTCAAATCTCACGTCAGGGAGGAATGGCATGAGAGATCTACAGTGACATAAGGCACGGATATGGGAAGTGACAAAGACTCCGGCCATATTTTGCAATCCACCACAGCCTCTATAAACTATAAGCTATGCAAATAAATGTGAGGTAACATTACTATCCAAAGGCCATTTAATCAATGCATACTTGTTGAATTGATTTACACAGGCATTGGCCTGTCTCAGACCTGATTGCTTTCACAAGTGTCTCTCTAATCACCCCATAGTTTTTCACAGCAAAAATAAAAGTCCATTTCAAAAGTATCCATAAATTGTTTGGCAGCCGAAGCTGTCTGCCTTCTTTCTGTCTGAGATTTTAATGTGTGGACATGTGTGTGTGTGTGTGTGTGTGTGTGTGTGTGTGTGTGTGTGTGTGTGTGTTTGTGGTGGTTTTCTGTTTCCATTTAGCTTAAGTCATCAACGATAACTTTCACTTGGCAATTCCATCAGGGCTCTTTCTAAATGTGCTGACATTTCAATTAAATGTCAGTGGCATCATTCTGTTTACCAGCTGGAAGATTTGTAATGGGGAATATTGGTAGTGCCAGAGACTAGAGATTTCCATTTGGTAAAATGCCAGCCAATGTCTTTTGTTTCTTACTCTCCCATGGGTTGTCTAACGTGGGTTTTGACAGCCTGACCAGCTCTTTAAGACATCTCTGAAACTATAGGTTAGCACTATTTAAACTGCTCCCTGAATCCTAGCAGGATACTTCTAGGGTCATGCTATTTTTTAATTTTTTTTTTATTTAGAACTTGGAATATGTTTTCTACTTTCCTAGCCTAATTAATCAGCCCTGGCTTGCCAAGCAAGCAATTATGAAGTTGTCATTTGCAACTATATACATATGTACATGACAGTTTGCATGTGTCTATGTCTATATAACACATACATACAAACACACACACTCACATGCACACACATACGTACATGTACATATATGTAAGTGCTTTCTCAGGTCACAGACTAAAGAGTTATACTGCCCACTTCTATGGCTTGATAGCTTTCTCTGTGACTTTGAGTCACTTCTCTGGGTGTCTGGGCTTCTAGTTCCTCACCTGAGAATAAGGTCTCAGAGTTCTGAGGCTTAGATGAATCTCATGTTTAAAACACTCAGAGTAGTGATGAAATATTACTGTCAATACAGTGCAGCAAAATAAAATGCAAATAGATTAGATACTGAGAACGGTATAAGAAAAGAACTGCCATCCAAGATTCCCGACTTAAACATTTTATTAATTTGTCAGGGTTGTATACATTTATAGGGTGATGAGGATATTTCAAAACATGTATCACATCATGTAATTAACATTCCCATCTCCTTTGTGTTTCTTTACTTTGGAGCCTTTAAGCTCCTTTCCTCTTACTCAGCATCAAATGTGAAATAAGTTGCTGTGCACTGCAGTCACCCTGCTGCACCAGGGAACACGTGACTTTGTCTTCTCCAATTGGGATTTGGTGCCAATTATCCAGCCTCCCTCTTCTCCCTCCCACACACCCTTCCCAACTTAATCTCATTTATTAAAATTTTATTATTGTCATTGATTGAGTTCACGAAATTTTCCTATTCATTAAAATTGAGTTTTAAAGATACACAAGAAGCAACTACCATTAAGCTGTTTAATACCTGCGGATTTTTGGGTAAGATTTCATCTGTGAAAACATGCTCTGTTTCTTAAAACCTGTGGAAGGTTGCTTAGCCATTCCATGTGATTCTGAGTTAAAGGCTTACAGAGGTAACTTTAGGGTATATACAAGATCCCAACTCATATGGCCATGAAAGACAAATTCCAAATGCAGAGATGAAGCCATTCCACGGTGGTCTGTGCTGGCACAAATGACAATGGTCTACTGTGTAAATAGTAATTACCTTGTCCATTGACTAGGGCTGGAAATGGTCCTCTGAGTGATTGGTAATGGAAGTTTCTGTCCCTGTCATTGATATTGTCTAGTACTTCTGGTTCGACCAAAGCCACACATTTAGGAGGGCTCCAGAGGAAGCCCACAGCAGCCCTGCCTCTCAACCCCTGTTGTTGTGTAGGTGGATTGATTGCTGCAAACTGAGTTAATGCAGCTTCAGGACTGGTCTGGTAGACCAGTAAACCCAAACAGAGCAGCTCCCCATCTTCTCTTTCAGCTAGGGTGCTACACAAAGCTGTGCTTGCCAGAGATCCTCATGTCTGTTGCTCCCATGTCTATGGAGTATTAGGGATGCAAAACAGGAATGCAGCTACATATCAGCTTAACATGGTGCTTCATGAGAGGCAGAATCTGCTTAACATGGTGACCCATGACGGACACCATCTTCCCACTTCACAGATAGGCAGGCACATTGGAGTCCCAAGACACAGCTAGACTTTCACCAACTCGCCTCTGACCTCAAAATAACTATGAATTTATTCTACCATCATTTACAAGGAATACGTTAAATGGGGAGTAGGCAGGTGCTGTACATTTTATGCCACAGGTTAGTGCAAAGCCTGTTTTTGCCTAAGAGCTCTAGAGCAGGCAGATCCTACGATTCCTTCATCTATTCCCATCACGGGGCACCCATGTTCCTGCAACAGAGCCCCTACTTCTGTTTTATTGATTTTATACTAACCCGTAGGATGAAAGTGCTTTACTCCTAACATTTTTGTTATAAGTGATTATGTAAGTTGTTTACACAATTCACTGTAAGATACAGTGCTGTAATAAATGTCTTTTTGTTCAATGCCAAGATATCTTTGTTGATATACATGGATATAATTTACTTCTACATATATATTACAGAGGTGAGGAGAGGGGTGCGATGTTCTGAAAATGTAGAAAGAACAGCTTTTGGAGTTTCTTTGAAGTTCAGAAGTTGGGGGAAGGTAAGGACTGAATTATGGAAGAATGCTTGTCAATATCAAACTAAGATGTTTTTTCTTCTTCTTGAGAAATGGGGCATTGCTCTCTTCCTGGGAAATGGACTAATGTTGATAAGAAGGTGATACTTGTAAGCTGGGTGTGGGACTGTAAATATGAGGTCAAAGAGCATCAGTAGAGACAAGAGAGAGGTCCAAACCAAGGTCAGGATCTGGCTCTCCACTTACTGCTCCTGTCTGGGTCTCTCCTCTTGTCTACAAAATGACTAGAGAATTTAAGTTGTAGAGAAGTCCCACCTGCAGACCTGGAAAGACACTGGTGATAATTTGAGTTAAGCTACTTATCTGCCTGTTGTAGTATAGGTTTATCCTCTGGGTGTAGCATGCTTGCTCCATTGTCATAGCTATCTATTGCCATTAACCAGCAAAACAGTGCAAATGTAGCTGAGTCTATAACAATGGCAACAGAGCTACTGATTTTCCCTAGAAGTGGGGGGTCACAAGACCCTCAGACTATTATTCCTTCCTGTCCTACACCAAGCTATAAATGATATGAAGAGATGCTGAAAGATACAAGGGGTTACCAGAATAAGAGACCCCATGGTACACGTTCTCTGTAGTCATCACCCATGATGGAGTGGAACTTCGTAGTGATGCGGCTGTTTTGGGGTTAACCACTTCCGGTAAGTACACATGGTTCTGTAAGTATGCACTTATGCCCAATAAATTCGCTGGCTCTCCAAGTGGGATTTTTATGGAATTGTGCTTTGGTCTGTCTTTGGTACCCTATCTGGAATTTACAGATGTTATTGCCACCTGTAAAATGGGGTAGGGGGAGAAATTTCCCTACTTGATATGATTATGGTGATGACTATATTTACTGACCTAGAATACCACATGAGTGGGCAGCTTGAATAAGCAGCAGATACTTCATCAAATTTAGCCTAGAGAAAGTTTAAGGTTTTTTTCCAACCCTGGTACACCCTAGCTCTATTATATGATGAGGAAAGCTGGGAAAAATGAAACCCTAGAAATTAAATCACTGTTTAATGGACTAATGATTTAATATATTAAAAAAATCTTTTCTTGGCAAGAACTCAGGGAAGAATAATAGTTATTAAAGATTCAAACATTTCACTGGGGAAAAAAATGATGTTGTCTAGAAAGGTTTTCTTTAGAGTGCATTTAATTCCCTTTTCTCTGTACTACCCGGGCCTTGCAGGTCAGTTTCTTCCAGTTCCCAGGGGAAGGGTGGAATGACACGAGGAATACACCTTGAAATTCTGAGATGATAAAAAAGGATTACAAATCAATAGTCTTTCTGCTTCAACTCTTTCAATTTTCTTTTCATCCCCAAAAGTGAGGGTACCAAAGAGTGGGTGGCACATTTGGGGGAATCTGATGTGTTTTGCCAAGGGTCAGAGGAGAACAACTCTGGGTGTCACTGCTGACTGCAAACTGGCACTACACTGATGCTGGGAGGAGGTTGTGGTGCTGCTGACCCTTGGGGAGGGATGTGTCCTGTGTAATGTTGCAAAAAAATCTACCCCAAGATTTCAGTTTCCCATTCCACTGATGGCTAATGGCTACCAGACTGGACAGTGCAAGTTTAGAGATCCCATTACCATGGAGATTAGTATGCATTAAGACTCGTTTGCTTAGTTGGAATTAGAACATGAGCTCTGGAATAGGAGAGGTTGCCTTGTTCTGCCTCTTGAGATGGAGATCATCTGTGTGGTAGATCATCTTCTTGGTCAACCTCACTGGATTTGAGATGAGCACTGTGCGTCTGTGAGGTTGTTTCTTAGAAACAACTAGATCTCATGGCTGCACTCTAAAGCAACCACTTCATCTGATAGGTTCAAGTTTATATAGGGGAATGGTTAATCGTCACTCTCAACAGGACTGGATTTGGAATCAGGTAGGCAATGTACTTCTAGGTGTATGTGAGGGTGTTTCCAGAGAGGTGTAACTGAGAGAGAACTCACTCTGTACTGAATAGTGACATCATCCCATGGGCTAGGGTTTCAAATTGTATTAAAAAAAAGAGGAAGCTGACTATCAGCTGGTAGCCTCTCTGTCTGTCTCTGTCTCTGTCTCTCTGTCTGTCTCTCTGTCTCTCTCTCTCTCCGTGTGTGTGTCTCTCTCTCTCTTTCTGTGTGTGTGTCTCTCTGTCTCTCTGTTTCTCTCTGTCTTTCTGTCTCTTGTGTGTGTGTGTGTGTGTGTGTGTGTACCTTTCTCCCTTCCTCCCTCTACACACACACACACACACACACACACACACACACACACACACGCACGCACGCACACGCGCACACACACACAATGGAAACAATGAGAGCAGCTGTTGCCTCAGGTTCCTACTGTGGACCAAAACAAACCTTTCATTCTTTAAACTGCTTTGGTCCTGGAATTTGTCACAGCAACAAGACAGTCTCATGTGGATAGACTTTTGGGAAGTGGTGAGGATGTGGAAAGTAGGGTGTGGTCAGAAGAAAGAGGTCCCTGTAACTTCTCCTGGTTTCCCTACTAGTGTTGCTTTGCTTCCTGGTGGCCATGAATTGGATGGCTTTGTTCCAGATGCTTCCATCACTGTGAGATGTTCTGCCTCACCCCAGGCCTAGAAAAAACTGGGGCAAGAAGGATAGAGTTAACACCTGAAACCATGAGCCCAAATCAGCAAAATCTTTAGTATAAGCAGTCCTTTGGGTGTTTTAGTCACATTAGAAAATGTCTGACTAACACAAACTGTATTCCAGTCCCTGCTGTGCCACATGCATTTTGATCTCTCAACTTCTTGACAGTTTATTACCAAATCTACAAAAGTGGGCGGAACCATTCTCTCAGCCGGCCTGCTGTGTTTAATATGCACGGACTTTGGGCTGAGCTAGTTGTAAACAACAGACAGGCTTTGCCAACTTTGTAGCAGCGCCTCTCAGTGCTGATGGAGCACTCTGGCACGTCACAATGCTTCCAGCAAGAAGCACCCAGATAATGAGTACGGAGTGCCTTCCATTGGGCCTGGCATGCATATGTTAACTGGTTGTCAGAGCCAGTGGGGATTACAAACTCCTTCCTTAGAACTGCTTCCAGTTTTTGCTTTTCTATTTCGTTAGTCTTTTCTATATCACCACAAGCTAAAAACGACTTAGAGAGAAGCCAGGGTAAAGACAAAGGAACTATGTGTCTAGACAGGGATCTGAAAACACACCAGTAGAAGCGATCCTAATTCCAGGCTACTTCTTACCTTGTCACTCCTTCCAAGGAACCAATGGAATGTGGCAACTTCAGAGTCGCAGAGGTGCAGGAGGACCTTGACTGCGTGTTGTGAAGGAAGATGCTTAAGGAAATAGCTCCACCCTTTGCCATGGCCCTCTAGCATCTCAGCAGTGTGCTCATCTCTTCTTGGAGAATGTTGGCAAGGAGAGTGATTGGAGGCCATGATGCCCAGGAGAGATAGGAGAGCAACTTAAGCCTGAGTCTCCAGCACCCAAGCCTCCTGCAGGAGTCAGCACAACCCAGGGGACTTTCCTTCTGGAACCAGGGCATGTCTGGCTTGGCTCTTCTTGAAAATGCCAGGTGAGGACACTTCAGCCTCTGAGCCCTTTGATCTCTAAGCAGGATTTCAGAATACTTGGACTTAAGTTCTAATGTCAAATCCTGAATTCAAATGCCAACTCTGCCATCAGCTTAGCTCTGTGCTCTTGATCAGGACAACCAGCCTGTCAGGTAGGTTCACACATCAGTAAAAAGTCCCTATCTTTGTGCTTTAAATAAGAATAAAAGTATGAATACAAGCCGGATGTAGTAGGGCACATCTTCAATTCCAGTACCCAGGAGGCAGAGGCCAGTGGGTCTCAATGAGTTCAAGGCCAGTCAGGGCTACATAGCAAGACTATGGGTTTTGTTTTTGGGGTGTGTGTGTGTGTGTGTGTGTGTGTGTGTGTGTGTGTGTGTGTGTGTGTGTGTGTTGTATTTTTTTTAAATGGAGGCCTACAGAAGAGTGTTTGTATACATTTAAGCAAATATGAAGGTTCTGACCATATTCTGGAGAAGAACAGAGGTCTGGATTGAGGTCCCATGTAGAGAATCTGTGATTTCAGGACCATGGAGAAAATCAAGGTGCTTTGATACTCCCTTGGTTACTAACATCTTTTCTCATTCTTCTAAGAGTCTAGGAAGCCAACCCTTGTTCTTAATGTCACTTGAGGGGCATCCTAATCATGCCAGAGAAACCATTTCAGGATAAAGTTAACAGTGTCACCAGGGGTGTAGCTAGAGTGGAAGAACCGGAACTGGAACACACAGTAACACAGCCATCTACATTAGCAGGCAAGATCCCTTCTCCTTAGCCTGCCCATCTACCTCTGGATCTCCAGTCATATAAAGCACTAAATGCTTTCACTGGCTAAACGAGGAAGAGCAGGTTTTCTGTTGTCTGATGTAATTGACTCACGTCCTTTGGGTAGTGTGGCTGCATCGCGCCTAATTCATCTTGGGAAGCCCCGAGGTGGCCACTTCTGCGCTCATGTCTCTTCACCCCAGGGCTGGATTCTCTTCTGCTCTCAACGATTCCGCACGCAAAATGGTGGGAGTATTCAGACACTTGAATACTCCCATGTGGGTTTAAACTTGTTTTAAGTCATTTTGTATCACTAAGTCATCTCAGCGTCGGGTTTGCACACCTGGGGAATATGAAATTTACTATAATACATATTTCCAACTGGCTTTGGGGGAGGCCGGTTGGAATATTAGGAAGTTGGCACGGGAGTCCTTTGCTCCCTCCTTTTGCTGTTCCAAGGTCCCCAGTACTGAGGGTGGCCACATAGGGTTTGTCTTCCCTCGGAAGCAGCCTGGCTGCCTCTTTTCCCAGCTCCTGGATAAGTAACTCATGTTCTCGTCACTGCGCGTCACAGATACAGAGTTTTCAGTGGGGTTCAGTGTAATTGCTACCATCTATCACTGTAATAGCTGAATGAAGGTGAGATGTAATTAGAAAGGGTGTCAGTGGAATATGGAGTTTGTTTTACAATTATCTATACAGCCCGAGGGACCATCAGCACAGAACATTGCCTTTTAAAAGCCCAAGAAACATGTGGCACAAATTACATCACCGAATGACTTAAAGGACCCTGATCCAATTTCTCTCAGCTCCTTGGAATATGGGCACAAGCTTGTGAGCCCTGGGTACTCAACGGGCTCTGGCTAAAGGTGTATAGAACCTTAGTTTTTAAAAATAAAATTCTAAACTTGATGCAAAGGGCTTTTTGAGAGCAGGAATCAGGAAGATCACAAGTTCAAGACCAGTCTGGGCTTTAGCGTTAGTTCAAGTCTAGCTTGCTTGGTAAGACCTGGCCTCCATATAAAAGTAAAAGAGAGGTAGGGATGTAGCTCAGTTGTAGGGTTGTGCTTAGTGGGTGTGAAGACCTAGGTTCAATCCCCAGTACTAAAAGTTCAAAGGGAATCCATTTCTCCTTACCTTACGTTAACAGCAGAGCCTGTTTCCTAAGTGAGTGCTCCTGAGTATCCCAGCTGCTGCTACTGCTGCTTCGATGTACTGCTAATGTCTTCTCAAGAAACATTGTTATCCTCCCAGGGTCTCCTGTGAAAGAGGCCTTTAGTCCGCATGTCGTTCCTTTTTCTCTGGTGAAGAATTGCCTCTTCTATTATCTTTTTGCTCAACAAAACATGAAATTTACCACTTAAAATATACAACCTGATGGTGTTGAATCCATTCACACAGGGTTGTGCAACCAACACCACTATCTATTTCCAGAGCACCTCCTCATTTTGAACCGCAACCTGGACTCATTTAATAATAGTTACCATAGCCTCTCCATTCTGCTTCCTATGCCTTTACGTGACTATGTAGTAGTGTTCACACAACTTTGCCTCAGTGGGGCTTCACAGCACTTACCCTCCGGCTTCTTGTTTATTTCACATAGCATGTCTTCAGCATTTAACCATGAGGTGAACTATGTCAGAATTACCTTCCATATCCAAGGCTGAATAATATTCCATTATATTATACGTTCATCCATTAACTGAAATTTGGACTACTTTTCCCTTTGGGTTTTGTCAGTATGGTTATAAATGAATACTCAAATATCTGTGCGACTAACTATTTTTCATTCTCCGGTTATATATCCAGAGGTGGAATGGCTAGATCATGTGGTAACTCCATGTTTAACCTTTAAAGAATCCTAAACTGCTTGCTACAGAGGTTGTGACGATAAAAATCTCTACACTTCCTTGGCCAACTTCCTCCTACTTCCCCTCCTCTTCTTCCTCTTCTCTCTCTCCCCCTCCTTCCTCCTCCTCTTCCTTTCTCTTTGTCTTTCTTTGTCTCTTTGTCTGTCTCTCTGTGTCTCTCTGTGTGTCTCAGTCTCTCTCTGTCTCTGTCTCTCTGTCTTTCTCTCCCTCCCTGCCCCACCCCTCTCTCTCTCTCATTCCCTTCTTCCTCCCTCCTCTGTGCTGTTAGGGATTGAGGTAAGGATTCCCCTACTATGCTGTCTCCATCTTCTCCGAATTATTTATTCAACAAACTTGCCAGAATCAAAGCTGAGGCCACTGTCTCTGTCTCTACTGTGGACCAATGCCGTCCCCTATATCCTCCATCCTGGCCACCCCTCCCACCACCATCTCAGCTTAAATGTGGTTTATCATGCCACCGGAAGAAACCAGCAGCAGACAGAGTGCTGATGGCTGACCCTTATTTAGGAGATACTGTCAGTGGGAAGAACATTGCTACCAGATAACGATCACTTACTGCTAGATAAATACCAGGGCTTGTCTCCTGACGGATGCTGTGCAAAAAAATATCAATTACTCACCACAGGCCTGCTGGATTGCTGTGGTGTTCACCCCACCAATGGGCCAGAACCTTTTGGAGAACGGAGCCCTGGGACCCTGAGAACAGCCTTACCCTAATGCCTATTGCCTGGGCTAGAGGCAGGGTGGGACAAAGCTGAGAGAAACAGGAGGCTCTGTGTCTAAGTTGCTGTGGGACTTGGGTAGAGCCTTTCTGGCTTGGTGCCTCGGTTTCTCCACCCTGTACTATAATGGCTGACAGATGCAACCAGGATATTTTGTTGTTGTTTGTTTTGTTTTTGTTTTTGTTTTTTTAAGTCTGAAAAATACTCTAGATCAACATTGGGCTTTCAAATAGTGCTTTCAACCCTGTGGTAGCACTCATGGTCATCCTTTAGGTTAGGAGCAGTTGTAGGAAAGGTGGAAGGAGAGAATATATTGTCTGCCTCAGGAAGTGCATAAGACCTGAAGGACCGAGCTCCCTGGCATGAGGACATTGGCAAGAGGGAGACCCATGGTGATTCTGATCCCAGTTTTCATTTGCGAGCAAAGTACTGTTGCACACGGAGTCAGTCAGGTGGTTGTAGATTCAAATCTCAGGTCAAACACTGATGAGCTAACAGAGGACTGATAAGCCACTCAATTCTGCTGAGGGTCAATTTCTTGATTTAAAAGGAGGCTAGAACTCTAAGCCTAAACTGTGGCAATGTCCTAACTTTGTTCCTGCTTTTCCAGCACCTCCTCAGAGTCAGTCTTCAAGATGCAGATCAAACCATGTCATTCCTGCATGCTGTGTGAAAGGCCTTCTTTAAGGAAAGTAGAAGCCAAAGCCTTTAATTCCCTACATGGCTCACAGGACCATGGCTCGATTCCTTCCCTGAATTCATCCTCTTCTTCTATCTTTACCCACCCAGCCTTCTGCCCTGCTGTGAGGTCAGTGTCCCAGTCGAGACTAGTGGACTGTTGGAACTTCTGCCCACAAAACTGATCCCTCATCCTTAGCCTCCAAGTGTCGATTCAAGTGTCTTAGTTTTTATTAAGCCAACACTGTTAAAAATGGCAAGATTGGGACTGGGGACATAGCTCAGCTGGAAAGTGTTTGGCACAGAAGCATGAGGATCTGAGTTCTGTGTCCAGGAACTATGTAAAAGCTGGGTGCAGTGGTGTGTGATAATAATCCCAGCACAGGGGAAACAGCCAGGCAGAGCACTAGAGCTCACTAGCTGGCCAGCCTAGCTTAGCCCATTAGCCTCAGGTCCCTGTGAGAGTCTGTCTGTGGAGATTAAAACAACAGTATGGGTTTGGTGGCTTATGTCTTTAATCTCAGCACTTGGGAGGCAGAGACAGGCATATATATCTCTGTGAGTTTGAGGCTAGCTTACTCTATGTAGTGAGTTCTAGGATAGTCAAAGTTACCTAGTGAGACCCTGTCTCAACAAACAAACAAACAAAACCAATAACAAACAAAAACAAAGTATGGTGGAAGGTAACTAAAGAATGATACACTAGGTTGATCTCAGCTTCCACATACACAAGCACATACATATGTGCATATAGGCACACATACATACATTCACACACTCATAGAGACATACACACAGACACATACACACACACAGATACATACTCATACAGACACACTAACATACAAAGAAACACACTCAAGCACACACACACAGACACATGCACATACACTCACGGATACACACTCATACATACAGACACACAAACATACACACACATACACACACATACATACACACTAACATACACAGAAACACACTCCTGGACACAGACATATTCACGTACACAGACACATACACTCTCACACACATACAGGCACACACACATATACACTCATACACATAGACACACACATATACACACAGACACATGCACATACACACAGCTACATACTCATACACACAGACACACGAACAGAGACAGACACACTAACATACACAGACACACTAACATACACAGATACTCACTCAGGGACACAGACACATTCACATACACAGACACATGCACTCACATACACACATACATACACAGTTACCCTCTCTCTCATACAGTTGCAAGCTTAAGGGCCTCTGCTCTCCAAGTGTACCCTATACGCTTCCTTATCCCCCTTAGGCTTCTTCAATCAAGCTGGATGCTCACCGTTCACAGCTCGGGTTGCTGGGTTTTGTTGTATTTGCTGCTTATCTCTCCTGCTGACATCGCACAAGAATGTCAGAGCGCACGAAACTGGAGGATTTTCGTGTCAGTCTGATTAAATTCTGTATTCCTAGAATGTAGAATGTTGCTTGGTGCATGTTTCAGTGCACAAACAGGGGTGGGTGGGTACTGCCTTCAAAATATAATGCTTCTTAAAGAAAAGTTAGAAAGTAAGAGCACAAAGGACACTGAAGTCACCTGTGACACTCTTATGCAAAGTGGCATGGTCAGAATTTTGTCATGTGTTTTTTTGACTATGTATATATGTATATGCATGTATAAATATTACATATATGTACATACACATACATATACCTTTACTTAATATTCTCCAATTTACCAACTTTGGTGATACATTTGCAGAAATGCTTTTCCATTTTTGTAAGGCCGAGTTTCCATTTGTAAGTATTGTCTTGTAAAGGTTTTATCAGACATTTTTCGGTCAGGATTATAATGACCCCCAAAGTTATTATAGGCCATATATTTGACTGCAAAAAAAATGAATTTAAGGAAAGGTATCATGATATGAATGGGTATATTTTTTTCTTATTATTTAGTCTGCCTGAGAGCCACTAAGCTATAAGGACCCAGAAACTTATGTCATTAAATTTGGAAACTATTTAGTCATTACTCATTCAATTTCTTCTGCTTCATTCTTTTTCTGCTACATTTGTGCATTTTATACAATCCCACGCCGTGTTCACTGTTACTCTTCAGACAGCTAAGGTTCTGTGGGGACCCTGGAGCGTCTCCTCTCCTTTCCTTATCATGGATACAGTCTACTACACTGATTTCAAGTTTACCAGTGCATGTCCATATTAGCTTCCATTTCTATTAATCACAATCACTAAATTAGGAAATGGCAACTGTCACATATTTCTTTGATTCTGTACATTACACTTGATTCTTTTTAGAATGGTAATTAACTAGTGAGCCCATCGGCAGTCTCTGAAAACCTACACTTTTCCATTCAGCGTCTGCGTGTTTTCCTTCTGCTGTTTTCACAGTTTATAATAACTGTTCTAAGCAGTTATTAAACTGCTCCAACATCTGGGGCAGTTAGCATTGCTTGTGCTTTCTATAACAACCTCTGGCTTTCTGTGTCCTATGCCTTCCCATGGTATACCAGATGAATGGCATGAGGTAGAAACTCTGGCTTATCTTCCTTTCTAGTACATTGAAATGATGTTGCATCTGGTCATCAACTTGACTAAACTCAAACTCTCCTATACTTCTTAAAATGGATATTAGCCCCATCCTTTTACATTTCCAGTTAAGTTACTTGGAATCCTTTTCATGTATAAACCTGAATCAGTTCAGAGCTGGCAACAGAGTGCGTGTGTGTGAGAGAGAGCATAATTAAAGTACATTTTGCAAGTGTAAAAACACGCCACACCAAATTCCATTACCTTGTGAAGTAAAATCAAACACAATTGGTACAGAATTTGTGACAATACTTTGAGTGTTTGTAGCTTTTGCTTCCTGTAACAGTATCTCTCTCCTCAATTTCCATGTGCTGTTGAAGCCTTGAAATACGTCCCTGACTCAGAAGACTTATAAAACACTGGCCCCTTGGTTGTGTTATGATCTTTCTCCTTAGCGTATCCTACAGAAGTATAAGTAGATGGATAGCTGTGGATGTGAGTCTTTTTTTTTTTTTCCAGAGCTGGGGACCGAACCCAGGGCCTTGTGGTTGCTAGGCAAGCACTCTACCACTGAGCTAAATCCCCAACCCCGTGGATGTGAGTCTTAACAGCACAGTTAACTTTCCACCAGTTTCTTCCTGCTTTTAATCTTTTGATACCTTCAAACAGTGAGTGTGTGTTTTTCCCAAGTTTACAATTTTCCATACAAAAGAGTCTAAAGTAAGCTACCCTGTGATTATTGAAGGCAAACACCAGTGTTATAATTTTTGTCCATTTGATATCCCCGGTCTCTTTGCTATTTATCTTTATTACCCATTTTTTCACAATAATTTACACACTGTACCTGTTGAGTTCATTTCTGCATGTTCTCATCAGGACATGTCTGAACTGGCCTGTAAAATTACTTGTGCTTCCTACTTGAAATGGAACACAGAGCATAGCCTTTGAGAGTATCTGCAAACGTAATGTGGTCAAGCATATCGTTAAAGGTCACCACAGGTTCAATTCCCCCGTACACTGCTGCATTAACTCTGCATTTGGAATATAGAGTGAATATATAGTGCCTGCAGTGTTGGGTACATATCATACCACCATCTCTTCCCTGAACCAATTTTCTAAGGCTTTTATTCCTCCACCACAATGTTCTAACCACTGTTTGGGTCCAAAAAGACTTTGTTCACAGGGAACCAAGACCCCTGAAGACCACTGACTGGGAAGAGAGGTCTGAGACTCTAAATTGGATTCTTCTACCTCATAGCCTATAGTAGGAGTCGGTTTCTTCCTTCTCCCCCTGCACTGGTGATAAGGATAATGCCAAGATTGCCTGACGTACACAAGGTAGGTGCAAATTGCTAAGCTGCATCTCCAGTCCCTGTTCTAATTTTTAAAAGAGTCTCAATAACTAGTGTAAGCTGTAGGTAGGCTATATGTAATGAAAATGTGGTACGCAAGTAAACCTTAACAGAAGTTGAAGCTAACTTCTTACTTGACCAGAGAACAGAGGCAATGTGGGCACCTAGGGGAAGGGGAGGGGAACTCAAATATAGATGGAGTTCAAAGCCTTGCACGGATATTAGATGAAAGGGAGTCTGGGACTGGATTCCTCAGGGCACTAGAGTGTGTTTTCTCTCTGGATCAATAGCCAGGTACTTCTTAATCAAAATTTACTGCCAAATTTCCAATGGTATATCACACAGAGATACTGTGGAAATTGAAAACAAATGAAGGTGATTTTCTTTAAAAAAAAAAAAGTGCTAGTGAGATGTGCCTTGGATTTTGTTCTGGGGCTATCTTACTTATAGTGCCAAGAATTCTCACAGGTAAATATACCCATCAGACAATGTAACTTATAAGAGGATCTCAGCAAACTAATATTTGGATCTGAATCTTTCTTTGCAAATATCTTCCAATGAATTATGCCCACAAGGCTGTCATGCTTTCTAGCACTCTTGGGGGAGCTGGTGTATACAGCTTGCTGGCCAGAGAAACAAGCCAACGGGAAGATTCCAGGCCAAGAGAAAGACCATCTCAAAAGCATGATGGACAGGCATCTGAGGAACAATACAAAAAGTTGACTTCTGGTCTCCACATGCATACACGTGCACCTACATATATAAACACCCCTCCTACATGTATAAACACAAAGAACAATAAAGGACAAAGAGCCTGGACATACTTTAGGTATCCTTTGAATTGTCTTCAACTAAGCAACCCTTGCCTTCTACCTTGTGCTTTTTCAACTGGATTCAATTTTTTGGGGCTTGAATGTTTTTTATTATTTTTTATGAAAATAGATTATTTTCTCATGCAATATATCCTGATTACAGTTTTCCTTCCCTCTACTCCTCCCAGTTCCTCTCCACCTCCCCTTCCAACTGGATCTACTCATTCATTTTCTGTCTCTTCTTAGAAAAGAACAGGCTTCTAAGAGACAACAAAATAAAATATAATCAGATAGAACGAAAATCATCATAGAAAAACTGGACAAGGCAAACCAGCAGGAAAAAAAAGGCACAAGAATCAGAGATCTACTTGTCCCCAAACTCAGGAGTCCCATGAAAATACTAAACTGAAAGCTACACTCTATACACAGAGGGTATAGTGCAGACCTGTGCAGACCCCAAGCTTACTGCTTCAGTCCTAGTGAGTTCATAGTAGCTTTGTTGAGTTGATTTAGAGGTTCCTGTTCTGTTGGTGTCTTCTGACTCCCACACTCCTTCTACCTCCTCTTCTGCGGGGTTTCCTGAGCTCTGAGGGAAGGGATTTCATAGACACATCCCATTTAGAGCTGTGTATTCCAAGACGTTTCTATCTGCATCGGCTTTGGGTCTGTATTTGCTCCCATTTGCTGCAGGAGGAAGCTTCTCATATGATGGCTGATAAGACAGTGATCTGTGGTTATGACAGAATATCATTATGAGTGATTTTTGCACTACCTTAAAAAAAACAGTGATATTTGGTTTTACACTAGGTCTCTGCGCTACCTAATCTCTGATTCTTGGTCACCCAAGCAACATCCGGTATGGGTTCCATCTGGTGGAAAAGACCTTAGGTCAAGTCAGACATTGGTTAGTAACTTCCACAAGTTTTGTGCCACTGTTGACCTAGTGTATTTTGCAGGCAAGACAGTACTGTACACCAAAGGGGTTGGTGGCTGGGTCGGTAGTTAGATTTCTCTTTTGGTAGCCTGCAGAGTACCTTCCTATATCAAAGGCACTAGAACAAGAGGGTGAAGGTCCTATGTAGGCGCCAGCTCAACCTCTTTATGATCAATGAGTTGTATGGGTGCTGTCTTCAGCACTGGGGCCTTGCTGTCAGTTTATGGAGAATATTGTCTTGACAACAGCCAGTTGTTTCTAGATTTCTATGGAACTTCTTTGGCTAACAACTCAATTGGATGTAACTGAATTCTAGAAGTCTCATTGGTGACAAGAGATGGCCAGTTGGGACTCTGTCTATCTCATTCTTTGGAGACTTCATTAGCATCACCTCCATATATTTTAGACAGTTTCCACTGCACTTGGAGGATAATGGGAAACATGGGGTAGAGGAGGGGATCTAGGGAGAGACAGCTAGAATTAAGGAACATTTGAAAGGTGGTATGGATCCATTCTTACTAATCAACTCCTCCACCTGAATAGGATTTGTAAAGGGTCTCATTGTTCTTGAACACTCTTGAGAAATGCTTCAAGTATGTTTAACACACTAGAGGGGAAGCCATATTTGTAGAAGAAGATAGATTTCATGTCTAACAAATCTTGGCTAGGAAATTGCTTTTAATTATTTTTAAATGATTTCTTGGTATTATATAATTGTAGGGAGCAAAGAAGATACACTTACATGGTCTTCCAACTCTTGCTACATCATTGGCTAATGTGTTTCTCAGGGTTCCTTAGAGATCCCATGGTTTTTCTTCTGGTTCTCTTTTCCCCTGAATTGCCCCTTTGGTTCTCTGCCTCCATCTGCTTCATGAGTCCATTTCTTCCTTCTGACCACTTCATTCTGGATTTTCTGCTTGCCTAATTTTGCATCTCCTGCCTTCCAGGATAACCTCTTTCCTTATGTCTCGCTCTGGCATTTCTTCGCTTGTAACTTCTACCTTTTCCTCTCTTGTTCTCGCATGTCTCTGGAGAGCCTTGAACAGTCCCAGTTGGCTCTTGAAAGAGGATTTGCCTCAGAACCATTCATATTTCCTCTTTACCACCAACATCTCTTTGATTCTGAGACCTACTGTGGATCCAGGCAATCACAAGATCACTGAGTTGCTTGCCTCTCCCTCTCTCACATCCAGTAAGGAGAAAACTGTCTACGTTATCCTCGGATAGATTTCAGATGTGAGCCTCACTCTGTCCAATGGCCCCCATACTGATTAACACTTACTGTTTTTCATTTGGAAAAAATTGACGGCATCCGTGCTTGCAACTCTTGCTCTTTACAACCTCTTTACTCCAACAGGTCCTAGCCCCAAGTCTATTTGTTCACGTTTTGCTGGCCAGATCTGTTTCTAGCCTTGCTGTCCTTCCTCTGGCCAAACAAGCAGATTCAGAGAGCCAGAGAGCCATCAGGTGGCTAGAACAACATCTCCCCACCCCTCTTCACTATAGACTGCACCTCTCTGACCCTGCCTGGGAAGGCAGGGTGAGAGCATAGCCTTCATCCATACTGGCCAAGGCGTGACAGGAGGTAACAAGAAAGTCTCCTTATTTTCTCTGGAAAGTCCCACCACTCGGTTGGAATAAAAAAGGCTAGTTTTTAAATCCAGATTTAGTCTTAGAATACTTTTTTTAATTAAGGAAAATTTCAAACACAAGTGGGAACAATGTTAAGTATATTAAGTCACAATAAACCCACGGCCCAGCTTCAACAACTGACTCATGATTTATGTTTCCTTTCTCAATACCCCATGCAATTCAACTTTCTTACCTTGGGGTATTTTGAAGCAAATCCAGAATGAAGGTGTTGGGATTTAAGTGAGCTAAAAGGCCATTGCCAGAGCCTGTTTTGGGTCACACCTTTAGTCCCCTGAGTATCTTCTCAGCACTTCCCCACTTGGTGACTCTTGAATGCAAACTCTGTGAGACCCTGGGACTCAGCTTATACCTGATCAAGGCCTGTGACCTTTTCCTCCACTGTCACTTCATCACTAGTGATACTAGCCTGTTCTCTCTGTCCACATTCTTGCTTGGGGCTGGGCTCCCCTCCTCCTCCTCCACTTCTAGCTTGAAGCTGCCCTCAGCTGGAGGCAGACAGAACAGTTTACAAAGCACAGTCTACCATGACCCCAAGAGCAGTCTCACCACCAAGGCTGTCTGTACATGTAAGGATCCTTCTTGAGCTTATGAGGGGCCTTGAGGAGAGAGAGCAAAAGCCGACCCCTTAATAGTTAAAGCAGACTACTCTCCATTTGAAGAATAGCACAGTTCTATTCTGTGTTCACAGCACAGTCTTGGGTAGAAACAAGGGTGACAAAGCCACAAGTGGCACAGCAAGGAGATAAGATTGTGTCTGGACTCTTGGGAGAGAGGGGTGTCAGGCAAGACACTGTAGGGAATGGTTTACTTATGTAGGACTTCAATGTAGCCTTCATAGTAATCAAAAATGTTTTCAGGGCTCGGGGCTCAAGATGCGAATTTGCATATTACTTTACATAAGTCAGCATATGGAGTTCATTCACCCTTAACACTGAGAAAGGGAAATTAAATTCAATTAGATTAATTAGTGCGACTGATTGCAAATTGTTTTCAGACCTAATATTAAGGGTACCGCAGGAAATACTGAAGAGCTCTTTTAATTGGGAGATAGCGGGCAGGGTAGGAGGGAAGAAGCTTGAGCACTTGAACCTAGTTTGCTATAGAGAAATTGGGGATGCGGAGCTAGGAAGGGTAGGAGGGGCTTGCATACATCCATGGAATGCTTTAGTCATCATCCGGACCCCTTTAGCCTTTCTCCCCGCCACAACTGACTAACCTGGAAGGTGGCAAAGCCGAATTTAACGACTCTCATCTTTTCTAATGCTTAATGTTCACTTTTTCTCTGTTAGTTTAAGTGAGCCTGGGATTTTAGTGCTAAGATCCTCCCTCAGCTCTTTGTTTTCTTATCACCCCTCTTCTTCCCCTTTTCCATCTCCATTTTATCCTTTGCCTTAATCCTTGGAGCACAAGACAAAGGGGAAAGCGCTGGAGGAAAGAGTGTTCAGGGTAGAGGCTTGGGTTCTCCCCTTCCCTCAACCCTGCAGAGCTGTAGTCAGCCTCTGGGCACAGACCTGGCCCTTTTGGGACTGACCCCGCTCTGACAGTAGCTGGGCACACACTGTAGCCTGTAGCTTAGACCTAGGGCCAGCGGCCTCCTTTATTGGGTATCTGTGTTAGGATAGAACAGGTTCCGTGCTGGGGAATCATCTATGAGACCTCCTGTCCCTGATCCAGAAGGCCCAGCCAGGGCCTGGTCATTCTGTTTCCACTCATTAGTCCTGAAATACATGCATTAATGTGTCTTGCTCAGGGTCCTCTTGCCAACAGAGTAACTATTCAGAACTGAGCCCCCCAATGGAGTGAATATCCAGAACTATGCGGCTGAGCCTCTGAACATGCCTGCTGTCTCCCCATCCTCGCCTTCTTTCTTTGTCCAGTGGCAGTCTCTGTTTTTGCTTTCTAGATCTGTCTGTGATGGCTCAACAGAAGGCTAGGCCCTTCATAAGGGAGGAAGGCCTGACCAACCTTCTGCCTTTCTTCCTCCTCACACACATTCTAGACAAAATTCTTCATCAGTTTCTTCAGGAGGAAGTACAGTGGTGGCATAGGAACCTGCACACACACACACACACACACACACACACACACACACACACACACACACACACACACACACACACACACGCCAGGCCCAGTAAAGTGTGAGAAGATTAAAGGTAGACACAGAGCCTCTCAAGGCAAGGTAAAAGCACAAAACAAACAACAGCCCAATAAGCCAATTAGAACGAAATATCCAGGTTTCAGCAGAGCCCCTCCATCCTCAGTTGGGCCCTGGAGCAGAGGAACACACCTTCCTGAGTATCCAGGCAGTGGAGAAGGCTCTCCCCGGGCAGTGGCCTGTTTTGCATGATAAGCAAGCTCCTGACAGTGCTAAATGGGCATCCACTTCCAATAAACCCCATGCTGGTGGGTGCAGTGTGCGAGGTAATAATCGCTCTTCCTGGCTTGCTCAAGCTGCAGTCAGGATTATAGAGACACATGAATCAGAGATGGCAGTCTGAAACAAAAGCCTTACCTCCAGCTGTTTTGTTCATTTTCTAAACAACAACAGAACAGTCCCTCCCCCCCACCCCATCCCCACTCTCTCTTTTTTTTTCTCCTTTGTGTTTGAGATTCATTATCAGCCAAATGCATTGGTCTAAGCCTCTAGGCTTATATAACAAGCCGAGCAAGGGAGGGAGGGAGGCCAGAAATGCCAGAATCACGGGAAATCCGAGTCCATGTCCCCTGGCCACTTGCTTTTGCCAACCTTGGATGACCACATGGAACAGCTCGCTATTGGTAACTTCCCTTCTGGGTTCCTAGTTGCCTAACTAGACCCCAGATACTATCCATCTTCAAGGCAGACTGCGATCTTGCTCCTCTTCTGGGCTGAATTTGCTTGAAGATTCCTGGCTCTGTGTGCTGAGTTTAGCACCAAATCACCCTTGCAGCCTAACAAGGCTCCTGCCCTGTGCCAGATACGTGATCCCCAGGCCATTTTATTTAATCTCTGAAAACAAACAGTTCTGTGGTCTTTAATATAATCATGTTATACAATACCACCTCTATGCTTGTATGAGTCATCTTTCTGTTACTATAGCAATTACACAAGAAAAGTAAACTTTAAAAGAATAAAAGTCTATTTTGGCTGATAGTTTTGAATGCTTCCAGTCCATGAATAGTTAGTTGGCCATGTAATTCTGGACCAGTGGGGGTAAGGTACAGCATGATGGGAGTGGAGGTGGGGTAGGCCTGTTAACTTCATCACCTGGATGTGAAAACGAGCAAAGGAAGAGGAAAGGGCATAGGCACCAATACTACCTTCCAGGGCGTAGTACCAATGACCTAACTTCCTCCCATTAGGCCCCACCTCTTCAAGGTTCTACTGCCTCCTCCTAGAGCCACAGGTTGGCAGCCAAGCCTTTATCATGTGGGCCTTTGAAAAGATATTAACAATTCAAGCATAAGAAGGCTTGCTCTGTTCTGTAACGTTTTCATTTCCCAAAAAGGAAATTTCTTAGCTATTTATTAAGCAGTTCATTTTCATTTTTCCCTCTCCCAGGCCCTGGCAACCAGTAATCTTGTTTCCAGTTGTATAGATTTAAGATTCTAAACATTTCATACAAATAGAAGTGTGTAAAAGGAGACTCATGGGACCAGCCTCTTTCACTTAGCGTGTTTTCAAGGTTAATCCACATTATGGTCTGTATTGGCTCTTCATTCCTTTTTATATCTAGCCAATATTTCCACTGTCTATAAACCACATTTTTTTATTCATTCATCTGTTAATAGCTGTTTGGGGTGTTTCCACTTGAGGCTACAATGAATCATGATTGTGTGTGTGTGTGTGTTTATGCAGTTTTTATCAATCCTTTTGGCTTTATACACAGGAGTTGGAACTGGTGGGTCAAATGATAACTGTCCCACTTTTGAGAACCACCCCTTGAACTGTTTCAACAGAAGCTAAACCATGTTTCCTCTCCTACCAGAATCAATGAGGGTTCGAGTTTGTCCACACCTTTATCATCACTTCCTGAGTTGGGGGTTTTGTTCATTTTAAGTGTTTTCATTGTATCAGTTCTAGTCCGTAGGAACCCCTGGTTGATTTTTGGTATTTGTGTTTGGTTGCTGTCTTAGTGTTACCTGCTTTTGAAATAACATCTCAAGTAGCTTAGGACAGTTTCCAACTTGCTATGTAGCCCAGGATGGACCTTCCATTTCTGATTCTCTTGCCTCTTCCTCTTGAGGCAAACACTCACCTCCACACCTAATTTACACAGCGCTGGAGATTGAACCCGTGGACTGTGCGTGTAGATAAGCATTCTGTCAACTGAGCTACATCCCTAACCCTCATGGCTCTTTTGATTGTAGTCTTCTCATGAGAAGCCTTGAGTGCATTTGTAAATGGTCTCTGAAAATGTTGATTTGTTTTCAAGTTTGCTTATTTTATTTGTACATGCATGGATGTCGGTGTGCCTGTATGTGTATGTATGCCTGGTGCCTTTGGAGGCCAAAAGAGGGTATTGAACCCCTTGGGAACTGAAGTTATAGGTAGGTGTGAACTGTGGGGCCAGGAACCAAACCCTGGTCCTATGGAAGAGCAGCCAGTGCTCTTTACTGAGTTCTATAGCTTTTAAATTATTTTAAAATTGAAGTGTTTGTTCTTTTTGTTGTTGAGTCTCAGAAGTTCATTCTATATTCTAGATACTAAATCATCATCAAATATATGATTTACAAATACTTTTCATCTTTGGGTATTTAATTTTTCTTCTTTATACCATTTTATGTAGAAAAGCTTTCAGTTTGGAAAAAAAAATACAGTTTGTCCAGCATTGTCTTTGGCTAGAAAGTTATATTTGGTTATTTTGTGTTTTATTTTTTTTAAAGTCAAATCTGAGACCATGAAAGTTTATTCTTGCTTCCTTCTAAGAGTTGTTGGTTTTGTCTTTTATATTTACATCCTTGGACTATTTCAAACTTACTCTTATGTGGTATGAGATAGAGAATTTGGCTCTTGCTACAATGCCTGCCTTAGCCCAGGGTCTAACCCTGGACTTACTACCAGCTATCAGTTGTTCCGAAGGTCTACTTTGCCCATTGTTTCTTGACCTGCATTACCTTTCGTCTGTGACCTTGGTCTGTACTATATTAGCATCCAGGTTGATGGTCTAAATGACTTGTCTTCTTCTGTGGGGCAAGTGGACCATGGCACCAGACAGAAGAACTGGTAAGGCTGAGTGGGCCCCAACTCATGAAACTCATAATTGAGTATGGTAGGCAAGGGGCCACTACCCACCAACTACCTGCTTTGGGGCAGGTAATGACAACACCCCACTGAGAGGAGCATGGCAATCAGTCACATAGCATAAAAACCTGGAGTTCTCCATGCTAATGAGGTGCTTAGATAGGCATAGGGTGTTCAGTCAATGAGCTTCCCTTCCTGGGCATTCCTTACCACAAAAGGTGTTTAATCCCTGGTTCACCCTGAGTAAGGTATGTATTTATATTCACCATCAAATAATACAGCAAGGACCATCTCTTCATCAAAGATTGCAGTGCGGGGGAGGCCTTCATCATAAACAGCCACACCTAAATCTTGCAGAGATGGCCTTTTCTCTCCTAGCCCCTCCCTGGACTCTTGGCACTCACTTGGCACCAAACCAGGTTTCACACCCTCACCCTTACAACTCCTACCCCTTATCCCCCATCCTCTATCCTCCACCTCCTACCTTGGCCCCACCCCTGTCCTGGGTTCAGCCTTCCCCTTCTTGCCTGGTGAGTAGACACCCTGAGGGAAGCATGGGCAAAGGACCTCTTTCCCAGCAGTATGCCTGTAGTACCTGGTTATGCAGGAGACTGGGAACCACGGTAATTCTCCCAGACTCTTCTGTTTTCCAACCTGGGAAACATGTACTAGGAGCCCCATTACTGGACTGCATTCTGCCTCCTCTGGGCAGCATGTTAGAGCTCCTGGCACCCCCAAGGTAAGGCAGACACGCAGCCCAGCATTCTTCTGTTATGGAATTTACTTGATGGTAAATTTTAAGCCAACCAGCTAAATCTGTCCCTACAACACTCCCAGCAAAGGTCTAACTCTGGCCCCTTTTCTCCTCAGAAGGACCTTTGCCTGTATTGTAATCAGGACACTCTGGTCTTATCTTGTGACAAAACCAGATTTCATGAATAAAGTGCAGTTGCTAAGGGCATGGAGTCTAAAAAACTGGGAACCAAGTTTCAGCTCTGCCACTGATTATGTGAGTGACTACAAAGAATTCTGCACTTCTTGCCTACCTCTGTTTCCTCATCTATAAAATGGGAGTCATTACTTATATTCACCTGTGGGGTTGCTGGGGCTACAAAGTGAGTTACTGTATAAAATGTCTATCTCGGGCTGGAGAGATGGCTCAGCCGTTAAAGGCTAGGTTCACAACCAAACATATAAAAAGGTCTATCTCTTCTATTTACAAGGGCTAGCTAGTTAATACACAAGAGTGGCAAGCGCATGGTAATATTCTATAAGTGTTAGCCTATAGTAACCATGCCTAAGAATACCCGTTGTCTCTGAAAAGGAGATTAGATCCAGGAAGACAATTTAGCACAGTTCATTATTTTCCTACATCTAGGATTGGGAGGGAGGCTGCCTCCCTGACCAAGGAGAGCCATAAACTTGTTCTTGCCAATGGCTATAAGCAGGCACCTTGGTACAAGGAAGGGAGGAGGAAGGTGCACAGCCCTGAACCAGTCTCACTGATTGCAAAATTCTGTTGGTGCCTCCCACGCTACATAAATCTACAGCAAATTCAGCCGCTTGATATCTGTGATCTAATAAAAGAGGAAGGGAGCAGGAGCCCTGCTTTGCTGAATTGTCCTGAGCTCACCCTCCGGTCTACCCAACCCTACACTCCACACACCTAATTGTCTGATGTTGCAGTTTGGGGAGAATCGTGTTATCTCTTGATGTAATTACCTGCAGTGTGTTATCCTGGGTCCAGAGTCACCTGTAAAGAAACCCAGGAGGAAGATCCCTCCCCACCCCCTAACCTCCCCAACTCCCACCCCACCCCCTATCTGCTGCCACCCTGGGGCTGTGTCCTTTCCTGAGTTGCAGACGATTCGCTCCCAGGAGGGAGGTTAGCCACCCGGATTTATTGTCTGTCTGAATAGGCTCTGTGCAGTGCGGACCAAAATAAAGGAGAAAAAAAAATAGAGCTGTCTCAGCAAAATCTGCTGAATCAGAATTAACAAGAAAATCTTGTAACTAATGATTAGAAATTAAAATGTACTCAGGAGCTGCGGTGTTTAACTGAATCTCAGGGCTGCAGGGCGATAGCGTGCAGAATGATGGGACTTGGAACAGCTCATATTCTAGGTGTGGGGACCAAGGCTAGACTCTTCATAACTTGACAAGGCGGGAGGGTAGCCCCCCAACAACCTGGGGGTGCCACTCCAGGGAGGGGCTGCTGCTGACATTCTCTCACGGGAGCCCTATTACCTGCCTATGGATCTGTACCGCTTCCACTCTAGACAGCCCACAGGGAGCAGATGACATCGGACTCTGTGTCCCACAGGGAAACAGAGAGGCTATGATAGCACATGGCTGGGCTTGGTCTGAATTTGGGTTTCTAGATTTTATGAATTTGTCTACGGAGGACAACCTTATCAACGGATAAGTAAATGTCCTGCAGTTTAACTTTTCTGTAAACCTAGATCTTCATGTATGGTGCTTAAAGAGCTGTGTGCTGGCAAATACCGGGGGCTGCAGATCTAAAAGGATGGTTGTTTTATATATTTTAAGTGTTAAAAATAGTTTTCATTAGAATGAAAGTCAAGTATTTTCTTGCTTGCCTAACTCTAAAAGCGCTTAACATGTTTTACAAAATAATTCGGATCTGGAACTACACAGAGCTCTGGGCATGTTTAGTCTCCAAGCGAATATATCAGAAAGCCATGGGGAATGATAAAGAGGGGCATAGAAGAGAATGAGCTTGTAGCTTTGCCTTGGCCACCATGTTTCCAGTTACTGCTGCTGTTCTCAATGCCAGGGTTTGTCCAGCTTCACCTGCTAGACTAGCCATCACCAGGGAGGGAGGAGGCTGCAGGTCTCTGAGCTTCGAGGAAGTGGGAGACACTGTGATTTGACTTGAATTTCATTTGCAGATACATTTCTGCAAGGGCGTCGTTCCTCCCAGGTGGGGAGAGCTGCATTTTTTCCTTTCCTTTCAGGTGGCTGCTAGAACATAAGGAGAGAAGATCTTGAGATCTGAATAAATTCTTCTGTACACTTTCCACATCTCTACAATGCACATGCTCGAATAGTATATGCAAATGGGAATGCTTGTCCTGTAGTAGCGATTGAGGAGGAGACATGACTATTAACAGGGAGAGTAACAGTAGAGCTTGATTTCCATAGCAGGAGGTATCCCTGGGTTGAATTTTGCTTACTCTATGCAAAAATGACTCTGCTACTAAAAGGTATACTGAGACCTCACTTCAGAAGACTGCTTGAGACAACATCCTGAAGCCATTACTTCTTCCTTGGGTCTCATTACCTGTATCTCCCCTTTGGTCAAACCCTGTACCACAAATAGCATTCTTCCTGTTTACCCGTGCTGAGGCACAGGCAACATCAAGATGGTCCAGATGGAGCAGGGTAAGATCAGGATTTGGCTGTGGTAGATGAAGGATCAGGACATGAGCCTTGACAAGGGTATGAAGAAGTCCATAAAGCTCACCTGAGACTGAACAGGCCAGACTGAGGACAAGAGTTAGGGTGAGAAACCATAGCTTAGGGATGATAGAGACCTCAAGGTCTGGGGCTTAGCCTCTGTCAAGCCAGGGCAGTGGGCAGACAAGTGACACCAGAGATGTGTATCTTGGTATATCAGAGCCTCATGGTCAGACATTAGGCATGAAAGGTCTAATAGGTCACCAGAATTACTGAAAGAATTGTCTCAAGATACCAGCTCTCAGGCCCCGGCCACGAGATTCTGGTAGTGTAAAGTTGAAGAGATTCTTGGTTTTCCTGTACCTTGCCAACTGAAAAAGGTCTCATAAGTAAAGTAGTCATGAAACAGAGACACACAATGAAGGCTTACCATATAGAATTATCATTAAGGCACGTGTGTCTGAAAAAAAAAACATTATGAAGGGAAATGCTAAAAAAAAAAAAAAAAAAAAAAAAAAAGACAGGTACACCTCCTACCAGGGCCCAAGAACCAAGGTGAATTATTTTAAAGCCCCTTTTATGAGGAACGGACTGTGGACAGATAGAGACGCAAAGGCCCCAGTTCTCTTCCCAGGTGTCTTGCAGGCCCTCAAGCAGACCCACCAGAGAAGGACAATGTTTAAACAAACAAGTGAGGACTGGAATTGCAGGCCTTGATGACTTCCCTGCTTCCTCTGACACAGCAGTCTTTTGAGGTTCTGGGCTAAGCTGAGAGACTATAGACAAGGGAAGACTACTGGGCAAGCCCCAGGCTCAAGAGCTTGCGTTTATCAAGTGCATCGGTATCTTCTCTTTCAGAAGTGTAATAGCCTTAGCTGTCTTCTCTGGCCTTATGTTAAGAAAGACAGACCCAGCATAGGTAAATCTTTAGGATGGAATAATTGGCTGTTATATAGAGAAACTAATGCATTGGTTCTCAACCTTCCTAATGCTGTGACCCTTTAATACAGTTCCTCATGTTGTGGTGACCCCCAACCATAAAATTATTTTTGTTGCTATTTCATAACTATAATTTTACTACTATTGTGAATCGTAATGTAAATACCTGTTGGACAGTATATTGAATATGCTACTTCTGTAAAAGGGTTGTCCACCCCCAAAGGGTCATGACCCATAGGTTGGGGACCACTGAACTAAAGAGACCAAGAATAAATACCTGCCCATACAAGGATCATCCCAAAGAGTAGGCAGCATGCCTACCCAAGGACACCAAGTCTCTTTTATTTTTGTGTCTCATTCTGAAATGAGATAGTCAGATGGTCAGAAACCATCAGCAACCAGAGATTGAAGGATGTCTTCCAACCCAAAAGACAGAAAGCAAACAAGTATGTTCAAAGAAAGCTAGAGAATTTCATAATGTGTACAAGAGAAAAGAAACCATCTAATAATCAACAAACTAGTTTAGAAAAACTTTCAGAGATGTAGGCTGTGAGGAATTTCAAATTGACATTTAGAGACCAGAGAAGAGACTCTAAGAATTGCCACAGGATCATTTGAATACACAGCCCCCGAGTGGGGACTCTCACAGGAAGGGAGAAAGAAAATGCTGATAAGTTCAGTTGTGAAGAATATTATTATGATATTTTGAACATTTGAAGGAAAATGTCTTAGATACCGGGAAAAATGTGAGGGGCAAGGAAGGAGCTGAAGTAATTATTAAGTTCAGGATAAACAAAAGATTGAACAGGAAAAAAAAAAAGCTCTGGTTATAATTCGGTGTTTGGCTCAGCATGTAAAAGCTGATTATTGATTTTGCTAAAAAATTATTTTATAAACATGTCACAAGAATAAAAAGAGAGAAATGTGGGCAGTGGTGTGAAATAAAAATCTAAGTCCGTGTTTACCATGGCATGAAGCCAATAGAAAATGTCTAAAACTGACATTTTAAAACATAGCAGCATAATTTTAAAATTATAGATGCAAACGCCAGAGGAAAGACCTGGAAGTCTGAAGGATGGTTGTCTCTGGGGAGAGAGAATGTGGGCGGAATAGACGATTTCTACATGTAAGGATTGCTTCAGCAATGATTGACGAAATAAAATTAAAGATCTCAGTTTCCTCAACAGACAAGTACAGCTGATGCAGCTTTTTAGTGGGGTATATATTGTGTTTTTTTCAATCAAACTGGCCAAATTATTATCATCTCAGAAGCTCAGCTTTTCCTCTTATGAATGGGAAGGAGACTTTTAAAAATGTGCTAAGTTTCTTAGTTGTACTATATATAATACTGTTTTGGGATTTTAAAATCTATTAAGTGTACTGCATATATTCTCTCTGTGTGTGCATGTATGTGTGCACATATGTGTGTGTGCGTGTGCATGTGGAGGTCAGGAGTCCACATTAGACATATTCCTCTACCACCCTCCATTATGTTTTTGAGATAGGTTCTTTCATTGAACCTTGAGCTCACCAGTTGTCTAGGCTGGTTGGCCAATGAGCTCCAATGGTCTGATTGTCTTTACCCACCACCCTACTTCCACCCCCAGCCAGATCTCTGGGATAACAGATGTACACCACTATACTGTCCTTTTACATGGTTGCTGGGGATCTGAACTTGGGTCCTTTTGCTTGCACAGCAAATACTTCACCACTCAGTCTTGTTTTCCTTGACTAATTTTCTAAGTCAAACTTTGTTGAAGAAAAGCAGTGAGCAGGAAGGAGACCAGAGGGCAGAGCTGTGGGGATTCCAGCCCAGCCTTATCACGTGTCCCCTGACAAGTTACTCTACTATCCTGAGCACCATTTCCTGCCCCTGTAAACCAAGGCAAGTCTACTGTCCCCTAGAGTGGAAACAGACTAAGCCTGAGGATTTCATCCCACTGTAGCTGTTTGCATGTGGGACAGACATGTACTAGGTACTGATTTGATCTTAGCAAGCAAAGAATGGCTTCTAAAGATGTTTTAAAGTGGAATAAGGTAGCTGCTACAATGTGGGCACAGCCTTCTGAAAAGCTGGGGTGGACTTCTGAACTCTGAAGAATCCTAGCCATACTTACTACTCTAGACTTTTCTCTCAGCGCTAGAGATACAGAAGCTTACAACAATACATGTAGTTGGGCTGTTGAAAATAGATGGAGTCCCTGAGGGGGACAAGCAGAGAAAGTCAAGCCTGCTTTCACAGGGATGGCTAGTTTCATGCTGGAATATTCCCAACAGATGCAGGGGCTTCTTTAGCTCACGCCTCCTGCATTTCAGCTTCTTGTCCTGGAATCTGAAGTGCTCCTGTGACTGTCCTTAGAAGGGGTGTCTTTCCCGTCATGAGCTCACCTTTTCAGCTCTCACTGTGCAGCTGAGTTGGTCTGGATGTCCTGAAGTCAGCTGTGGGGAGGGTACTTGGTAATCATCCTTCTGGACTTCTGATGTGTTTAGCTCTGTTCAGGAGGGTGGTTAGCCACATTCCCTTCTGATCCTGCTTGGTCCAGGCAGCTTCCTAGTGCTCACCCATCTTATTGAGTTTATATTGCCAGTTTCTTGGGGATAGGGGTGTAGAATCATGGGTGGCCATTTATAGAGCCCGAGGCAATCTCAGAGCCAACAGAGTAACTATGAGTTCTTCGTGCTAAGTTCAAGGGTCTTTTGGAGACAAAGAAGTTATCCTGCTTGGCTGATTAGATGTGGGAGAAGACTTAAGAGCAGCTTAATCTGGAGAAGTATAAGATTCAAATACAATGACTATGGCCCCCTTAAGGAAAACACCAGGTGGCTGGATTTTCCGGTTATCAGAACCAGAGAGTTTCCAAAGAATTTAGAATAACACCCTGCTCCAGGAAATGAGCTAACCTCCAAGAGTCCCCATCCGCATGCCAAAGATATCTCTCCATTGAGAAACGTAAGGGTCAGTGTGCGTCATCAAGGACCAACTCATGCTGTTGCCAAAGGCTGTCCTCCACAAGTGTATAAAAAGTGTGTGCTTTTGCTACTCGGGTCGCCTCTCTCCTGATTACAGGGCAACCCCAGCGCACTGGATCATTAAACCTCTTGCTTGATTGCTCCATGCGTTGCTCTCCATCTCTGTGTTTTCGTGAGTGGGATCTCCCAGATGTAGGGCTCATCGGATCCTACAGACGCTGGTTCAATTCATTCAGGGTGCCACAAGTACCCCATGAAACATCCTATGAGTGCTAACCTCTACCAGGTACAATGTGGGTCCCTACTTCCAGGGGAGACAGGCCCACAAATAGGTAATGGCAGGTTCAGTCCAACCATGTGCAGGATACTTTGTGGATGCATGAGGCAATGGAGACCTGACTGTTACATCAGAACAAAACTTGCCTTGAAGACACAGTAGAAAGCCCCAGTTCTCTGTCCCCCTCTTGCTGGAAGCCATAAAGCAGTTCCTGGAGGAGAGCTCACTGTGCTTGGTACCATGTGACCACAAACGTTGGCAGTTCCTGAGGGGTGCCTGAGTGATTTAGTTGGGACTACAGCAGAGACCCAGCAAAGCAGAAGCACATGTGGGCTTCTCCATGTGAAGTTGTGTTTTCTTTTGTTCCCTTTGCCATCAATTTTGTGGCACAGCCACTCCATTCTCTGCCAAGCTCTCCTCTCCTCTCCAAGTTCGAAAGACACGAGCTCTACTTTGTAGCTGTGGCACTAACAAGTGCACTCCCCACCTCCCCCCACCTGCTTTAAAATGAAACTTGTCTCTCTACTGTGCTTGTTGCCCTTGAAGGCAAGGACTGGTGGCCAAGTCCTGGCATAATGCTGTCAGAGAATGGGTACCTAGTAAATATTTATTGCTGACTGATCTGCATGTATATTTGTGGGTGTACAGGGGAGGGGGACACTGAAGTGCCGAGCACTTTGGAGGCCTGGTCACTGAGACGAGGTACCTGCTGTGCTATTTATCACTTGGGCAACCCCATCAGTTATTTAACTTCTCTGAGACTCAAGTTCCTCATCTGTAAAATTGTGATGCTAATGTCTATCCCCTAGGGATGCTGTTTGCATGAAATGAACTGGGGAGGGCGGAGCAGGGGAGCCTAGCCTAGGCCCCTTTAACAATGCTCTCCTAACAATGCTCTCCATGCTGCATTCTCTCCTGCTGAACAAATGGACAACAAGGAAAATAGACCTGAGAGTCAATGTGACCAACTAGTTACCCAAGAGGTTGACCAATTAGGTTTGAAAAGTCAGCCTGCTAGGGACCTCAACTGCATTTATAGACTCTTCTTTGGGGTAAGAACATAGGTATTCATAACTGTAGTCCTCACAGGAGCAGCAGAGTCTGGTGGCTGTGAATCAAGAGCTGGGAAAAGCGCTTGTTGTGTTTGGACCCCATTGTGTTTGCCAGTGGCCCAGCCTCCCTGGCTCTCTGGTTCCCTCCAGGATCGAGCTAAGAGGAGAAGCTGCTGCCACCACGTGACCACTGATTCTTCAGTATCCTTGGGACAGTACTGGGCACAAAGGCACTGTGTTTATGGTTGCTATGCACTGCTTCCCACATCTTAATTTGTATAATTAAAATAAAAATTAAGCCTTGTCTTCACACTGGAACGGATCGGTGTGGACACCATGAACGTATTTTGTTACTGGCCTCTGTCAGAGCACTCTGACAAGAAAGCCACTGTCCCATAGCACTTTGTCTTCCCTCCTCTCCTCCACTCCAGCCAAAACCATCGTCTGGTCTCTCGTAATTATTGTCTCTTTTCTCCCCTAACAGTGGCACCGCTCTGGCTCCATGAGATTTCTGAACCCTCAATCAGATCCTGGTGTCATAGAATTTCACTTTAAACCACGCCACATTTGCCAAGTCGATCTTCTGGTGCTCCCATCAACAATATGCCCTTGCTCAGGAAGCTTCAATAGCTCACAGCTACTTACCAAGTTAAAGTCTGGTATTCAAAGCTACCTGCCTGGCTGTACCTCATGCCCACTTTTTCCCATGTCACACTGCACTTCTTGCCCTGAGCCTGTACTCACACATGCCCGCCATCTGGAGAGGCACTCAGTCTTCTTGACTTTGAAGTTATGCTTTGCAATTCTCTCATTGGCCTAGGAACTCTTGTTTGTGCCTAGGAACTCTTTGGATCTCTTCTGTGTCTTAGCTGCTCTGGTCCTTCCCTGACTGAGGTCTGAATGTCATGTAGGTCACCAGTGGATCCTGTGCTTGTGCTCTGATAATCCCCATCCCCATTCAGGAATCCCTTTGTGGGAGCCTGGGACACTGGGAGCTGCTGCTTAAACTGGACACTATATGGTGGCCACTTGAAACCCCTGTCAGAGTGTCTAGTTTTGATATTGTGATACGATGTCATTGCAAAGTCTACTCAACTTTGGTCCACACAACCAGGTTATTAACCCCTTCCCCACACTAATCGAATAACATTTTAAAATAAGTTGGCAGTTTTATCTTGGACTAAATTCACCATAATCTTGGGCCACGCACAGCTCTTGGGCTGGGGTTTAAATAGACCTGGTTGGGGACACTCCAAGCTGACAACTGGGCAGGTAACACACTGGAAAGGAACAAAGAGAGGCAGAATTAACGTATGGGAGTTGGATTCAAAGATAGACCAGAAGTTTCTTTAGAATTGGGGGATAAAACAGGGTCTCATTTTGCAGGGCAGGCTGTCCGTGAACTCATGACATGGGTCCTTATGCACATTTTCAGTTTCCTCTCCAATAACACTGATTCATACTACCTCATATCACCTCCTCCCAGAGCTTAGCACAGACATCAGAGTCCTGATCCATGTGTACAGTCAGGGAAGAAGCAAGAAGAATGGAGATGGACCAGGTAGAGAAATGGCTGAAATCCCTGTACAGCAACAACCGGGGTGGTGGTGGTGGTGGGGCTCCTCATCTTTTCCTCACGGTACCTTATTGCTCTTTTCTGGTTTCTGTCCTCCTAGGTTAAAATGTTTTTCTTGACCCTATGCCCTGAGCAATCCTACAGAGGATTCTCTGGCCATAGGCCAACATTTAAGAGAGCACTGAGGATTGAGGGGATAGAATGTTCTGGATGCTTTTGTAAACTCCAAACTCAGGTGTTAAAATACCAACTCTCAGCGTGAGGCTATTAGGATGGGGCCCTCGGGAGTTGACTGGGTCCTGAGTTCAGAGACTTCATGAGTGGACTTGGTATCTTTATAACAGGTATTCCAGAGGGTTCTTTACCTAGTGAGGCTGTATACAGATGGCTGTTGATGTATAATAGGTACTGTACCTCATCTGACATCACTTTTGGTGGTACCTTGACTTTGGATGTCCTAGCTTCCAGCAACACAAGAAATAAATGTTTGTGGTTGTAACCATTCACTTTTGGCATTTTTGATAAAGCATCTGTCTTAGTTAGGGTTTATTATTATTTTTTTTTCTGTGAAGAGACACCATGACCAAGGCAATGCTTATAAAGGCAAACATTTAATTGGGACTGGCTTAACAGTTTCAGAGGTCCAGTCCATTGTCATCGTAGTGGGAAGCATTGGCATCATGCAGTCAGACTTGGTGCTGGAGGAACTGAGAGATCTATATCTTGATCCAAAGGTAGCCAAGAGGAGACTAGAATCCCACAGGGAAGAGAGATTAAGCATAGGAGAGCCCAAAGCCCACCCCCACAGCGATATATTTCCTCCAACCAGGCCACACCTATTTGAACAAGGCCACACTCGCTAATTGTGCCATTCCCTTAGGCCAAACCTATTCAAGCCACCCCAGGATCCGAAGAAGACTAAAGCGGTCAACCCTCAAAACATATAGACCCTGCCCTCTGCTCTAGTGAGCTACCATGATGACAGAATGAAGGGGAGCACCTACTGTGTGCCTAGCTGTGTGCTGAGAACTTTAAATGAATCACTGCATGTAATCCCAAAATGAAATTCTGAGGCAGATAAGCACTGACCGCTTTATAGAGGAGATAGCTGAGATCAGAGAAATTTAAGTCATTTGTCCCACGAGGTGCTGACCTTTAACCCCAGTGTCTTAGAAATGCACTTTGACCAACATGAAAGGGGAGGTACTAGTGTAGGTCAAGATGGGAGATGATTGGATGCCACTAGGATGGGAGGAGCTGGCAACCAGAGAGACTTCCTGCAAGATGAGAAGGGGAGGAGGGGGCCAACAGAAGCCTTGAAGGAAGCTCCTGGTTAAAAATAAAATAAAATAAAATAAAATAAAATAAAATAAAATAGCCAAACAAAACAAACAAACAAAACCAAGTCACTCCAGATGGTCCCAACTCCCCCTCTCCCAAACCCAGCACCACCCTTTTGGAGTGGGAATTTATTTCCTGTAAGAGGCACGGGAGGAATCCAGCCACATGCAGTGAAGTCTAATCAGTCCCCTTGCTGGGGGGCAGACCTGGAGCATCTCCTTGGCCGAAAGGGCAGGTCCGCAGAGGAGAATAAAAGGCCTAGCAGAGCTGAGCGTCTTCCCTGCATCTGTACACTTCAGTGCAATCAATGAGAACAGCTTTTGGAAAAGGTTTTGTCCCTCTGTCGACTGCCATTTAGCCTCTGGCTGTCAGATCACCCACAGTCACCATGAAGGCATCCTCTGGGATGGATGAGGGCAGGGGTTTATTTTCTTCCATCTAGACTAGGTGAAGCGTCACTGGTCAAATAGCTTTGTCTTCCGGGGGAAGGCAGGTGCAGTGCATACCTACACCCTAGTTCACCCTGCCCCACTGGAAGCTGGCTTCCTCGGAAAGGGTATCTCCAGGATTGCCATGGCTGCTCGGTGTGCCGGACAGTGAGTTATTACCCCCTCTTATCTCCAGTCGTGCAGGTGCCTGCATCCTGGGATGGTCTCTCCTACGGAGAGAAACCAGGTGGCTATTTACTGGCTCAAGTGAATGAACGAAGCAGCCCCTATCTCAGAATAGAGGGCTCTCCTCTCACCCGCGGATTTTTCTTCCTTCCTTTCTTTCTTCATTATGTGTGTAATTTTGTTTTATTATTTCCCATTGGAAAGCTGTGAAATGAAAATGATGCAATCTACTGCTGTGAAATAATGTCGTGCTCAAGTCCTTCTCCAATAAGCCCCGAGGTTTGCACTGTGACGGCTTCATTAAATTAGTCAGCTCCATGGCAAATGGAAAAGTGCTCAGAGCTTCAGAGTTGGCTAATCCGACTTGGGCTTCCAGAGACTGTAGCCCGTGAGGGAAGCTCAGATGATTGACTCTGTGTGGCAGAGGCCAGCGGGCTTCCACCTGCCACATGGGACATCTGCACAGCTGCTAGACCTCCCTTAGTCCTGTCTGCCCAAAGCCTGCATGGCAGACGCTGTCCCGGGTGCTGAAAGGATGGAGAGTTTGGGACAGGATGGTTCAGTGAGTGGCATGGGCAAATCAGGGCATTTCTCTGTGGGTCACCTAAGAGGATCACAGACACAGTGTTCTCTTCTCTCTGGAGGCCAGGACTCATCTTGTTAGATGCCAATAGACACGCCTGAGACGCTTGCAGATTAAATACAAGAGCTCTTGCCCAGCACCCGCCCCCCCCATCACCATCCTACCCCACCCCCGCCTCCGAGTTTCTGAGAACAAATTCTGTCTGGCCAGGCTCCACTGCAGTATTAAAGATTTTCATTACTGATAGTTCTTTCCAGTTAGCATGCTCAGTATTAAACTCTGTCATTATGAAGTTAAATATGCATGATCCCCAAATCTATGTGTATTATAACAAGATTTTATTGTTATAAATTTGTCTTCTCTGTCTTCCACTCCTGCCTTGGCTGTCTTTTAAAAACTCAAATGTCTGATAACTAGCCAGGAGGCAATTAGGAAGTGGTGCTAAAGAATCCCAGGCTTATTCTCTCACTCATTCATAGAAATTTATTGAGTGTCTACAGTAAGATAAGGTTCCCCCAGCCAGTGGGGAAGACAGTGGTGACAGCTAATTACAGCACTAAGGAATTCTGGTCAGAGCCAGCACAGGAACCCCCCTACCACATGCACACATAAATATTGGATAAGACAATTTGAAACCACAGCTGCATTTGGAAGACGGGAGGGAGGGAGTTCAAATTTCAAAAATGCATGGGAATTGAGAGAGAGAGAGAGAGAGAGAGAGAGAGAGAGAGAGAGAGAGAGAGAGGAATTGCCATGACAATTCTGGAAATTTGGTTTCTTAAAACACACACACACACAAACACACACACACACACACACACACACACACACACACACACACACACACACACACACACACACAAATGGTATGTCTTTTCAGTTTAACTCCAGGTGTGGGGATATGGGGCCGCTCCAGACTGTCTACCACAGCTCACTATGATTTGCCTCATGCTCTAGCTGAGGCATGGTTTTGCCAGCTGCAGATAGTTTCTGTGACTATGTGACATTTGGAATTCTGGGAACTGTTCAGAGGGTATATAAATGATAGGGCTCCCGAGAGGCAGGGGAATGTGCTTGTTGGTGGTTCAGAGGGGTTGGTTGTAGTTTGTTAGGAGTTGTGCTCAAAGAAGAAACAAAAGGAAATAAATTGGATTCAGGGATTGACACACTCCTCCCCCTCTCCTCTATCCTTTCTCTCCTATCAAGTAATAGGAAGTAAAACTGGAGGATAAAGGGTGGGGAAAAGAAGAACCTAAAAAGTAGCAAAGAGCAACCATAGGGAACCAAAGCAGACATGTGTCATTAGAGCTGGGCTTTATGTGCATGCAGAGACAGATAGGAGACCTACAACCTCATGGGTAGCAGGGCTTAGAAGCGGGCTGTCCATATGGCTGGGTGATTGGCAATTCTAGGGAAACATGACTAAAGCAACCTCTAAAAAAAGGCAATCTATAAATGATCAAAATCTAAGATTGTGCCAAGAAGAGAGCTAGGGTTTAAAGTCTCATCTCTCAGTGTGAAAACCATTGATGGAAAAAAATCAATTCATAAATTGGCTTGAAATCGAAGCAATCCAATGGGATCCTAGCTGAGGCAAGCTTAAACCTCCCTAGAGGCATGCCTCTACAATCAGAGTATCTAGGATGCCCAGAGGAAAAACTCTCACTGAAGATGAGCTCGCAGCGGGAAATTATAAAGCACAAAGGGAAACAAACTGCCAGGAAAAGAAATCTTAGATTCAATGTGGCACCAGGCTCCACCATCCATGCAGAGCCCAGATTTACCTAAACCCTCCCATCTCTTCCCATTCATTCAATGCTATTCCATTCCCAACTCTAAGTGAGACACGAGTGTCTGAAGCACCTGCTTCTCTTTTTGCTCAGTTCATGAGAATACATAGTTGTCCTGCAATAGGAGTGGGTTTTTCATCCCCTTGGATGCCTACTCTGTGGATACTAAAGTTACTCAAATAAAATGGTACCATGTACATATATATATGTATATATATATATATATATATATATATGGTGAGTGGTGTGTGTGTGTGTGTGTGTGGTGTGTGTATGTGTGTGGTGTGATGTATGTGCACATATATGTGAAGGTTTTTGCACCATCCATGTCTATCACTCTGACTGACTCCCCTGAGAAAGGGCCTTACACTGAACCTGGACTATATTGGTAGCCAGAGGGCTCCAGAAAAATTCCTGTCTCTACCCCAGACCCACAGTTGTACATGACCACCTGGTTTTTTGTTTGTTTGTTTGTTTTGTTTTTGTGGTGTCGGGGATTTGAACTCAGGTCCTCATGCTTGCACAGCAAACTTACCCACGGCACTATGCCCTCTATTCTATCTTTGCATCTAACTTTTGCACATTCTCTTGTATACTTTAAGTCAGCTGTGTGCAGTTAGGAGATGTAGTATAATTTAAAGGGTATATGAAAGTGGGTTTTTATACTTTACGGTTCAGGGAATAGGAAAAAATGGGAAAACCCATATTGCTCATAGAGACATATTTTTCCCATGTAGTTTTAATTGGTGGGTGTTTGGGTGCACAGATATAGCTTGTAGCATTGGAAGGCCAGGATTATACCTATTCAGTCACATATAACATACATCTATATATTTTTATTTAATATACATATCCTATTAATAAACTCTGAAAGGAGCCCTTCTTCTTCTATTAGCCAGAAGTGACCCTGAGGGCCGGGGTTCCTGCTGCCTCCTTGCCTGACAATGTGGTCAGACAGCTCCAGGGAGGGGATTTTCTAAGCATTGTGTGGTGTCTGAATCATGTGAGACCTCAAGATCCTCAAGAGATCTTCCCTGTTCTCAGAGGATGACATCCTTTGACAAACGTTCAGTCATAACTCCCGATTACCTACGTGAGTTATTTCAGGCTACTAGAGTTTGACATCCAGACCCAGTGATAACATCCACGCAATTGCCTGGATACTCCTGCTCTGCTGTGCATGCGTAGGCCGTGGCCATCTCTCAGATGTCAGCCTTGTTTTGCATTTATGGACACTCACCACTGTTGCCCTGATTACTTTTAAATCACAACTCTTTCTCTCTTTGCCTCAACCTGCGAGCAGCGGAGAGCACTTTAGCTGTCCCGCCGAGTTGGAGTGGTTCCTATCTGCGTCGACAATGGCTAGTCTCCATTTATCATTCTTGGGGACTTAAGGAACATACCCAGCATGCAGTTCACACCAGAGCCACCTGTGTTCCATTAGCTGTTATTTTCCACCCCCTTCAACGTGACTCTTCATTGTCAATTCCAGGTCGTCTCATTCGTAAAGAGGAAAGTAAGAGGAAGCTAAGTGCTAGGAATTTTTTCTCCCATGACAAGAGAAGCCCACTGGGGCATAAGTAAGTGTATGCCACCCCGGCTCCTCTCCCCAGGTCCTCTGGCTTTGCCAGAGATGCTACCCCAATCCCTCCAGTCCCCTGCCTTCTGTAATTGTATGGCAGTAGTCATACATAAACTCACTTTATCATGAACAAGGTGTGATTTGTCAACCACTTACTTATAAATTGTCGACTAAGTACTTGGTGTATCTATCCCAGTAGCATTGGATTAAAAAAAGAGCAAGAAACCCTCTTGATGCCACCAGAGAATGCAAAGACAGTCACAAAAACAGAGGTGGCAGGTAGGTTCCTTTAGTGACCTAGAACAGTGACCACGTCACCTACTTAGGGGTCTGGTCTGGTTACTGCTAACCATCCCTCATCCTTCCTCTCTGCAAAGCTGCTTTAAGCCTTGTGGACATATGGTGTAAGGAGCCTCGACCTCGGCGTCTCTTCTATTCTCAGCTTCGTTTCATTTTTCATCCCCTCTTCTTTGGCCCAGAATAGACCTAGACCCATCACAGAGCAGGTGCTATGATTGCATACACAAATACAACCACCAGAAGAGATCCCCGGTCTGGGCATGTCAACGCTCAAGTTTCCAAGGCTACAGCAGTCTGCACTAGCAGATTGTATAAGAAGCTTGATAACTTGCAGGGTGAAAGAGAACAGATACATGCTTAGGGTCCAACAATCATCAGGGGAGATGGATTTAGTTAGACCTGATCAGCTCTTGTCCTTGGCTTTCCTGATTGACCTTCCCTTGAGTAGGAGCTGTACCTATTGACTGCTTCTGTCAAGTGGAACAAATGATGTACCACATGATGAGAGGAGGCTTGAGTGATTTGGTGACAAAGGGACAGGATTCCCATCTCACTGGTATCCCACCTCCCTACTCCATCCCCGGTTTGCTGGGAAGTGCTTTGCTATATTGGAGAGGGGGCCACATAGAATGAACTGAAAGGGTCAGAGCCAACCCCACCCCTGAGCACCGACTGCCACTCGGGCTAACACCTGTCACAGCCTAGTAAGACTCCAAGGAGGCTGGGCTCCTGACCCATACAAACTGCGAGACCGTAAATGTGTGTTGCTTAAGTTGTCCAGTTTGGGGGTCATTTGTTATGCAGCAACAGCTAACAGTTACTAACAGCAAATAGATGTGTGTCTGTAAGAAACTTTTACATAGCATGGCTTGTTTCTTAAGACCTCATTATTAAGAATGGATAGCTACTCTAACCAATCCCAGAAAACGGGTTTTTATTAGAGGAAGAAATCCCTATGCTAAGGGCTATATGTTATAAGGTTCTTTATGGACAGACACTCTATGACAAGCTTTTAAACAAGCAGAGACATCAGAATTAGCCAAGGAGATTGAACTCCATATAAGATCTACCAGATCAGGAACTCCACAGGAACCCAGAACCTGCTAGGTCTACCAGTCATCTTGTCTCATGACATACCATAATAGGAAGTGGTGGGCCAAAAAAGTAAAGTACCTTGTGTGTATGTAAGTGTAGTGTGTGTGTGTGTGTGTGTGTGTGTGTGTGTGTGTGTGTGTGTGTGTAATATGTGTGCATGTGTAATTATAGTGTGTGTAGGTATAGCATGTGTGTGTACACATGCAAATGGAGGTTAAATGTCAATCTTGGATATCTTCCCTCAAGTACTGCCCATCATGGATTTTTCTGAGACAGGGTCTTTTGCTGGCCTAGAACTTGCTAAATAGACTAGGCTGGGTGACTGATTGACAAGCCCCAAAGCCCCATTCTGCCTCTCTAGTGCTGGGATTACAAGAGTTTGCCAGACTTATCCTTTTTTTTTTTTTTAATATAGGTTTTAAGGTTGAAATTCAAGTTTGCAAGCCAAGCACTTTACAAAATATGTCCATCCCAGCTCTGAAGTGTCTTAAACAGTAGAACATTTATTTACTTGTTTCATGTGTGATACTACGAGTGTGGGCCCACATGCCTCTCGATGTGTATGTGTGTGTGTGTGTGTAGGTCAGAGGACAATTTGTAAGAGTTTTCTCCCTCCAACTCAGGTCATTGGGCTTAATGGTAAGCACCTTTATCCACTGAGCCATCCTGCCAGCCCCCTGACGTATCTTTTTAAGATCATATAGCTTGTAGATGGTAACCAGGATAAGGGCACAAGGTTTCCATCTTCCTGTCTTCTTCATCCATTCTACCCCAAGACACCCCACCCCTCATTCAGAGGGTGCTCAGGTTAGGTGCCGAGCTAGCTGAAGAAGCCGCATGAGTTATCGAAGGACAACTCCCAATGTTAACTTTATTTGTCCTGAAAACCATCTCTATTCTGTATCTCTCCACGTAGTCCTGGCACAGTGACGAGGACAGCTTTTCTTTCCAGCCTCCATAAGGTGCCTCATTTTGTATGAAAGGGTACAACAAACACTTCCCATCGGATCTCCATCTCCAGGTCCCAAGCAGAAAACCTGGTCAGGACTGGGCCTTCATAATATTACACACATGTGGGTGTCGCTCACAGAGCCCTGCTGGTTTGTGACCTTTTCCTCCATCTTCCCTGAGACAGTTGCTCCTGTCCTGGGGGCCTTTGCTCTACCTCCAGTCGAGGGCATCTGGTACAGTCATGGGCTGTTCACAGCCTGGGTTCCAGTTCGGTTTGGTCCAGGGAAGAAGCATTCCTGGTCCACAGCTGGATGCACCCAGGGTCCTCATGAGCTCACAATGTCCCAGTGCTGGCTCATGAGCGATGACTCACAAGGGTTGACAACGACCTCCTTGCCATCCTCGGTGCTGTCACCGAACATGTCCGTGTCCAGGCAGAGGTGGGATGCTATGTGCTCAATGCGAGCACCGGTCTTGGTCCATTGCTGAGGAGAGAGAGGGAGAGAGAAGTGCTCATTTTGCCGAATAAAGCCGTGGGTTCTAAGGGTAACATAAAGCACTCAGGCATGACCAGAATGGGTGACACTGCCTGTGGGCAGCCAGAGACATGATTCATGGTCTGATGAAGGAAGAAAAATGCCACTGATAGTTCTGACATACATTAGGGTATTTGCATTCTTGTGTGTGTGTGTGTGTGTGTGTGTGTGTGTGTGTGTGTAGGCCAGGACACAACTTGTCAGACTTGGTTTTCTTTTTCTACTTCATGTATCTCCATTTGTGTCTATGTGTGCGTGCATGTGCATGTCTCTCTCTCTCTCTCTCTCTCTCTCTCTCTCTCTCTCTCTCTCTCTCTATGTGTGTGTGTGTGTATAGGTCAGGATACAATTTGTTTTCTTCCTCCAATGCACGTATCTCCCGGGATTAAACTCAGGTGGACAGGCCTGGTTGCAATTACCTTTACCCACTGAGCCATCTCTCCAGTCCAAATCTTTAAAAAGTATTAAATAAAAACTAAAAGCTAAATCAATGTTTCACAGGAAAACTCATCAGGAGGCAATAGCTTTTCAAGCAACAGGATAGAAAGTATGAACTGAGTTTGACACAGGAGAAGACAAAAAAATATCCTCCATGGTCTTTGTCTTCCCTTAAGAGAAGTTTGAGAAAGAGGTAGTAGTGAAGAGGACAGTAGGGGACTTCTTCAAAATGTGTCTGTATGTCGAGAGCCCACAGAGAGATGGGTCTTGGGTGGTGTCCCTTAACAATCTCATGTGTGGTAAGGATAGAGGGATGGCACAAATACTGCATAAACACCAAGCTCTATACTTCATAGACACCATCTCAAACACTCGTTCCGCACAGTTCTCATGGGTTACGTCAGCCCTCCTTTGGGAAGTGGGAGGGGGAAATCTCTGGAAGATAGAGTGACCCACCATGTACCATACTCATACTTGGGACTTGAACCTTGGTCTCTCCTATCTGGGCAGGAAACTGAGTACATCCCTAGTACGTGCTGCTAGAGGAACAGTCTGCATTGGGACACAACTGACAGGTAGCAGTGATGGCAACATACTAGGTGAGCAGGCCTGGTAAGATTAGCTAAAGTCTGTGGGCTCTCAGGTATTCACTGATCACTGGGACCAACATAGTCATTACTACTGACACTGTTGAGGGACTCCTATCTCTGATGCTGACTGGAAGGGTTTCTTGCTTATTAACTCTTCATCTTTCAATACCTCCTATCTTCTCCTGCTTAGAGAAGACTTATGCCCCTCCCCACCCCCCGTAACACTATGGAGGTTGGCCACTTACAATCCTACTCCTCCCCCTGGGCCTGCCCAGCACTCACCTGCCTTTCATCCCCATTCTTGCATAGAACAAGAACTACTGGGGCACCAGGAAACAGGGTGACCACAGACAGGCACAGCTCTTCCTGGATGATCTGTTGGGTGTATGTGAAGGCCCACACCTGAGGAGAGAAGGAAGATTTACTTAGAAGTGGGGAAAACTCTGTCTTTGTGGTACCACCATGCCTATGTATGATGACTCTCACAGCTGGGTAAGAGGTTCCATGGGTTCCTGAAAGTAACAATCATCGATAAGGTCACCTTGTAGAATACTACTCAAAGAACAAAGGCTAAGAGTGTATGTGCAATGTTATGAAGTCTTGGTCCCCACATTCATGTTGGGTCCTGGCCCATGGGCATGCAGGGGCTTGCTGGAAGTTGCAGACTAATTCTGACTCTGGGCCGCAGTGGGAGTAATACCCTAGCTGAGCTACATGGTCTCCAACTTCTCCTTGAGGAAAATGGCTGCCTATAGGAGTCAGTTCCTGACATTTAACACTTTAAACAGCTACCTGACAGGCTACCCCCAGACCCAGCTGTCTTTAGAATGCCTCCTTTTCTTTGAAAGGATTCCAAATCAGTGCTTGGAGAGCATGAAAGCTATGGCAAGAGGTAGACAGAAGAGTAAAGAGAAAGGAAGCACCCAAGGGAGGAGTTGGAAGATGAGTTAGAAGGGAAAGAAGAAAGTTATGAAAAATAACATTATTTAAGAGAACATAGCCAAGGATGTGGCCCCTCAACTACTGCGGGGTGGGGAATAGAGAAACTGAATTAACAATCCGAATTCTGACCATAGGAAATGGGCATTCTGCGAGGTCATTTTAAGACACCTACATTCTAGATTGTCAGGTTAACAAGCCCTAGCACTCTCTAGTTCTTAAGTTGGGAGACAGCAAGCAAGGGTGTAATTGCTGCCAAGATGACAAAGAGCTTTTCTCTCAGTTTGTGGAAGAGGTGATAACTGCCCTTTTCCTTCATCATGCAGTGAAGATGATTCATGATTAGAGTCTCTGAGGGGGGTTTCAGAGGGGACTCCTCCGCCAAGGGCTGTAGCTTTTCTCCATTGAGTCCCTGTGCACTAAGTGGCCTTCCATTTTGGACCAGGACATTCCTAAGCTCCTTGACCTGTGCAGATGGAGAACAGACAACTTCCAGATATGGGGCCCAGTGTCCCTGCATTCATACTCTCAGTTCAACCCCCATAACATATTAGAGATGACGCTGTCCTCTCTGGTTTGTCTTCTTCAGGTCCTGGCATCCTCCTGGTGGCCATCACACACTATGGAAGTTAAGGCAAGGGTATAAATACAGTACCATGCCTCATGAATGGCACAGTAGACCTCAGGATGCATGTAGTGTTGGTTTCTAAGCTGTCTGCTTCCTTTCCTTCCCACTTCTATCTAGCCTGTACCTTTGAGTACAGGCATTCCTTAGATGGTCCCCCTTTGACTCTAGATGTTTGCAGTAGTGGTACAATCTATTTGAGAGACCAAAGTCAGGCATGAATGAAGTCCACAAGGGTCTTGAGACTGGTCTGGGGCGTTGGTCAGGTGATCTAGAATGGTAATCTATATTTGGAGCCAAGAATATTTCTCCTTGAGGGAAAGAGAAAGACGCAAGGTCTGGGCCCAAGGGCAGACCTGCAGGGAGCTATTTGTAGGCTCACAGGACCACTGGCCTGAAATCTATTAGACTTTTACACTCCCTTGAAAATAAGGCTTAAGTCAGTGATGAGAGCAAAATGAGTTACTGCTCTGTAGCCCACAGGGAGGCACAAATTAACATTTCAAAAATAAATCCTGTCATTATCAGATGATCACCTCAATATGTGGTGTTATATTGTTTGTGCTAAAAGCATTAAGGGATTAAACACAGAAACTTACAACACATCACAGTTTCTAAAAACACATCTTGTCAGTCTTCTGTTTTTAGCACCCTAAGACACTTCTAGGCAAGTGGCAGGAACAGGGTCTCTTGACATATGAGACTCCACATTCAGAAATGCCTCTGGAGAAGGTTACACAAAGCTACACCTGGGCCAGAGTCTGAGAAAGCCACTCTAAGGCTCTGCAAGAGGGACATGTGAACAGGCAGCCACCATAAAAGCCCTTATACCAGGAGGCTAGAGAGATGGCTCTGTGGTTAAGTGATACTTGCTGCGCTCTCTCTCTCTCTCTCTCTCTCTCTCTCTCTCTCTCTCTCTCTCTCTCACACACACACACACACACACACACATACACACACACAATATACAAGTACACTTTCTGGAGCTTTCCTGATACTTAATCTCCCAGAGAAGAGGGCTAATCTCTGGCCACATAGGTAAGAAGAAAGAAGAGAAATGGGAAACAAGGATCAGGAAGGTGGGGGCGCCTAAAGCCAGGTCACCCATATCCCATTCCTGTCCCTCACATTTCTCAGAAGAACTGGTGATGAACAGATTTACTAAGTGACTCTTGAGTCAGAAATGACCCCCAAGAAGACAATCATTGAGGGAAGGGCTGGAGGTTCAGCTAAGTGGTAGAGTGACTGCCTAGCAAGCAAGCCCTGAGTATAGTTCCCAGCTCCAGGAAATAAAGGACTGAATGAAAAGGTGGCAGTAGGGGTCCTCAGTCAGATCTGTCTTCCATTAAGGTTGGTAAGACCCTCTATTAATGGCTCCATTTAGAGCCTTTCATACAGACAGCAGCCATGGCTGTGCAGCTGCAAAGGCATCCCCTGCCAGAGGACTTAATTGAAGATTGCCCGAGAGACCAAGGATTGCTGATGCAGACAATGCCAGCCAATTGGGAACTGCTGTTTAGAAGAGATGCTTTCTTGGGATCAATGAGATGCGGGTGGAGGGTATTAATGGAGCTCGTTCAGATGAGCTTGCTGCAGTGTTTCTTACCTGCTCCCAGAGTCTTGATTCCTTGTCACCTCACCTCCAGCCCACAGGGGCAGGTAGAGTGGAGCAGCAAGTATCCAGGGGACAGGCAGCACTCTCAAAAGATGGATGTCCCTCTCTACCCACTGGGAAGATAACTTAAGGGAAGATAACCCAGGGACTGTTCTGGAGGCTGGTGTGATTGGCTTTTCCCTGACGGGCTGTTGTAAAGAGTAAACAAGTACTCAGTTCAGAGCTGACTGGCCCTGGCTTGGTGTACTTACTTCAAGAGTGGCATAGTCTCATGTGAAGGGATGCTGAGTGAGGGCGGGACAAGTAAACACTTGAAGGAAACTGAGGTGACTTTTTAGTAAGCAGGAGCTAATGGTACTCACTGGTAATGGTGAGTTCTGTGTTTCTAAATGTCTTCTGTGATGCAGATATTCAACAAATGAGGTTACAGTAAAGTGGCATGGCTAGTTTCATTGATGTTAGAGCCTTTTCAGCGCCTGACCGGTTTGAGCTACTTCATGCTTAGGTATGCTTTCATGGAAGCAAGGCTCAAAGACTTGATGGTTACTCTGAACAATGTCAGGAGCAGCTGCTGGGCTCACTCTGCTCATGAGCTCCCTTCTGATGAGATGGGACCTAAGCAGAGGACACTGGTGACACCAGGTGTCCTCTAACCTTGTAGGACCCACAGGAAAACCCATTAGCCTATGAATATGCCCCTGATGACAAATGCCTGGAACAAATGAGCCAGGTCCAACAAAACCTCTAATTGAGTACAAAGGTCTCTAGAGGATCAGCCATAGGGGTCAGCATTGGGTGTTACAAAAACTCAAATGGCTGGTGGGCCGTGCTGGGCTCTCTGTCCCTCTTGGTTCATAGGCACAGACCTCAGCTCTACCCAGGAGACATTCCCAGCCCAGAGGCAACAGGGTGACCTAGCATATTCCCAGATTTACATTTTCTTTGGAACCCTCACTAGATTAGCGTTTGAGGTCATCCCTTTTATTTCCACCCTGTCTTCTCTTACATTTCTAAACTGTCTCATATGTAGGGTTGACACGCCACATCCTCCTTGTTTTGTTGTATCACACGGTTGGGCTCTGGGGTAACTACAATAGCTGGGATCCCTGCCCACTGGCTTAATAGCTTTGCAAATTCTTGGTGAATTCTGCAACCTCAAATATGATATGAAGAGAATCACTCTAGTACACTGGTCCTCAATCGTCCTATTGCTGTGACCCCCTCATGACCCCTAACCATAAAATTATTTTCGTTGCTACTTCATAACTGTAATTTTCTACTGTCATGAATTGTAATGTAAACGTCTGATTTGCAGGATGGTCTTAGGCGACCCCTGTGAAAGGGTCTTTTGACCCCCCCAAAGGGATTGTGACCCTCAGGTTGAGAACCACTGCTCTAATAAGAGGGCCACCATACATGGTTAATCCACACACATTCAGAATAGCGCCTTCCATTTATCAAAGGCTTTCTTACTGTCTCTGATGGTGACACCAGTGACTCAGAGCAAGGCAAGAAAATAAAGAGAAATGTCCCTTTAGATTTTCCTTTGGAAATTATCCCAGACACAGGTTGGCACGATGCTTTTGAGGGGCCATTCCTAGGCTGTGATGAGGAACACTGAGGAAGAAGGGGTAGGAGGTGACTGCCTGGCAGCCTGTTCCACTGCAGACTTGAGCTCTCTACCCTGGAGGTGTCCCTGTGCCTGCTGATCTGAGGAGCATTTTCAATCACATCCACCCATGGGGCTCCCAGCTGCTGCCTCCTGCTCCACAAAATTGAGAGCCTCGGCACTGACTGGGCAGGGATGGAATGCACTTCAAACTGTCTTACGTTTCCCTCGCTTTAATTCGGAATAGAAAGGATAGTGGAGCATCTGTCTTCTTTCTACCTTTCACAGAGATTTTTCCAGGGAATTCAGTGAAGTTAAGAGGAAATGTATTAGCCTAGAGACTTCTTGGGCTTCAATGGTTTTCAAATGCATGATGTATGCCTCTTGCATTACCCCACGGCATCAGTTTGCCAGCGCCTCTGAAACATTCGAATCCAGCATTTTGCTCCAAAGTACGACAAGGCAGCAAGAAGGAAGACGAGGCAGGGTGTGGGAGGTGGATGGGCTAGTGTGGAAGAAGAACAATTATTAGCTACAGGATTAGAGGGCCTCCATGCTGAGCATGCAGCATGGATGGAGAGTGGTCACTTAGCATCCATAAAGCTCTGGGGTTTTTCTCCAGCCCTGCCAACAAAACAAAACCAACAAAACCAAAGGAGTGTTGTTGTAGGCAGGGGTGGGGGTTGGGGGTTGGGGGGGCATCCCATTGCCTGGGTTTTATCTATCTGGTGACTGAATGCCACCTAAATACAGAACCTTGACCTCCTTCTACCACTCTCTGTGACCCAGGGCTCTAAAACACCCATTCAATGGCTCCAATCTGATCTCAGGATCTACGTTGATGAGATGCCTGGCTTTGTCCTCTAAGGGTAGGCTGGGTCTCTGGTAGACATATGTAGGCTTTCAGAGGGAAGTGAATATGAAAGATTAGAGTTCGCCATGTAGGTCAGAGCCAGAAATGGGGAAAAACTGAAGCCTGGCCCAAATATAGCCATGTGTCCCTGGAGTATTGTGTGACATTTGTAGAGCAGAGACCCCAACTCTCATCTTGCCCAACCTCCCATAAATGTTAGGGAGGACACTGTTTTCTACTGACTCCAGACCCTCTTACAGAGGCATGAATTTTGTTTTTGGATTTGTCACTGGAAAGTGACTGTAATGAAGAGGCCCCCTTGCCAGCTTTCTTCTGCCAAGATGGAGCTGGTCAATGTTTTAATATTTATACCCTTTAAGAGGCAATGTCACAGACAGGTGTCTTCTCCTAGGACCAAACAGTTAACAAAGTTCTGGGTCAATGATGTGGCTGGAACAAGCTCTGGAGAACTGTGAATAGAGTTGGTGTGGGGTCACCACGAGTATATGCCACTAGATAATCTTTGGGAGCTTTGGTGGCATCAACTGTGGAGTAGGTAGGGGAAGGAACAATAACTATCTTATCTGGTTCCTATATCACTTCCTTGCTATGATCTCAGTGACCAAAGAGGTGGGTGCAGGAAGAAAGGCTGAATGGGTCCAAAGGCAGACATACACCTTCAGGACAGAACAAGAGTCGGGGCAGGTAGCAAAGACATAGATAGGAAGGGATAGGGCTGTGCTAAGGGAAAGGACCCCACCAGTGTCTAATGTGTACAGAAAGGGTTGAGATGAAGGACAATAACAATGGAGAATTGTGAGGAATGAGGAAAAGACCCCAGTAAGAAGAGAAGAGATCATGAGTCAGTCCTATCAGGACATATAACATGCCTACTCACTTGTGTTCATTTCAGCTAACATAGTCATATTAACTGAAATGTAGATTTCCTCCTGAGTACCTAAAAATTTAGCCCTGTCCTGTTGCTAGGCTATGTACCCTTGGAGAATGGGATGTGTCTAACTCTGAATGAGTCTACCTTGTCTCCTCAGCAGGTAACATGGCACCCAAGATGCTACTGTCCAGTTTGCTGAGGTTAACTGAACCTCTAGATGATCTAGCGTCTGAGAGTCACAAAGATCAGCTATTATCTCAAAGCAAAGTCAAGCTGTAGCCACCACTGCCCCAAGGAGAGAGCCCTGTGTACCTACTGGCCTTTCCCCTATGACCCCAAGTGTCTGTCATTGCTTGCCTTCCTCCTACTGTAGGAAGGTCAGCTGAAATAGGATGGGCCATTCTCCTCCATCCTGCTACTTCTCCTAGGACCAGATATTAAAGGACCCTCTCTGAGACCCAGACAGTTAGTGGCTCTTGCTCCCACCTTCTTATGCAACCAAAGTTGGCATGTTCTAGAAAAGCTCCGCTCTGCTGGGAATAGACCAAACGAATCCTGTCCCAAGGAAGGGCCCAGACAACATTCTGACTGTTGGAATTCCCATGAGCAACACCCACACACAGACTCACAGAAAGATGTGTCACCTACTCACAATGCTTTACAAAGTACCACTTGAGCAAACCGTGTCACTGCCAGCTGTGCAGCCACATCTAAAGTAAAGCTGACACCTCCATTTCCTTTCTTTTCTAGTCTAATCTAACTCCCACCCCACCTCCTCTGTCCTGTTTGGAGCACGGAGTGCTTCCAGCAAAGTCTTTTCAAGCCAGAGCTAGGTTTGAGAGTGTGGATATTTGTGGTGAACAATGGAGAGGCATTGAAGGCTGCCGTGCTGAGGCTAGGTTGATGGTCTGGAGACCATACCCAAAGTGAGGATGAAGCTCATTGGATGGAGACAGGGCAGGAGGAACACTTAGGGGCTGTGGATCTAATCTAATGCAAGCATTCTCACCAGGGACATTTTAAAAGAAGGATCCGGCTCCAAAAGTCAACAGATCTGGGTTTGGGGAATGTAGATCTACCAAGAATAAGTAAGTGTAAGACATAACAAGAGTTTTTCTAGGGAGAGCATTGTTGACTGCAGACATGACGGGCTACAGGAGAAAGACGAACTGAGACACTAGTGAAATTAGAACCGTGGCACCAGGGCAAACAGTGACCTATGCAGAGAACTTGTGCAATGCAAGGCAGCCTGAGTGCTCCCATTTGTGGAGTTAAACCCCAGAGAGTTTGCCTCACTCAGTGTTTGAGTAACAGTTCAGGGGGAGTTCTTACCTGTGGACCTTTTGTTCCTAGAGCCATCTACTGGGACCTTACAGATGTTTTACCAGTGAGGACAAAACTCAACTTCTTCAGGAGGATAGAGATCAGAATTCAGCTCCTGCTTCTACCCGAGCTCGACATTTATGGTGCTCTCTTGTTCTACCTTGTGACCTCAGTTTCCCTACAGCCTATTCTTATACTTGTTGGTCTCTATATATGCTGTATTTCCTGGGTCACCTTCTCTCCCCTTCCTGATCCTGTCTGTTTCTACTTCCGTCTCAAAACACAGCCCATTTTTAAGTCCTCTGGGACAACTTTCCAATGCTCACACAAGACTTGTACACATCCCTGTGTTTCTGCAGTATCAGTGAGAAACACTCAGGGAGAGAGATTAGATCACAGAGGCTGCTTGTGCATTCCCTCCTGGAGCCCAGCCTTGCATCTGTGCACCTTCACAGTTAACAAAGAGTCTGCTGAGTAGATAAATGATGCATGAAGACACAGAATTTGTGAATCAATAAACAGGAGATGGTCAAGGCTGGGAATGTGAGTAATATCTCCAAAAAAAGAGTTTATAGAGAAAAGAAGGGTGGGGGAGAGGCACTAGGCAAGAACTCAGACAGGAAGACAAGGAAGCAGAGATCCTGTGGGATCACAAGGCTGAGAGAGGAGTCATCACATGGTGGCTGTGCTCAGCCAAATGCTATGGAAGTTAAGACAGGTGGTGATTTTGTCAGTGACCTTGAAAACAGCAGGCCAGCCTCAGAAAGGAGAATATCGGCAAAACACAGGGCTTGGACAGGATATACTCCTGTTGACAAACCAAGCAAAGCACAAGGAAGCTTCCTTGGAGAGCACCTCCAAATAATCCACAGATGTAGAGGTGCCCAGAAAAAGAGCAGTGGATGGAAGTGGTTTTACCAAGTCTGCTCCGAATGACTGGAAGTCAGCTGCAAGACACGGTTTTGGGTGTCTTGTCTCGATGTCTAGGAGCAGGCTTCTTTTCATCTTTGCATGTCATATTTGCAGAGTTGGTTTGTGTGACCTTCCTTGCCTGACCTGGCCCATGTTTACTGTAGGAGACAGCTGCTAGTCTTTGAGCTCCTGTTAATGAGTGGACCATTTCCTATGGGCAGATGCCACCTGGAAGCCATTTTTCAGAGGAATTCCAGGTATTTGGTAAGTAAGTGGGAAAAAGCCAGGTAAGATGGGTCCTTCAGCACCATTCTGGGTTCCCAGTGTCATGCTGGAGCAGGGACCATGGCTAATCTCGACATCTCTGCTCTCTGTGGCAGGCAGTGCTATGACCCCAGGCAGTTACTTTACCTGAGACTTTGCTCTGTCTCCTTTGACCTTGGCACAGGGGCTTAGCCTGAGGTGTGGAGTCTCTTGGTTTTTCTGCTTTTGAGACTCAAGGCACTTCTGCCGCTGTCGAATATTGCCCTTCTGGATGGAGGAGTCTGGGGGGACCCTGTGAGAAAGCCATACAGACAGATGAGAACACACTGCTTTTGACATTAGTGCTGCTAACTGCTGGATTGGTTAGGGGTGAGTTTTGAGAGGGCAGAGAGCAATCTTCCCTGGAGCTGTCACAAAAGTTGGCACTGGTCAGAGGATGGAAGGATGCTGCTAGTATAACGTAACAAGGGACTCTCAGTAGCCCCATGGCAGATGGATCTCTAGGATGGAGTCTATGTCACCAACCCTATGTTCTTAGCACAACCCAGGGTACCACTTCTAACAGTTGACCCCAGTCTCCCATTCTACTAGGTACAACATAATTCTCCTTCTGGTTTTAAAGATAAGCAGGACTGATTGGTTTGCTCAGGCCTCCACAGACTTAAAAAGTCTCCTCCAGTTGGCCATAGGTCATGTCTCTTCCAGACCAGGCCAGCTAAGACCAGGCCTCTTGTTGCTAGCTTTGGTTCCAGCAGGTAGATGTACCTGAGTTCTGGGTAGACATTTTCCAGGTACCACTTGAAGGTCTGACAGTGCAGATTCTTCCTCAGGTTCAGCCTGTTCTCAATGCTGGGATGATGAGGTTGGAGGGTAGGACACAGAGACAAAACACAGTTGTCAGAGGCAGGAATCTACAACAGTGGCTTCCCCCACCAGTGACATGCTTCATACCCACACATCTCTAGGGGATGCTCAGTAAAGGAACCGAGCAGAGATTTTTCTAGTTCCAGGAAGACCTATGAAAACACCTTAGCTTTATCTCTTGGTGGTATAGTAACAACAGTGAGGGCTTGTGTTTTTATTTGAAAATGGAATTGGGGGTGGTTTTCATTTTCATTAAAGGTCAAGCTTCGAGAACGACAGCATGTTGTTAATAACTCCCTGCTGGAACTCTGGTCTACTCTTACTCAGTCTCTCTGTGTTTGGACTACCACACCTCCCTACCTCGAAGCATCCTGCTGGTGTTTCATCACACATCTGATCATGAGATACCCACTGAACACTGCTATTTGACAGGCATCATATTCAGTGCAGGGGTACTAAAGCTTCTGAACAGTAGTACAAGGCAGTGATTCAAGTACCATATCCCATGTGGCCCTGAAGGTCATCATGACCCCTTGGAGGTGCACTGTTGCTTGATGGGCCTATAGAGCTCAAGAGATCAATGGCTATTGGTGCTGGTATGTGAAAGGAAGAGTAGTCATCCAGAGAAGCCAAAGGGTGGGTAAGGCAGGGGTCCTGTTATAGGTGAGGAAGGTTGGAAAGCAGAGATCAGTGCTGTGAACAAGTAAAAGAATGTCCTGCAGGAGCAACACTGGCTACGTAGCCTTAAATTAGAAGTGCATGGAGAAATGGAATGGAGAATGGAGAAAGGGAATCCACAAAGATCCACATGAGGCACTGCTGGAAGATGCTGACTTTATCTCATGGGTACTGGGATAGAGTTGGTGGGCTTTCTGTAGGCTATAGCAAAGGGATGCTTTGAGAAAATCTTACTATTGCTTCCAGAATGGGCCAGTTGGAGTGCAAGTGGGGACAGCAGCAGGAAGGAGATCTTTTAGTGACTGGGTAGGAATGGACTTGGTCAATCCTCTACTTCTTTTCATCTTCACTCTACCTAAGTACTAGTCAAACCTTGTCTTCTCTAGGCAGCCAATACAAATAGCCTTGCCTCCTGTCCAGCCTCCCTTTCTCCCTTTTCTATCTCCATGACTTCACTCAATTCCCTTTCCTCCTTGTCCTCTTCCTCCAAATCTGCATTTCCCTTCTTCTTGCACAGGCCCTCAATTCAGGGCTTCCTGAACACTAGCCAACTGGTCTACCACTGAGCTACACATCTGGCCTTCTATCTTCTTCCAGAGCACAAAGCATGCTTCCTTACTAGGCCTCTCAGATCCTGGGGAACAAAGAGGCCATGCTTTCAGCATACTTGACACTCTATTCAGAGAGAGAGCCTGGTTCTCAGTTTTTGAGTGAGGCAGCAGAAGCAGGACATGATTATCACTTCAAGCAAGGATGAGGAAGTAGGGCGGTACCCAGACTTGTGACTTGGCTCATATGGTGTGAGAAAGACTGTTCATGGGGGTTACATGGGGAATATGGGTTGAGAGACAGATTCAGAAACAAACTTGATGGGTTTAGCTTAGGACTTGTTACACAGGAGGTGTCTGGGAGACATCCAGGTAGAAGTGGCCATTTGATACTTGAGTGTAAGAAACTGTAGCCCAGGGGAAAGATTCCCATTAGAAACAGAGCTATAAATAGATGTGGCAACCTTACCCGGGAGAATACCTAGTAAAAAGAAGACTTACGACATAGCCTCAGAGAGAGACAAGCCTGTCAGGAGTGGGAGCAGCAGGGAGTTAAGATGGAAAAGGTAGGACTTAGGAACAACAGAAAAGACTGGAAGCCTAGGGGCCAGAGAGGCATGGCAGAAGGAAGCGGGTTGGAGAAGATAATGCTGAAGGGCAGCACAAGAGGAGAACAGAGAGTGAAGGAGTCTGGAGTTTGTGGGAACAGCTGCAGGGCCTGCGGGAGGCAGCAAAAGTAGACCACTCCTCCATGATGCTGGATCATGCAGGCATACAAGGTGGTGAACAATGCCACCTTAAAGGAAGGTTTTATAGTTTATTTTCTTTTATCCTCTCCCTTTTAAGTCAAGGAGTAGGTGTGAACATGGAAAGGCAAGATACAGGAGAGGAGAACCAAGGTTGGGGAGAATGGAGGTGTCGGGACACAAGCGTGTCACTCCATCTGCAATGCTGTAGACACAAGTTATTTGAAAGCCAAGCAAAACCAGTCCTCAGGAGGATGAGCTCAGGTGGTAGGGGCTTTGAGGATCTGCAGGTAATTCCACTGTCAGGTTAGTTTGGGAACCACTCCTCAGAAACTTGTTCTTCAGATTAGGATCCTCCGCCAGCAGCACTGTGTCACGTGGGAGCTTATTAGAAACACAGACCAAAGGAATCGGATTCCATGTTTTAACACGCTCCCTGGGAGATCTGTGTGCTCATTAAAGTTTGAGAGGCCCTGCACCAGCAGGCAGGAGGAGATGAATGCATACTGTGGGAATGTGATAAATGTTGATTTATGAATGAAGGCAGGCATGAATGGTGCATCCGGAGGAGGCCTGGTTTACTGATACAGGAAGTGCACCTGTCCACAAAGACAAAAAGGGATGGAGAAGGATAGTAGAGTTGTGGCCAGGCTAATGGGTTGACTTGTCTTGAGAGATCAATATTTTCTATTTCATCCATAGAGTAGGTACCATCCATGCAAGGGAAAGGAGGTGGTGGGCTAAGGGGTGGGAAGGGAGTGAAGAAGGTTTAATAGACATGGTGGGTTTGAGCTGGTTAGGAAAGAGTGCAGGACTAGGAGGTACCTTGTGACCTCACTGCCAACATAGCAGTGAAGTATTATTGGTGGGAGTATCTGAAATGTCATGAGACTGTCAAGTAGTCTGTACAAAGATTTAAACAAGCCTTGTGCATTCACATGCGTATGCGCGGGCGCGCACGCGCTCGTGTGTGTGTGTGTGTGTGTGTGTGTGTGTGTGTGTGTGTGTGTGTATAGGAAGGTGTTACTAGGTAGACAACAGAGCTAAAGATCAGAGGACCAAACTTTCTGAGATCTGTCTTCAAGTAAGAGAGAAGGAATCTAAGGTGGACAGGGCAGTAGTTGAAAGATGAGGCTGATAAGACATGGCCCCTGGACCCAAAGTTCCGATGTAGACAAGATCCAATGCCTCAGGAGAGGTGGGGTGAGAAAACTGGAGCGTGTGCAGGAACTGTGATGTTGGAAGTGCCAGTCACTTTGGCTGGTGCTGATTTAATAATACTCCAGTGCAGGAATGGATTCAACCGGAGAGGTTTAGCCTTCAAAAGCCCATCAGCTCAGTGGCCTTATGTGCTGAATGAGTGAAACTAGTGGGAAAAAAAGTCATGGTTGTGCCCCCGCTCCCAACACACACCAAGAAACACAAATGATAGCTAAGGGAAACTGCAAGGTTTCCTTCCTTCAGCCAGCTCAGGGCTGGGAAATGCAGGGTCGCATGGGTTTGGAATCAGTGAGTTATGAACCTTCATCTTCCTCACAGGCGTAAGCTGTGCTTTCCTCTGCCTAAGTCTTAGGCCCCTTACCTGACAAGCAGGGCTAGGTAACTGCATCTCTCACAGCTTAGGCAAGATTAAAGAGACACCCCATAAACGATACCTAGCATTTAATAAACATTTCTCCTCACCTCCCACAGTCTTCTTCCATGAAGCTTGACTACTGCTGGAAAGGACATCCTAGCAGCACTCCTCCTCCCAGGGAGGGCTGGGGCTTAAGCTTGGGGAAACTAAGAAGCAGAGGAAAGAACTCCAACCTGGAAGGTCTCATCCTCCATGCTAACTTTCTGCAAAGAGCTGGTAATATCTATCTGCCATGAAAGGCTAGGGTCAGCTCCCTCTATTAAAGTGGTCATCCGGGAGGCTGGCAAAACCCCTACACATGCAGAACAGGGTAAGAGTGTAAAGGGATCTGAAATCAGAACAGCCATTGCTCTAGGCCTGGAGGAGCTTAGAGGCTCTGGAGACTGCTAAGGCGATGGACCTGTGAACAGAGGCCCTTTTTACTTCTCCACCCTCCTCCACCAATGCACACTTACTTTCCAAAGGGTCTCTCCAGGGCGAAAGGCCGGGCTGCATAGTAGTATTGCTTGTATTCATCCATCCACACTTCAGCTGTCCGCTTGGTATTCCTGGGGGAGATAAGAAGGCTCAAGAGGGGGCTTGTCTGGGAATCACCCTCGGGCATTCCCAGTTGAAAATCCACACACAAAGGCAAAGTTGGCAACAGCATTCAGGCAGCAGCCACCAGGACAAAGATGCTCACATTACTGTTTCCAGAACACCAGAGCACCAGCAACTGTCCCCTGTCTCCAAAGGCACCCCAAGAGACAGAACTTTAGAAGTATCAACAACCTTTCCACGAAAGGTACGAAGAAGAAAAATCAGACCAGAAGCTGAACTTTGGTGACTCTCAAAGAAGCAGTAAAAAGCCAGGAGAAATGGGGTATCCATTTGTTGCCTGGCCCTCTGAGTACATATTGGAACTTGTGAGGACCAGCTAACCTCTGGTCTGCTTGGTTGGTAGGCCTTCCTCTACTTTCCCACAGTGGGCATGCTGAGGTCTTGGCACCTAAAGAGTGAGGTCAGTGCATACATGGACCAAGCAATGGTTATGTGTAATGAATTCACAATCAAGCCATATCTTTTCATCGGACTTCAGCTTGATTTTGACCCTAAAGATAACAGTAGAAGAGAGAAGGGCAGAAGAGGGATCATTGTGAATATTCTGTAGTCAAGGGCTCTCAGGAAGATACCCAGTGTCAAAAGAAGAGAAATCAGAAACAGTGAGGGCTCACCCGGGTAGCTGGAGTACCTGGGTGAAAGTGAACTTGAGGATCTAACTAGCTTGCTCTTCTAGGTTCTTAAGAGCACAGACATTTGATAGGAGAACATGGCAACCCCTGCTGAGCTGGGATCTAAAAGGACAGGTGATCACAGGCAAGTGGGGTTTGGGGGTACTGGAAGCAGTTAAGGTCACCTGGCTGGCTCTTGTAAGTGGCTTCACTATCTGCAAGCTAGAAGCTCTTTTGCAAACAATGTGCCTCATTTCTCTAAGCAGAATGGGCTACCATCAGCTTGCAAGGATATTCACTGGCCAAAGCCCAATCTCAAAAAGGGCAAACATCTGAAGTTCCAGGATCCTGCTAGCTCCCACTTGGAGGTCTCTGTACTCGCACAGCCATCCCAGAGTGCTATGCCACACATCCTTGGCCTACTTTTATAGTTAAAAAACCTGAGAATCCCTGATGCTCCCTAGCCTGTGGGCTCCCCCCAACCACTACCCATCCTCTCCTTATGTGCCCTGTTTTGTAAAATGTTGAATTTGACCACAGTTCAAACCCATGCTTCCTTTGAGGCAGTTATGTCAGGATATAATATGCACATAGATACATGTGTGATAAAACAAGAAAGAACACCATTAAAGAGAGAGAGAGAGAGAGAGAGAGAGAGAGAGGGGATAGATATCAAAGGATATAAAGTTCTCCTCCCTAACACAAATGGATCAAACATCAGGAAGAAAGAAAAGGAGAATTGGACAGATGAGAGAAGCAACTGGTTGCCAAGAGAAGAGAGGATCAAAGTAAGAAACATAAGTCAAGAAAAATATGAAGACACTCAGGGGCTAGAGAGATGGCTCAGCAGTTAAGTGGGTACAGCTCCTGCAAAGGACTCGAATTTGATTGGTTCTTAGCAGTCACATTAGGTGGCCTACAGCTGTCTGTAACTTCATCTCCAAGGGGTTCAATACTCTCCTAGGCCTCTATGGGCAACTGTATTCACAAGCATGACCCAACACACACACACACACACACACACATACACACACACACACACACACACACGCACATACACACACACACACACACACACACACACACACACTTTTTTTAAAAAAAATTCCAAGATAAATAGGCATGCATGAATATTTTGACAAGAGAAAACTAAAAGAAGAGAAATGTTGGGAAGAAGATGTATGAAGGAGAGGGAGACGAAGAGACAGGCAAGGGGTACCCTTGTGTTGCTTACTTCTATATCTGTGGCAGAGAGGTGCTGAATGAGATGAGAGGCCCTGGAGCTGGATTATCAGGTATAGCCCATCTGGATTCTTCTAGTCTATCAGGAGGCCCTGGAGCAGGCACAAGGCTGGACTCCCCAGGCTTCCCATCTCTTGCTTCTTCCCAGGGATCTTTCTCTGAGTTACCCAGCTGTTTCTAACCACCACCACCTCCCTTTGCAAATACCTAGAGGCAAAGCCCTGCAGGATGGACCTGACCAGTTACTTTCATTACTGAGGCTCTAGGGGATGAGGTGGGTGTGGGTGGGCTTGGTAGGGCTCCTCAAGTCTCAGGGACAGTCTAAGGAAGTCTTGGCTCTAGTACCAGTTGCCTAGGCAGAGTCCAGGTTGCAGGCATGTAACTCATGCATCATCTAGGGCACTCAGACTATCTTGCAGAGTACTATGGTCTGTTGCAAACCTATGACCACCATTTCCTTGCTGTCATCCACACACATTGGATCAGGGCATGCACTTACTTTATGTATGTGTTGGCGTTGCCGTCAGGGAAGACATATGGATGCTTTTTCCTGAAGACATGCCCCACCCGGCTGCAGGGGATGATCTCCAGGCCACCTCCGCACATCCACACTCGGAAAGAGATTTCTGTAAGACATCCACGTTTCTTTTTATTACTTTCTAATCCTTCTATCCTGGCTCTGAGATACTGTGTCTAGGGTTTCATAGGCATTTAAGAATAAATTCTCCAATTAGGCTGTGTATTTCTTTGTTGGGGAGTACATGTAATTTGAGTCCCAACAACTGTGAAGAGTGATCTGGGACCGCTCAATAGCATGGAGCTGTGGATGTTTTGGGTGATCATAAAAGGCTTGCTTTGGAACTTGATACATACGTGTAGAAAATCAGTTACTGTCGCACTCTATGACCACAAACAGAACAAAGATGGAGGGCAAGGCTGGCAAGGTGGCTCAGGCAGCAAAGGCACTTGCTCCTAAGCTAGAAGACCTGAGTTAAGTCTACTGAACAAACATGGCGGAAGGAATGAGTGAACTCTCGCAAGTTGTCCTCTGACATCCATAGGAACACTGTGGCACGCAAATAATGCATCCTCCCAATCAAACAAACAGAGAGAAACAGAGAGACAGACAGATAAACACACACACACACACACACATACACACACACACACACACACACACCCACCCAAAGCAGAAAGGGGGGAGGGGAAGGTAGAGGGAGGGGGAGGGGAGAAAAGGGGAGAGGAAGGTGGAGAGAGAGAGGGGGGAAGGGGAGCCGGAAGCAGGGAGAACATGAAGAATTCTGAGAACACAGAATAATACTCTAAGATAGGGACCAGACATCTGTCAGGAGTAGACAGGGCAAAGTAGAAAATACCATATCAAGGATGCAGACAAAGGCACCTGGACCACCCCAAACCTTCCATTATCCCCCTGGATAAACATGAGCCAACTGAGGCCTAGGATAGGAAGACAGGGCCTGAGCTGCAGTCTGAGCTAGAGGGGATGCTCCCCAGGGGGAGTTTCACACATATACTTACCTCTTCCTCTTTTGCTACTGAGTGGTGGTGGGTGGGTGGAATTAGGGTAGATGGAGTTAGAGAAGCCTGTTTCTAGTGAGTTTCTCTGTTGGAACTACCAAGAGTAGGCTCCAGGCCAGGTTTTTACCTCAGTTTAGGGATCAGGGAGATGGTAATGGTGTTAGAAGAGGGCAGGGGAATATTCTATCATTGCCCTTTTTTGGAGCATCTGTGGTGATACTATAAAGCACCTTAAGCCAGTGGTATGACTGCTTTAAAATTCTCTATACACCGTGCACCCCCTTACTGTATCTACCCAAACATCCTCTCTCACCCTACACTCCACTGGGCACATCAGTGGTAGAAAGGCAAGAAAAGATAATTTCTAATTTGTGGGACTTCCTGCCTGGCCCATGCTTTTGCATTGAATCCTTAAGTGTGAGGACACACTCCATAAAAGGGAAAAAATCCCAGAGTGGCTGTTCCTGTGATCCAATCCTAGTCCAGGGACAAAAAAATGAAGATGCCTCGGGGCCTTCCCATCACAAGCCTGGATATGTCCAGCAGCCTGGGTCCTGCCTTTCAGCTTCCCCTAACTGGTCTCTCTACTGCCTCCCTTTGGCCTCCTGTTATACCGCCATCATACAACCCTCAGAATAGGCACATAAGCTGGGAGATCCTGCCCCACCCCCACCCCACCACTCTCGTATGTCCTCTGCCCCTTTCTTGCCCCCTTCTGCCTCCTCCTAAGGCAAGGAAAGGCTTGTCTTTGTCTACCAAGCCTGGACAGACCTATGAGATGCATCCCTGGGAAAGCAAGGCTCCAGCTTGCTGAAGTTTGATCTTCATCTCCTTGTGAATTAAACCAAAACCATAGAAATGATCTACAGAAGGGCTGTCAGTATCAAATGAAAGAGACTTCTGAGAATAGCTGTGAAGTCAGTACTGTCAGAAACTCAAGGGCATCGATTATGAGAAACCCTTGTGAAGGCAATCTCTCGAGAACTCAGACTCCAATGACATCACCCACCTGGGTGTACTTCTTCCCAGGCTACTTCTACTTTCTCCTCCTTCTGCCAGTACTACAGGGGACACCAGGGCTTAACTGGATATCCGGGATTCTGTGTCTCCTCAGGTGTCCCACATATAGAGAACTGGCATTTGTGGCTGCTAAGTTACTGTCTGAGCTGGACGTTTGTAAGCCACTAATAAGCAAGATGTGTTTCGGCCAATTGCCTGTAATCCACATCTTGATCAGACACTATATATGAGCAATATCAGGGGTCAGACATGGAATCATGTCAGCTCCATGTGTGACTGAGTCTTCTATGCGTGTGTGTGATCCCATCAACTCTTCTCCAGGTCACCCAAGAAAGCTCTGCTCTACTTTCTGTAAAGGGAACCTCTCTAAACCCCCAGCCATGAGACGAAGGCCTGGCTTACTAGATATAGGCTGCACACTATGCCAGCTTTTCTCTAAGCAGATGCATGTGGTTTAGCTACTGTGTCTTCTTTTCCATGTATTCAAATGAGACATATGTCCCCCCTCATTTGAAAAGCAAATTCTTGCAACCTCAATCCCACACTCCTCACTCTATGGACTACTTCTCTCCCTGCAGACTCTTCATCCACTCTTTTGTTTCTGAGTCCACTGACTCTTGCCCTCCACTAGCCATGTGCAGTCCCCCATCTTAAACAGTGCCATCACCTGGCCCTTTGCCTCATCCTCATTTCCTCAGTGATGCAGGCATTGAATGTCTTTCCAACACTGGCTGTTTCATTGTCATCTTGACGACACTAAGAAGTTTCCTCCATGACAGCATCCCCATTGCTACCAGATATAGTGTTCAACTTTAGGGACACCTGACTCTTTAGAGAGACACACAAGCCACCATGCTACCTCTTCTACATCTCTTGGCATCATCCCATTGTCCCGTCTTCCCTCCTCCTCTAAGCCCATCTTCCACCATTTCCATTTCTCCTATGTGTATTAGAGCTAAAATTTAAACTAGTATAATTCTTCAGGGAGACAATGACATCTTCCTGTACTTTTAGGTCAGGCAGTTTCTTATCCATCTTTCTACCAATCCCAATTATTGATGTTCTTGTTTTCTAGTAGCTATGCTAGGACAACCAATAGCCAGACACCAGGAACTGATGCACATCACCCAACTCCAAACTCAAAGTTGTTGTCCTGAGATTCCTCTTCCCCAGGACTGAGCACTTGTTATTGGCCAGTGCACCCAAAGACGCAAGTGCGGTCTTCAAAATACCCACAAGTAGGACAAGTAGCAACTACATAACCAACCATCCAGTTTCTGCCTCATCAAGTTACATGTCCGATCCTACCAAACAGCTTTCCTTTAAACCAGCTGCTCCACCTACAGGAGTCCTTGGCCTGGCATGAGTTAGGTTTCTCAGCTCTCAAGCCCAGATTGTTGTAACTGGAGTTTTGGACCTGCCATGGGTCCCTGTGTTGTCACTTGAGTCAAGAGGTTCTCTTGGTGATGTGAGGAGTATTTAGATTAGTGTAATGATTTCTAAGCACTATTCTATGGAATACTTAAAACTTAGGCTGTACAACCAGCCTGCCCTTATCTGTATTGTGACTTGAGGAGGACGAGCAACCTCTCACGCTCACACACTAGGCCCGTTTGGTAGCAGTTTTGTGAAAGCCTTTGAGAGTCTCTGATCCTCAGCCTCCTGAAGAGGGCTTGGACAAGTGCCATGAGAACCACTGGAGCTGAGGTGTGAAGCCATGCATTTTTAGAGCCTCGCTCTCCATGTTTGCACTCGCGTGGTGGCACCATCTCTGAGGTTGAATGGAGACTTTCTATAGAGAGTCTTCTGGGGTTCTCATTTAATCAGTGCCTGCATTTTCTCCCTGGTGATGAATGTCACATATACCCAGATCTACTCTGCATCCCAGACAGGGAGATGTGTAATTACTCCATCCTCACTGGGGGCATGGTGATGGGACCTTATTTTTTGAACTTCAGATTAATATTAGAGAGCAAATTGCCCTCATGCCCTGCATTCCCTTCTCATGCCTACCATCTCCTCATTAGCACATCAGCTATTTTCACTGCCTCCTAGGACCCTCACCTTTCATCAGAATCAACACCCATCTGACAACAAGTGGTGGGTAGAAATTCAGGGGCCAGAGAGCAGCTCTTTCTCCAGGAAGCACACCATTCCTGGTCAAGGTTCTGGCTTCATTTCGTAGCCTGAATTCTAACAAGGGCAAAGAGTACCAGTTCACATAAGAATAGCTGTGTGCAATGGGCTCTGTTTATTTTTTATTAATTTACTTATTCGGTGTATGTTGCGAGTGTAGGAGGAGGTGGAGATATGTGTGTGGGGGTGGGGTTGGGGGATCATCGACACATGTGCACATATACCATAGAATCTGTATGGCCACAGCACAGAGGACAACTAGTGGGAGTTGGTTCTTTCCGTCCACCAGGTGGAAGGAGCTTGAACTGGGACTTGAACTCCAGTCACCAGGCTTTGGTGACAAGTGCTTTACATATTGGGTCATCTTGCTTGGTCCCATGGAGCATCCTAGAGTGTTTACATATGTGTGTTGTGACATATGTGATCATATTATCTATTCTGCCTCTTGTTGAACTTAAATTGGTGAGGACAAAGGGAATATAGCATCAGACAGTGCTGGGCAGAAAGAGACATTCACCAAGCTGTTGTCACTCATAAATATGCCTTTACTTGTGTGACAGGTAATTCAGTAATTTTTAATTTCCTAGCTCTTACTGGGTCAAGAAGCAAGCTCTGGATTTACTAAGGCCAGGATTCCTCCCCACATTCATGGGTTGTAGACTTAATCTTCAAAGCAAAACTGTTAAAAACACAAGACCTCCAAAAGGTCATGAGGGATTGGCTCTGGTGCATGGATCAATGCTGTTATCTAGGGAGTGAGTTGTTATTATGGAAGCCTGTTGCAATAAAAGGATGAAGAATTTGCCCTCTCTCAAGCTCTCCGGCTTGTACATTTTGCCATGGATGATAAAGCGAGCAAACCCTATTCAATCTTGGACTTCCCACTCTCCAAGATAGTAGAAATAGAGCTCTATTCCTTCCGAACTGCCCAATGTGGTATCCTGCGACAGCAGCACAAAATCAACTAAGACAATCCCATTGTTTTTTAATGAATGCTCTAATTTGACTAGAGATCATCCTATTGGCTTACAAAAGATAGCTTTGGATCTGTGAGCCAAACTCATTCTACTTCACATCTGGGACACCTGGCACTGTATTAAGGCCTCTACTTCTGGACCAGTATTAACCACATGTTTATAGTGGTTACTCATGGCCCTGTGATTATGAACACCCTTCAACTTTCCAAACTCCGATAACTCCGATGGCAAATAAGCAACTGTGTTCCTCTTTGACAGTATGTGGGACATTTAGGAGTAGAAACAAAGGGTGGCCTGGAGAATCACACATGACACTGGGCTCCAGCAGAGCAGCCCAGAGGGTGTCATGTATCATTATGTATTTGGGGAAAGAGGATGTTTCCTCAAATGTGAGTGCTTGTCCTTATTGAGGCCATTTCCCTAATCTTGGGCTAAAAGCAAAAGCATGAGCACTGAGGTACCTCAGCAGATAAGACTGTCCTTTATCAGACATTCCGTTCTGAGGGGAAGGCAGCCAACTCTAATGGAGCAGAGACTCGGCTCTCTTCACACAGCCCCATGACAGGTAGATGTGACAAGATTCCTGTGTTACTTTAACGATTCTCCTCAAGCTTAGAAGGCTTGGGAGGGTCCCCTACTCAGTGCCTTCCATGGCTGAAGTCAAAGTATCAGCAGGATCCTGTCCCTTCATGGAGGCTCTGAAGGGGACTTTGCTGTGAAGCTCATTCAGCTGTTTTTAGAAAGTTACTCAAGGCTTCAGGACTTAGGTTCCCGTCTCCTTACTGGCTGATGGCCCAGAATTTCTTTCAGCTACTTCTTGCTGTCTCTTCCATCTTTAAACCAACAGCTGCTAATGTCCCTTTGGAGCATGGCACCTGGCTTACGCCGACTCTGCTGCTGCGTGCCTGAGAACGCTCTCTGATTTTAGAGATCCTGGGATATTAGATTGGACCCGTTTCCAACATTCCCCAACCCATTGATTAGAGACCTCATCACACTGCTTAAAAACTTTGTGTCACATAAGGTCACATCCAAACAAGCTCCAGGTATTTGGGGGTACGGCTGTCTTTGAGGGGAGCTGTTCATCCTACTTAAGAGATCACCTTTTCCCCCTTCAAGCCCTAGAAACTGACTCAGGAAGGGGAGGTAACTTTCCCAAGGGTACTCAGTAGTAACTAAGGGCTTCAAACCTACTCCTATTTCATCTCACAGCCCAAGTTCTTCCTGAACCATCCATGTCCCCTGGGCCTGGAATAGCTTGGCATCCCAGACTCCATTTTAGGCATGGTGGGTGGTAGCAAGTCTCTTTTGGGTTCTACCTCATCTCTCTTTTTTTGCACTGTCCTTTGTGCCTGCTGTGCTTTGGAAATCCCCCATTCTAAATTCAGGAATCCCATATTCACCCTGTATGTGTGCCAAAGCTTCCTGGTTTTGGAAGTATGCACTGCCACCCCCACCTTGCCGTGCACACTCCCTTGTTACTGGCAACAGATTCTTTTTTTTCCCTCTAGAGACCAAAAGCTAAAAGTGAGATGTGGCTCAGGCTCCGAGTCAGTAGAGTAAGTAGATATATATTACATGTATCCTGTGTTATGTAAATTGGAGCTTAAGTATCCAATTTTAATGCAAATCAACTTCTGAAAAAAAAAATCTAAAAAGCCACATTTCCCTAAAGCCTGCTCATGTCCTAAACTGTGGATATAATTATCAAAAGTGCTCAGCTCATTTTAGAAACACTTGGTGGGAATGAAGTACCAGGTCAGCAGGTGGGGAGGTTAACCAACAGCATGGCTTTTACAAGGCCCTGCAGCCAATCCATCTACAGCCATTTCTACAGTGGAAGATGGGGCGAGGTAAGGGAAGGATCGGGCTCAGTCCCAGTCACCCTGGCCAAAGAGCACATGCCATTTTGGAGCTGTGAACTAAAGCCAACATTACGCAGGCGAACATGTCCAGAGCACACAGAAACTCTACTGTCTAGAGAGAACTGACATATCAGCCTGCTGCTATTGTTTACACAATCAGAGTCCCTTCAAACGTGGCTCCACTGAATTCTATGGAAACTCTTTCAAATGATGCCTCGGGTATTGTAGTATCCGCCCTTCATTCTTTTCCCAGATTCAACCAAACAGGGACTGGTATTTTATTGAAAATAGACTATTGCTTTTGTCTTGAGCATACATGTATAGCCATTTCTTACTATCTCCCCTGAACCATGAAGATTAACAACTGTTTACATAGTATTTATGTTCTTTTATGTCTTATAAGTAATGGGAGAGCAATTTAAGTAATGCAAGTGCTTGCACATAGGTTCTATGCAAATTTGACGCGATTTTATATAAGGGACTTGAGCACCCGTGGGTTTGGGTGTGGGATGATCTTTGGAACCCAAAGAGACATATGTTTCTGGATTGCTTTGCCACCCAGAAATCCTTTCCCATTCAGTCTCTCGCTTTTCACACATGCATTTTGTGAGCAGTTTCAACTATTCTGGGCCTTGCGAACCAGAAATGAGATGAACTTTCCGCTCTCGCCTTAAGGGAGCCGGCAGTGGGGCAGGCATAGAACCAGACAGCTACATACTTAGATGGTCAGCGGAAGGGTGATAGAAAGAACTCTGCGCTGAAAAAAATGGGATGGCAAAGTGGGTGGGTGGATGGGGGAGGGGTGGTAGCAAAAGGGAAGGCTGAGAAAGTGTCCCAGCCAAAGAAGAGGTCACCCAGAGCTGCCATCTTCAGGGGTTCATAGTGGGTGCATAAGGAGGCTCTGTAGAGGGGCCTGAACAGTCTGAAAGTTCAGGAGGGTCTACCAAGATTGGAAGGGTGGGGAGCAGCCTGGTGAACCTAGGAAGATGGATACTTTCATGGGAGAGGGGTAAGAGGGAGCCCTTGTGGACACAGACCTGGGAGACTTGCCTCTCAGCAAGGGCACTTTGGCAGGAGCTGAAGAGTAGACCTGACAGTAATAAATAGCACTGGAGAACTATTTAGCAAAGGGTGTGGCCAGGATGGAAGGTGTGTGTGTGTGTCTGTGTGTGTGTGTAGTCTGTGTGTGTGTATAGTCTGTATGTAGTGTGTATGTGTATAATGTATATATGTATAGTGTATGTAAAGTATGTCTGTACAGTGTGTGTGTGTATTGTGTGTGTATAGTGTGTGTGTGTGTGTGTGTGTGTGTGCGCGTGCGCGCGCGTGTGTGTGTGTGTGTGATGGGTTATACCCTACAGACAGGATTCCTTTGCTCTGCAAGGCACCTTTCATCCTCTTTTATAGCCAAAGCATGCTAATGCCTCCATTCAGATAGCTAATCGTCAGTCAGTCATGTGGACCCACTTTAGAATTCCCAACCTTCTCGTACTTTACGGCCTGGTTTTCCACTCCTTGAAACTGCTACCCTGTGCACATAACCATGTCATGTATCTGCTCTTAGAAAAAGTCCTTGATTTTTCTGGTAGTTTTAAGTACAAAAATACTTTTACGAAAGAAAGAAAGGAAAGGCAAAAGGGGGGGGGGGAAGAATCCAGAAAAGGCTTTCAAAGCACGATTGGCTGGCTATAGCATAATAGAATGTTGGGGCGCAGGGAAACAGAGAGATTGCTGTGGTGGCTGTCTACAGTGCTTCTCTGCTCTCAAAAATCTTGTGATGGATTTTAAATGTCTTTCCCACACCTCACAGGGACCGTTTCCCGACTGCGCTATTCAAATCAGCCCTTGGTAATACCAAACCCCTCAGAAGCTGGCTGGAAGAGATTGCATCTTGATTTGAGCAGCTGTGTGTTAACATCGCTCGAAAGAAAGGGTGCTGGTAAGTCAGACCAGAATGTGCCATCCTGCAAATGACAATGCTGCCGGCATCCAAATGCGACTGCTGCACCCAAGAGGGATCATCCTCACCTCGTGCGGTTCAAGAGGACAGGGAGAACCCCAGCAGACAAACTGGACGGAGCTGAAGTATAACTTAGAGGGATTTTCTGTTGATTCCACAAAAATTCTTAACCCAGAATATGCCAGATGGCAAAAGTCTCTGAATCATTATGGGTGGCTTTAGGGAAGAGACTGGACCACAGTTGTCTATCAGAGGGCTGCAGGGGGCACTTATTTGCTGCTGGGGAGGAGTGCTAGAACTTCTTAGTAAGGAGTGATGGAATACCCAGCTTCCCCTAGGCTGGTGAAGGCAGACTTAGCCTTGAACCCCACACCAGCGCATCCACGATTCCTGTTACATTCCACACCTGCTGGAGATCCAGATTTGTTACTGTGCTTCCAGTTTGACCCCCACTTGGCAAGAGACCAATTCCCTGATAGATTTCTCCCCTTTACTGCCCCGGCTGGGAGAACAGATGCTGTGGGTCAGGCCAATGCCATAAATTTCTGAGAGATAATTCTTAGTGACTGAGGAAGAAAGCCATAAAGCACCCGGATGGCAGGGGCAGAAGACGACAAAGGCAGTGGCTAATGCCAGACAGCTTAGTGTCAGGAGGAACCCATGGATCACTTTTCTGGCCTGTGTACTGTTCCCCAGGCCCATGCTTCCACACCCCCCAGTGCCCACAGAGGAGAAGCACCCATCACAAGGACTCCCTCTCTTATATTTCTCTGATTGGTTTGCTCAACCAGTAGTCATTGTGGGCCTCCTGAATAATAGGCCTTAGGCACACTGAGGGATGGAGATATTGAGGGACAAAGCAGGCCACATGACATCTCTGGTTCTGACTGCTACTTAGTTTCTCTGAGGTCTTACTTCCTGGGTAGACTCACATGCCCATTGCATACCACCTGAACTGACTGGTTTTGTGTGTTAACTTGACACAAGATGAGGTTATCACAGAAAAAGGAGCCTCCCTTGAGGATCTCCCATGAGACTCATCTGTAAGGCATTTTCTCAATTAGTGACCAAGGATGGGAGGGCCCATTGTGGGTGGTGTCATCCCTGGGCTGATAGTCTTGAGTTCTATAAGAAAGCAAGCTGAGCAAGCCAGAGGAAGCAATCCAGTAAGTAACATCCCTCCATGGCCTCTCTGTATCAGCTCCTGATTCTTGACCTGCCTGAGTTCCAGTCCTGACTTCCTTTGGTGACGAACAGCAAGGTGGAAGTGTAAGCTGAACCAACCTTTTACTCCCAAACTTGCTTTCTTGGTCATGGTGTTTTACACAGGAATAGAAACCCTGACTAAGATACCACCATTCTCAGTTACCTCAAGATAGTCACAGCACCCCCAAGAAGGAAGGTTGTTATAGCAAAGCTGCACTTTCCATAGAGGGACAGAGGATAACTGAGTGTTACTAGATGGATGACCTGGGGTTCCCATCTGAGATGTTTTCCCTGTAGCTGCAAATGTAGTGGCCAGGGCAGGGCACTATGTGCAGTAGCCAGCTCCTCTCCCTCCCTGCTTCCGGTCCCACTGAAAGGTGAGGGTGAACTTCCTCTTGGTTTTTGTGGTGATTAACCTGGCACTATGATGAGAAGGGATTACCCTCTCATTCCTCTCCCACATTCTTTCCCTCCTCAGTCTTCTTCAACTCCAGATTCCTCCAGTGCTTCTAGTTCGAATCTACCTCTGGCCCCATGGACTTGGCATTCATCTTGGCTCTCTTGAATTTCACATCTCACTTTCTCCCTCAAGAATCTGCTTGGTCATGTTTCCCTGGTCCTTGGTGTCTATACTCAGCATGGAGAAATTCTCTGCTATGTCCACCTTCCAACAATTACTGTTCTGGGACCCTAACCAGTCTTTCTCCTAAAGGAGTGACTCAGATTTCCCAGAAACCCCCTGCCAGATCCTGGTTACTGTTCAGTTAATGCAGTAACTAAGACACAGTTCTCAGGCTGTACTGAACAATTCAGGTCATGACATATGAAACAGAGACTTACCAAAGTTCTCCCCGCCCCAGATGTCCATGTCCACGTCATATTTACCCAGGTAATCGAACCAGGCTTTGTCAATCACGAAGAGCCCTCCAGCTATGATTGGAGTCCTGTGTGTTTGGAAGGAAGATAAGGTCGGGCATCACATGAGGAAGTAACTTCAAACTCTTTGGTTCTGGGAGTCCAGAACTCAAGGCAATTTTCTCCTCATTTCTGGCCCTCCTCAGAAAAGCCAATATATTTTTAGGCTATCTAAAACAAGGATCTGCAGCAGAGTTCTGTCCTCTGCTTGAAAATTCCCTGACCTTGCAGTCAGGAAACTTCACTTATCAACACCCCTCCAAGGATCGTCCACCTGCCCCTCCTCTCCAGCTCTTCCCAGTGAGGCTCTTGGGGCAGAGCTGGCAGGCCACCGACCAGGCAGAGAAAGGCCATTAGCAATCTAGCCAGGTCCTGACCTGGGCTCACTTCCTTGATTTGAGTCTGTTCCTTTAGTCTATATCTTGAATTCCTTCCTTCTACTCAAAATAAAAGTGTTACTGAAATCCTAATTTCCAGTATTTCAGGACGTGACCTTGTTTAGAGACAGAAGATTACCTCTAGAGAGGTAACCAAGTTAAAACAGGGTAATCAGGGTGCGTCAATGTGACTGGGGTTCCTATAAGGAGGGAATTTGGTGTGCAAATGTCCATATACCAAGAGGAAGGTGTGGGAACTAGAAAGAAGGTGCAAAGAGCAAAGAGGCCTGGGCAGCCATCAACTCTGGGGACGCCTCACCTGCCTCTCAACCATAGCACATGTTTTTGCCATTTAAGCAATGTGGGTACTCGTTATAGCCACAATAAACTAATACACCTTCTTCTTCGTGTGTCTGTGGGGTGGTGGTTGTCCTTTAACCTACTATGACTCTTGTTTGCTCAGAGAGATGTCAGAGAAGTTGCTCGAAAAGAGAGAATGCGGGTAGGTAGACAAGAGCCACAGGAGCCATCCAGGCAATTCTATAAGGATTAGGACAAGTGTCAGTAAAATTAATGGCTAAGATTGTGAACACTCAGGATCGTGGCTCCTGCTTTAATGTGCCCAGAAAGCAAAGGGAGTTTTTGTCTCCGCAGCAAAGCTGGAGAGCAGGTCAGAAGGCTGAGCTTACCTTTGCTATGACTACCTGCTGCTCCTGAAAGACTGGTCTAATCCTGGAAACACTCCCTCCCTGATAAGCAACATACCTAAGAAGTCCTGTCCCAAGACATTTCTTTTTTCCCTATGAATGGGAGAACCCAGGTAGTGCCATCTCTGCCCATGCTTTGATCTACTCCTCTGAAGTACCTGCATGGGCTACCCTCCCCCCACACCCAAAACCTGTTCCATGTACTGACATAGGAGAGCGCAGTGCTCAGCCTGGTGGGAGGCGGCTCCTTTCCCTTCAAAAAAAAAGGGGGGGGGACAGCGTCCTGAGTGTTATCCAATTCTACTATCTCTCCTGGACTCACTCTGGATTCTGAAGGTTGGAGACAGGAAAAAGAGCTGGTGGGTGCATGAGATAAAAGTCTCACTTCATAGCTGAGCTCTCAGTTTCCTCCCACCTGTCTAGTCCACTACCATTGAGCTCTTTGATACCTCTAGTCTTTAGTTCAACCTAAGTCAATCAAATATCTATAATGAGGGAGGGGCCAGAGACACAGACATTCTTGATTAACCTTGGGCTTTCCTAAGTGACTGGATGGAGAGATTCCAGTCTACTGGCCCTGTCTGTGGTTATTCAAACAATCCAGATCTCCCTGCTGCTCGCTGAGGCAGAACTGTTTGAGTCTGGAGGTTCCCAGGAAACCTTGGATGAGCTTACTAATCAGTCTCAAGTACAACATCAAGTATAGCATCATATCTCAATGCTGAGACCGCAGATTCCTCTGCAGGATAGAAACTAGGTTTTATTCTAGGCCAGAACCTCTCCAATGGCTGTGAACTCCAGGAAGACAGCTTGCTAGCCCAAGGGACAATGGAACTGAGAAAGAGAATGCATGGCAGAGCCATCTACCACATGGCCACTTGGCTCACTTCAAGTCACCATGTTTACATAAGACAAGCATAGAAGTGTCAGTACATGGTGGAGGTCATGCCCTCCTACCAGTTGACAGTTACAGAGTTTATAGCCTCCACAAACCCACCCTCTCTGAGCTGAATCCTGGCAACCAAGACCTTGGGCCCATGGGCCTTAGGGAGTATGTCTTCCCTCACCAGAGACCCAGATGAGATGATGTTGGACTCTTACGTGTTAGCCACCAGGAGGTGTAAAAGCCCCCATGGCCTGTGTAAAGGTGGAGTGTTGGTTGCCACTCCTCAGCATAGGTCTCTTAAGGTCCCAATCCCTTCAGGAAATTTTAATGCAGATAGAAACCTTCTAGAAAAAGAGCAAATGTAGAGATTCTCTGACCCAGGCTTTTGTTCCTGTTTTTCAGCTCTTCTGAACAAACACCCAGCATGGACCTTTCTGAACCATGGGGCAGTGGGATCAAGTGGAGCTGAACCTGCCCACCCTCTCCTACAGTAGCCTTTTTACTCACCGGATGGGCTCAGTAGGGTCTAGGCGCAAAGCTTTCTGTTCTACGGAGAGCTGCTCCCACTGGAAGTGCAGGCTCCAGTCAAACCCTAAAACACAGCATTGACCCAGTTGATTCGGCTTCTCACAGAACACTCAGAGCTCCGTTATCCCATTCCTTCCCCAGTTCCTGGGGAAACTGGTCCCTGGGATGTCAAGTCCCCCCTGGTCTGACCACAGCAGGGCCACCAAAGTTATTTCTGAACTCCCTTCTCCCCCTCTAACCTATGGAGTCTCTCTGAAGCTCCCTCCTAGGTGAAGTTGAGGAATCAAGGACAAAGGGTAAAAGTCAAGGTACATGGCACAAAGGTGACAATAATGGGCAGTTATGAGACAAAAGTTATAGGTCTGGGTCTTAGGAAGGAGTAATTGGGGGTCTTGGGTGCAAACCACCTCAAAGTTAGTCTTGGGTGGAATTGAACTGTGCTTAGGCAGAGAGCAGGGGAGGAGCCTTTCTGGGAGAGGGTGAAATGCCACAGTGGCAGACCAACAACATAACACAGGACACCTTGCTCCCCTACATCCTCATGTCTAGAGGTGAGCCCCAGATTAAAGTGAGGACTCTGGAAGCTGGGGTGTCTGGCTTATATCCCCAACATTTCCCTTCGCTGTCCCAAGAGAAAGGGCCAAACTAAACTGAATTTTATTACAAGGTAGAGACATGGACATGTCGGACAACCAGGGGGCCTTCCTTCATTTTTCCTATTTTGAGATGAGGTGAAGGAAGAAGAGGAGGAGAAGGAGGGAGAGGAAGAACAGGAAGAGAAAGACTGAGAAAAAAAAAAGGAGAAACAAGAGAAAGAGGAGATGAGGAGGAAGGGGAGGAGGGGGAGGAGGGAAGGAGTATTAGCTCACTCACCCCCTCTGAGCTCTGAGGCAGACTCAATATAGTTGAAGGTGTCCAGGTTAATGATGTCAATCACAGGGCACACTACCCTTGTGTAATCCTATAAAACAAAAACCTGCATTCAGTTTTCATGGAGGACCTGCTGACTGAGGGTCAGGGAACGTGGGAAGCTGGGGGTGTGATCAACTAGTGACCCTGTTCTATAGTCATATGAAGCAAATCTAGGCGTCCCCAAAGAGAACCTGGGTTCTTTCACCTGAGGCCTAAGGATCTTAGGCAAGCTAATGAATAGCAGTTCCCTGCAGTCAGATACATATCTCTATTTCCAGTCCTGAATTCCAGCCTGCCGAACAGCTCAGTATGCCACAGGCTACTTCCATGTACACATCCATTCAGTTCTGCAACAGTGGCTTCACCATCTCCCAACACACACTCCTTCCTTCAAGTTTTGTTTTCTATTAAAAGAGCAACCCATGTCCTCTTCCCCTAGCACTGAATTGAGATTTGCCTTGTCCATCAACCAGATCAGGTTCTGACTCTAAAGTAGTATCCTGCCCTTCCTAATGCTGAAATCTTTTAATATAGTTCCTCATGTTGTGGTGACCCAGCCACAAAATTACTTTCATTCCTACTCCATAACTGTAATTTCGCTGCTGTTATGAGTCATAATGTAAATAGCTGATGTGCAGGATATCTGATATGTGACCCCCAAAGAAGTTGAGACCCACAACTTCAGAAGCATTCCTCTAATTCTTCTGAATCCACATTGACTCTTGCACAGAGAACCGCAATGGACCTCTAAGCTCTTCCCCATCTCTGTTTCCTTTCCTTCTGTTTCCTACGCTCTTTCTGCTCTGCTAATCTGGCCATGCTACTCAATTGCCCAATACTTTAGTCACCTCTAACATAAGGTACCTTTCTGAACACAGACTCTAAGGCCATCTAAGCCTGCTTTCACATATGAGTGTGAACATGAGATGTTGGTTTGAGCAGAACAGACATTACCAGAGGCAGGGAAGGAACAGTGGGGGAGGGAACACAAGAGATAATTGATAACAGGCACTAAAATTCAGTGAAAGGAGGCATAATTCCTACAGTTCTCCAGCACAGCAGAGAAGATGGAGATTTTAATAATTTATTATATATTTCAAAATGTTGAAGAAAAGATTTTGAATATTCTCAGCGCAAAGAAATGATCAATGTCTGAGATGACAGAAATGCTAATTAGCTTAATTTGATCACTACTCCTTTATACATATATGGGAATGTTACCCAGTACTCCATACCCTAGTACCCCATGTATAAGTAAAAGTATTTTGTCAATTAAAAAAAAGTCATGTGCTTTTCTTTTCAATTTCATCACAGTCCTTCCCAGTTTGTAACTATGAAAGTCATCAGGAGAGACAGGCAGAGAGATGGCTCAGTGGTTAACAGTGCTTCCTGCTCTTCCAAGAGGACTTGGGTTCAGTTCCCAGTACCCACATCAGGAGACTTACAAACACCTATACTTCTGGCTTCAGAGGATCTGGTACCTCTGGCCTCCATGGGCACCTGCACACATGTGTATGTGCACATATCCACTTACAGATGCACATATACACACAATTAAAGATAAAGTAATATCTAAAGAATCATCTAAGGGATATTTTCAAACTAACCAGGCTCACATCCTCAGCTCATAGTGGCTACCAAACCTATCAAGTTTGTCCACTGTAGGGGAGTATTTAACAGCAATATTAGCCCCGACAGTGGTACAAGCAAGCTGGGAAGAGGACGACTTTTGGATCTCATACTGAGAGTCAAGTGATCTGCAGAGGCTAGCACATCTCAAGACAGCTATCCTCAGACCCATCATCCTTGGGCTATTTCAGACTTCAAGAACTTCTGCTTCTCCTTGAGGCCCTTCAATTTCCAGGTTCAATTTTTTTTTCTTCCAAATGAGGTTGTCTTCTTATTTTAATCTCCAGAATCACTGAGCACTTGATTCCAAGTTCACAGACTTAATTTGGCCCTGAGCCTCCCACATCCAACTCTCTCTGACAGTAACAAGGTGCTGCTGAAAACCAATTGGCCCAGGTGGCAAGGAATGCTTAGTGCCACCGCACCACTTCTGCTGTAGGGACGTTGTGAAATCGTCAGCTGTCAGCACTGCACCTGTCTGGGTGCCATGGCTTCTTAGGGGCTACTCTCCAGCCACTGATGTGTGTCTGAGCACAGTACTCATATCGCTTTAGTTTTAAAATGAAATCAAAGGTTCAGAAACATATTCTGTAAGTCTGACAACGTCTTCATTTTCTTTTTCCCTCCTGTGTTCAGGGACTAGTGCAGCTGCACAGATTCCTTCAGTGACCCATGCACAATGAAGGATTTAAACACATCCAGAGGCATGTCTAGTCTGTGCCCAGCTGCTAAGGATAACCTTTAAGCCCTTGAAACATCCTGCCTAGAAGACAGTCATCATTTACCTGGGAGTCTTGGGACACATTAGATACTCTGTGCTAACAGTGTGGTGTATGTAAGGGGTTTGTCCCATCAAGTACCAACTTGATCTCCGGTAGCCACATGGTGACCATGAACCATGAAGGTCAGGTTCAGGTATAGGACTGAAGCCCAGTTTGAACCCTGTATACCAATGCATAGAGCTGCTCTGGTTGCCACACTCCCGCTTCCTGACCCTGGGCTGTCTGTCATACAGTTCTTCCAGAACAAGCAAACACAGTCTCTGGAACCCTTCTGGGAGTGGAGAGCTAAGCAGTCATGATGCAACTTTCCACAGGGCCCTTCCTCCTGCTGCTGGAAACCTATTTCCTTTCACTGTAATCAATGATAAACACAAGTAGATCAGCTTTGCTGACTTGTAAATCCTTGTATTGAGCCCAAGAATGGTCTTGAGGACTCTTAGACTATAACAATCCTGTTTTGTTTTAGTGGAAAGGAAACTGCCTTCACTATTTAAAAATCAAAATGAAAACCCAAGTCTCGAGCCTTTAGCCTCAAACTCCACATGGGTACTTCTCCACAGCTGTGACAGCCTCCCTCTCAGGAAACAAGCCCTCTCCTAAACACTGAGGACTTGTGTCCTGGGCTCTCCAGCACACCTCAACTGTGGTATCTGCTCTGTGGAGACAGGCAGGCAAGGAGGTCTGTTTGGGATAGGGCAAGTGCTCTGTGGGGTTATTACCTGGAGAGAGGCTACAGAAGCCTTTGTGAATGAGTTAGCAGAACAAGAACACCAGTTACCTGTGTGAAAAGATTAGTACCCACTCTCTGGTGTGCTCCTTGGGTCTAGTCCAGACTCTGGCAGGCAGCAGATGTTCAATGGAATTGGCTAAAGGGGAGACTATCAGTCGCTTAGATGATATTATATAGGTGATTGCCAGGAGCCCATGGGTTGCTTATAGCTTAACAGGACAGCTTCTCAGGCTGTAGGCTCAGTGATGGAAAGAGTCTCAATACAATACCCAGAGTCATCAGAGGCTCCCGTTGTGTGCCCCTCAAAGGGTATAACGGGAAACTCAGGCTCTGGCTTAAGTATAAGCAAGCAGCTGGTGAAATCCCTGGCTGATTCCCGACTATTCCCTAGCCCCCATTTCCTCCCTCTACCTTGAAAATCCCAGTCTATTCCCAGTCTATTCCCACTCTTGCTCCTGCCCCAGCCATATGTCTCCTGCCTACTCCCTCTTACCAAGAGGCTGAGAGCACCCAGTGTAGCCATCAATTACAGTCGCTGTCATACCTCATGTTCCCTCACCGATTCACATAATTAAAGCATACTGTGAATGGGCAATCAGAAACTTCTAGAAGCACTCTCTCAGGCCGTCACCAGCACTCTCAAGTCTTCCCCCGATATAGGAGTTGTTGGGAGACATAGATGAGTAAGGAGATGCGGCAATCTAGGATTGTAGAGTGATCTGACTCAGGGTCTAGAAACAGTCTAGGGGGGTCTTTCAGCTGGCCTGGGAGGAGGTGTGATATATTAGTTAAGTTTTCCTCTCTATGAACAAATACTTGACAAGAAGCAACTGAAAGGAAGGAAGGATCTATTTAGGCTCTCTGTGGCAGAGAAGGCACAACATGGCACCAGGAGCTCCTGTGGAAGCCAAGCTGGAGTGTGAGGCCACTTGCTTATATCTCCCTAGATCAGAAAGCGAAGAGAGATTACTAGGAAGAGGAGAAGGCATAATTCCTTAAGATACACCCGTAGAAACCTACTTCCTGCTGCTAGACCCCTCCTCCCCCTAGCTCCATAAAGTTCCACATCAGTACCACCAGCTGGAGACCTAATAGTCAAATACATAAGCCAGCAGAGAGTAGATGATCAGTTTACATCCAAATCATTCATTTGCAAGAAGCTGGGGATGGGGGTTGTTACATAGGTGCTATTGGGGATGGGGATGCATTTGTTGACAAACTATCTGGATTTCTATTTGTGTTCTGTCGGGTAGAAATGTGTATGACCTTATTAGATTGGCACATTCTGTGGAATTCTGTTTGTAAATCTGCGAAGCGAAGGCGCGTCGCTATTATTGGTAAAATGATCCTGCCTTTTTAATAGAGCTTGCTTAAGGAAGCAAGAGAGGAAAACACATGCAAAGGTGTTGAAGGCTACATAAACGATTATATATATACATTTGCTGAACGTTGAAAGGATTGAGAATTCTTAAAATCTCCTTCCCTTCAAAGAAATACATAGGGAAGGAGGTGGAAGAAAGAAGCTTATGTTAGCTCACACGTGCGCGCGCGCGCGCACGCACACACACACACACACACACACACACACACACAGCAGAAACCAACTTGGTGAGTGTTTCCAGTATCAAGTAATTAGGGGGAAGAGAAGGAAAATTAGAGGGGTGTTACAGCTGAGGATGGCAGAGGAGAGCCCAAGCCTAGCTTCTTTCTTATTTTGTTCTATTTTTGAAAAAACTCTCAATCTCCAATCACAACTTAAAGTGTTTCCATTTCCAATCGCAGGATCAAGTCACATTCTATGTGGAGACAAGCCACACACAAAGAAGCCCAGAAGCACGGCTGGAATGCTTACACATTCTCTACCCGGTGGGGGCTGGCCCAGGGTCCTCACCTCCCCATAGCATCAAGAGGCAGGGCTTTCAGGGTAATCTTGGAGGCCCACAGAGATTTTCTAGATGGATCCTGGGGCCTGTCTCACTAATCTCACTGTGAAAGGTTGAGCTCAGAAGGTGACAGGGACCAAGAAGCTAAGCTCTATCATGGGGCCAAATGACTCCCAGAGGAGTGTTTGCAGGAAGTCAAACTCCCATTTGATAAAGCAAAGAAGACTGGCAGCCTGTAGGTAAGGCTGGTTGCAGATAGGGAAATGAGAGCATCTCTCAGAGAGTTCCTCCAGATGGACTTCCAGCCACTGGGGAAGGGCTCCAGACCCGTTAAGGCTGAACTTCCTTAAATCCCCCTAAGACTAGTTATCTACTAAAGACTCGGATAAGATTGGACGCAGCTCTATTTTTATCATGAGTGGAAGAGAAGCTCATGAGGTTCCGCCTCTCAATGTTAGTCAGTGGGCAGCTAAGGGTATCATTTTCCCCAGTAGTGTAACCACCGATAAGTTGTCTATGTTTCTGTAACTAATCCCCCACTCATGCTCATGCAAGTGACCCTAATTAAATACAGTGAGCAAAAAAGGCAACATAAATAAATAAAAATAAAAATCCAGGTGTATTGGTGCAGCAAACCTTTAATTCTGGCACTCAGGAGGCACATCTCAGGGCCAGCCTGATCTACATAGGGAACTCCAGAGTAGCAAGAGGTACACAATGAGATCCTGGAGAGGGAGAGCAAGAGCGAGAGTGAGAGAGAGAGGCTTGGAAGATTTTAGTGGGAGAGAGGTAGGCTTGAAAGAAGGTAACAGGAGATGCCACAAAATTCAGTCTATAAATATATGAAACTGTCAAAGAACATCAAAACTAAAAAAAAACTTGAAATATAACCATTTTGGGAATTGCTATATAAGAAATATCTAATTTCAGCAAACTCGGTCCTTAGTGTACATACCTTAAGAACTGAAAACAGATACAAAAATAAAAAGCTATACACGAGTGGATATAGCAGCACTGCCATTCGTATCCACACATGGATGAAGACATACTATGGAATAATTATTTGGCCAACAGAAGATCATTGACATGTTACAGTGTGTGTGAAGCTCAAATACATGTTGGGTAAGATAAGTCAGGCTCAAAGGGCCCTCTCATATGATTCTAGTTTTATGAAATGTATGGAATAGGCAAGTCCCCAGGAACAAAGCAGATTAGTGCCTGCAAAGGCAAGGAGAGGAAGGAAGCAGTAGTTAGTTAATGGGCGTGGAGTTTTCCTTTGAGGTGCTGAGAATGTTTTATAATTAGACCATAGTGAGAGTTGTACAACCCATGAACTGCAGTTTGAGATGGTTGAAATGGTCAGTTTTGTTATATGTCTTTCATGTGTGTGTTCATGCACACATGCAATGCAACTTGAGATGGTTGAAATGGCCAGTTTTGTTACATGTCTTTCACATGTGTGTGCACACACACATACAAGAATACATCTGCTATTCTGGCTAGGGTTAAATTAGAGATCACATGAACGTGCTTATGGGTAAGAGGGGGAAAACACAGCAGAATACAAGGTTGGGTAAATACAGGGTGATTACAGCTACACTAAAAGATGCTTCTCTGAAGAGAAAATGATCCTAAGTGGGAAGAAATGAGGCTGCTGATGTCTTTGTGTGACAGAATTTTGCTTGATTAGTTTTCATTTTAATGTTCCATGTTTTCCAAAATGTCTGCAGCAACTGTAGGACACTTGTGATGGGCAATGAGGGGTCCAGGCCTTTTGTTCCCATCTTCGATGTCTGGGCCACTGGGTTTCCGCAATACCACTCTCCTGGCTTTAAGTCATATGACCTTGTCTGAAGTAGGGAACAGAGCCTCCAACCCCAACTTCTCTCCGAAGCTGGTGCTCATGTCGTACACTCTTTACCTTCCTTGTGGTCTTCCAGCCTTGGCCTTCAAGTCATGTTTATGGACTCTAGTTTCTCCTTGGCTTCTTCACTAGCACTTAGCTCCTGAGTAACTCCCAGGCACAGCGACCTTCCTAGGGATGCAAAGGTTCCCAACGGAGGGAGCTGCTCAACCTCTGGGAGGTCTGCAAAGCTTTCCTATGTTTCCTTCTCATGAAGAACTTTCTTAAGTCAGAGTTGTCCAGTGGTTCTCAACCTTCCCAGTGCTGTGACCCTTTGGTACAGTTTCCTCATGCCGCAATGACCCCCAACCATAACATTATTTTTGTTATCACTTGATAATTGTAATTTCGCTATAGTTATAAACCTTGGTGTAATTATCTGTGTTTTCTGACAGTCTTAGGTGGCCCCTGTGAAAGGCTTATTTAAACTCTGCCCAAGGGGCCACGATCCACAGGTTGAGAACTTCTATCTAAGCCACTTCTAGTATGTGTTAGTCCTTCCCCAACCAGTGCAGCATGAGTATGCAGAACCATGTCAGATCTGCTAAGTACCAATGAATTCCTTTCATACAGCCTATTTGAGACTCTTCCTCAAATAGGTGTCAAGCGATACCAGCAATTAGCTTAGGGGTAGGCAGTGAGGCTATTTCTCTACTAATTCCAACCTGCCACCTCCTCAGTATGCCGGCTTTCCAAGCAATGAGATCCTATCTACAGCAGGTAAGGTGGTGACAGGGAGGGGACTAGTTCCCAACTGCACTTGGCATCTGTTAAGGGAGAGTAAGAGCTAAACTTGGAAAAGAAAATGAAGGACAAAGTAGGCAGTGGCTCTTTGGAGCCATCCTGGCTGAGCATCAGATGGGAAGACTTTGACAAGGTCTTGAGGAGCAGGAGGGTTTGTAGAAAGGGGAATAGGTGGCCAGGGTCAAGAATGAGCCCATCAAAGGTGGGGCACTGGCTGGGGCTGGGGAGATGAGTCAGTCAGTAAAGTACCCAGTAAAGTATGTGCTGTGCAAGCCAAATGACTTGAGTTCGAATCCCCAGGATCCATGGGAAAAGCTAGGCATGGCAGCACTTGCCTGTAGCTCTAGTTACCCCAGAGGTGTGTTGCGCACGTGTAGTTGGAGCAATGGCGACCAGAAGATTCCTGAAGCCCATTACATTCCCCAGTCAGCCTGGTCAAACTAATGAGCTTCAGGGTCAATAAGAGATCTTGTCTGAAAAAATTAAACGTAGGAAGCAAGAGAGGAAAGACATTCCACATTGGCCCTTGTCTGCCATGTGCACCGGTATGTGTACATACCATATACACACACAGCAACCCCTCTACACCACACATGCAGATAGGATGCTGACAATGCCAATGACAGGATCAGGAACAGCCCATCTGTGTCAGCACAGAAGCCAGCGGAGCCTGGAGATGCCAGGATGAGAATACAGAGGGTAGGAAGGTTTCTGGAAGGGTCTTCAGTGCCAAGGAAACTCTCAACTGAATGACCTGCTCATGAAAATATTTCTCTGTTCAGCCCCTTCTGTCTGATTTATATGGGGAAAAGATTGTTTTGAACAATGCTAATGGTTCAAGTTCAGAGAGAATAGTCCCTAATGGCTGTTGACAACAAGCCCCATGTGCGAGAGCCCAGCCAACCTGCTGAGGGTCCTCCATCTAACAGACAAGTGGCAAGGTCTTCCTAGTTCTCTTCTGAGCAGTTTGCCCACTGGGCTCATCTCCTTTTGCAGCAGTGCTCCTATGCAGGCAAGAGGTGAGCAGTAACCAGGAAGAACAGAAAAAACAGCCTACCCTAGGCCATGTGCTGCTTGGCTGATACCCAAGATGCCATCGCTAAAGATTATTAAATCATGTCACATAACAGTCAGGACGCTATTTTCTCATCTGTGAAATAAGTGTGTTACGAATGTCTGACTCCCGCTCCCCACACTGTGCTAGGCAATGGCTTAGGAGGAGTGTCAGGCAACAGCAGTGTATAGCATTAACAATGTGCTCTGTAATGAGCCGGAAGAACGGGCGAGCTTCTTTGAGAGGACAAAGTAATGAGGAGAAGAAGAAAACCCTGCTTTGCTTTCTAGAGTGGTAGCTGAGGCACAGAGAAAGCAGCACACAGAATCTCAGAGTAATTTAAGGGTAAACATGGAAGGGTCTTCCAGTCTCAGCACCAGCCTCCTGGCTTGGCCCAGGGCCTTCAAGTGGTGTGCTGTGTGTATGTGGTTGGAGTAATGGATGAGACAGATTCATTCCATGGGTGGAAGGGAAGACAGAGGCCCCAGGAACTGGATCTTTCTGTTGCGGTCTCCCTACACTCAGCATTCGGGGAAGGAGGGTGCCCTTCTGATAATTTTGATAGATACCGTTCTGGGTCATTTTCTATTGCCCAGAACCCAGAATGCTACCTGCTACCTGCAGACAGCTTCAGTTTTATGCTTGCTCCTGTGAGCAACAGTGCGATTAAAATAAACAGTTCAGGCGCTGCTTCGCCACTGACTACATGCAGTGTGATCTTGTTCGGGACACTTTATTTAGTCCTTCATCTATAAAGTGAGGATAACACTCTCTCCCAACCCTAAGTGAAATTACAGGTTTAGAGGCCCTGAATGAAGGAGGAGGGGGGAAGCCCATCTCTATTCCTCAGCTTGACTCACCTCTTTGACCCTGTGTAACAAGGGCTGCAGCCAATCCCTGTTCACCTCACAGTGGCTGTCCAAGAAGGTCAGAGTGGTGCCTTGGGCAATGTCAGCACCTCGCATCCGGGACCGGACCAGACCTGTATCATGAATGAATGCCCAGGTAGGTGCCACTGTTGCTCCAGTGACAAGCAAGATCACATAAGAGTCACTCAGTATTCCGTTCAACACCCAGACATATATACCCACCATACCCCACTCTCAACTCAGGCCAGCTCTGCTCCATGGCTCGGCCTACCTTGCCGCTCACTGTTGCGCAAGCACTTCACCTTGGGCAGTTTGATGAGCTGTTTGCAGTCCTCAGCTGCAAAGACAAAGGCCATGCTTAGTGAGCACCTGGGATGTGACCGTGTATGAGCAAACTGGAAGGGTCAGGAAGGTAGACCTGCTTGCTCTCCCAACCCTGACTGACGGCAGAGCCTAGTCCTGAGACCAGGGTGTTTCTAAGTCATGGAAGAGGTTGACCGTCACTGAGTAAAGTGACCTCAACTAGGCCCATTTGGAACAGGTCAGCACACAGCAGGATCTGCGTGCTTTTGTGAAAATGGTCCAGGTGTGGATCCTTGGTCCGGTCATCCCTGTTGCTACATACCATTGGGTTATTAATTCAGAGTTTCTTTACCACAGTTAATCTAGTTTCAAATGTCTGGAAGCCAGCAATAAAGAAAACAACTTTGGACTTTGCTTTTAGAACATGGGGGTGTTCTTTATGAAGAGATCAGCCAATAGAGTTTTCCAACACAACATTGCTGATAATGGGTGGGTGGTCTCCCACCTGATAAACAAGAGCCCAAGGCCTCTTGGGTAAGACTCCCACTGCCTTTTGATCTCTTGTCTCAATCACACCTCCCTGTCACTTCCCTAACTGGACTGGTAGCCTCACCCTCAGGTTCTGTTGATAGACCTTGGCCTTTCTGCTTGACTCTGGACTCTAACAAGCAACAGGACAGACTTTTACAGGCTTGCCCTGGCAACATCTTATTCTGAGAGCTCTGAATGTCTTCATACATTATGTCTCCATATAAACTATATATATATGGTTGTTGTCATCTCTTTTATACATGCAAGGGAGTTAACTTGATGAAGCTAATGGTTTGCATGGCTATGGAGTGAGGAAGTCCCAGACCTAGGGTTTGAACCCAGGGTGTCTGGCTTCTTTAAACCCTAGGTTATTCTGTTCCTAGGGGACCTTCCAGCACTTCCTTCTCTAAACCACCAGGCTACCCCCCATGAGGAGTACGCCCCACTCCCAGCTCTTCCTCACTAGGCAAGGAGAAGAGACCACTGAGCTACAGAACCAGTGGAACTTTACACACAATCTGCTTTTCCACAAGGAATCCAGACACACTCTCTCTCTCTCTCTCTCTCTCTCTCTCTCTCTCTCTCTCTCTCTCTCTCTCTCTGTCTTATGTGTGTTTCTAGTGCTAATGCAGCAGGTGTCAATGTGGGAGTGGCCCCTGTGACCTGTTCCCAGCACTTATGCAGGGATGGCGGTTGCTTTCCTGATACCTGTAGTTGTCTGTCCCATGGCACTGCCCACCTGCCTTTCTACCAGGAAGAGATTCCCCCAAATGGAAATGTTTGACTGAATAGAACTACAAACAGGACAGTGGGTAGGGAGCTGACACCGCTGATACTTGAATTCCGATGTTTCTGTAATCATTGTACTTTTGGACTTAAATAGATGTCGAGGGACCCACCCCAGCATGTTTTACGTGGGAAACCGAATCACAGGAGTAAATCTGGGTGGGCCCTGGGTTCTTTTATGAGATACCTAAGGAGATCAGACACAGGAACTGATGACGAACAGTGCGTGGAATGGCCCCAAGGGCTCGCACTGTCATAGATGTGTGTTGGGATGTCCCATGGGGATCTCAATGTCAAGGTCTCCCAGGGATAGAAGCATGGGAGTTCAGATGGGCATCAAAATCAGAAGTCTGACAGGGTTCTGGGTTCTAATGACGGTCCTTTGAATGTGTGTCTTCCTTTGTCCAGGAATGTATGTTAGAAGCTAATGTCACAGATACCACATTCACTCATCCACACATGGACACTCACTCCCCAACCATCCCAGGCAGGAATCTAACAAATTTAGCTAATGAGGTCCTCACAAATTTCCAGCATAGAGCACCAAAATTTTTCTCAAATATGAAGTTGCTCGCTTTTTGAAGCTTAGTCATAGACACTCAGTCTTCCACGTCTGCTACCCAAGTTGGCTTCCCTTCACCTCTAGAGTCTCAATGGGCTCCCCTCCACTCGTACACAGCGGCTAGGACCAGACATTTCTGACTCCATTGTCAATAATCAATAGTACTTACGGTCATTGCTGAAGTCATCCACTAATATGATTTCCTGGATCAGATGCATAGGGGTGCGGTTTAACACACTATAGGAAGAAGAGAAATTATGATGTCTACTAGTTGCAAAATGCATGTACTAACTCCATTTTAAAATATCATATAGCATAGGAAGAATGAAGATGTGGTGGGGGGGCACCAAAAGACGCCCAGTCATCCTGTTCCTACCGAGGATATAATTCTGCCTTCTCCATCACAGGAAATGATATACCGCCCAATGACCCACCCAGACAGAAACCCAGGTGCTACCAGTGACAACCCTCCCTCTCCCCAAACTCCAATCCAATACTTCTATTTGGAGGTTGCACTTAAACCACTACCACCTTGTCTATGTCTGTTCTGGTTCATCCTCTTCTTATGGGCAGGCAGACAAGGCCTTACTGTTTAGCCCAGACTGACTTTGAACATTTGATCTTCCTGCCTCGTCCTCTCAAGCACCTGATTATAGGCAGGTCCCACTATCCCTCCCACTTTTATTTGGTTTATCACTGCAGCCTCTACCTTCTCCAACTCTTCTCAGTCCTAGGCAGTTTTCCTCGTGGCCTTCAAGTGACCTTTAAAGGACACATATTCAATAGTGCGGATGCCCATGTGGCCACAAATAAAGAGAAGAAATCCCATTGTGCCTGTGCTACCTATGCGGTTAACCCTCTGCATGTTCCACACCACGCCCTCGTATTACTGAGCTGACCTCTGCTGACTGAAGTTTTCTAGGCCCAGAGCTTCCAGCTGACTCTCTTCTGTTTATTCACTCCTGGGAGCGTCTTCTTCAAGGCCTTGAAATGGCCCCGAGTTGCCCACAAGGACCGGTTCAAATGTCATTTCCTCTCTAACAGCTTTCCAATCTACTTAGGAGAATTAATTGTTTCCTCCCTCAAGATTCTTTCACAGTTTTTTAGCTGAAGCTTCTTACAGCGTTTTTCCCCGGTCCTGACACCGGCAGCTGGTTTTACACCTTACCAGGCAGGCTCCTGCCGCTGTAACCCTGATGTCAAGGCAGAAGCCCTGGGGAGAGAGGAAAGCACTCTAAAGAGAGACATGTGTGATTTTCCTCCAGCTAGCAGATAATCGCTGAATTAGTGTTTAACAGACACAGAAAATGCAAGCTTCAGCTGACCTCCAAATTAAGAATACAAATGGCTTCTGCCCTGCACCTTGTAAATGAGTGGAACTAGGGTCAAAACTCTGTCAGGCCAGAACAGGTATGAAGTCTTACATGCGACAATTCATAAGATCCCTGAGATTGCATTTCTCTTTCAGATATTGGGGATCTTTGTGTGTGTACATGTTTGTATGCGTGTGTGTATGTGTGTGTGTGTGTGTGTGTGTGTGTGTGTGTGTGTGTGTGTGTGTGTGTTTGCATGCATATGAAAGTGGAGGTCAGAGTTCAATGTTGGATGTTGTGGTGGTTTGAATGAAAACAGCGCCCCCAAAGGCTCATAGGAAATGGGACTTTAGGAGGTGTGGTCTTGCTGGAGTGGGTATGTCCTTGTTGGAGGAAGTGTGTCACTGGGGATGAGCTTTGAAGTTTCAAATGCTCAAGCCAGGCCCAGGGTCATTCTTTCTTCCTTCTGCCTGCCGATCCAGATACAGAATTCTCAGTTACCTTTCCAGCACCATGTCTGCCTGCATGCTGTGATGGTTTTTGCCATGATGACAATGGACAATGGCTGGCTTAATTGTAAGCCAGTCCCAATGAAATGTTTTCCTTTATAAGCGTTGCCATGGTCATGGTGTCTCTCCACAGCAATAAAATCCCTAAGAAAGATATCTTCTTTAATTATTCTCACCTTAGTTTGAAGACAAGATCTCTCACTAGACATGGAGTTCACCAATTTGCCTTGACTACTGACCAGCAGGCCCCAAGGGTCCTCCTGTCTCTACTTCCCAACACTGGCATTATGCAAGTACATGCAGTCGTCCCTGGCTTTCTTTATGGGTGCTGCAGATATGAACTGAGGCCTTTATGCTTATGCAGCAAGCACTTTTCCAACTGAGTTATTTCCCCTGGCCCTCAAGCGAATGTTCCCCTGAGGGGAATATTATGTTCCCCTGAGGGGAATAATACAAAAATATTATTTAATATTTCCCTCAAACATGTTAAACAGATTTAGTTTCCTCGATGCCAAGCTGAGACTGTTTTGTTAATTCTAAATCTGCATTTTCTTATAAGAACGATAAAATAATTTCCCATAGAAAAGTTATTTTTCACCTTCCCTGGTCACTGGATTAGAAATAAAGTTCCAGTAGTTGCTAGCCATTTAGCAGTGTTTGTAAAACAACACTTTTTATCTATTCTTTGAGAATAAAGAAAACATATACACACCCTTGTTCTCCCTTTCCAGCTCCCTCTGGTCTCTTCCAAACTCCATGTCCTCTCATTTTCCTTTTTTATTTATAATCAGCCACTGAGTCCTTTTAGTGCTGCTTATATTCACATAGGTGTGACGCCATCATCATCCAGGATGGACAAACTACCAGTGGCCACACCTCTCCCAACAGCCATCAACTTGTCAATAGCACCTCAGTTAGGTGCTTCCCTAGACCATGCTTGAATTGTGACTGTCTTGGTCTTGTGCGGGGGACAACAGCCTTCTGAGCGCATGAGTGCAATGTCCTTGTCGTGTGCAGCATTTCCCAGCATTCTTCCTCACCTTCTGACTTTCACACTCCTTCCATCCCCTCCCCTTTGAGGTCGTAATCCCTGGGCCTTGGGCGAGAGAGGGGCTTGACACAGATGTTCTACTTAGGTTGAGTTCTCAAGTCACTTCTCCTCCTTTTGACTGGTTCTATGACTCTGTATTTGTGACTGCCTCTTGACAAAAGAAGCTCCTTTGACCAAGGCTGAGTCTAGCCTAGACCGTGGGTCAGTTCCAGGCCCCACCCTGGACCCACGGTTATGGGATTCTCCCCACTAGAGAATCTTTAAGACAGAATGCCTACACCATTTTTCTCAGGCTGGAGCTGACTAAAAAGTTATCTGTTGATAGAGAGCCTGACACAGTGAAGTTAACTGTAGGTACCCTTTGCCCCAGAACAGGACGGGTTAACCCACCCCAATGCTAAATTTACAATATATTACAGCCTTTGTCTCTTAGGCTTTTATAAATTACCAGCCGATCACAGGAGTGGTAAGGAAGGAATTACACATCTCCTCTCACCCTCACTGATTTCTGTTTCATTTCTTTTGGAATACAGGGAAACTGTGGGGGTGGGTTTATAAACCCGAGAGCCTAGTAATACCCCTGTAGATGGTAATATTCCATCCTTTGTTCTCCTCTCTCTATATTGGAAGGATGCTTAGTGTGCTGTGTACTGGGCACTGAGCACTGAGTGAAGAGCACTAGGGAAGCCAGTTTCACCCCCAGAAGCATTATCTACCACAAAGCTATTGGACTTGGGGCAAGTGACTTAGTCTACATAGTAGTTGATCTGTAAAATGGGAGTAATTTACAGTCGAAGATTCTTCAAAAAGACCACAGAGATAATTCAAGGAGAAAACCTATATGAATGCATTTAGTGCAACATTTTGCACTAAACAGTAATACATAGTAGCCATTCTTACTATGCCGTGTGTCATTAATGATTTGTTCATTAAACTGACCTCCCATGTTAGACATGACAAGGGTCACAGGCTTGGTTTCGGTATTAGCTATGTGTTTTAGAACTCTTCTGAGCATCTCCAAATGTCATGGTTCAAAAATGTTTCTGCTTCACAACAGCCATCCCAGTATGCCCTGAGTCCTGTGTATAGCGGAGAAGGGGGTTCAGAGTGGGTGCAGGTGGGGGTTTTCTGAGCATTGCTCTTCTCAGATCTGCCTGAGCTGGGTTTCCAGTGCAGCCCCCTTCCGATGCAGGATGCAGAGTCTTTGAGAAAGGAACTTTGCCGGGAGCTACCTTTATTTATGAAGCCTCAATTCTCACCATGGCAACTAGTGCAAGGTGGAGAGAAAAACGAACCCCAACACAAAGCCCGGGCAGGGCAGTTGTCACTGTCTATAGGGAGGTGGGGGGCAAGGCAAAGAAAGGAGGTGACAGCCTCTACCATACAGTGGTTGGAAGAGATTGCTTACTGTGATTGTCCCGAAGAAAACACAGCAAACCCAGCCACCATCCCTCTAATCAGGGCAGGAGGGGAGAGGGAGGCAGACAGAGGGAAAAAACCTGCTTGAAGAATAACCTCTAATGAGGTTTGATTACACTGGAGCGTCTACATTCGATTCCCCCAAATCCCTGCCAGCTCTTTGAAATTCAAGAGTTCTCTTCTGTGAACATCAAAGGGTAAATCGCGGGTAGCTCAGAGCAGGTTGAACGGAGAGATGATTAGCGAATGAAAAATGTCCAGGGTTTAAAACAGAGGGGGTGAAAAAAAAGAAAACAGAAAGGGAAAGGAACCGTCAGCAGTAAGTGCTAATTAGACCATTTCCTGCTAACACCTGGCTTGCTTGTTCCAATTGAAGTGATGGTGGGGTCTCCCCAAAAGTGCCTCTAGGCTAGGAGGGCCTGAGAAGGGAATGCACTCTGGGTACCTGAGGTGGCTGGAAAAGGAGAAAGTTAAGTCCAACCCAGGGGCCTTGGTCCTCTGGGGCCCTCCTTTCAGTACTCCTCCCATCACACATACCAGTTCCTGCCATCTAAACCTTGGCTGTTGTGATCTCCTGCCCTAAGTCCTCTTTAGTTTCTTCAGTTCAGGCTTCTCACCTGCTGCCCCTCAGCAGAGTAAATCCCGTTTCCACAGGACACAGCCCAGTAGAGGGTTTTCATTGTTTCATTTTGCAGCTGTTCCCTTCATGCCGTTACAACAGACAGAATCTACGACTTCTCCTGCTCCCCTGGATTCTGTGATCTAATTATGGGATCTGTGTGGGGCCCCAAGATAATGTCAGGGTAGTTTGGGGAATGCCAAGTAAGCCCTGCAACCTGCTTGCTATGTAGTCCCGAGTGGGTCTGTTCCCTGCTTTCGTTGCTTCTGTAATTACCTTTCTCTTGTAAAAGCAGGTGATATTAATACTTGACCTACTTCACAGGCTTTTGTGCGTCTGAAACGAGGAAATGTATTTGAAATTGCTCCGTGAACTCCACAGTGCTATATGCAGACAGGTTTTATCAAACACTCCATAAATACCAGTTGAAAGAAGACCTGGGACCTGCTAACAGTGTAGTTGTTCTGGAGTGGGCAGATTTGGGTCGAAGTGCAGGTCTGGGTAGCCTCCACTTTTCTGCAGGAGGGCTCCAGTCAGTAGAACCGAGCCTTCAAGCACCATGCTTCCCTCGGCTTTGTGAGCATCACTTAGCACCATGCCTGGCACAGGACAGTTGCTCTTGGAATGTGGGCACTGATGATAAGACGGTTGAAGCTACGAAGAGTAACAGACATGATGCACAGCTGAGATTCTCAAAGTCTGAGCCCCGAGCCAGCAGCATTGCCACAGCCTGGGACTTGTCAGAAATGCAAATTCCTAGGCCATATTCCAGGCTCACTGAGTCAGAGTCTCTGAGGCTGGAGCCCAAAGAAGCATGTTCTAGCAAGCCCTCCAAGAGAATCTGGCATTTTCTCACACTGGGGCGCCATCACACCAGAGCACAGTTATCTAGCAGGACTGGAGGCTTATTACCACAGATGCCTCCCCTGTGCCAGCAATAGATCCCGGTCTTTTGCTTACTGTGATTAATCTTGATGGGCACATTGGAGGGATTATGAGACACCCTAAAAATTAGGAAAGCATCTCTGAACATGTCTGTGGAGGTGTTTCTGGAAAGACTGCCACGTGGATCGTCCAAGTGAGGAGGGAAGACTCTATCACATGACAGCATCACCATACAATGGGCTGGGGGCTCAGACAGTACAAAAACTGGAAGGAAGAAGCCCATTGATGCGCAGATTGACTCCCCTTGTGGGTACACATACTATGGCTGCCCATGGACATCAAATGTCAACATCTTCAGTCTTAAATGTGTGGTCATACCAATATGTCTGTCTCCAGGGAGCCTTGTGGACTTCAGTCTTAGACTGGGGCTGTGCCATTGACCTCCTCTTCACTCAATTACATGTATCCATAAAGCTATCTATTTATGTATCTATCCATCTATTTATTTATTTGTGTGTCTGTACGAATGCATGTGTATGCTGTCATGTGTGTGTGTGTGTGTGTGTATGTGTTTGTACATGTGTGTATGTGTAAATGTGTTTGGTGTGTGTGTATGTGTGTTTGGTGTGTGTGTGTGTGTGTGTGTGTACATGTATGTGTGTTGTGTGTGTGTGTGTGTGTGTGTGTTGTGTGTGTTGTGTGTATTATATGTGTGTGTGTTTGGTGTGTGTGTATGTGTTGTGTGTGTGTGTGTTTGGTGTGTGTGTATGTGTGCGTATGTGTTTATATGTGTGTATGTGTGTGTATATGTGTGTGTTTGGGGTGTGTGTGTATGTGTGTTTGGTGTGTGTGTATGTGTGTTTGGTGTACATGTGTGTATATGTGTGTACATGTATGTGTGTGTTTGGTGTATGTGTGTGTGTATGTATGTATGTGTATGTGTGTGTTTGATGTATGTGTGTGTATGTGTGTGTGTGTGTGTGTGTGTGTGTGTGTGTCCACCTACCATGGCCCTTATATGGAGAACAGCTTTCAGGAGTTGGTTCTGTCTTCCACCAAGCGAGACCTTTGAACTGAACTTCATGTCCAGACTTGGTGGCAAGTGCTTTACTGTCTGAGCCATCTTTCTTTCTATCCCATGCTTCTCACTCCTACCTACCTTTTATTTTGAGGCTTCAATTTTTTTGGACTGGTTTCTCTGGTTTTCCAGTTGACAGACTGGTATGATTAGACTATGGGGCCTTATAAATTAATCTAGTAAATCCCTTTTTATAATCATAGATGTGATTTGTTCAATCCTGCAGAAAATACTGTTAACCTATTAGCACTTACTCAGTTTTCTCTGAAACCATCCCAGAGAACTAGTAGCAATCATAGTTGCTATTTGTCAGGGTGGGAAACTGAGGCAGAGAGGTTCAGTCCAGGGTCACATAATTGTTACAGGCTGAGCTAGACAAATATAGCCCCAGAGACCAAACTCTTAACGGCCTACACCTGGAAAAGTGCCTCCCTAGGTCTAGGATATTACCAGAGAGGGAAAAGGGTTGAGATACTACTACTACTACTACTACTACTACTACTACTACTACTACTACTACTACTACTACTACTACTACTACTACCCCCACAGACTTGCCTATAGGCAATCTGATAGAGCTGTTTTCTTAGTTGAAGTTTCTCTTCCCAAAGCCTGTGTCAAGTTAATAAAAAAACAAAAACAAAACACAACAACAATAAAACAAAACCAGGAAGCCTTAATGCATACTTTATTGAGGAGGCTGGGTGGGCTCTGTGAACACCTAAAGCTCTGGTTGTACATCTAAAGCGCCAACACCACACCAGGGATGCTAAATCATCCCCTGTGTCTTACCTTCTTGGTTCAGGCAGCTGAGAGGACTCAAAGTTAGGGCATTGACTAGAATTTTAGTGCTGTGCTATGAGACCTTGATGTGGGACCTCCAAGTCTCAATTCTCTCTGTTGACCTACTCACCATCCCAGCTGAGGGCAAGAGCCCAAGTCTGTCTGAAGAATGACCTTACTAGGTCAGGGGGGGCTACTGTTGGGGGTCTGAGGGAGAGTGAGGCAGCTTGACTGGATAGGAAGGGGTACAGATGGGGAGAGGAAAGAAGTGTCATTCCAGAGAATGTGCTCAAACCTGCCAGAGTCTCCTGAGAACCTTGGGATGGAGGGCCACAATTCCTAGTCAGGTCCCTGCCCTACTTTCTGGAGCCAGTTTGCCTATGACTGGCATTGAGACTTGAACACATGGAAAAGCCCGGCAGACCACAGGTCATCATTGTCAGGACAGACCTCTCATAGCAGGAACATGTCTGAGACTGACTGACAAGGTGTCAGGGAAGCCCAGGAAAAGCAGGACTGGAACTTACTGTAGATGCCCAGAAAGCAAACATTAATAATAAACTGTCACTGTTCCCATACATCCTACTACCGTCCCAGTTTTGGAAAGATGTAAACAAGATGAGCATCCTAGGGCACACTCAAGTCCTGATCCTAGCCAGAGGCTGGGGATGGAACAAGCAAGCCATCTGTCTGAGCTTCCTTCATCAGTTGTGACCGTGTCAGCCATGTTCTTCAGATGGTCTAGCACAGAAGGGCAAAGGACCTGTTATTCATCTCTCTGCTTGATTTCTGAATGTTCATGAGTTACCAGACACTATTGGCATCTGTCTTTCTCTTCTATAATGGGATGATGGCCTCTCTCTTCAGCACATGAGGAGTGGCAGAGCAGCAGCATATGATGTATAGACTGGTGTCTGGTACATGCTTATAGGCTTGACCAAGTACCAGGCTACTGTTGGCCTCCAGACAGGAGGAGGGCTTACCTGCGGATAGTTCTGAGCAGAGTGGAACGTGCCTCATTGTGGAAAGTGATGATGATGCTGGTGGGAGGAAGGTCCGCGCAGTACACAAGCAGTGAACATCTGGCAAACAAAGACAGATGGTAAGTAAGACCTTACAGAGCGAAACAGAACTAAGCACCTCGGGCCTCATCTGAGAATGACTGAAGCTAAATGCCCCCCACCTGGGGGAATACTGGGCTTGGAGTTTAAACAGAAACAAGTGTGGTCACTTACATACTCCTGAGTTCAAGTACAATTGCAGGAACAAAACTCCAAGTCTTAGACTCTACTCAAGATCTGGGGCCCTTTGGCCTTCTTGTCCAAGCCTCTGGCCAAAGAGCAGACCCAGACCAACAGAAGCCTTATGATATTGACATCTGGACCAGCAGCTTCAGGAGTAGGTTCTCTCTGACTGCTGGCCCCCTGTCCCCTGCCCCTTCCCAGTATGGCATACTTAAAGAAGCAGAGCCCTACAACCTCAGTATAAGCTATAAAGTCGCACGCTGAGAAAGCACTTGCTTTCATATGTCCAGGATTATTTTGTGTGACTATTACCTCTGGGGTAATTTCAATTTAATACCTTGCCTCAAGTGAAAATTGTAGCCTGCAGCCTGAGAATTACTATAATAATGGAAATGGGCCATCCACGCAAGGCCAGTGCCACTGGGGGACTGTCATCTGGGTGTACACTCTCTCCTGTCTCTCATGATTTCAGGGGTGGCCCAATTATGGGTAGGGTTACGGAACATTAAAAAAAGAAGTAAAGTAAAAAGTACATACTCGGTGGGTCAGATTTTGCTCTCATTTTTCCCATTTCTTCCTGAGTTTTTTGAAAATCCTGAGACCCACAGATAGGCTTGGAGGGGACTGAGTCCTCTGGAGTTGTGTGCAAATGATTTGTACAAAGATGCCTTTTGAGTTTTCCCGGAAGTGTGGCTCACATTTTAAACCAGATTCTCACACAAGTCTTGAACACTCAAGATCCGCAGTCCTGGGCTAAAAGAACTGACATCTCCCATGATGTCCCTAGTGATGCCGCATTGATGGTTCCATGGGGCTGAATGCTTAAATACTGCATGCTTATGGCATAGGCACAGGGAAGCCAGGATCAGAACCAAGAGTTAGGGAAGGTAAGGTAACAAAATGGTGGGGAAGGTAAGCCATGGCCTGTGGACCTTCCTGCCCCCTCCCAGAGACACATCCAGTCCCATCCCAAAGCTGCCTTTCCTCCACGCCATTCCTCTCCAGCCCACTGTAACTCTGTGGCGAGCAAATGCAGTCCTGAATGAGTATGCATTGTTGACTTACACACGGACTTGCCCAAATCTCAGACCTGTGGTGAATGGCAAAGCCTTCCCCATGGTCTAAGTACAGATATTAGAGGTGACTATCCTTTAGCTAAGACCAGTGTGTGCAGAAACTATCAACCGTAGCTCCTTCCTGGCTGCCTCTAACCTGAAATTGCTCCCCTACAGTGGCTCCCACCTTAGCTAACCCTGCCTCCTGGTACAGCTGTAGACAATAAATCTGCCTCCATGGTTAAGATGTATAGAATAAATGTGCTGAGTGTCCAGGATGTGACTGGAGGCGCATCTCCATGAGAGCCATGACCCACCTGAACCCAGCTTTTCTGTATGCATGTCTGTCATCTCGTCCTTCCCCAGTGTCCCAGTTAGTACAAGCCCTAAGCTATGATGGTTGCAGCACAGCTCCTTCCTTCATAGTCTTCCTTCCAGCCCCGTCCCACAAGGCTCTGCCAGGCCCTTCTCTGGCCTGAACCCTCAAGTGGCTCCTGACGTATAAAGTCCAGTTTCATGCCCTACTCTTTAAGACATTTTTGTAGCCAGAGTCTCCATGCTTTCTAGCTCTCTGTTGCTCATGTCCTCCATTTGTCTACCACTTGAGGAGTTTCTAGTCATTCTTCAAGAAGATGGGGTAAATGTCCCCCTATTCTGGGAAAATATTCCATACTCTCCAAGAGGCGAATGGCCTGTTGTTTATAACACTACTCATATGGAAGATGTCTCTCTTCTAGCATGTCTCATGAGGAGACTATATCTCCAACCTTACTGAGTTCATCCAGGGAAGAACCATAGCTCGATCCATGTTGGCATTTTCACAGGGCAGTGTATATATATCTGATGCTCTTTTATTGAGAAGGAAGACAGTCAGGACCTACATGCCCAGGGCAGCAGAAGACCCACTCATTTATGGTTCTCAGACACGTGACAGCCTTCCAGAAGGCTTCTAGGGAGTCCTACCCACACGTTTTATGTTCTTGAGGAGTCTCCTTCTTCTCTGAATCCTTATATAACCAGTAGGATATGGTGGGTGTGACACTCTGTGACTTCATGAACTCTGTAGCCTCCTTTTTGGCCACATAGAGGAGAGCCAGCAGCTGTGCTGTGAAGACACTCAGGTATCCCTGTAGAGAGACATCCTCATAGACCTGCCTTCACCACTATCAGCTAGCCAGCCACATGAATGGACCACATCAGGAACAGGTCCACCCACTCCAGCCAAGCCTGTGTTAGCAGTTACAACAGACTGCTGACTGAAGCCTAGTGAAGGATACTAAGCCAGTACTGCCCAGCCAGGATGTTCCCAATTCCTGACCCATAGACACAGTGAAGATGGTTCATAACTTTTGTTGTTTCAAGGTACTTGTTTTAATCAAGGTGATTTGTTGGGCATTAAAAAATCTTACAAAAGGGGAGAGGAAAAGCTTGGGAACAGCCTTTATTGAAAAGAGTCTGGACTTGTGTCTTTAGACATAGCCACGGCTCTCATTGGGATCATTGGTGAAGGGAGGAGGGAATGGTGGTATTGGGGTCCCTACTTGATGGGTTATAGGATCACTGAAGTCATGGAGGGTCTTGGAGAAGGCCCTGGCAGTGGGGTGGGCAGAAATCAATACTCCAGGAAGGATAAACCTGATACCAGGAAGTGGGTGGGATCCATGGAAAGGGAAGTAAGTCAGAGACCTTAGTGTAGCCTCCTGCTCTCTCTCTCTCAGAGAGAGAAAGGAGATCACAGATACCACTGCTGTCAGAACATCTGGGTGTTGTGACTCTGCCATGGGGGAAGATGCTTGGAGACCCTGTGTAGTTAGGACTTTTATGATGTGTAGTTGGCTTTTATGAGTTGAGTTACAAGTTGAGGGAGAATGATAGTCTTTGGCAGTATCACCTTATAAGTAAGACTTAAACCCCAGGACTGTTTTTCTTGCCTCAGATATGCCATTTGGGGAAGTGGGTAAGTCAATGTACAGTGACCCAGAAGCCTGTGCATGCATGCAGAGGCTAACTGCCTGAAGTATGAAGAAGGCTCCATTGAAAACACAATGGACCCCAGAGAGTAAAGTGATGATGGACAGAGAGTGGAGGAAAGCAACCCACAGGCTCTTGGTCTTGGACTTGAGATACCATCTATGAGCATGAGTCCTTGAGCAAATTGCCTGCCTCCACGGGCTGCTGCCTGCTTCTCTGTGGAGTAGGGTTAGTCCAAACTCTCCGACCAAGAATCTTGGTGTAGAAGCAGAAGCTCGGGGTGTAGCCTGTTTTAGCAAGCACAGGCCATTGGAACCAAATGCTGCAAGCACTCTCTGTATCTGAGGGTTACTTATCTGTGACTTTGACTTCCTCATCTTTAGATCCTTCACCCAGAGCGTGGACATGGTAACCCCTAACATGCAAATCATTGTGAGATGTAGTAAAAGGCGACAGGAACATCAGTCCAAATATGCAGGTGACTCCTGCTGTGCCCAACTGGATCTTTCTCACGTTGGAAAAGTGCCAGGGTGGGTGTCCCCATTGGTGCTGATGCTGGCTGAGGAGCAATGAGAGGCAAGAGAGGGCAGAGCTCAGGCACTGCAGCATCAGTGCCGGTACCATGAACGTGGGCCTGATGCCTAGACGTTGATCTGCATTTACCAAGAGCTGGCTGTGAGCCCTAGGGTATGGCAGCCCCCAACCCCCCAAGCTTCAATACTGTTACCCAAGAAATGTGGTGAAGGCTCCCCCCAGGCTGTCTTGTGAAGGCTGTAGAAAATACACACAAAGCATTTGGCAAGTGCTAAAGGAATGGAAACAGAAAATAGCTGAACCAGCCACTAAGGCAGCTTTTCTCAACCTGACGGTTGTGATCGCTTCAAGAGCTGAGCAACCCTTTCACAGGGGACGCATATCTGATATCTTGTATATCAGATATTTACATTACGATTCATAACAGTAGCGAAGTCACAGTTATGAAGAAGCAACGTGAAGAATTTTATGGTTGGGGGTCACCACGACATGAGGAACTGTATTAAAGGGTCACAGCATTGGGAAGGGTGAGAACCACTGCTCTAAGGGAAGTATTTTGTGTTTTGACTAGAGGTGAAAGCTCACAGGGTAGAACAGGAAGTGAGGTTGGGGGTGAGAAGCAGAACTGCTAAGGCTACAAGCAGCAGCTGGAGCCTAGGTACTGTGCTCCCAGGCCTGGGAGCTCCCATGTCCCAAAGGGTAGAACACATACCAGGAGCTCTGCTGCTGTACATAAGCCCTCAGAGGTCAGAGGGTAAGGTGGTGTTTCACATCCGGTTCATATCCCTTCTCAAGCTTTTTAGCAGAAGCCAAAGTTAACTGAGGTTCAGAACTCTCACCCCAAAGGATGCACCCGGTTCATGCATGAGATAAGAGCACTCCGGGTCCTATGACTCCTTAGTTGGTACTGGTCCCTAGTGTCCCATGCTAGTTCAGGGCAAATGGCATTAAGCACACAGGCATCAGTGAGTTCTGCAAAGGAGTCACCTGCTATCCAAGGCCTGGCCCATAGCCTGTTTGATGACAAGCACTCTGCACTGATAATACGGACTCAAGCCTAAGAAAACTCCTTAAAGCTGTATTCTTAGAGGAGAGTCAGGAGAGTAAGTGGGCTCTCTGTGGGAGGGACCTAAAAGATTAATCAAACACTGAGGTCTCTCGGGCCATGAGGGGAATGAAGAAGGCGGCCAGTGCTGACGTCTGGTGCCAGCAGATGGACGAGAAAGCATGCTGATGATTTATTAAAATTGAGGGGGTTTATTGAAGAGAGGAGCCAAGTAGGAAAGAGGGGGGTGTGTGTGCTTAGGTCATCTTCTGAACTAAGAGGAAGCATTAGCTATGTGGGGAAATAGAAGTGTGTGTGTATGTGTGTGTGTGCGTGTGTGTGTGTAACTATGTGAATGTGTGTCTGTGTGCCCTTTGAGGCAAGATAATCCCACCACAGAAGCTCCTGAATAACAGGATGATTTTAAACACAGCTTTGCGCTCTCTTCTTTTTTGAAGGACTCATTGGAGACCCATGGTTTTCCTAAATAAGGTGAGACTCAATGGCCCTCCTGGATTCCCAACTGGAAGGTTCAGTGTCACTGGCAGAGGGTGCTTCCAGGGAGCACTTCTGAGGTCAACTCTGTGCATGGCAGGAGCCTTAATCCTCCCTTCCCTTACTCCGCTGCAAATCGCTGTGTCCTGCCCACACCCCACACCTAAATGAACGTGACAACCACAGTACATTAGCAACATGCCTGTCGGTTATCCCAGTAAGTAATGACGCTCACAATGCCTTCCATTTTATCTCACATGATTGTAAAATCCTAGAGCTGCCTGGGAGGGAGAGCATGGTGACCGCCATGCTCACCCCTGTTTTGTTAATGAGTTGGGAGCTTTTAGTGGTCCCCATGGCCCTGGAACACATGGTCTTCCTCTCACCACATGTCGAGAGAAAATACTTGATCATAAATTATACACATTCAGGATTTTATGCTCAAGCATAATAACCAGAGGGAGTGATAAGAGAGGCAGGCAAGCCAGCTAACTTTAAAATGGAGTGAAAGTGTAATTATTAGGAGGTTGGTATAGATGAGACCTGCTCAATGGCTGTGAGCCTGGGAATGGGATCTGGAACCCTGGAAGAGAGAGACTAAAGGCAGTTATGGAGTGGGCAGCTTGGCCAGAGAAGAGTGGAGGCTGTTAAGTAAGTAGGTAACATGTACAGTAAGCATCAGACAGGCTGACAAGGGGGACTCTGAGGTCAAACAGTCAATTGGTGTTCAGTAATGATTTCCCTGCTCCGACTCTTAGTCTCCTGGTTAATGATGGTGACAATATCCCCCACGTGGTGTATTTAAAAGACATAGTGGAACTCTTATTGCCAGTGGAACCCCTGAGGTGTACGGTGCTCACAGTAGCTTAGGAAGCGACCATTGTCTTTCAGGTTCACTGTTTTCTCTGTTTGAACCTGAAATGCTCCCTCACGTTGGCCCAGCCTTGCAGTGGACACACCCTTCATCACCCCGTTCATGTTGCTCATCTTTCAGTCTCGTTTCATGGGTGACACAGACACACTGTCAAGTATGAAGTGTTTTGAATTTCCTTGTTTTGAAAGCTGGGCTGTCCCAGGGAGGGATGCTGCTGTGTTGGGAGGGAGAGGACCCAGTTAGAAGACATAAGTTATTGAGGGTGTGTCCTTAAATGTTATAACAAGGCTTTGGTCTGTTCTCTCATTTTTCCTTTCTGTCTGCCATGACACATATGATCCACCAGGCTCTTTCCACCACGAAGAGGGACTGAAGAGGACTAGGGTGGCAGACAGAAAGGCTAAGTAATTCACCAAAGCTCGTGAAGGGGACTAGAGCCCGACTTGCTGGGTTTATCCCATGCTATAATAATACCCTCATGCTAGACTGACCCAGTTGTTACTTATATCTGTTCGGTACCTCTTTACACTGTTTCTACTGAGTTCTAGAAACCAGAGATCTGCCTAGGAGGGGAAAACAGGTTGTGCTGCTGTGCAAGGACAGGAAGATGAGGGAATTGCTTTCTGGGGTTATCTCAAGAGAGATGCTGCCTGCCAGGAGTCTCACTGGGTGGGATCCATGTGTCCATTGCGTGACTGAGTCAAATGGTTCCTGGGCATCTGATCCTATACAGAAACTGGTTTTCTTTCTAACCCCCACACTTCTGCTTGTTCTGAGGAAGGCCTATCCCAGGTCAAGAAAATAAGCTATCTCCATATGCTCCGCTTTCCTAACTTCAGAGTCGGAGGGATACAGGGAATTGCAGACATACGGCTCCAAATAGGGGTGGGGCTTATTTCTTGGGAGAGAGCTGTGTGTGCCTAAGAGAGTCCGCTGTGTAGGCAGGTGGGGCGGGGGCGGGGATATCCTCCGTTCTCTACCTCCGTCTGACATTCTTCGTGTCATCCATTCTCGGAACAGCCTCAGAGACAAACCATCTCTTCTCCCTCCACCTCACCAGCACAGAGCTCTCAGGGCGTGCAGAAAAAAGGCGGGGGGAGCCAGCCAGCTTTGGGCCCAGTGACCTTTCCTGGATGTCAGTTTGCTCACAACAGAGTGCAATGAGCTTGCTGCTGGCTTTTGGCTTTTGGAATCAGATGCTGTTTTTCAAGCAGAGAACATCTAATCCAGGCTGAGCTCTGTTCTGCGGAAGGACACCTGGGGTCCGGAGAGAAAGGGGAGGGATGAACATAAAATGCAAACTGCCTACTCTGCGGCTGACCCTTGAGTTCACACCCAACTCTTTAGAAGGGCAAGATGCAGACAGCAAAGAAAGGGTGACATAAGAAGTTCCTTTTAATCTCATTTCATGGGCAACACAGATACACCGGAAGGCATGAAATTTTTATTTCATGTCGATTTCACTGGGATTTCACATGCAGATTAATTCGTTCATCCGCATAAACATATACGGCGCCCATTTCTTGCCTCAGCAGCCACTCTCTCAGTGTTGACGAAATCCCCTGCCTCGTAAAAGACATTTCAAATGACACTAAGACTTACTGTACTGTTGCAATGACACAGTTTAATTGTTTAGTATGTGATTGAATCTCAGCATATTCAGAATGAAAAAAGTAGGTCAAAGCAGGCAGGTGATGTGTTGAGGACCTTGGTTGGGTCCTGAGGAAAGGAGCTTCAAAGATTGTCCCTAATCCACACCTTTTTGTATACCCCATTCCCTTAGGGGACTGAACTTGGTGACTCCCTTCTGAGGAGCTGAATATATCTAAGGAAAGGCCACTTGGGCCCAAGGCTCATGTCTCCCTTCATCCATCTCCCTCATGCATGGAAGCAGATGGAGACGAGACAAGAAGGACGGGCCCCACCCCACTCATCCTGCTTGCACCCTTGGGCACACACAACTCTCTCCCAAGAAGTTAGCCCCACTCTTAACTGAGAGTTTTATGTTCGCGTTTTCCTTTACCTCTCTGGCTCTGGAGTGAAAGACATGGAGAAAATAGAGATAAATTATTCCTCACCCTTTTGTGACTAAGTTACGAGTGCCTGGCTTACATGCTTTGGGAGAAGACACTACCATGTTGTAGAGCTCCATACATGGCTGTGGTTAACCAAATCTCACCAAAAGCCATGGGAAGGAACTTGGAGGATGATCATCCTCCAGCCAACCTCTGAGATGCCAACAGTTTTAGATGACTCCTTGGGGGTAGCGCAGTAGGCTCCCTGAAGTAGGGGACTTGCTTATACCGTAGCTGCCTGACCTATAGAAACTGTGAGAAGGTAAAAAGCACCTTAAGCCATAACTTAATGGTTCTCAACCTTCCTAATGTTGCAAGACTTTCATACAGTTTCTCATGTGATGACCCCCAACCATAAAATTCTTTCATTGCTACTTCATAAATGTAAGTTTACTACTATTATGAATCATACTGTAAATATCTGATATACAGGATATTTGATATTTGACCCCTGTGGGGTTGTACCCATAGGTTGAGAACTGCAGCTATAACCTTACAGGTATCCTTGGCTACAGAAGAAGAAAGCAAGAAGAAGAAGAAAGAGGAGAAGAAAAAGGAGGAGGAGAACATCATCACCATCACCACCACCACCACCACCACCACCATCATCACCACCATCATCATCATCACCATCATGCTCCCATGGATAAAACACAATTTCTCTTCAGTACTTGAAGGAAGAGCCATGGAATTACATCCTGTTCTGTCTCTCTTCAACAAACTGTGGCCCAAGAGTCCCTATGGGTCCCTTTGTTCATGTTCTGGTGGCCTCCATTCACAAGATGATACTAGGAAATGAGGCCTTAGGGATTCTACATGCAGAGAGAGCTTAGTATTTGAATGATCTTTTTCTTTTTTCCCTCTCTCCCTCCCTTTTCCCCTTCTTCCTTCCCTCTGCTTCCTCCTTCTTTGCATATTCTCTCACTAAGACGGACACCAATTCAGATGCTCCTTTTATAGTCTAGCAGACATTGAAATCTGACATTTGTGTGTCACCTGGAACGACTGCTTCTTTCTCACTCCTTGCCAGGACCACCTACAATGACAGAAGTGAATTTGTTTTGTACAATGAATGTCCTAGTACCTTGAGGCTAATTGCCTTGGAGAAATGTTAAGTTTAAAAAAAGTGCTGTCCTAGATGTTGTCACAGACATGCCTCCTTTCCAGCCCATAAGGCCACTCTGCAGTGTACCTGGTAGCCCTAGTTAGGCTAACATGTGGCATTCCCTTGCCTCTAGCTAGCACCATATTCTTGGAAGTGTCTTTCTGCCGGTCCAGTTCTGTATTTTCACTTCTTGTTCTTTGGAGAATATCAACACCTCCTGGATTTATTAGCTACCTACTTCCAGAAGCATCAGAAATCTCAGAGAATCTATGCTTTGACACTTCTGGGCCACTTTCACAGCCTGATTAATTGCAGGCTGTAGATCAGAACGATGATCCCAGAAATCAGTTCTGAACATCCTGCCTCCTGGCAAGGTAAGAGAGTCCCATGGGTTCTGTCACGACAAACTAGGAAGCTAAGTAGGGAGGAGCAGTAGGATGTGAGGTCATATTGCTCGGACTTGATTAAATGCTCTGCCTCTGTCTCCGTTTCTGGTTTTGAGTCCCCACCAACAGCTGGCAACTTTTCTTTGACCCCACCCTCACCGCCACAAAAGAAAACCATGTTTGATATTTGTAATATCTGGCCAGGAGGGGCTTTGAAGTTCATCTATTTAATTGGCCCCTCACCCTGAACTGCCTGACAGCATTTCTGGGAGATGTCTTCATGATTGGTAAACAAGGAAGACAAGGCCAAGGGGATTTGGCAGATGATAGAAGACAGTTAGATTAGTTTTGTAAGCTATCACTCTTGGTGTCTCACCAATGATTATGAGCCTGTGAAGTCTTCTGAATCCCCTGGGGGTTCTCCCAAACTTCTCCCTCAAAACCTACCCCGGCTGTTTCCTTGCACTGCCCCCTCTTCTCCTAGCACACACAGGAAAGTCAAATATAGCTATTGATTTAGTAAAGCACAGCACATATTATACCAAACAGAATTCTATGTGGTATAAATCAGCTTAGAAATCATCGCCTCCAGCTGCTTCCCTCCCTTTTTTTAATGAAGCAACTGAGGACCAGAACAGTGGACTGACCTACCCAAGGTGATTACTGTGTAGTAGAGATAAGCTTTTTATGTTTCTAGTGACTAAACTTACTCAGCTTCCTTAAATCACCCAGGCTTGGAGAACCCTATTAAACAGCACAGACAGGTTGTATCCACATGCCATCCGCAACCACAGCCTTCCAGGGCCCTTTTGCAACCCTCTCCTATGAGAATACCCTTACCTTATCACTTCTTCATAATGCTAAGTCAAATGAATCTTCCCAGTCTTCCCCTTTCCTCTCATGTGACGGAGCACTTGCTTTGGTCTTTGCCTTTGGTCTTGGTGATATAACTCCAGCTCTGCTGTCTTCCTCATCACCATATCTTCTTGACTTTCTCATTCTTCCCCATCGGAAATTCTGCTGTTCTGCAAAGTCTTTCTCCTAGGCTACACTCTTCTCAATCTTTCTTCTTTCTGAGCCATCGCTTGCCCACTTGTTTGCTAAGGCCCCAGTTTTAACTCGCCGATGAGCATCATCTCATCTGAGTATCCTCATGAATGTCTTCTTCACTTGCTCTCAGCTTCTCCCATGTGACTGTATGCCCTGACTCATCATCCACTATGTGCCCAAGTTGAAGAAACAGTTTCTAACTCCGAGTCCCTCTCCCCATTGCCCACCCTAACTAGACCTAGCTTAGCAATGCATCTTCCTTAATCTTTCCATTGAGCTGTTTCTCCATACTCCCATCCTGCCTTTTCCAGATGACTGTAGCAACTTCCTAACCGCTTCTGTCTCCTCCCAATCTGCTGGATCTGCAGCTGCTGGAGTGATCTGTGTAAAGCTGCAGCCACTGCACCTTCCTGAGCTATCTAACTGTTCGCAAAATACAGCCGAGGCACCTAATCATAGTTTACTGCCCCATCCTTCGTTCTCTGGACTCCAACCTGCCATACCCTCAATATTCCAGCCACACACAGTGCTTGACCTCCTCTTTCATCCACTCAGGTCCCTGTAGGCATCATCCCTCTCCTGTGTTCGGGAAATGTATGTTTTCTTCTAAGGCAGTGGCTCTCAACCTTCCTAATGCTGCCACCCGTTAATACAGTTCCTCATGTTGTGGTGAGGACCTACCATAAAATTATTTCATTGTTACTTTATACTGTAATTTTGCTACTGTTATGAATTGTAATATAAATATCTGGTATGCAGGATACTTATTATGCAACCATGTGGCTCATGACCCACAGATTGACCACTGCTTTACGGTCTGGCCAGGTACTTTTTCTCCTCTCCTAATCCTGCCTTTCTAGGACTCTGCCTTCATCCCATTGCTGTAATGTACTGCCAAGCATTGTGAAGTCACTTTTCTGTCTTCTCTACTGACTATAGTGGCAGTGTAAGCAAAGGCTTACCTATAGTCATAACTCTGCCCCTAGCATGATGACTGAACACAGTAGGTCAAAACAACCCGGGCCTGAAGAATGACTCTATGAACAGGTGAAGCGGCTGGAGAAAAGGTGCCCAGGGGGCTACAGAGGAAAATGTCATTCACCTATGGATGATGTCAATAACAGGGAAAGAGGGCCAAAGTCAGGAGACAGAGGCCAAGCAAGCCATAAAAACTAAAGAAGAGTCACAGGTTAGCACACAAGGCCCCTGTGAAGTAAGGAGATGTTGGGCCATGGTACTTCTGCAAGAGCATCTGGGATAATACCTGGTTGGGTTTCCATTGCTCTTTTTGTTTCCATTGATATCGTGTAGGAAATACTCAGCCTGGTTTAAAAGGCAAGGTGTTCACATTTGCCAAAGTCTCAGGAAAGATGAACAATTCTTCCTCATGGGAGAGATTGAATCCCACTGGGCTATGGTTCACAGTCGTCTAGAAATGGTCCACCCAATATGGCAGCCACTGAGGAGGTGAACTGTGCCTAGACTGAATAGAAATTAGCTGTGAGCATAAAATCTATCCAGGATTTCAAAGAAAAAAAGAATGTCAACTCTTTTGATAGCTTGCTTTTATATAAATAAGATGTTGAAATGATACTACTTGACATTTTGGGGTAAATAAAATACATTGTTGAAGTTAATTTCACTTTCTTCCTTTATTTTGTTCAACAAATGACTCTAGAAAAAAATTTAAATTGTGTATCTATTCATATTGAACACTGTCCTCCTGTCTGTCATTGATTTGCATATATAATCTCTATGCATGTGTGTGCATACACACACACACACATATATATGTATATATATATATATTTTTCCATCATCTACCATCATCATTTTATAAAGGAAATGGTGTCTGTGATGGTTTGAATATGATTCACCCTTGGGAAGTGGCACTGTTAGGAGGTATAGCCTTATTGGAGGAGGTGTAGCCTTGTTAGAGGAAGTGTGTCACCATGGAGTTTGGGCTTCGGGGTCTCATGTACATGCTCAAGTCATATGAAGTCAAGTCAGTGCGATCCAGTCCCCTCCTGGATCCCTGAACAATACAGTCTCCTTCTGCTGCTTATGAATCAAGATGTAGAACTCTTGACTCCTCCAGCTCCGTGTTTTCCTGCATGCTGCCCAGCTTCCTGTCATGACGATAACAGACTGAAGCTCTGAAACTGTTAGCTAGCCCCAATTATATGTTTTATGTAGAAGAATTTCCTTGGTCATGTTGTTTCTTTACAGCAATAAAACCCAAACTAAGACAGAAGTTGGTATCAGGGCTGGGATATTGCTGTGATAGGCCTGACTATATATTTGTTTGGAGGAATGCGGAGTTTGAGAAGCAGTGGGATGCTTTAAGTGAGGTTTAATGGGCCAACCCAATCCTGATGCTGAGGGCACTAGAGGCAAAATTAAGACAGTGTCAAAATACCAGAAAAGGCCACACTCTGAAAATAATTGATAGACTACTGGAAGTAAATTGATCGCCTTCATGAGATCTCCCTTGCTGTCTCCTTTCTCCATTAGCTCTTCAAGTCAGACTTGGACTAATTTACCAACTGGCATCTGAATGCACAGTTTAATGATCCATCACATTAGATCATGTTTCGCCTTTGTCTGCCCACCCTCTGCCAAACACACACAGACTGATGTGGAAGGCAGGATGCCTGCTGCTCTTGGGACCAGCACACACCCCTCTGTTCTTAGTGCTGTGGCAATTCCTCCGTAAGGACTTTTTAAATCTCCAGCACCAGTCCAACTCCTTGGGGCATCTCTGTGTCATGTACAGACGAGTGCAATAGGGGCTCAGAATACCCACTTACCCTAAAGAACATGGCTTCCTCCTTTTGAGTTAGACCTCAAGAAATGGCCATTGCTCCACTGTGCACCAGGCTCATTTGGTGAACCAATGTAGGTCTTTCATGCTGAGCAGACACTCAAAAGCGAACCAAAGACAGAGGCCAGCTGGTGGCTGAGTGAGGGGATTGTTCTTTCTCTGCTTGCATACACTGTGAAGAGGGTACCCTTTGGTACTAGGACCTAGGTCAATTAGCACCAATACTGCCCAGATGGCAGAGGTGTGTGTGTGTGTGTGTGTGTGTGTGTGTGTGTGTGTGTGTGTGTGTGTGTGAAGGCGAGTGCTCTCCAAAAGTTCTATAAATGCAGAAGCTTCTTCTTGGGACCAGAAAGTGTTGGGGATAGGCCAAGACTTATTTTTGAGTGTTTCCTGAAAAAGATCTTCGGTGTCTGGGAGCAGGGCGCCTTCATGTCTTATTTTAGCCCTGCTGGAGTCACATGACACAATAGTAATAATAGATATGCTTACCGAATGCTCGCTCTGTCTCAGGTACTCTTCACAGAGCTCTAAATGTGCACAGTGATTCCCCGGGTAGATGGTGCACCCCTCCTCTCTCACCAGAGAGGAGACAGCGAGCAGCAGACACTTGTCGAAAACCAGACATTCTGGCTCCCAGCTCGGTGCCTCACCCATCTTGTTCCCATACCCTTGAGGGATGTACAACTCACCAATTGTTCTGGTTGGTTTTATGTCAACTTGACACAAGCTAGAGTCATCAGAGAAGAAGGAGCCTCAAGTGAGAAAATGTCTCCATGAGATCCAGCTGTAAGGTAATTTCTTATGTAGTGATTGATGGAGGAGGGCCCAGCCCATGGTGGGTAGTGCCATCCCTGGGCTATTGGTCCTGAGTTCTATAGGAAAACTGAGGGAGCCATGGGGAGCAAGCCAGTAAGCAACACCCTTCCATGGTCTCTCCGTCAGCTTCTGCCTCCAAGACCCTGCCATGTTTGAGTTCCTGTCCTGACTTCCTTCAATGATAACAGTGCTGTGGGAGCATAAGCTAAATACATCCTTTCATCTCCAACTTGCTTTTTGGTAAGTTTGGGTGTGCCATCACGGCAATAGAAACCCTAAGACATTGATTCAAGTCTTATTTAGTATTAGCCTTTGTCTACATTTTGTGTTTTGAAGACTGCATGCTAGAATGTTTTAGAAAAGTCAGAAAACCGTGGGCTAAAAATGTTGTGTCCTCTTCCTGTTTCCTGATGCTTGCACACATTTCCCAGACTTCCCAACTCTGGCCTTCTTTTGCTCAAGAGGAGAAAGTTCCTTACAAGGGAGCAGCTGAGATCAGAACTATGCCTGTGGCACTAAGGAAAGGCCAGACTCAGGCTCTTGGGTTCAGGTATGCTTCGCTTGAGGGCCAAGTGTCCAGTATCTTTTCTCCAGAGACTCTTGATAACGTTTCCCTTGGAAAAGCTCTTAGGGGTCAGGTAACAAAAAGCAAAGGCTTCTCCACCTTCCTAAGTTAATACCCTCTGAGTGAACCCCTCCCCAAATCTGTCTCTATCCCTTCTTTTTTGCCCTCCCATGTCTGACCTGTGTCCCAGCTCTGTCCTATATCATTCCTGATGACTCTCTACTTGCAGTCACATGCCCCCAAGCACTTCCCCCTTTTAACAGCTCCCTCATAGGAACCTTCTGTCCTCACTAAACCAGCTCACCCTTCTCCCTTGGTTATGCCCTACTGACATTGTCTAGACACCTCCTCTGTCCTTTCACCACCCCCTTTCCCAGGTGCTTAGTTGCAGATACTGTGTATCCCTTGGTCTAAAGACCTTCCTCCAACACACATCGTATGACCTGAGTGTGTCCACAAAGCTGTCCATCTCTGTAGGGAGACTCTGACGACCTGTGGGCAGGGCCATTGTCCTACATTTTTATATTCCTCGCAGGCAAGTTACTCTAGCTGCCAGAGTCAATTTACTCATCTCTAAAACTAGGATCATAGTAAAGTTGTGAGGCTTAGCCGAGAGCACATATATAAGGTGCCTGGCACATGCCAGGGGAGCAGTATGATCAATAAGTGCTTGCCGATTATGGTCCCGGATTTATGAGTGAACACGAGAATCCTTTGTGGAGTGAAGGCAGCTTTAAATTTCCCATGATTTGATTTTATCATTCTGTTCTGAGGATTCCTTCCCACCCCTGCACTCCCAGACATTGTTTTCAATAGAGAGTTTGGAAATGGATTTAAGGCACACCTTGAGTCCCTGTTCATAGTGCTGATTCTGGTGGACAAGGAATGACAGCCAGGGACTGCAGTGGACTCTGAGATACAAAAAGAGGTCAGCACCCCTGATACATGTCCCTCAAAGCTTGGGTAAGAGACAGAAAGGGGAGAGATTCTTACAATTTTAGGAGGATAGTTTTCTTTTTCAGACATGGACGTGAGTGTGTGGGAGATGCTGGACTTAGGCTGAGATTATCCCAGAGAGAGACACACCGAATTACTGAGAGATGAAGGAGTGTCCTGAACAGAGAGAAGAGTAGGAAATGAAGCAGCCTACCCTTCTGTTTTAACCAGAAGATGAGCTCTGGCCTGCCTTTTGCAAGGCTGTGGGGAAACACATGCACACTGTCAGAAAAGAGTGTCAGACGAGGGAGGCACCATTAGTCTGCCTTTGGATAGCTCTAGACTGTGGGGGTGTGATCTTGAACGGGTGCCACTCAGGGCTAAGCCAGTAGGGTGGCTGGGGTTGCTATGTCACCTGAGCGGGAGGCATGAGGCACAGAGCTGGGCAGAGTGCACAGAGACTTGGAGATCTCTAGAAAGTGGACTGGCAAAAAAATAGAGCAAAAGAAGAGCGTGACCAGGGTGTCTGGCTCAGCTCAAACGGTGAACAGAAGGACTTAACCTCGCAGGGAGCAGATCTGAGAGCCAAGAGACACTGGGTTCTCTGTCTGGAGAGATGACCCAGGCAGGCTCAGGAAAGTGTGTGAATGACCAATGAAGGAGACTCAGGCTGAGGGACTGGGGGCAAGAGGAAGTGACAGTGTGACTACCCTGGCCAACTGCAGGTTTATTTCTGGAGCAGATAAGGTAAGAAAGCAAGAACAGCTTGTTTGTGATAAAGCTTCCTTCAATATAAGGGCTTCTTCTTGTGTTCCCAGAGATACCCAAGATACTCACCTTCACATGTACAGATCTTCCTTCTAACTAGCATAGAGGGACCTGGCTGGCCCAGCACCAAAGACTCCTCCTTACACAAATGCTCATCTAGCTTTCTAGCCACCACCTCAGGCCTCACGTGTGGCTCCCCCTGTGCCATTCCACTGTCTGTCACCATGCTGGGCTTGGACCTCCTCTCTCCAGCGTCTCCCACCCACAGCTGTCGTCTCCTCTCCTGCTCTTTTCATCTCTTGTCAAACACATTTTATACTTGCTGGCCCTGAGCCCTAAATCACTTCTTCTTCTGGCCTTGGCTTCTCTCCTTAGCATCTTTTAAGTATAAACTCCACCAGATGAACTGCTGCGAATGCCTCCCCACTGCTTTGCTGCTTTCCAGCTTTTAAAGTCAGTTTGACATTCAAGTGGAATGCTCAGTGGTAGGAGCCCAGAGCTCTCCAAGGACTTCCTGTCAGCATGCTCTATACCAAACCATTCTTGAGCTGAGCTCTGCACAATGCACATAGAGCAAGAGCAACACCCCAAGTAACGAGGGTGGGAGAAAGTCCTAAGCCAGTGTCCTTCCATGCTTATCTTGCATCCGCCATCACCTCTCCTCCTCTGAGCCTACCATGTTTTCTTCTACCACTACAGAGCAGGGGGAAGATCATCATTATTCCCATTCTATGGATGAAGAAGTAGAGTCTCGAGAAGTTTCTGCGACTCACCCAAGGACCAGATAGAAGAAATATGTTTTCCCAAATTCTCAAGAGTTTGAAAATCTAGCCTTGCCTTTAGTGTTTCAGGTCCATTGCCTGAGCCTCAACTTCCTTCCCTGAAATGGTCCCTTCACCCAAGGCCAAAGAGGATGTTGCAAGAGATGTAAACTGCTACATAAATACAAGACACACGTAGCTTTACATGGAGGACATCCTGGATCATTCATCCTTTTATATAGGAATAGCACGGGTACCCTGGCCCTAGTCCTAGCACCCTTATGATTTCTTCAAGTAACCTACTAGCACCCAAGCATTAGGGCTGTATGCCTCATACACCACAAACCAATGATTCTTTAAAGTACTGGAGACAGGGGAGGAGACTGTCGTGTGGCAACTTGTAGGTGTTAAAGATGAGAAGTGTGAAGGCTCTGGGTCCCTCCCTATTCTAGATGACACATCAGACAAGTGACTACAATATGCTAAACTGCCACCCACAAGTCATGTCCTGCTCAGCAGCCAATAGTCCTGATGCTGAGAGGACCATTGTGCTAACACAGCCTGTGTTTCCAGTGTAAAAGAAGGTCTGACAATTGACCAAACATCTGACCAAGAGATGCTCGTACATCAGGCCAGGAGAGGCCTGGTGATCTCCATGCTGAGGAAGAAGTAGGGAAGGCTGACTGGAGGAAACAGGTGGTGCTAATAAAGGATGGTGCTAATGGTTCTGGAGGGCCCTTGAGTCAGGCTAGGAAGGGGAGTTTGTGGAGGTAAAGATTAATTGAGGGCGTTGGGGGTGGGAGGAAGAGACTGCAAAGCAGGAAGGTGTCATGTTTCTGGAAATAGCTTCCAACCTGATTCCGCTCCTAAGTCTTACTGGAAGAAGAGCGTATGAGGCAGCAGATGGAACTGGAAGTGACCGTAATAACCACCTCGTTATTACTCTCATGGTTCACATGAAGAAATGGATGCTGTATATATACTAGATTTACTAGAATTACAGGCGCACAGGCTGTGGTCCAGCTAGCCCAACAATGGTTGTCTACCAGTTGAACCCCACAATGCTGGATTTCTCAGCTGGTCTTCAGTATATTCCAGAATCCCAAAATGAATAGGCTATAATGCCAGTGAAGGAAATAAATTTCCGGGGGGAGGGGAGAGAGAGAGAGAGAGAGAGAGAGAGAGAGAGAGAGAGAGAGAGAGAGAGAGAGAGAGAAGACTGCGAGCAAAGGTGTGGCCCAAATTAAAGGTGGGTTTTCCCACCTCAAAAGATCTGGATTAAAAATAGGTTTTCCCACTTCAATTAATTTAATTAAGAAAAATAAATTCCTCACATGTGTACCCAGGTACTTGGATTTTAGTTAATTCCAGATGCAGTCAAGTTGACAACCAGAACTAGCCATCACAGATGGCAAAGAGGCTGAAGAGGTTAGAGCCTTGTCTTAAGGAGAGCCAGATATTCTTATATTTCTCTCCATATTCTATGATACTGCCTCAAAATGTTTGGCAAAATGCCAAAAGATAACCCAACGAGAAGGAGGTGTCAGAAGAGGAATGAAGACCTAGGTCTGGCTCTTGGATTTTTGGCAAAGTGCATAGGTAAAATATGAAATATTATCATGAAAAAAGGTAAAAATAATATTGGTTTGGGAGTTTAACCAAAGTGCTTATGGAAAGTTGCTGTGCTGGGCAGTTTTCTGTCAACTTGACAGAGCTAGAATGATCTGAAAGAAGGGAAGCTCAACTAAGAAAATGCCTCCATAAGATCCTGCTGTAAGAAATTTTCTTGATTAGTGATTGATGGGGGAGGGCCCAGCCCACTGTGAGAGGTGCCATCTGTGGGCTGGTAGTCTATGGTTCTATAAGAAAGCAGGCTGAGCAAGCCATGAGGAGCAAGCCAATACGTAGCCCTCCTTCATAGCCTCTGCGTCAGCTCCTACTTCCAAGTTTGAGTTCCTGTCTTGACTGCTTTTGATGATGAACAGTGACATGGAAGTGTGTAAGCCAAATAAACCTTTCCCTCCCTAAGTTGCTTTTGTCACGATGCCTCATGGCAGCAATAGGAAATCCTAGCTAAGACGGGGGGAGTCCATAAGAGAAGATGGTAGCAATGGCTGCAGAAGGGCAAGGGAGTCTCCAGTTACCCATGTGGAGAGGCTGCTATGCTGGAGAAATATCATTCCATGGAACAAACATCAGCTTTCCCACAGAACATCCCTCATTGTTTTGTAAGCAGTAATCAGTAGTCTAAGTTCCTCATGGCAGATGTTTAGTCCAAAATACCTTCCCATTTGGCCATTAAACACATGCTTGGATCTTTTCTGGACTTCTTTACTTTGCCCAAATCCTCAGACCATATGAACTATGGGGAACAGATCCAGGCAGGAGGCAAATCTCCAGAACCAAGGCCACTCATCAGCCCCTTCAAGGACACAATGGGAGCTTCTCTGGTCACCCGCCCATTACAGTTTGGCCTAGGTGACAGGATAGTAGATGGCACTGTTCATTCATTAGATGATTGAAGTGTCGCTTTTCGTATTTCCTGGCATAGCTAAATTACACTTACCAAACTCTTAACTGTCAAACCCACAATCCCTGTGCATCACCCTTTTCTCCTTGTTCCAAGGCCAAGTTCATCTCAATTAGTCTGTCACTGTCTCTGTTGATCTGTTTCTGTCTTTCTCTTGCTCTGTCTTCTCAGTAGACTTAGTTCACACACACACACACACACACACACACACACACACACACACACACACACACGGTTTAGAAGCTGAGAACCTGACTTTGAGTTTCAGCTAATCCATGATGAACAGTTTGACCCTGGATAGGCTCCTTTAACTTGCTGAGCCTGGTTCTTCTCATCTAGATGTGTGGTCCATCTCTACTTTTGATGATGTGCCCAGGTCTCAATAACCCACTCTGGTGCTCATTCTGAAGCACAGAGTTGCTCTGGAATGAAGGACAGGTCCCATTGCCACATCCAGTTCCTTTACTCCAAGGCCAGTATTTGCTTCTCTTCCCTCCCGTCTCACCTACGAACAAGTGGCCCAGTGTGACAGCCATAAAACCACCCTAAGGGTTCTGTTGCTAAGATCCATGCCAAGCTCCTTAGCACCAATCTTAGTTTGGTATTCCTCCTCCCTTGGGGGCATCATTGCGACCCTGCCCCATTTTGCTTTAGTGCACGTTGGTTCCTTTCCTCTATTAGAAGTTCCTATAACACAGCACTGGCATAAAATGTGCATAGAGCAGCTCTAGGGTTGCCATGGCAATAGAGTAGTCTAGTAAGAGAATAGGAGTCTTCTAGTTGTTTACTGAGTTAACTCTAAGCCCTTCTCCTAAAGTTGAGACTTTGCTAAACATGACTCTGTAAGTTTCTCTTCCAGAATGTTTTCTCTGCTCCTACAATTCATCATCTCATCCTCGAAACAGAACTGATTCAACAATGCCCTGGCTCTCCTGTCTGATAGTTTCCTATGGTCTTATTCCAACATGGAATGCCTATCCCCTGGTGAGATCATCAAGACCCATATGTTCCTGCCAGTTATAACTAAAATGTCATCTACTTCAGAAAGCCCAGATTCCCTCTTCTACACAAGCCAGCTCCTCTTTATTCACAGAAATGTTTCTAGCCCTGATGCTCCAATACTTGACCAAGGCAGGAGTAGCCAGACTAAAATATGAGAGAGAGGGAAAGGTAGAGGCGCTGGAATCAGGAGAGATGGCCTCAATGAAATCCATACTTGAGACCCACAGGGACCCATCCCTAAGCCAGAACTTGACATGTGGTGCTGTCTGAATGAACTGAATGAACAAATTAAAAATGAATAAATGGATAATGTGCACAATGCAGGGCCAAAGTTGGTGGGCGTTTTTAGGAAACGAGGTACCGAAAACAAACATGCTAAGGTAGGTTTGTGGAGACGGACGAACCCTCATCCGTCAGGGTTATGCCTGAGACTAAGGAGCTGTGCCTCTGGAAATCTGGAACTCAGAAGGCAGCTATAGCTCAGCCTTCAAAGAATCAGGGGACAGAAGTGAAAGGAAATCCTGACTGGGGGCACACATTACCCCAGTCCTGTGGCCCAACCTCCTTCTTACCTGGAAAGAATTATCTCGAGACTCTCGTTTTAATTACTTTCCTCAAGGCCATGACCTGATACCTGGTATGAAGCAACTTAAGGAAGGAAGGGCTTACTCTGGATTACAGTGTGAGCATGCGGTTCATCAGGATGGGAAAGGCGTAACGTAGTGGGGGTGGGCTCAGCGGTGACTCCTCACTTCCACCTTTCCCCACAGAACAGGAAGCATGAGGCAGTGAGGCTGAAGTGCCTTTGTAAGTGTCCTCCCTTACAAAACAATTATGAGTGGATCTGGGGAGAGGCAGGGTGTGTGTGTGTGTGTGTGTGTGTGTGTGTGTGTGTGTGTGTGTGTGTGTGTGTGCAGTGGACTGGGAGCAGAGAATGAGTAGAGGGAGGAGAGCCTGTGGTTGGGCTATATTGTTGAGAGAAGAAGAAATAAAAATTGAAAATTTGTTTTATTTGTTGGTTTGTTTTGAGTCCAGGTTGTCCTGTAGCTCAGGCCCGCCTCAAGCTTTCTATGGAATGAAGAGCAGCCTTGGACTTTCCCTCCCTCCCTCTCTCTTCTAAGGATGAACACTACCACACCCTCTTCCTTGTTCCCTCTTCATGATGTCTGAGTTCCTAGCTCATGGGTTGTCCACCTGCACTGAGGGTTAGCATTCCATCTCCTGTTAAACATCTATGGAAGCACCCTCCCAGGCATGCTTAGTGGTATATCTCCTAGGGGATCCCAAGTCTAGTCAAGTTGATGGTGTCGATAAGCCATCACAGCACTGTAGACATCAGTGCCAGGACCCAGGTCTGCTGACCCAGTTTAGCTGCACAGCTATTTCCAGGGTACTCCGAATTTCCTCCATGGCTCCCTTCCTTCCACGGAGCAACGTGGACTCCAAGCATACAGTACATAGAGACTCCATCAAGGGGCTCACATTTCATACTGAAAAATGGCTCACGCGGGGGGACTGGAAAGTAGCAGATGTGAAGAGCTTGTTTGCAGAAGCTAAGTGTCTGTGATGGGTTTCCCTCTCCTCCCCTCAGCCTCGCTGCAGAATCACTAACACAGTGCTGAGCTAGTGGAATAGCCTTGACTCTGAGGGAATATGAACATTTTTTACGCTTAGCCATTCCAGCCGTAAAGATTCTTATCCTATTACCGCTAAGTGACGAGTGCAAGGAGAGAAATGATGATGATCTTTGACAGCCATTCCAACCGAGTAAATACAAGGAGGGAGGAATGCGTCCAGAGACCCGGGCCACTGCCCCTTCATTTCCCAGGATGAAAAGGAGCAAAGGAAAAATGTCTTCCTGGTGAGATGTATCGAAGTGTGGAATTTTCCCTCCAGGCAAGAGATGGGCTCCCCACTGGTTCTTACCACTTAGTTCCACACTGGACTAAGGCCTGGGAGAGTATGCCAGAAGGGAGCAATCAAACCCTGCCAGGCCAGGGAGAAGACCTGATGAAGCTTCCCTAGCTCTAACTCTATGTAGCCCAACCCGGCACCCGCTCCCCTGCAAACCAAGCAACCCCATCATGCATTGCTAGGCAACAGGAAACCACACATTTGCTTTGTCAGAATATCCACCTGTCCCTCACCACCACCACCACCACCCGAGGGGTGTGTCTCCGTTTGATGTCTTATTGTTTTATTTTATGCACTATTATTGGGATAATGGGAAAGCCAGATGTGTGGCAGGGTTGAGGTAGAACAACTGGAAAACAGGATTGTTTGTTAGTCCAGTCACTGTGTTATAAACAGAAGAGCTCTGGAGAAATATTCTTAAGACTCGTAGCTCACCTAAAGTTGTCTCTTTCTTACATTATAAATTTTCTGCATGGCGCGCCACTACCTCCTTCCAATCACATGACATATGACATATCCATGTCTTATTTATCATTGTGACCACAGCACCCAGGCAGTGACCTGGGGCCCAAGTTGGGGCAGAGCAACATGTCTGACATGGAAACACTGGGATTAAGATGCCCAGTGCTCTGTTCGGTTGAAGTGGGATAAGCTACCAGGACCATAAAGACTGAGGGAAGCTGGTCCACAACTGCAATGACGTGAAGAGTGGAGAATTGTGAGAATGGGTGGAGGTTATCTAGCCCAACACTTTACAAAGAAGATGAAGGAAGGAGAGGAACCAGGATGTTTTGCAAGTCCCTCTGTATCTCTCCTCCCCACATTTCTCCAGAGACATGCAGGTCTAAAGCATGCGCGTCTCACCTTCAATTCTGTGACCATCATACCAAATGGATGTAAGGGGGAACGTGGGTAAGGGAGTGATGTTAACCTCACAGTGTGACTATGTAACGGATCCAGCATTTTCTGTACTATTCTGGATGTGGCATTCTCACTGCCCTTACTCCTGGTGCTAGGAAAGTGCTAAGGAGTCCATCAGTTCAGCGGCCTACAAGTGAGGACTAATGCCTTCTCCTCCTCCCGTCCCTCCCATTCAAGTCACCTGGCTTCTTCAGCTTCTGAGGCAATTCACCCCAACAACACTCTCCTGGCAGCTCTTGCTCTAATGCTCAGCTAATAGTTGTCTGTTCCAGGCGCTGTCCAAACGCATACTATAAATCAGAATCCAATTACTGTGGTAAGAAAATTGGAAGCAAATTTAATAAGCTCAGACCCCTCCCACGTGCTGTTTCTTCGCTCTTCTCTTTCAGTAATGAGAACTCTTCAAGGGGGGGGGAGCTTTTTCCCTTTAACTCTGTGACTGCTCTCTCCATTTCTCATATGAGGCTCCTGAGGGTCAAAGAATAATGAGAGGGGGCTTCTTTTAGCTCCTCTTTCCTCTCTGCATGGAAGGCAGGTGTGTGTGTGTGTGTGTGTGTGTGTGTGTGTGTGTGTGTGAGAGAGAGAGAGAGAGAGAGAGAGAGAGAGAGAGAGAGAGAGAGGGACAGAGACATACAGAGGTTGGCAGTCTTTCTAATAAGTCTTTCTTTTATTTATTCAACAAACAGATACTCTGCCCCTTATCACACACCAGACATCATAATAGATGTTCAATCCGTTCCTTTCTCTACAGGGCAATTGACATCAGAACTAGCAGGATTGTTGCTGTAAGGCAAGATGATCTCCTTAGCAGAAATAAAGCCTGCATCACGGGGCTCAGTTCCATGAATAGCTAGGCAGCCAATGTAGATCATTGGCCATAAGGTAAAGTATGAGACCCTGCAGTAGACACATCTTAGGAATGGTCATGCCAGTTGCTAAGAGGGTGACGGGATGAGGGTGGAAAGTGAAGGAAGAGGGCAGTCAGAAGCCAAGATACCTGAACAGAGGGAGAGGTACACAAATATATGGGCAGTGGATGCACTTATCCCAGGGCCTCTACTCTCTCCTCAAACCCTGAGGCTTTCGGCAGAATCAAATCACACATGGACTTCACCTGGCTTATGCTACGTCGAGCAGGCCTCACAATCACCTAAAGTTCTTGCTGAGCCACGTACCTGGGGTTCACCTGAAGTTTTCTGGGCAAAGCCTAGAATGTGCATTTCCAACATGCTCCCAAACGACGCTGCTGCTGCTGCTGCTGCTGCTGGTCCTTTGGTCTGGAGAATCAGACTTTCAAAGCCATTGTGAGCCCTTACTGTTCAATGTGTGATCCACAGACCACAGGCATCCCTGTCATTGGGGAGCCCATTAGACATGCAGAATCTCAGGGCCGAAGAGATGGTACAGTGGCTAAGAGCATTTATTGCTCTTCCAGAGGACTCAGAAAGCGAGCCCCATGGTGATTCATTATCACCCATAGTAGTTCGAGCTCCTAGGGATCTAAATCCCTATCCTGGGCTCCTCCAGTGGTCCCCACACATGTGATATTCACTCTCACATACAGGCACACAGATGCAAAAAGAAAAATTATTAAAAAAAATAAACCTTAAGAAGAAAGGAAATGCTGACTATCAGCTGCCCTTGCCCCCAGGACCTACTGAGTCAGATGGGAACACATCCCAAGATGACTTGTCTGTTTGCCTGTTTAAGTCTGAGAAGCCCTTACGCAGAGCGGCCACCCACAAGTCTTGCCGCTCATTAGAGTCACTTGGGAGCTGAGCAAGGACACACTTGAGTTGATTGGAGTCTGGGTATCAACATATTTAAAGGACTCCCAAGTGCCTCTCAAAAGAAGCCTGAGTTGAGAGCTGCTAAGAGTGGCATTTAGAAACCAACGTATCCCACTGTGATGCTGCTCAGTCTATCTCTCTGGATTCAAGCTTGACCTTGAACCCCACCTTTGTTCTTCCCTAGCCCCTCTGCCACGCCTGACGATCTAACCCCTCCATCCTGGTCTTCTAGCGGGTGCTTCATTAATTTGTTCAGTCATCTCTGGTTTTCTACCAGCCTGCTTCTCATCCACACAAGGCTCAGCTATCATCGCGTGGTATATATACATATTTGAACATTAACTAGGAAATAGGTCAACGCTGTCTCCATATATCATTTGACTCTTATAACAACCGGAGTCAATGGGATCATTATTGTTATTTTTAATCCCTGCTTTTCAAAAGAGCAAAGCAAGGTGTGGCGAAAGCTAGTCCATTCGTCGTGCCAGCTAGCACAGCCAGGATGGGATCCCAGAGACTCTGTGCTGACCCTCTGGTGACTCTTCACATTGTTCTCGACTTCAGTCTGCTTTACATAGGGAATCTGGCCTGACCTCTCTTGCTGCTGGTGGACCGGTAATAAATATTTTCATTTCATCTCTGAAGATTTGGGTAAAAAGCAAGGCTGGATTTACAGCAGTGATCCTTGTTGCAGGGGAGATATATGGGAAAGATATTTTTGGCAATCACAACTTGGCGTGTGGGGGAGGGGAGCTGTTAGGGTAGGTGGATGCTATTGCCATATAGTAAGTAGAGGCCAGAGAAACTGCTAGAATCTTGGAATGCCCAGGATACTCCCTCAATGAAGAATCCTCCAGCCCAAAATGTCAACAACATTGCTGTTGAGAACTCCTGACCACCATTAGCTGTGCTGGCCATAACTGAGGTCAGCAGGCCCCAAAGTGAGTTCCAGGGTTCTACTGGTCTGCGTGGACAAGTTCATGTGACTGCACCAGAATCCATCAGTGATAGGACACACAGCAGGATTAGGGAACCTGGCTGGTGACCCTAGCCATGGATGGTTTCTGTAAGCAGGGACTGGATGAGGGAGATCCTGGACATAGAGTTTGAGGGAAGAACACAGGGCTTTTGTGGACAGGCTCTGGGGTTCTTGAGATCACAAGAGTACTACCAGCAGGGGGCAGCACTCTACTAAACTCAGCCTAGGGTTGGATGATTCAGTTGGTCCCTGCTCAAGACCCTCAAGATGACTTCTGGTCCTGGGCACCCATGCCAATTCTGAATCTTCTGATCTCTAATCTTTTGAGCTTTTTCCCCCCTGCAGGTAACATTCCCTGAATCCAGAATTCTCCGAGCAGCACACTTCCAGCTCCTGCAGGGTAAGGCTGTTACCCTGAGGCAAACATTCAGCTAATATTTTTCCCCTTTTGTCTTCTCAAAGAGTATCTGGATTCTACCTCAGTCCTCTCTGCCCTTCCCGCTGCCTCCCTGCCGATCACAACTCTTTAACAGATGGAAGCCTGGGTAGGTGCAGAGCCCAGCATTGGCTGGCAAGCCTGGTTCTTTGGGGAACAAGTTTGGCTCTTCATTGTCTGCCACCACAAGTCTGGCCTTTGTACAAACTTTCATTTCTGCTTTGCAGATGAAAGTGAGAGTACAGGACAGAACTCAACACATTCACCTGCTCGGTGAGCTCTTGGCACGTCCTCCCATGGCTAAGAACAGTTGTTACTGATCTCCAAGGCCTCCCACCCAGTCATAGGGGTTTCTGTTTCCTTCCTGGGGTCCTGGCATCTAGAATCAGGACAAGGAAGCAATTACCTGCCTGAGACCTAATGAGGCTTCCCCCAAACCCCTAATGGGGCTTCTCTCCTCTCCCTCTCACCTGATCTCCCATATGTAGTTTCTGCTCAAGGAAATATAATAACTTGTTAATTAAATTTTGCTCAGAGTGGAGTAACAGGATAAGGGCTGGGGAATTCAAATAACAATATTAAAAAGAATTTCAACGGGACTCTAACTTCAAGAGAGTTTAGGCCAGTAGGAGGGAGAAGGAGGGGACTTCGGCTATAGGGGACACAGACACTGCTGCTTAGGGGGACTTTCATGGCACCTTGTAGGGAGAGTTAAATTCACAGATGAACAGTGTTAGAAGAAGTCAGGCCATCGTCCAGTTTGTACCATTTGCTGTGTAAATGTGGACACCAAGACTCCAGCTCCATGCAGTAATGATCGTGACTAACAAGGACTAGTTGGGTGTCTCCACAGGATGCATGTTGTATAAGACAAGATTTCCAGGTTGTGCAGTTCTGCTTTGGAAACTGAGTCTGAATGACTTTACATAGTCCATGCTCAAGAATTAGCAACACAATAAGCCTCAGTGATTTAAAAAGTCCTTTGTATACAAATTCTTTTTCCACAATATGGGGACCCAAACCAGCTAGAAAGAACAAAGCTAAGAGTTCAAAGCCAATACTCCATACCCTTATATCAACTCTATATACTTTTCCAGTTGAATTGCCTTTGACTCTCTCCACCCAGCGGAGAAAGTCACTGCTGTTGGAGTAGGTACAAGGACAGAGTCATCCAACAAATACAGGTCATCTCTGTGGGTCTCTGGCATGTCTGGGCCAGTGCATGAAGGCTTGGAGAGGAAAATAGTGTTAGGACCCAATTGCTTTCTCAGACTTCAGTAGCAAGCATAGGGACTACCAGGACTGAAGGAGCAGTTGGTGAGGAAACAAAGCATCCATCTTCAAAAAGCCTCTTTCTGCTCATGACAAAGCTCTCTACCTGATCTCTGTTGCCCTCTGCAGCTGTCTAAGCCAGTGGTGACAAAAACACTGTGAGAAAGGGCCCCTGGGTGGGCAGACAGGAAACAATGTTCAGTGAAGAACATTGAGTCTCTTCTCTCATTGTAAAAAGTGCGTGAGGTGCTACAGAAAGAATTTCTCCCAGTGACAGGAGAGAGCATAGCCTGAATACTTGAGGCTTTACCCATCATGCCTTTCCACTTAGAGAGCAAGGCTAGGACTTAAGACTTGGTCAGGTAAGTCCAACTCCACTCTTTTAGTGTTCCATGAGTATTATAGCATGCATCACCTAGGGTGACCAACAGGTGAGGGACAGGGATACCCTCTGTGGTGGGCTTCTCACTCTCTTCAACCTCCAAGTAGAAAGCAGGACCTTTGGGATGGCTTGTGTACAAGCAGAGTGCAGCACAGAGACTTTACTCCATCCCATCACCTGCCCCAGTCCCTGGCACTGGGCTCAATGAGCAACGAGTCCACAAATCGAGGTCACTACTAATATGTCCCGGCTGCAGAGAGGGGCAAGGAACCTACATGGAAGGAGGAGAGGGTACCTCTTATGGCGTGTGTCTGGGACAGCCCGATTGCTGGATATCCGCTCGCTCTCCCGCTGGTTGAAAGCGTACAGCTTGTAGGGATCATCACCGACACGCCACTTTTTGGCATTCAGATACCGCCGCTCATCAAACTGCTCCCACAGGTCATCCCAGTCCGCATCAGAAGGCTGTGTGACATGAATGGAAAGTCTGTGAGAAGGCTCCCCAGCCACCACCAGCTCCCATCCATCTGTCAGCAACCGACCAGGGACTAAGCTTATTCTGACAACGCTGAGCTCAAACACGGGGCCAGGGGCAGAACACGAGCAAACCCGCCAGCAATAATAATCACACACGGACCGGTGATAATATTGCTACTGCTATCTATCAAGCCCCACATGCCAGGTACAGTTCTAGGAGCATCAGTTCCATGATCTCATATAATCCTCACGCAGTCGCTCAGATGTGTCAACTGACAGATGAGAATACACTCTCACAAAAGCTGTATGTTGCCCAAGACCCACACTTAGGAAGTGGCAGGACCTGAACCCAGATTTTAGCACCCCAACCCAAAAGACCATCTTCCTAGGACGATATGAGGATACCTGGTGCACCGGCACAGAGCAGGTGGGCCACAACTACTATTGTTTCCAACGTGCTTCAGGAAGTATGTTATCAATCTACAATAGTGTGTGGCCCATTAGACACTTTGGCCCTTTGTTTCTCCAACCCAAGGTCCTGAAGCCACTCTTAGAGGAAGCATCCATGGGTGAGCCAGGACACAGGATTTCAGAATAAGGAAGGTGACTTTCATGATCTTGGTTTGTTTCATACTTAAACACGCTGGAAAGAGTAGGGAACGAGGGACCCTAGAAAGGTCACCAGCCTGGCAAATGGCAGACCGTCAGGCAGAGCTTAGTTATCTGGATCTTTTCGACAGGAGAGGTGAGAGCCTGCCTTCCCATCAGAGCCAAAGATGCCTGATCTACACCCATCAGCAGCACAATCAGAGCCAAGTCTCTCCACCCAGCTAGTGGGGCTGAGAATCCAGGCTTCAACTTGGCAGCTGCTTCCTAAAAGCTGTTCCCACTCTCACCATGTGAAAGAGTACCCCAAATACCCACACCTTTCAATTCCATCAAAACCACAAATGCTGTGCCTCCAGAAAGAGCTTCTTAATGGCCTCAAGTGGTGTGACTCATGACCTGAGGCTGGCATTGTTACCAAGAAGCTGTTCATTCATATGACCCTAATAGTCAGGAAGAGTCTCACACTGCACAAATCTTAAGGGAGAAGAGACCAGCCATTCGGTCACGGAATGCTGCTGTTGCTGCACACAGGCACCCAAGCAGGAGGATCAGAGCGGGCTTAGTGATATTTGCACAGACTCCATGACTGGTAAGAGGGACTCTACCAGTTTGCACACTCATCTGGGGTACTGTGAGATCTTATCTGGTAATTGATCTCTCTATCCTCTGTTATCTCTGTTTGAAACAGCATTTTCCTCTAATAGCATAAAACGAAGCCCTAGGAACCAGTGATCTTTATCCAATAATTGATTTTATTAGTATCTTATGATACTGCTACTCCAGAACTTGCTAGGGGAAACTCAGATGGGTGTGGGAAACCCCCAAGCTGTGCTGCACAATGTCACAAGCTTGACAGCTGTCAACCTCTGTTTGGAACAACACCCCAGGGTGACCTTGACATCCCACCCTCATGGGAAGGGTCATGGGATTGTCTCCTATTGGCTCACTGCCAACTTAATTCATTACAATTCTCCAAGTAAGTTGTAACTCTCACAGTGCTCTGAGCTAAGGTGGAGGAAGAAACAAGAAACAGTAGCACATGTTTTAGAAAAGTCTCACTCTATGTACACACACACACACACACACACACACACACACACACACACACACACGCACACAGGAGACATCTATACTACACTCTCTATAAGGTTCAACCTCATAAGCTCAATGACCTATAATTTCTGTGACCTATGAGGCTGACTACACCTGTGCAAGGCCCACGATTCAATCCCTATTACTGAAAAAAGAAAATTAGTTACTTAGTTTGGAGATTATAAAGAATTTTCTCCTGTACTTATTGTTGTGTTTTATAAAAAAGAAAGGACTAGAATATGTTTGGTAGAAGCTTGCTATGGTGAGGTGGGAGAAGGTGCCTCTGTGGGCCCATACTGAAGCAATCCTTCCCCCCTGAGGTACCAGTCATACAATGGATATAGTATGGAACAGAGTTTATTTAGGGGCATAGGGAGGGGAGTTGAGGAGGGAGTAAAGATAGAGAAAGTGAGAGAGAGAGAGAGAGAGAGAGAGAGAGAGAGAGAGAGAGAGAGAGCGCCCCATGAGCATGTGGAGAGAGGGGGGAGGGGAATGGGGAGAGAAGGCACAGAGAGGATAAGAGGTTAAGAGAGTAAGAGCATAGAGAGTGAGGAGGGGGCAAGCAGCCCCTTTTATAGTAAGTCAGGCATACCTGACTGTTGCCAGTTAACTGGGGTAGAGCCTAGAAGGAATGCCAACACTTACGAAGCTGACAAGAGCTGTTGTTGGTCACATCCCCAAAATGTATTTGATGAAATTCCTGGGCATCCTGTGGCCCAAGTACATTAGTATAAAATTAACTATTCAAAGGGCATGCATAAAGAAAAACTCTAGAAAACATCTGGGCCTTACGAAGCAGGCCATAGGGAAATAGACCCTGGCTACATATATGGGATGAAGTATAAGGAAGAGAATTAACTTCACGAAATGGCCTGTTGGGGAATGACCTTAATCTATCCTCATGGCTGAACTGGGGTCTTATGGCTGAACCAGCAGGTGGAGGACCAGGCACCCATTGCAATAAGAGGCTGGCGAGAGGAGATACAGCCCACCTCTTGGGCCTTGTTCTAGGTCATACTCCATTTGCAACAAGCAGAGGCATGTTGCCCAGAGGACAAGAGGTCAGAGGTTGCTTGCTGTAGCTCTCTCTCCACCCGCAGTACAGCTAAGCATCCTCGGTATCTCTGGCAGGTACTGTCTTTTTGGAGAAGGCGCTGTGAAGACTCAACTGGAATTCTGGCCCCAGAACATACGAGTAACAGCCAGTTGGCAGGATAATCATTTGAATAGTCAGTAGGAGGCAGCCTAGGAGGGGACTGTCCCACTCAGGAAGTTTAGCTGTCACATGTACAGGGTTTGCTGCACTGAGACCCCCTCAAGAGGGTCGCCTGTACTGGGAGCTGACCTTTCCCCAGGGACATCTGAATGTACTATATAATGGTGAAGGTGTCTTCAAAACAAATAAGCAAAATTTTATGTTGTACATGTGCACATAGATTGCCACAGATTCTTTTTATGATCCTCATCGGTGCAAGGAGGGGTTTGCTTAAAGGAGTCAGGTAGTGATTTGCCCAAGCCCATCAGCTTTCGAGGGATGGGTCTACTGATTTAATCACCCAGAGACAACAGGAGGTAAAACACTTACCTGTGGAAAGCCCCCCACAATGGCTTATTAAATGCTCACTGACGCAGATATTGGAGCACTGCTTGCCATGAGTCATTTACTTTTTCCTATGTCGTCCTTCTTGGCCAACCTTCACCATTCTCGATTAAGGTGGCTCCAGCTCCCCTTAGAAAGTACAGTGTGGAGCCTGACCTGCAAGCCGCTGTAGGAGAAGGTTTCTACCCCGTTTCAGAACAGCTGCAGAGCCATTAGTGCTGCCAAAGGTCCTTGTCTCTGGGTTCTCATCCTTGAGGTAAGCAGGGCATGGTGCCACCTGTGTCTTACTGGTGGCAACCCTTGCCTCCTCTGTCCTGGTGTAGTGGTGTGTCCTGTCCCATTGGTGTTACGTAAGAGGTACACCTCACATTTACCTTTAGAAGCCTCCTCAGTCCAGAATTCAGACACATACAGGCATCGCTGGCCCACTAGGCGCCTCCACTTCATAACCAGGCAACTTTATGTTTTTCAGTGCAGTCTTTACCCAAGCCTTACCTTAGATAATTAGAAGGTTTTGCTTACCCAAGCAACGACGTCAATGCCCAGTTTCCTAGCTGCTTCTTTTCAATTTTTTTTTCTTTTAGGTTTATTTTATGTGTTTGAATGTTTTGTCTGCATGCATGTGTGTATGCCACATGTGTGCCAGTTAAGCTTAGAAGAGGGCACCGGATCCCCTGGAACTGGAGTTACAGATGGCTGTGAGCCATTGTGTGTGTTACACGAGTTGAAACTGGGTCCTTTGCAAGAGCAGCCAGTGCAGTGCACTTACTGAGTCATCTCTTCAGCTCTAATCTGCTGATTCTTGAATGTGTTCCTGTATTGGACAGGGATCCCTAGAAAAATAGAGCAACTATGTCTGTCTGTCTGTCTGTCTCTTTGTGTCACTCTCTGTCTCTTTTCATGTATTGCCCTGTCTCTGTCTCTCTATCTCTCTATCTCTCTATCCCTCTCCCCATCTCTCTGACACTCTCTCTCTCTCTCTCTCTCTCTCTCTCTCTCTCTCTCTCTCTCTCTCCCCCTCCCCCCCTAGGAGAGGGAAGAGAAGTGGTGAATGTGAACCAACGTGTGTTAAGAATAGCTCATGAACTTTTGACTTGCAACCTAAGGTTGATGTCAGATCTCTGCTAGCTGAATGCCTTCTTTCTGGGTGAGGTAGAGGTCAGTCTTCCATCTCTTAAAGCCCCCAACTGACTGGCTGAAGCCCAGCCACATTTTGGAGAAGACCCAGTCTTACTCCAAGTGCCGCAATTTAAATGTTCCTGTCATTTAAAACCAACTTTGGAGAAACATCCAGAATAGTGTTTGACTGAGTACCCGGACCCTATGGCATAGTAAGTTGCATGTAAAAATTTACCAGCACAGCACCTCTTGCAACAACCTCAGAAGGACATAGTGAGTGGAGAGCCTCGAGTTATCTCAAATCCTTACAGAGTTAAAGTTCAATAGGAAACGATAGCCTGCTTTCAGAGGAGGAAAGTGGGACACGGGGAGAGTAAATGATCCGCCCAAGTTCTCCCACTTTTCAACAGACAGTGTTTCTAAGCCTGTTGTAGGGAGCTGGAGCCCCACTTGCTCATAAGCAGGCTGTCTTCAGGACCACAGCCTCTGGCTCTCCAGCATGTCTGCCCCCTGGCCAGTTCTGCTTCCAATCTACTGTGCTGATCCTAGCACCGCAGCTGGCCAGATGCTTCCAGGGAACCCTCCTTGCCAACCGACAAGCTACTACCACCTCAGATTGGGGTGCCTTGCCGGGCTGCCCTATAAGAAAGCCTTTGCTGCCCATTGAGGGGTGAGGCCAGAATCTGCTATGTGCAGAGTTGCAGTTGTTAAATGCTGAACAAGGGGAAATTTGAGGTCCCCCTCAGGTCAAAGATCCCTGAGAAGTTAAGCCTTGGCTCCCAAAAGATGGAAAACCAGGATTCTGATGTAATCAAGCCTAAAAAGGGCATGAAGGACTACGTGCTTGACTCCCAGGAGATAGAAATGCACAGCCTAGCTGGGAGAAAACACCTCTCATCCAGACAAGGTTCACTAAAGTCCAACAAGGTTCCACCAAAGAAGGAATTGAAAAAGAAGAGAAAGACCATCCCATACACACGAGGAAAAAGGAATCAGCTCTGTTGGCCAAAGTAGCAAAACCTCTGAGCACACTGATACCCTCCAAGGGTTCCCGCAGAAAATAACGCCTATCCACCTGGAGATCCAATGTAGGCACAGCTGTTGATAAAATAGGAAATAAGAAGTGGCAAAAATGAAGGGCAACACTAAAATCAGGAACTAGACAAAACTGCCCACTCTCTCCTACTTATTCAATATAGTTCTTGAAGTTCTAGCCAGAGCAATCAGACAACAAAAGGAGGTCAAGGGATACAGATCGGAAAGAAGAAGTCAAAATATCACTTTGCAGATGATATGATAGTATATTTAAGTGATCCCAAAAGTTCCACCAGAGAACTACTAAAGCTGATAAACAACTTCAGCAAAGTGGCTGGGTATAAAATTAACTCAAATAAATCAGTAGCCTTCCTCTACAAAAAGAAACAAGCGAGAAAGAAATTAGGAAACGACACCCTTCATAATAGACCCAAATAATATAAAGTACCTCGGTGTGACTTTAACCAAGCAAGTAAAAGATTTGTACAACAAGAACTTCAAGACTCTGAAGAAAGAAATTGAAGAAGACCTCAGAAGATGGAAAAAGATCTCCCATGCTCATGGATTGGCAGGATTAATATAGTAAAAATGGCCATTTTACCAAAAGCGATCTACAGATTCAATGCAATCCCATCAAAATACCAATCCAATTCTTCAAAGAGTTAGACAGAACAATTTGCAAATTCATCTGAATAACAAAAAAACCCAGGATAGCTAAAACTATCCTCAACAATAAAAAAGGACTTCAGGGGAATCGCTATCCCTGAACTCAAGCAGTATTACAGAGCAATAGTGATAAAAAACTGCATGGTATTGGTACAGAGACAGACAGATAGACCAATGGAATAGAATTGAAGACCCAGAAATGAACCCACACACCTATGGTCACTTGATTTTTTGACAAAGGAGCCCAAACCATCCAATGGAAAAAAAGATAGCATTTTCAGCAAATGGTGCTGGTTCAACTGGAGGTCAACATGTAGAAGAATGCAGATCGATCCATGCTTATCACCCTGTACAAAGCTTAAGTCCAAGTGGATCAAGGACCTCCACATCAAACCAGACACACTCAAACTAATAGAAGAAAAAACTAGGGAAGCATCTGGAACACATGGGCACTGGAAAAAATTTCCTGAACAAAACACCAATGGCTTATGCTCTTATGCTATCTTATATCTTATGCTTAAGATCAAGAATCGACAAATGGGATCTCATAAAACTGCAAAGCTTCTGTAAGGCAAAGGACACTGTGGTCAGGACAAAACGGCAACCAACAGATTGGGAAAAGATCTTTACCAATCCTACAACGAATAGAGGCCTTATATCCAAAATATACAAAAAGAACTCAAAAGTTAGACCATGAGGGAGACAAATAACCCTATTAAAAATGGGGTTCAGAGCTAAACAAAGAATTCACAGCTGAGGAATGCCGAATGGCTGAGAAACACCTAAAGAAATGTTCAACATCTTTAGTCATCAGGGAAATGCAAATCAAAACAACCCTGAGATTTCACCTCACACCCGTGAGAATGGCTAAGATCAAAAACTCAGGTGACAGCAAATGCTGGCGAGGATGCCGAGAAAGAGGAACACTCCTCCATTGTTGGTGGGGTTGCAGACTGGTACAACCATTCTGGAAATCAGTCTGGAGGTTTCTCAGAAAATTGGACATTGAACTGCCTGAGGATCCAGCTATACCTCTCTTGGGCATATACCCAAAAGATGCCCCAACATATAAAAAAGACACGTGCTCCACTATGTTCATCGCAGCCTTATTTATAATAGCCAGAAGCTGGAAAGAACCCAGATGCCCTTCAACAGAGGAATGGATACAGAAAATGTGGTACATCTACACAATGGAATATTACTCAGCTATCAAAAACAATGAGTTTATGAAATTCATAGGCAAATGGTTGAACTGGAAAATATCATCCTGAGTGAGCTAACCCAATCACAGAAAGACATACATGGTATGCACTCACTGATAAGTGGCTATTAGCCCAAATGTTGAATTACCCTAGTTGCTAGAACAAATGAAACTCAAGGCGGATGATCAAAATGTGAAGGCTTCACTCCCTTCTTTAAAAAAGGAACAAGAATACCCTTGGCAGGGAAGAGAGAGCAAAGATTAAAACAGAGACTGAAGGAACACCCATTCAGAGCCTGCCCACATGTGGCCCCATACACATAGAAACCACCCAATTCCCAGACAAGATGGATGAAGCAAAGAAGTGCAGGCGGACAGGAGCCGGATGTAGATCTCTCCTGAGAGACACAGCCAGAATACAGCAAATACAGAGGCGAATGCCAGCAGCAAACCACTGAACTGAGAACGGGACCCCCGTTGAAGGAATCAGAGAATGAACTGGAAGAGCTTGAAGGGGCCTGAGACCCCATATGTACAAACAATGCCAAGCAACCAGAGCTTCCAGGGACTAAGCCACTACCTAAAGACTATACATGGACTGACCCTGGACTCTGACCTCAAGTAGGTAGCAATGAATACCTAGTAAGAGCACCAGTGGAAGGGGAAGCCCTGGGTCCTGCTAAGACTGAACCCCCAGTGAACTAGACTGTCGGGGGAGGGCGGCAATGGGGAGGTGGGGAGGAACACCCATAAGGAAGGGGAGGAAGGGATGTTTGCCGGAAACCAGGAAGGAATAACACTCAAATGTACATAAGAAATACTCAAGTTAATAAAAAAAATAAAAAAAAAAATGAAGGGCAAACAAAACAAAGTGGCTGGGTAGATCTGACAAAGACCGAACAGAACATGGAGTACTTAATGATATGAGCGGTGGAAGTCAGTGTCTCACTGAACAATGAGAAATTCAGAGAGTACAGAAAGCCCTGTAATAAAAGAACTATTTTATTATACCTAGGAAGTGGGCCGGCCAGTTACAAGTCTCACTTTACAGACAAGAAAACTGAGGCCCCAGTTCAAACTCTCAGAAAAAACCTGTGCGTCCGTGTTTGTGTCTGTGTGTGTTTGTGTCTGTGTGTGTTTGTGTGTGTGTTTGTGTGTGTGTGTGTTTGTGTGTGTGTGTGTGTGTGTGTGCGTGCGCATGTGCACATGCACATGCACGAGCGCATGTGTGTGAATATATGTGCTGGGATGAGGTTGAACATAGGGTCCCCCTCTAATACTTTGGATGTCAATGTTGACGTCTCTTCTGTATCACTAACTGTGCTACTCACCGGTCCTTTCCCCCATCTGTCAATCAGTCCGTCCCTCCTAAAAACAAGAAAGTATTTACTCATTCCTATGTTTTTGTCTGGCCAGCAGGAAGTGACCTTGCTTTTGCAAGGACATCCAGCAGAGGGAAGAGATACAGCACACTTCCTCGTGCCTTCCACAACACTGATGTGATTCCTAACGTGGGGAAGGTTCCAGTAGGGAAACACTACTGGGAATACGCTCATGCCAATGGTTAGGACAAGCTCCGGCCAAGTAGAAGCCAGCCAGCCTCGCTGACCTGACAATGGAGGAGCGGGAGGAGCCTCTCCCCTTACCAAGGGACAGCACATCACTTATGGATTATTAGATCAGATCTTCATTTTCATATTTCCTCCGTGTATTATCACCTCTCCTTCTTGCTGGAATTCTGTCTTGGGAGTTACTTAATTGATGTGCAGAAATCTAAATTTAATTTATTATGATCTAACTCACTTTAGAAGCCAAATTACCCTGCACTGGAGAAGGATCAAGTCAATATCCCACTTGGCTTTCTATTTATCTTCCATGGGGTTTTCTCTCCTTCTCCTTAGGATTCATTTTTATCTCGGGTGCTGGCCGTAAATTTAAATTTTCCTCAGAATTAGGCAATTGCTCCTTCAGTGTTATGGCTTAATGGTTAATTTTAATTATAGGAGCATTGCTCCTTAAAGAGTTGATAGACAGAATAGACATCTAATACAGGAGGAAAGGGCTATTTCTCAGACCAAATGAGCTAGGCTATAATTCAACAAGGGTGAGTTTACCTTCCTGCGTCACCTGCTCCAGTCGCTGTAACCGTTTGCAGCCTCACTGTTCTGGGACCAGCTACTTTCTTTAAAGCATGGGTGCTATGAGTTCCTAACTGAGGTCTTTGGGGTACACTGAGCCCAGACTCCCTCCAACACTGGCTTTTCTTCACATAATTTGGGTCTTATTTAATCACTGACGAGAGTAATCTTTCTTTACTCTGCCCTCCCATGGTTGTCCACGTATGTGGACATGGGAATACAATGTTGGGGGGAAGCGTCTAGCTTCCAGGAAGTAGAAAACTTCCAGTAATTATTATAATTGCCTGAAAAACCTCCAAATGTGAAATATAATATGATTAGCTGGATGGAGAGAAGCCCAGTTTTTGTTTCTGGAACTGGGGTGGCAGGGGGAGGGGAGAATTCACACAAGGTGGCCCCTATACGGAGTTTAATTTGCTTACTAATTAGCACGCCAGGGGTTGCCAGAAAAGTCAAAATCAGCCTGACAGCACAGAGGAATGGCTCCTGGCCTGTGCCGAGGCAGGAGACTGCAAATGCTGCCGGGTCTGCTTCCTGCTCGCAGAGATCCATACAGGCCATCACCGAAAGCTCAGCCCGAAGATCCCTGTGGAGGCACTGCTAGTTAATTGTCATGTAGAGGAGGGATGCATCCCAAATGCGGAAAGACATCAGACAGAGAACTGGCTCCGCTCACAGTGTCTAGTATCCACCAGCAACTGGGATCTTTTCTCTTTCTGTACAGAGTCTGACACAGTGAGTTGTCCAATGAGACTCAGAAGCCCCTGCATCAGGCGGGTTGATCTGCCCATTACAGAGGCTGGTATTGGAGAAAAGTGTTTACTGGGAGAAGAAGTCAGTGCCCAGGAGAGACTAAGACAGGAGTGAATGCAGAGGAAGGGCAAGAAGTGGTCTGAAAGGGTAGTTGCTCGATGGGTGGAGCTGAATTCGGAAACACTCAGCTGAGTCCTTCTAGGCATAAGGTTACCGAATCAGAATGGAGATGGCCGAAGAGGGCTGGTGCTGGGATGACCTTTACCGGATAGAAGAATCTGAAGGAAGAAGAAGACGGATTCTCCCGAGGTGGCCAGGCAACAAAGCCAGAGTAGCCTTCAGCAGAGGCAGAGACTCCCAGTCAGAAGCCTAGCCCTTTGAAAATTGCTTCTAGAAGGATTTATAAGAAAAAAAAAAGTGAAATGAGAATTTGAGTCCCTTGGTGAGGAAAGAGCTCTCTCCCTTTGAAAGCCAGGCTTCTCTCCCCTCCTTCGCTTGCTGCAGAGATCCAGCAGATATCTTAAGGCATCGTCAGAAAGCCCTTCAGCTGCAAGAAATAGCTCGTGGAGCCAAGCAATTTTCAAGGGGGCCCTGGTCAACCAGAGTATCTGGTAGAAGTCACAAACGAGCAGAACTAGGGTCACCGGGAGCAGAAATGTGAGTGACTAAGGGGGCTGGGTCTTGCCGTTACCACACACCTGCCTAGTTACGTGGCTTCAAACCTCCCCTTGGGCAAAAGGAAGCATGCACCCAGGCTGACACTAATGGAATGAAAGGAAAAGGTCAGGAAAGCCAAAAAGAATAGGAAAAGTGCAGGGTAAGAACTGTGCCCTCTTGTTCATTCTAACCCATTCTTTTTTTCTGGACAGGAAATGACTTGGGCCAGAGTATGAATGTCAGAGGAGGATGAGATAGCCAATGGGGTGGGGACACACAGTTCAGAGATGGAGTTTGCCTTTGATCAGCACCCTATCCTGTAGGCCAAGGCTATCCTGAAAATGCTTCTCCTTCATCTCTGTGTAACTACTTTCTCCCCACATCCCAAGGGCAAAACCAATCTTCCCCCAACCCCGCTTTACAGAACCAAATCAGATCCCAAACGTGAGATAAGATATGAAGAGTCGCTTGCTAGGACATAATGCATATGTAACGTACTACTGCTGTCAACATGGCCGCAGTTACGATTGTTTCTCCTGGAGACTGAATGCTAACGGGGAGAAAAGTGCAATTGCCTTCCTGCCAATTTATGTGTAGCTGCTTCTTCCTTCCCTGTGCCAGAAACAGAGGTCTCTGACAGCATCTACACGTGACTGGATATCTTGCCTCACTGTCCAGCTGTGGGGGAGTGGTCATTATTAATGTGAGTCCCTCCTGGGGCTCCAATCTTTATTCCCAAACCTGGGTTGGAACACAGTGCCATACAAATGATAAGACAAGAAACTATTTTAAGAAACTAATATATGAGGTTATTATCCGCTCAGAAAGCTGCAGATAGAACTTTCGCTAAGTCTTTTTATATACATAGTGTATTAAAAGAAAAAGGTGGAGTTGTGATGGATGACTCTGAGGAGAGAGAAGTACGAGAGCAATCAGCTGGGCGTGCCTGGGACTCTGCATCTGGTGAAGGTCAAGGGACCTGGACTCAGGGCTAGCTCTCAAATTCTCACTCCCTTTCTTCTTGTGGACTTGTCAGCCCCATAGGGTCTTGTTGGTACCTCGTGGACTTTGCTACCCTGCACAGGCCTGAAGCTTTGACACTGTTATCGATGTGCTTGACGAGGTTTGGGGCTTCTCAAATTTCCAAGTTATTGTATGGGTGGGGTGTGTGTGTGTGTGTGTGTGTGTGTGTGTGTGCGTGCGCACATGAGTGTGTTTTACTAAGAATTAAATCCTAAATATCACACATGTTAAACCAAAGTTCCACTAAAGAGCTAAATCCTCAACCCTCACTTTATTTTGTTATTTTATTTTAGTGTGTGTTAAGCACATACATGGCTATATTTACAGGTATGTATGTACAGGTATGTGTATTATTCTTTAGAGTCAGAGTCTTACTAAGTTGCTCGGGCTGGTTCTGCACTTACTCTGTAGCCCAGGCTAGCCTTCAATCTTGCCCTCTTCTGCCTCAGTCTCAGTACCTGGGATTACAGGCCTTCACCACCATACCCAGCAAGATTTCTCTAATGGGAGAAATCCAGATGAGAAGTTGTGGGGAGCCAAGCGAATGGACTGGGGTACAAAGGTGACAAAGTCTATACTGGCCTGAGTCACTCACAGGATGATGGCAGAAACCAGGGAATCTGTACACGTCACTCCTTCAAATGCTCAGAATGAGCCTGGAGGTTACTAGTGAAGGAAGTCGCACCTGAGTGTTCTGGAGTTAAAGTCATTTGGCTGAGGCCACATCTCAAGCAAGTCTGGCCACTGGGTCTAGCCACAGGTATGTAGACTCCATACTCACCCTTCTCCAGGATCTGTCAAGGCCATGGGGACCCGTTAAGGCAGGTGGAATTCCTTGGGTAGCACCTGAGTAGGAATAGTACAGCAAAGAAGGGAGAGGAAGGGGGCTCTGGGTAGAAGCTCAGTTCTGCACTTGGTTCAGCCAAGACTATCCTAGCCAAGGTCCCTCCTCCCCTGAAACATAGCTCAAAGGAGAGTTTCAGACTTAAGTGTTCCCTAAGCCCTGTCACTCACTCCCCAAAGGTGACATTAGCAGAAAGCCTCTAGCTCTCAGCTAAGCAGAATAGGTTTCCTCTCTCTGTGCCTCCGAAGTGGAGGCTAGATCTCCCCAGATACCATGTGCAGCAAGGGCTTAGAGCCTAGTGCATTTTCTTCCAGCTCTGTAAATAAGGTGACATCCAGATGGCCCCTGGCTCCCTCAAAACTAGGTCAGCCCCTGAACGCAGAGGCGTGGGCTGCAGGGAATGACTTTGAAATGACTTTATCTCTCAGCACTTCAGGAGGGCTGCTGGCTGCCTTTCCATAGAAGGGGCTCTTTTATGTCAAAAGCAGACCCACAGTTCCCAGACAGCATGCCTGCTGAGGCTGGGTGGGGGTGGGATGCCGGTCTCAGGTTAGCGGAGATGGAGTGCTGTGGGTGAGAGTGGCAGTAAGCTGAAAAACTCAGGGACATCCTCGTAAGCCTGTCCCAAACCCTGGACATCTCCCCAGTACATTCAAACCCCTTCCGGGTCGCCTCATATGAACTGTCAACAGAGGATTTATTACACACTTCTAATATAAACAGTGTTCTCAGGGGCATTTCTCTCACCTTGGGAAACACCAATAGTTTCTCCCCAAATGACATGGCTGTCACCATCCATCCTTGTCCAAACCCCTGTGATACAGTCCCTTCTGCAGTGCCATCCCAACCCGTGGTGGGGATGTTACAGGCTAAAGGGACATTTAAAATGACCTCCCCCCCCCAGTAAACTAATTCAATGCTTTTTCTGCACAGTCTCAGACTCTCTCTCTCTCTCTCTCTCTCTCTCTCTCTCTCTCTCTCTCTCTCTCTCTCTCTCTGTGTGTGTGTGTGTGTGTGTGTGTGTGTGTGTGTGTGTGTGTGTGTTTCCCTAATGAGTGGAATGAGACACACTGCCTGGTACAGTATGGAGTGCAGGTTTGCTATTCAGATGCATTGGGAAAAGAGTAATAAATTCACCAGGGGCAGTTCTGGCTTTGCTCGCCTTATAAACAAATTCACTATAAGATTCCTTTAAGCAATCCATGCCCTTAGCCAATTAAAATTAGATCCCGGAGACAAAGAAACTAGCACACAAACAGTCCTCCTTAGCTATATTCAGGGAGGTGAGGTGACCCCTGAGTTTCCATCCACCCATGTCCTCACCTTGGACTCACAGCAATAGGAAGCCAGAGCTCTGTGGCTCACATCCACTCAATAGGACAGACATATCCTTCCTGTTATTCGTTCTTCCGAAAGAGAGACTTCTGTGCCTCAGATTATGTCTCTTCTTCTAGAGGGAAGGAATCTGAAGCCAATAAGGTGAACCCCACCCTTAAATTTCTCAGTATTGCTAGGCGGGACTCTCTACAGCCTTTCTCTTCGATTTCCCTCAGACCCTCAGGTCTGCTAGAGTGTGGGTGTTCTGCTTGAAGCTGGTCTCCTTTCAAGAGCCACTCCACGCTCCCCACCCCCAACCCACAGCCTGACAGTCTCTGGCTCAGTCCAAGAGCCTCTCCCAGCACATTAAACATTAAGGCTTTCCAGGCAGAAACGATAGTTGCGTTTTCTCACTGCCTCTGAAATCAAGGCTGGGGAGTGGAGGTGGCGGGAGGGCGTGGCGTGTACAGGAAGTAGGTCATTAGTGGTAAAGACTACAATTTTCAGTCGCTTGTTAATGCTCTGTTTATATGGATTTCTTCAAATGTGACATTTTAATGGCATCCTAATTGTGTGATTACAGTGCAGTTGACACCACTCGGGGAGGGAGGGCAACAGGGACTCCAGAGATCTGCTGGGTAAGGCGGCTCCTACCACAAGGTTGGCTGGGGTACCCATTCAGTAATTCTCAGACGAGGATGCATGAAAAGCTTAAAAATTGGTTCCCCAAGGGCCCTCTGCTAAACAAGAACCATTGGCTCTCAGAAAGCTTTCGTACGGCTTAGCTCTGGGCCAAAGCCAATGATCCAGGTTGCAGACACCTTACCCTGGGGCTCACCAATAAAGGCTTCCCTGGACATTCACTCATTCATTCATTTTCTTTACACATGTACTTCTATACTTTTTTAAGTTTCTAATATACTTTGAAGGAAGGAAAAGACCTGTGGATATTGAAAAGTAAAAGATCAAGGGTCATATTAACGGAAAGGAGACGTTAATTGAGCACTTACTGGTGCCCAGCACTGAGTTACACAATTGGGGTCACCCATCTTCCCTGTCTCTGAGCACCATTCACTCACCAGATAAAGCTGTCTTTCAATGTTCCTGGATCCCAGCTCCAGGATCCCTCTCTTGGCTCCTCTCCCAACTCTGGCCTCTCTTTCATCTACCTCCTTTGCTGGTTCTTTTCTTGGTTTTTATCTTAACTGTGCCTTCCATAACTGAAGGATCCCAAACAGACCAGATACTTTTCCTGAGCTCTATTTCTATGTTAAACAAATAGTTCGGAACAGTCCACCAAGGCCTGCCACCCTGAACAGGTTCCCAGTGTAACCCTGGTCTCCACATCACATTCTTCTTTCTCACTTTCTACTTCTGCCTGCTCACTTGAGTAACCCACTCTGATAACTTAGCTCCAGATCCTGTTATACTTACCTCCAACGTATGGCTCTTTCCTTCCACCTAGTCCCCTCCTCTATGTCTCTGCCACAATCCCAACCATCGGTGCTACAATAAGGCCCAATTGACTCTATCCTTCCACTCTGGGTCTTCAGTTCATTTTCCAAATATGTCTTCTCAAAAACGAATCTAGGTCCATCAAAACCATTCTGGCTTAAGCACTGTACTCTCAGTGTGGCTCCCAGAACACCCAGAAAGACAGCTTCTCCCCCTTTCTTGGGCCCCAAGACCATGCCTACTCTGTGCCTATGAACATCCAGCCTCATTTGCTCCATGTCTCCCCGTGCTTCAGCCTTACCTCTGTTTGTAAAAACAAGACCAGTTCTCCACTCTCCATCTTCTACACCTGCCTAGAACTCAATCTGGACCATTCTCTATCTGACAAACTCCTCAATAATTGGATTTGAAATGAAGCATTCTATCTTTAGATGGCCTCCATGAGTCTTAAATGCTGAATCAAGGCCCTCTTATACTTTCCTAGAAATTCGCCTGCATCCTTCATGAAAATGACAATCACAGTTGTCTGTGTTTGCTTCTTTGTTGTTAAACAAAACCATGACCAAAGGCAACTGGAGAGGAAAGGGTTTAGTTCATTTTCAGGTTATAGACCTTCATCAAGGGCGGTCAAAGGCGGACCTTAAGTGAGGAGCTTGAAGCAGAAACTATGAAGGAATACCACTGACTAGCTTACTCCCAGGTTCAAATTCAACCACCATTCTTCTACAACCCAGACCCATCTGCCTAAGAATGGTAATTCCCAGAATGGTCTGGGCCCTACTTCATCTATTAGCGATCAAGAAAACACCCCATAGACAGGCCCACAGGATCTGATCATGGCAATTTTTCAGTTGAGGTTCTTTCTCCTCAGGTGTGTGACAACCAAGATTAACGATCACAACAGTCTATACCAGGAATTCAGTCTAATGAAGAGCATTATGCCTGCCTCCTTTGACAATGCTGCAGTATTCTTCAGAGCAACAACATCTCATTTACCTCTGTTATCATAGGCATCACCCTGGGGTATTGAAGGTTCTCCAATGTGTGTTGCATAAGTGACCCTCCTGGATAGTTTCCCCAAAAAAGCCCTAGGATTTGGGTGTCACTCCCATGACATGCACAAGCAATTGGGGAAGAGAACTGTAAGATCCTGAGGGTACCTAATAAGAAAGTGGTAGAACTGAGACCAGGACAACTTTCCAAGAAAGAACTTAAAATGCTCCTGTATCCAGGAATAGGAAATGCTCTTGTATCAGGAGGAGGACATGGTCCTGTATCCAGGAGGAGGAAATGCTCCTGTATCTAGGAGGAGAAGATCAGCAAGCAGTGGTCTAGCAGAGAGAGATTCAAAGAGGAGAGATGTCTTGGCCAAGGTTTCCAGATGGACCAAATCAAGACTGGGGCTCATAATGGAGCTATGGGATAGGGAGGCGGGGGTAGGGATGAAGGGAAGGGAAGGGAAGGAAACTGAATATGCAAGAGTTCTTGTCTGCATTTCTCCCGCTTAGGGTCCCCGACTCCAGGCAAATGACAAATTCTTTTCCCCATCTAAGGAAGTCTTAGCTACCTATTCCACAACACTGTGGTACTGACGTATAGACCTAGCAGATTAATAAAAGGCAAGGCCTGAGCACTGTGTACTCTAAGCACTCAATAAAAAAACAGTTGGAACTTCCCTTGTTTGCACAGTAAAGATACACTGTGCGTCCATGGGGCACAAGGGTGAGTTTGGTGATGAGATAGCGAGGAGTTCCAGAAGGTGCTCATATGGGGAGACCAACCTGGCAGTCAAGAAATCAATGACTTTCTTCTTCCCAACTGCCCCTTATGGAAGCTAAGCCAGTTCTGCAGCTCTCCCAGCCTCTTCCCACCACAGGCTGAGCCCATTAATGAGACCTGCTGTACACAGGGTCTTGACCAAGGTTTCCGGAAACAAAAACTAAAACCACACCCCCTCTCAGCAACTTTAAGGTACAACTGCCCAGACGTACCATCTGGGCCTCTAGAAACCTACTGGGGAGGAGGGAAAGGTGGAGCTCTTACCTTAGAAGCTGATGGTGCTGAAGCTTGGGCAAAGTAAAGAAGGATGGGGATACCTGCTTATTCACCAACCTTTATACCCCTAAGTGCCTCAGCTTCCCGAGACAGACATGATTTTCTTCTCTGTGTAGAGCAGACTGGCGTGTATATTTGTTGCGGATCCTAGACCTGTATCTCATTTTTCACATTGCTGTTGGAATGACTTCTTGAAGGTACAGCCAGCCTAATTCCATCACCCATACATTAGCATACCAACATGGAACTTCCTCTATTCTGACCCAGAGTAAGCTGGGCAAATCTGCTCCCTGAACCGCCATGTGTCACAACACTTAATGTGACTGCCTATTGATTGGTCGTTAAACACATACGTTTTAGCAGCAGGATTCTAAGATTCTTCTCAGAAGACTAGACACTTGGTAGAGAGGCTGAGTATCCTCATGAAAAGTATCGATGTGCTCCCTCCCCAGTCCTGCCCTTATCCCAACCCGGGTCTCACACTGGCCAAAGAAAGTAGACGAACAAAGAGCAGCCAGTTCACCCATTCTGCCTCGAGGAGGACATGAATCAGTACAGATATGGCAGGAAAGAGATCAAGAATACATTCCTCCTAAATCAGGGCAAATCAGCCAAGATGAAACTGCCAGGAGGCTGGAGTGGAGGCAGGTAAGGCTCCAGAGAGAAACAAATGAACACGAGAATGAAACACATCGGGCATAAAATCAAAAACATCACCACCCACAGAATGAAAACTCCAATCTGGAACAGAAGGAAATGACCCAAGTAGGCATGTTATGGAATTATTTAGTGTGGATTTAATAAAATAAGAGCCGAAAGATTAGATGATAAAATAAAGCAGTGAAATAGAGAACTTTTATTAAAGATGGAGCACTGCGGAACCCTTGCATGGGACCAATAAATGCAGAAACGCCAAGAAACAGAGCAGGCATGGCAGGGAATCTCATTACTGATACCAACTAGAGGGTTCTAGTGCTGGATTTGCCACCTACATGCAGCAGAGCCTTGGGAGAGCCGGTGCAATTGCAGACAAGAAAGGAATCACAAAAGTGAACGGTAGGGAGAATACCTTAAGAGGAGACCTGAGGTGGTCTGACGTTGGGAAAATCATGACCCCAGAAAGGAGATAGAAGGAGCACACAAAATAGTATTCTGTTTTTGATTGAGACTCCCTAAAATGTATAACGAACAGTATCTGCCTATTAGTAGAACAAGACAAGTTCCATAAAAATTGCTAAAAAAAAAAAAAAAAACAATTGATATGAAGACATTGCCAGGCTGGGGCACTGAACCTGGAAATTCAAGAAAGAAACCACCAAGCATCCAGGCAAAACTAACAAGTCACCAGCAAAGGGCGACTGTTAGCTGGCTTCCATCCCAGCTCCCACCCCCAGTACCATCACTTTTCAGAAAATAATGAGATAATATCCACAAAGCAGACTCTAGCTAGGACTCAGAGCATTTGGACTTGAAGGGCTGATGCTTGAGCCTAGAGACAGACTGGCAATACCACAACCTAAGACCTACATTAGATCAGCTTTCACAACTGCAATGAAAGACCCAAGAGAAGGAACTTACAGAGAGGGAAAGGTTTATTTGGGCTCCAGGGCTCCCGATTTCAGAGATTTAAGTCTATAGTACACGGGTCTGTTGCTTTGGAGCTTTTTATGAGGCAGTAGGAGAAGATGGAGAGCATATGAGAGAGAGAGAGAGAGAGAGAGAGAGAGAGAGAGAGAGAGAGAGAGAGAGAATGACCTCCATATTTCCTTCAAGGATGCACTTCCCATAACCTCCCACTAGGTTCTACCTCTTAAAGGTTTCCATGACACCTCAATAGTTCCAGGGGCTGGGGATCAACTCCTGAATACACGAGCCTTTGGGGAACATTCACGATACATTCTAGACCAACCCCTATGGGATTACTTGGAAGAATCAAGGGTGTCCAACTTCTTTGAAGCTGTGACCAGGAAGCTGTCATCTACAAATACATTGCAATGCCCTCCTGCCTAACCTGAGATGTAGGTAGCCCATAGACTACAAGTTGGACAAGGCTATAAATACCTAACAACATCCAGCCAATGAACAGATGATTCATTGTGAAAAACCCAAGAATGAACTATAAAACAAACAAAACAGAAAATCTATATTTCATTGTGAGACACACAGTAAAATCCATGGGAAGCATCAGGAAGTGCTACGGAAATGTTCTCTGTTCTGGCGATCTAAAATTAATGATTCTGCAAATAAGTGGCTTTAAACGTCTTTGCAAAAAATCTACAAAAAGCTGTTGACAAATAATGAAAACCGAAAACCCCAACTGTTTTCAAGGCCTGGGCTCGGGCACATGGGCTCTACATTTACCCTTATCTATGTGATTTGGAGTAAGCTGCATAGTCTCCTGAGCCATAGTGACCTCAGCTGCAAAGTGGGAAGAATAAGAAATCTGATACCTGAGGACTAAAGGCAAATGCTATATGTTAAAAGTAGACCTGCCCACAGTGCCCATCCACTAGAAGATGAAGGTGATGAAGGATGAAGATGAGAATGAAAATGAGCATCCCTTTTACACACACACACACACACACACACACACATGCACATATACAAACACACATACACATCATACATACACATATACATACACCGTACAAACACACACACTACACATACACCACACAGATACACACACATACACACACACACACACACACAAACACACACACAGAGTCTGATCACTGGCCGGGACAGCTAGTAAGCATCTCTGGGCTCACTGAAATTCCTGCTCCCTGTCCCAGGATTTCAAGTTGCAGCAAGTTTTCCTCATGGGAAGCCATTGGGCCCTCCACTTCAAATCAGGCAGATAAGCTCGTGTCCCCATTGGCTTCTTCACAGTAGGCCTCTCTCCCTAAAGGTCCAGGTATGATCTCTGCATGAGCAGCGGGAGGGATGGGGCTTGCAGAAATGTAGCATACATGGTCGAGAAGCTGAGGTATCAACCCAGTCCCATCTCCCAGAGTTCTGACCTTGAGTGAGTCAGTTAAGCTCTCCATGACTGCTCCCTTCTCAGAGAAGCAAGAGAGTAATAAAGCGAAGCTGTTTCCAGTGCCTCTGAGCCTTCCTCACATAGGGTACAGAGTTCTGAGTCAGCTGTGTCCCCACAACAAGTCTTGCTGCCAAGATTAATTCAATAAAGACAGGAGAGGAAAGGGAGAGGGCAGGGAGGAAACAGAAGACTGAATTGCAAATTAGTAGATGGGAGCAGGAGAAAAGGAGGTAGCAATAGGGCTAAAGCTCCACTATGGGTGTCAGAATTCTCCTTAAAGAAATACCAGCTTATTGTCTTCCATGGAAAGCTGAGCGTCAGTGGCCTTTAATCTGTGCAGAGAACCCAAAATGCATGCCTGGCAGGAGAGCTCCAGAGAGAAAACAACTCCACTTTATAAAAAGCAGGTGGGAATGGTCCAACCTAACATCAGTAGGCTGATGCTGAAGGAGAATCAGGATATGTGCGTGGTCATTAATCATAAAAAGAGGAAAACTATATGTGATAATAGGTGATGTGGGGGATACATTGCCAAGAGAGGAAGGTTAGTATCACCAGCAGTAAGACACATGGGTGTGACACCCCAAAATGATGTACTAAGAAGGGTTAAGTTCACATCTAATATGTTTTACAAAATTATGTAACTACAGTTGGGTCAAGAGTAAATATCAGAAAAATCCAACTCAGACACATTCTACAGAGACAATGTAGACTTCAGCATCAGGGTCACTGAAGACAAGGAAAGATGGAGAATGGCTAACAGATTGGAAGAGGCAAGGAGGTATAATAATCGAGTTCAACATGGGATCCTGAAAGTGGCAACTAGGGCTTCAGGGATCACCCCACCAGACAAGCCTCCTAGACGAAACCTCCGTGCAGGCGGAAGGGTGGAGACAAAGTAGGTGGAGGATGGAGGTGGTGTGAGTCCGTTTCTGCTTCAGGAACAACTACAGAGCAGGGTTGGTGGTTTGTTCTACAACCATCCTTTATTAGCACGCCAGGTCTGCCTTCATGGAACCCTGCAGATGTAGAAGTTAGCACACTCAAGATTTACTCCTCATACTCTTCAAACTGAAAGTCCATGATCTAAATGTTGGCAATGATGATTCCTCCCTAGGCCTCTTTCCTTGCCTGCAGATGTCCTGTCTTTCCCTGTTTTCTCCTGTGGACTTTGTTCTGTGTTTGTACCTCTAACACTTTTCTTTGTGGATCCTGATCTCCTTCTTTGTAGGGATGTCAGTCCTTATTGGATTACGTTGATCTGAATTACTTCCTTATTGATCGTTGGCCTAACCTGTAACAGCTGAGCCATCTCTCCAGTTACTTCCCTACAGGCCATACTCCTAGAGATAACAACAAGGGGGTAGGGGTTAGAATTTCAACCCCAACCTGAGAGAGCACACAATCCTCATGTCTCATCTTCCAATATTGCTCAGATATTGGAAGACTAGCATCCTAGGGGTATGGAAGTTGGATGTAAAACGAACAGACTGTTCTGGATACCCGGAAGTATACCACAGTGGATGCCTGCATTTTGGCTCCACTCAGATCCTTTCCATTGAACCTACATGCCTATCCCTCAGCTACCAAGAGTGTGAATTGGCAGATCTTCACAGTTGTTCCTTCTGTAAAGACTGACCATCCTGTAAGTCACTTTGGGAGTCAACGCCAGGAGTGAATTGCATCAACATCTGGGCAATCTATTCTAAAGCTGCTCTCGAGACTAAGCCAAAACCCATCTCCAGCCACGTCTTCATCTTTCTGTAGGATCTTCTGCCTCATCTCGCTTTCTTCATTGCCTTCCTCCAGACAAGGCTCAAAGCAACTCCCACGAGGCCTCCCTTCTATGGAAACTCACTTAACACCTACAGGAGCAGTGGTTGACATGCAGTCAACCACTCACGAGGTGGTAGATCTTTGACAACCCTGGACCAGGCTGTGTTAGGAATCCAAGACCCATTACTTAGTAAAGTCTCGGAATAACTCTGCAGGTAACACACATAAGGACTGTGGATAGGTGAGCCCAAGCCCCAGGGCTTGCTTTGGGAGCTTCTTGAACCATGGGTTGTCTGGCCCCATTCTCTACCTGTTAATGCCCCTGCCTTTCTACACACCAACTCTGTCCACACACTTTCACTAATGTTTCTAAGCCTCTAAACCCTCTCCACCCCCATGATTAGCAAGTGCATTTTATCTTTTCTTGCTAGTGCTGCGATAAAATTTATATTACAGAAGCCACGTAGGGAAGGAAGAGTTTATTTGGGTGCATGGTTTGAGGGCACAGCCCACGGTAGCAGGGAAGGCACTGTGGTTAGAGTAGCCCTGTGAGGGAGAGTCTGAAGATGAGAGACAAAGCAAGATGAATACAGGCATTCTAGTCATTTTCTCCTTGTTAACAAGTCCCAGCCCCCACTCTGGGATGTCATGCCACCCACAGAGAGAATCTTCTCTGTCCTCCTAGTCACCCCCAAAAGTTTGTCTTCTAGGTAATTATTCTCAATCGAGTCAAGATTAACCATCATAATAGATAAATAGATATGAACTGTATCTGGTCCACTGCAAGCTACTATATCTCCCTATATCTCCTGTCACCTAGTATCCACCTGTCATTTCCTGTCACCTGGCTTTAAACACACACACACACACACACACACACACACACACACACACGGGAGAGGGGGAAGACTATACCTATGGGGCAATTCTTTAATAGCCTTAAAGTCATTTGAATTTGCTGTTCATAATACACACACCTTAGTATCCATTTTGTAAATATTTATGTTATGCTTCCTACTGAAGAAAAACACAGATTTTTTTTTAAACCGGCAGAGGACTCTTCTGATTCTCAGGCTGTCGAAGTAAAGAATTCTGAATCAGAAGTCTGTTCTTCGGGGACTAAACATAAGGTGAGGAGCAGAAGAGAATAAAACTTTCCCTTTTCTCTACTCTGCAAGGAGAGGACCCTAGAGGCCCAGTTCCTCTCACCCGAGGGTAGGGGGACGTGATCACACTGTGCAGGGCACAGTAGATTGCCTGAGAAAGAGGGCACTTGATGGAATTAAAAGGCAACCAATTTAAAAGCGATTAAGCATGGAAAGGGGGATTTAATGATCAGCTTTTACCATTGTGAACTAGCTGAACCCACTGGCATGGAGACTAATGGTTTAATATGTTGTTAAACAAGGGTGAGACATCCGTGTGAATAATAAGGGTATCTGTAGTTATAGCGACAAGGGTAAAATTACCCTCAGCACAGGCCCTGGGTCTTGGGGTGGCACTGCATTCATTTCCCGATGGAGGCCAAGGCCAGCCATTCAGCACTTTCCAGCGAGAGGTAATTTCCATGAAAAGAAAGGGGTATGAAAATAAGAAAGCCTTGGGAAGCAAGTGGCCAGAGTGTGGACCAGATGTCCGGGTACAGGAAAAGCTAACTTTGGAGGGCCAGGAAGATATGCAACTGTGTATTAGCAACTTCCAACTGAGGAGCCCAGAGTGCGACCCACCTCCTTTTAAAGTACTTGGAAAGTGACATTTAGAATGAGGGAGCTTTGAAGATGGATGGACAGAAGTGACTTTGGAAATTAGTACGGGCTCCAGAGCATGTAAGAACTGGATTACAGTCATGGTGACGTGAAGGAAGTGCAGCTAATTCATTCACCACCTTTGCTCAACTCTCACTGTAGTCTTGGGCTTGGCAGATAGACCCTTGTGAGCTCCTGTCCAACCCAGCCCTTCACAGGGTTGTTCAGTGACTGGTCATACAGCGTGAGGATAAGCAAGAGACACCAGTCCCCCTCAATGATAGTGATTGAAACTGGTAAAGTGTCAGTCCAGCATGCTCTGTTCTGTGCTTACTGCTGTATTTGGGTATCATCTAATATAACCCTTATATATGAGAATAATTTGGCAAGGTAAAGAAGATTAAGTATATCCCCAGGCCATAAGCTGGTACAAGGCAGTCAGGCTTCAAAAGCAAGCATCCTAAACCAACATCCCACATGCCTCATGGCTCACAGATGGTGACAGAAGCCTGGGGGTAGAAATCTCCTCAGAGAGGCAGTGGGGCCTCCATGCAGCTCTTCAGCTGAAACTCTACCCAGCATGAAATGGCATGGCCTTAAATGAGAATCTAACTCTGGCTGAGTGTTGAGCCTGACAGTGCTCCCTCAGTGCCCACGTTCTGCCTTTCAGAGAAGGTCACGTACTGTGAATTAATTTCAAGCAGGGCTCACTTTCATTTTCATTTGCAGATAGGCCTTCCTTTGGGGACTGAAGAGCCTAGGATCTGACACCTAGGTCTCCAGCTGTGTCACAGCATTATGAGAGAGTTTCCATCATTCACTCTCTCACCAGACTGGTTACAAAATTTAAAATCTCCTGAGTCAGCTGCTAGAGTACCAAGATTAGAGACACATACCACCACACCCAGCCACCCATTTTTCTAGTGAATGGTTGACAACTCACTGAGAAACAATATGGCTTGCATGGCCTAGACTATTCAACAGGATTTGGATCCAGCCAACAACCCCACAATCAAGTCTTATATTCAAGGGGTCCAGAGTGGCCAACAGATTATCAGAGTTATGATGGACAGCCAAGACTTCTTGATTCAAGCCAACAGGCAGACATCTAGCTTAGAGCCTTGGCTTAGTTTGGGTTTTATTGCTGTAAAGAGACATCAGGATCATGGCAACCCATATAAAGGAGGTCATTTATTTGGGGCTGGCTTGTAGTTTCCATGATCATCATGGCGGGAAGCATGGCAGTGTGCAGACAGACATGGTACTGGACAAGGAGCGGAGAGTTCTACATCTTGATCCACAGGCAGCAGAAGCGACTGGCCCACTGGGTGTGGCTTGAGCATATGAGACCTCAAAGCCCACTTCTAGAGCAACACATCTCCTCCAATATGGCCACATCTACTTCAACAAGGCCACCCCTTATAATGGCGCCATTACCTATGGTCAAGCATTCAAACATGAGTCTTCCTTCTGGGACTAAAGAGCCTAGTGTCTGATACCTAAGTCCCCAGTTGTGTCACACCATTATGAGAGAATTTTGATCATTTACTCTCTCACCAGACTGGTTGCAAATTTTAAATTTGAATAGGGGGTCATACTTATTCAACCTACCTCCCAACCTCCTGAAAATGGCATTTGGAGCCTAAGGATTCCAGCCCCAGATGTTCACTCACTCCTTATGTGACCTGTATTAGAATAAGGACCCCTGAGCTGCCAAGGTTGCAGAGTCACTGTGGGAATTTAGTGAAGGGAGTACATAACCATGCAACCTAACAGCTCTCTTCAGTATGAGCCTCACTATTGTGACAGAATCTGAGAGGAGTGTGGTGTGAGGGACTCTGTTTATTCTATGAGTAAACTGTAGGTATCAACGGCCAGGGACTGAGGAACTGATGTTAGAGGTAGATAGATGTCACTGCCAGAACGTACCGAAGCAGATCATTTTCCTCAGCACAGATACAGATGTCATCTCCAGAATCTTATGCCTTTACAGTGTTCATAAGCGTGGTATTAAACCTAAAATCAACCTAAGATGAAATCCCGTTCTGGAGCTATTCCATTAAAAGTTGCATGTGAACGTTTCATGTGGTCGGTGGCACCCTCAGACATGGGGGAGGTTTAGAAGGAAGCAAGAAAAAGAGAGACCTCAACTAGTCTCTGCCCTCCAGAAGACTGTTGGAGTACATTCTGAGAAGCACAGAGTAGAGATGGGCCATGTCAATGCAGAACCTTGTGTGAAATTTGAAGTAGTCTCTGAGGTCATAGACCCAAGGCACCTGCCACCCAAGGAAGCCATGGGATGCTCTATTCCTCAGTTTTCATGATGGGTCTAGCACTAGCCCCTCAGTGCCTACTGTGTTGAAGAGATACTGGGAGAATCAGCTTACTCCCAGGCCTTTCCTCATCTACAATCAATTCCTACATATCATGGAGCTTATAAAGATCATTCACAACACATGGCTTACAGAGCTCATTCAGGACAGATGGTCAGCAGCTGCTAATGGAGAAGGCACCTAGCTCATCTCGTTCTTGGTGTGCCAACCTCAGGAGCTCTGGAGAGAATATGGGGAAAGGGAGAGATAGGTTTCCAGCAGTGTGCACATCTCTGAAAAGCCAATTACGTGCTTATTACTCCTCTCCAGGAATAAAACCCACCTCCCACATGGCCACCCCTTTCCCTTGCACATACTGGCTTATCTCAGTCAGGCCGGCCCTTCTGCCAGCCACCGCTGTCAGAAATATATAGCAGGGCTCTTAATCACCCGCCAACGGGCCCGCAAGTACAGATGCTCATCCTGGAGCCAAGAGATCCATATAAGAGCCGTAGGCACTGCACAGATTGGTCATTGTGGAGGCACAGAAGGGACATGTGTATCTCTGGTCACAAAAGAACATAAAGTAAGCAGCTTTGGAAGAGGTCTTAGGTCTTCTCCCTGTCTGTCTGCCATTTGATTTTATAAAGTTTTATGGAAATATAGTCATGCATGTTTGCTTACTCTCTATAACTGCTTTCTTATTACTAGGGCAGAACTTAGGGGTTATAACTATTCTACAGCCCATCTGGCCAACTTAACTAAACTAGTGTCATCTGGTTTTTTTACAGATAAAGTTTTCTGACCCTGATAGATCAGAAGGAGCACAGAACCCAGACACTGAAACTCTAAGATTTGAAATCAAATGTCTCCCTCATCCCACCCTGGTTGTATGGCCCTCGGTAAATTTCTCTGCTTATCATTTTTCCTCATACATAAAGTATGGATATAAATCTACTTTACAGGGTTATGATAACCAATAAAGTGAGACAAGCTGTCTATGCAGTGAAGGCCCTGAAGAAAAGTGCATCAGAAAAGAACTAGATAATCCCTATTCCCTGTGGCTCTGGAACATGTCAGTACATCCTACCCTTCTGGTTTGCATGGGTTGGAATGTTTTCAGAGTTGTTGAATGTATTCTGTGAATTTTCTCCGTGCAGATAATGTATGTGGGTCAGAAAAGGGAGAAGAACAAAGAGCTGCTCTTAACGCCTTGTTCTGGTAGACAAATCAAAGGATGCCTTCCTGGTTAATTGTGATGATGCTGTCACACCCAACACGGTGGCCCCAGAGACCTCAGATCTCAGCAGAAGATGATAGAATTTAGCACCCCCCTCTTCTACCTCAGTGTCTGAATTGGTATTGAGCTGCTCTTGGGCTCAGTACAGTGGATCTTGGCCCGTTCCCTAAACCTAGCATTCCCCCTCTATTCTCAGTTAAGAATCAGGTCTGTTGGCCAGTTTGTTTACTGTTTGAGACAGGGTCTCAGTATATAATTCAGGATGGCCTGAAACTTACTATGTTGACAATGCTGGCCTTGAACTCACAGAGATCTGATTTGTCTCCCCAATGCTGGCCTTAAAGGTATATGCCAGTACACCTAGTCAAAGTCAGTCAGTGTTAACCAGCACTCTACCCATTCTCTCCAAATCTGAATATCACTCTATACCAAGCATCTTGATGATATGTAACATTTGTACGAATCCTTGTCGTCCCACTATGGACAGGTAGGTGTGTAGGTGTCTACAAGTCTCCAAGAACCAGGAGTAGGATCTTATTAAGGTAGACAGAGTTTTCTAGGCAAGTAGGATAAAAGAAGGATCTTTGGGGGCCCTAAGCACAGAAGAAATCATGGTAACCCCAAAGTATGGCTTTTATTTAAAGAAGCAATATGGAACAACTGAAAATTTCTGAGAGGGACCTCATAATCACCTGAAGACACTCCACTGAACAGTAATTGCAGGTGAGTGGGACCAAATATAAGAAGCCCCAGGCATCACGCTTGACACATGGCTCCATTCTACCACTGACTGCTGAGGGCAACAAGCTAATCACCTTATCAACTTGGTCAAACTTTTAAAAAAATTGCATGGTAAGAATAATGAAAACAGTCCCAACTGAATTTATAAAGGTTCCATCCTTGGCATAAATCATCTCATCTAATCTTTGCCTGAACTTATATGTCAGTATTACTATTATTTGTAGTTCAGAAATGAGTGACACACAACCTTTACCAATGCTAGGAGGTTGATCAGCCCAGAGCACATTATAGGAGACGTGACTCCAGAGCCTGTGTCCTTATCTCGTTCTGCTTGTTCACCACTAACATTGTAGAATGTGAAAGAGACAGATGAGACAAGCTCTGTAGACAGAGCTAGGGTGAACCAGCCAAGGCCACTGACATTGTGCTTGCCCAGAATGAGATTAAATGGGATGACCAGAGAATGGCAATGCAGGACTGCCTATGAGGGAGAAAATAAAGCATACAGAATTTTTAGCCACTTGGACAGAGTAGAGGGACGTAGAAGATACCAGAACTCTTGTCATTTGGAGAACTCTTGACTTGGGTGAGCCAAAGATGGTAGGAAACTGGTAAAAAGGTAAAAATGAACTAGTGAGTATGTCAGCCAGAGTTCGTCTGAGAAACACAGCCAGTAAGCCGTGTGTGTGTGTGTGTGTGTGTGTGCGTGCGTGCGCGTGCACACCCCATGTGCATGTGTGCATGTGTATGTACCCGAAGAGATAAACATTTGGAACTATTCTAAGGAGAATGAGAGGACAAGAATTCCAAATCTGGGCAGGTGACAAGTGTGAGCTTGGACAAAGCTAATATCTGGATTTGGGTCCGAAGAAGGATAACTTGGACAGGGTTTCTGGGGTATAATCTGGAAGAGAACACCTTGTTCGGGTAACCTTGCTCTTGGCTCTCCAGCCCACCAACTGACCAGATGAGCTCTACCCTCCTTTCAGAGTGCAAAGGCTACTGACTTACAGGTTAATCTTTACTCAAAGTCTCCCGATTGAAATGTTAATCTTTACTCAGAGTCTACCAATTTAAACATTAAACATATATTAAGAAGCATCTTCACAGTTGACTAGTGTTTGAGCAAATAATTGGGTTGCCATAGCCTTGTGGAGGTGACAGGAGACACTAGGCATCACAGTGAGCTCATCGTCACAGACAGAATGGCAGGGCAGGCTGGAGGCTCTAGCAGAATGCCAAACCCTTTCAGGAAGATACTTCTTGTTGTAGGAGGCGGGGCCACTCACTTTTGCAAAGGTCAGAGTGTCCATTTTGATTCCCTCTTCCCTCTTATTACTTTGCAAAGTCTCCCAGGCCTTGTAGAAACCATTTCTTCCCACTATTATTGCTGTTGTTATTATCCTTGCTAATCTTGGCACGAGGCTGCCCTGGCTGGCTTCCAAGAAGGAGAATTACTTTCCGTCTCCCTTACACCCTCCTGTTGCTTTCAGCTGGATTCGGCCTCTTGTCTTCTTTCCCCAGCCAGATGCTGGCAGGTGGCCTGTAATGGCTGGAGTGGTCACCTGGCTTGGCTCAGAGATAAATGAGGCACAGAGTGGGTGAAGCTGGGTCATCCTGACACCAAACTAAGACAAATGCCTGAAGAGATCCCTGAGCCTCTAGTGTTCGTTAACATACCACCAAGGGGACCAGGCTGATTTCTTCATCTAATGTGCTGTGTGACATGGTCACTCTGTCTATTTTATCCACGACCTTGGTTCTCAATAGGCTTCTCCCAGCCCTAACATTCTCCCAACTAACCATAGCAGGCCACTTCCATCATCTATAAGATGTCTCACCTGCACCAAGTATGCAGATATGTACCCAAGGACATAGCAAGCATACTTGGGACTCTATGCCCAAGGTCCTTTCTTCCCAGTGCTGCCAAGTTTTTGAGTCAACCTAGAGTAAGAAACACATTTTAGTTTGTGACCAGCACAACCATATGGCACAAACACCTACAAAATACAATAGAGACTAACAGTTTAAAGAATGAAACATTCTCTTTCTACTTGCCTTGTCTTGCATAGGCAAGACACACAGACACAGACAAGACACAGGCAGACACAGGCAATCAGTAAAGTGTTTGCTGTACAAGCATAAATACCCACATAAGAAAGTTGGGCACAGTGGTGCGTCATTGTAATCTTGCTGTTGGGCAAGTGGAAATAGACAGATTCCTGGAGCTCCCTGGATAGTCAGCCTAGTCCGCTAGCCAAACTCCAGGCTGATGAGAATCTCTGTCTCAGAAACAAAACAGGGAATGACACCTGAAGAACAAGACTTAAGACCATCCTTGGGTCTCCATTTGCACTCTCACACAGATGCACTGACATATATACACATGTGCATGTGCATTTACACACACACACACACACACACAGTTGCACAGTTAAATTGAAAAATAAAAACATGGGTCTATTTGGCACAAAATTACAGTATGGTGGAATGGCATGTGCTCTTGCCTAAGCATTGGGGACACACATTAATGCATTAATGAGAAAATGCACACCATTTTCTCACTCTGATAGATCAAGAGACAGTGTGTGGCACAGGTACACAAAGGCCAAACCATCACCTTGCCAGTCTTCCCTAGGTGCACGAGATCTTAGACATGAAATGCTGTGTGTTCAGATCAGAACTGGCCACCGTAAGAAGAAACCTGGGGCAGGGAGACTGGTGGGTTCACTGTAATATATCCAACCCCTCCTATGAAGTTGGTATAGATCATCAGTTGCCCATGACCCGTGCTTCTGTTTAATTACAAAATGAAATTCACAGCTATTCTGGTGCACTTGTATGGATTGCATAGCTCGGTAAATGATACTTTTTGCCTTTGGAAGGCTATAGGCAATAACTGCTGCAGACGAGAAATTTGACATACAATGGGTTCTATCTGTCTGTCTGTCTGTCTATCATCTATCTATCTAAGTATTTATCTGAGTATCTATCTAAGTATCTATCTGTCTGTCAGTATCATCTATCTATCTATCTATCTATCTATCTATCTATCTATTTATCTATCTTCTCTCTTCTCTCTGATCATGTCAATGATATGGGAAGACCTGTCTTACTGTGGATGGGACAGTCCCCAGGGCAGGGTTCCTGGACTGTATTAAAATGACGAACATGAACTGAGTCACTAATATCCATCCTTCTCTGCTGTCTGACTGTGGGTAGCAGGCAACCAGCTCCCTCAAGCTGTTCTTGTTGCCATGGCTTACCTGCCATGGTGAACTGTTCCCTAGGATCCTGGCCAAGATAAACTCTTTCTCCTGTCAGTTGCTATTTTTCTCAATCACAGCAACAGGCACCTAACTAAGCCACCATCTGTTCTCACTCTCTAGGATGGTAGTGACCTTAAGCTATAGGACAGGGCAAGCTATGACTCTATAAGTTCTCCCATTATAGCCAGAAACCAGAACAGAAAGAAGTCTTTAGGGGTCAGCTGGATGTCAACAAGACAGAGTCCCTACTTCAGGCCACTGGAGGATGCTACCATTACCCTGGACTTCAAGACCACCACCTTCAGTTAAGACCAGCGAGTGGTCCCTCTCTGCAAAGCATGGCTGTCACCCTCCCCCATCGTGCACTCCCACACATAATAGTCAGTGTCAGAAATACTGTTCCCTTATTATAAATATGCAAAGATTGGGAGGCGGCAGGCAAGAGGGATAAAACACCCAGGATTATTTACGAGCCTCTGACTCCCACACTAGGGCTTTATTTGCTTAATGAATGGCCGGGGCCAGCCATAAGCCTGGGGATTTATTTGTCACTGGGAGCAGAAGACACTAGAATGTGGAGATGTAAAAATGACAAATTCTCCAACTCAGCCAAGGTGGTATTTCATTGCCACTGTATCTGGTGGGGTAGGGAAGGTGAGAAGGGAAGGGTGAATCACAAGCTAACAGGTCACCATGGAAAGTAGCTTCACGTTGAGTGATCAGCCATGTTACAAACCAGGAAACGTTTTTCCAGAGCAGACGCAGAGGGTGAGGAGTGAGGTCAATTCTTCATAGTTCTCAGGGCTTCTAGGCATTCTCAGCTCACCAAGGCACTCCAAAACTTCTCAAACTGTCCACCTAGTAAACCATCATGTGTCTAAACAGGCGAGATTGGCATACACTAAGCCAGTCACTTCCTCTCTCTAGACCAGTTTGGTCATTTGCAAAAGGGAGGTCTCAAGGAGATTTATGAGGAATGCTGGGCTGGTGAGATGGCTCCGGTGTTCAGAGGCTTGTGTGTGAGGAGTTAAGTTTAATCCCTAGATCCTACAAGGAGGCAGGAGAGTTACCCTTTGACTTCCACATGAGCACCGTGGCACACGTGTGCCTGCCAACACGTGGCGCATATACATACATGATCAAATAAATAGCATTTAAAATTGAGGAATGTAAGTGCCAAAGCAGCCGCCTACTTACGTAGGCCCTGCTAATCCCACCTCCATATTTAATGTCGCAGGAATGACTGTACCACTTTCGAAGACGATACTGCCTGTACCACCCACAACACCTTCATCTTCTCATGCACTGTCTTTGCCACAACCACGTAAGCCGCTGCTCCTGCCAAGTCCATGTTACATGAAGACAGCACAGACTCACCATCTTCTCTTGCAGGGGCTTCCTGCACAGGGATGGTCTCCTTTAGCTCTTTTCTACGAGATTCATCAGGTAACAGAATCCTTAGCTTTGAGCAGGGCTTTTATACACAGCTAGTAGCTGTTTCCCCACCTGCCTCGCAGCCCAGTGGGAGCAATGTATAATGGAAGTTAAGCGAAGATCAAGTGTACAGGTAAAAACGGACTACCTTCCAGCCCTCACCTCTCCTGAGAAAGAACATGGATATGGTGCTATCAATTACACTCACCCATGTAGCCAAGGCTAACCTGTATAGTACAGAGAAGCAACAATCCCCTGTTTACATGACCTCACGTTGCATAATGATTCAGTCTAGATCATCTCAGGATGGTTTAGAGGCAGAAGTGTCTGCTCTATCTTTGGTTGAACCATGATAATTTTTTTATATCCTTAATAGAGCAACTTTGCCTAATATCCTGATACACACGCCTCTGTCCTCCATAGACTGCAAATCCTTCCCTCTCTGCAGTTAACTCCGCGTCGTCTATGAGCTAGCACTTTGCACAGCATACAAAATTATTCATGAATTACACTCGTGCTTTCAAAACTGTGAGTGGCTGAGGAGTAGGGCGTGAATCTTCACTGTTATCCCTAGCACCAGTCAAAGTGTTTGCCATGTAGTAGATGCTCACAAGGTCACAGTGAACAGATCAACTTCCTATCAGATTATCTCAGGGTCGCTAAAGAGTCCACGTCATGGCAGAGCTGGATCAGGAACTTCTATAGGTGAGAACATGGCAATTTTGAGTTTTCAGAACAGCTCAAGAGGAAACAACAGGACTCTAGTACTTAACCGACTCTATACAAGGAATAAATCTAACAACATTTACAGGCCCTGACACCAACTCTAATTATTAGGGTAAGACATGTAGGCTGACATGGAAATAGCTGATTTCTCACAATCTGAAATCAGGCACCAAGGTGGATACCAAGATTGGACTGAAGATAAAATCTAAGAATTTGTGTCAGAAGCCACCATAGCTATGAAAAGTGGATTGAATGGATGCACTTAGAGGCTTACACAATTGTTTAAAAGACCTCTAGAATGGAAATCATTGCCAGTGTTCAGAAAATAAAAATGTAGAAGAATTCTAGGAGACTGTCATCAGTGGTCTCCTACAGGATAGCAGTACACATATACACATACTCATGCATATGTATATACATATACAAATACATATACTCCTGTAGCACAGCTACTCACAGTTTCGAAAGTGCAAGTATAAGTTAGAAATAATTTTGTATGCTGTGCAAAGTGCTAGCTCATAGATGACGCATACTTGACTGCAGAGAGTGAAGGATTCACAATCTCTGAAGGACAGAGGGGCGCAGATCATCCTATTAGGTTATGTCTGTCACCTTTGAGAAACACTGGCATAAATGTATGTCTGTTATTTCCTGAAACCCACAAGCCAGTCCACCGAACTGCTAGAGCAACCATTGACAGCTTCCTCTTCTACCTTCCAAATGTTGGAAAACATGCCCCCTTTTAATGTTTTCTTTACAGTGAGGAAATGTGAAAAAAAAATGTAGGCTTCTAGCCCCTCAACTGCAGAACAGAGATGTTGTATACACTAACATTCAGCACCCACTGGCCTGGAGTTAGATGTGGTTTAAACCTCTGATCTATCAGCTCTCTCTCTGTCTCTCTGACTCTGTCTCTCTGACTCTCTCTGTCTCTCTGACTCTGTCTCTGTCTCTCTGTCCCTCTGTCCCTCTGTCTCTCTCTCTCTCTCTGTCTCTCTCTCTCTCTCTCTCTCTCTCTCTCTCTCTCTCTCTCTCTCTCTCTCTCTCTCTCTCTCTGCCTGTTTATATATGTTGGTATTCACTGGCAGCTGAAGGGCTTTGATATCCCCGCTCTCAGACTGTAAAGCCATTCACATTCAAGAATCGTGAGAAAGTACAGATGTACACGCACTCAGGCACAGATCCACCTTACTCTCACAGTACAACTTCCTATTAGGACTTTTATGACATACTGTGTAATGGGCTGCCCTGCCCCACTCTCTGATGAGCTTCCTGTAATAGAGATCACTCCGTGCTCAGAGAACAGAATGCTGTGACCTTTAAATGACCATAATTCCTGTCTCAGAACTGTAGTCATCCCAATTTCTGCTCTGTCACACTGACATCCTCTATGAGGTGAGTCTCTGGACAGGCTCGGGGTTCTCATCAGAGCACCCCAGAGGATACAGGTGGGGGGAACAGGTCTCAGACTGAATGCTCTGGATGCTAGGTAAGAGACGCATGTGGCCTGGACACACATTCTTGTGCTGAGGTTACAGAGCTCTGCTTTCCAATCAGTATTACCTGCTATCCTCACATCCCAGAATAGGTAATGAAGACGCTCTATGTTCATCAAAATGATTATAACCACACCACTGGTCCAGAACATCTTTGTCTTGCTCTGAAAATTCCCTAAGACTTTCTCTCCTCGACAAAAGACACCAGTACCCCTCTCAACTTGGTCACTATGTCTTCCCACACCTAACTTATGATGATGACAAAATCCTGTCACCAGTCTGGGGCAGCTTGTGGTCACATGTTCATTAGATCAGGATCCCTGCAAACAAGATCATAGTGGGGACAAGAGACCAGTGTCCATGCTTAGCATCCTGGAAGAAAATGTGACTTAGGGCAAAGAATACTATCCAGGCTTCCCAGCTTCTAGGTAGAGGGATAGGTTTATTTCAGCTTATTCCGTCCTCCACAACCCATCAGGAGAACAAAAGCATAGTGGGGACATACTGTTTTAGGACACCAGGGTACTGGGATCAAATGTGCCCTTGCCACTAAATGCCCTCCTTTTAAACCAGCTTCTAGTTTTCCTGAGCTGAGCCTAGACTCTCCTGATCCTATGGAGCCCTTTGTAGATGCCATGATATCTTCAAGGAACAGAACGTCAGTTGCCGGAGGCGTCTGTGTTCTGGAAAGCCGAGAAACCATGGTGAGATTATGAAAAGAATACCCAGGGTACAGGCTCTCATGAGTATGAAAGGATTCCTGAGAGACTCTGAGACAGGGTATCCATCAAGGGGCCCAGAGCCAAAGTCCTAAGCTGGAAAAGAAATGACAGTCCTTGGAAAGGCCTATGCCTGTGGTGAGGCCTGGTTGGAAAGTCACTCACTCAGGAAACCTTCCAGACACTTGCATCAGCAAACCCACTTCAGGGAATAAGAGAGAGGTGGTGCCGAGTACAGAGCAAGGGTGGGTGCAAGGACCATGGGACTTTTGAATGTCACAGGACAAAACAAAATTTCATTTCCGGGCTGCAAGAAACAGATGCAGTAGGCAGTTAAGGTGACCGGTCCCCACTTTTGTGGCCTTTACTCTTCGAGTACCTCCTGAGGTAAAGCGTATTAAAAAGCATCCGGGACCATGAAATGATTTCAGCAGCCCAGAGGCCCATGGGAACAGTGCACCACCTGGTTCTGCAATTTTTCTTCCAGGAAGCATTCCCCTCCCTTTCTGGCTCAGGAAGCGTCTTCTCTCAGAGTTACCACAGCTTTGCTGAGTGATCAAGGCTACTCCCCACCGGGTCACCGTGAAGAGCAGAAGATGTGTCTTGCCTCGCGAATGAAGACGCTCTGCCTAAAGCAGCAGCTTGACTCTACAGAAGGCTCTGGAAAGCTGCATCCTCTCTTCTAAATTTAGGAGATTACTAGATCTGTCCACTTGCAAAGTAGCCCTGGGATGAGAGGCACGTGGAACTTTATCCAGCCCAAGTTCAGAATCCTGCTGGATCAGGAAATAGATGGGGTGCACTCTGGCTAGCACCACAGCTGGTCTCAGTAGAAGAACTACATCTCTGTGTAGCTCTGGGGCTTGAACTGCTATTTCTCCAGGTGCTCTAATTTGAGATGCTGGAAAGCAGCTGGATTGTGAGGCTAGGGTGACAGATTTGCTAGGTTTTCCCCTCCTGCTTCCTTGGACAGGACTAGGCTCCTACCTATTCCCACAAAACCCAAGGCACCAGAGGCAGGTACAAGGCTGAAGCCACCTGTCCTCCCCGGAGTCCATGGTCCTGGTACGTCTATGAACAGCAAGTAAACAACAAAATTTCAAGATAAAGAAGCGTGAAATCTCAGCAGAAGTCTCTAAAACTGTCTCAACTCTTTCTTCCAAATCTGGTCGTTGGGTGGGGAGCCTACATTGTTGCCCGTCTTTGCCTACTTGTGAGTAGGCTAGACTCTGATCATGGGTTTCCCCTCGCTTGTGCTCTGAAGCAACTCTGGAATCCACAGATACCTCCTCATCCCCAGACTAAAATCAGCCCCTTGCCGTCTTAGGACTTGTGACTTACACTATGAGTCCTGTCCTGAGCACTAAGTTCCTGCAGCCTGACTACCTCTGCCCTTAACCCCTGGGGTTCTCCAGCACTCAGTCCTTGTTCATACATCCCCAATCCCACGTCCTTCCCTACCTATACTGGTAGGACCTATACTGCAAGGTGTTAGAGCTCTGCTTTCTCTCCAGAATCCCCTCCCAAGGTTCCACACACCCACTCGAAGCTTCTGCCTCAAGCTCTCACTACGGAAACTCTCAACAGAAACTAACCTCATTCCCTCAATGGCAAACAGCTCCCATTTGTCGGGAGTTCGAGAGTCCGAAACTGGCGTTCACACCTATTCTACACACGATATTCCACTTATGTTACACCAGAATCCCGTGATGTAGGCCAGGCAAGGAGTGCTATCCCCATTTCACAGGTGAGGGAACCAAGTCTGAGAGGAAATATCTCCGATCAAAAAGTAGAAAGTTACCATCAGAGCTAACCTCAGTTTTCATCCCTTCTGTCACCCGGAGATCCAAACAGCCATCAAAGTCTGTGGTGTCTCTGCTCTCCTTTCTTCCCAGGTCCCTGTGTACTGGCCCTCACCTCCCCTCCTTCCTGTTCTATTGTTTAGAGTCCTGTGGGTTATCATGGTGGCATCTTGCCTCACCATACTGATTTTATTCCTCAGCCACCTAAAACACCTGCTTCCCTGCCAAGTAATTCCAGAGGGCATTTCTTTCACTTTGTGGCTTTTCTGAAAGAATGTTTCAATGCATCGTACTTCAAAATAAAACACTGTACAACACCAGAGTCCTTTACAGCATGCTCCTCCCTCCCATACCATCCTGTCAGCCATCCGGTCTGGTTCTCCTGAGTTACCTGGAGTCATTCTACCTTCTAGTTTGAGATCTTTCCCAGTCTGATTCTTTCTCCATTTCATTATTCTCTGCTCTAGTTTTTAATTGTTTTCTTCTACTGTTTTGGGGCTTCATTGTTTTTTGTTCTCCCTACCTCTAAAGATGGGAACTTAAATGATTGGTTTTAGAAGTTTTGTGGGGTCTTTTCTTTTCTTTTTCTTTTCTTTTCTCTTTGAATCAATACATGAGTAGGCATGAGTCTGCATTTAAGCAGTGCTTCAACTGTATCTCATAAATTCTGGCTGTTTTTATTTTCATTGTCTTGAAGCATTTTCTAAATCTATCTGTGGAGTTTTGTTTACTCGTTAGTTGTTTAGAAATGTCGCCTAATTTCTACATGTTTGTGGGGGATTTGGGAGTTTGGAGGGTTGTTTTTGATTTTGTGTTTGTTTGATTGATTGATTGATTGACTGATTGATTTTTAAGACAGGGTCTCTCCACGTAGCCTTGGCTGTCTTGGAACTCACTGTGTAGACCAGTCTGACCTGGAGCTCAGAGATCTACCTGTCTCTGCAGTGATCAAAGGTGTGTGCAGCCACACCAGGCCTTTAGATGTCTTTCTGTGTCGGATCCTAATTTAACTTTCTTATGGGTGGAGAATTTTTTTTTTATGAGTTTGATCCTTTTACATCTATGAAGGTTTTGTTATAGCCCAACATGCAGCCTCTTCTAATGAATGTTCCTTGTAGGGTTCAAAGGACTCCTGTATGCTCATGTTGGATGGGCCAGTCTACAGCTATCTCTTGGAGCTAGTTTGTAGTAATGTTCAAGTCTCCTGTCTCCTCTTTGCTCTTCTGTGCTGTCCTGCCCGTTAGGAGAAGTGGAGTGACGTCTTCATTGCCATTGAATTGTCTACTTTCCCTTCAATGCTTTTTGGGTTTTGCTTTGTGGGTGTGGAGGCTTGCTGTCAGGTACACGCATATTCACGTTTCTTATGTCTTCCCAGTATGCTTTGTCATTGAATAGTCCTACCCCTGGGGGAAGCCTTACCTTGAACGTCAAGCTCATTTACTTATAGTACATTCCTCTTTTGGTTACTATGTGTCTGTGAAGTCTTTAACTAGACATCCTTACCTCCAATCTGTTTATGCTTTGAATAAGACATGTCCTCTGTAGGATCATATTATTTGATTTTTTTCTTTCTTTTCCTTCCTTTCTTCTTCCTTCCTTCCTTCCTTCCTTCCTTCCTTCCTTCCTTCCTTTCTCTCTGACATATTGGATCAAACCTAGTGCCTTAAGACCTCCTTTTTAAAACCCATTCTTGACAATCTGCTTTTGTTTGGGGTATATAATCTACTCATACATAAAATATCATCAGTATCACTCAGATTTAATGTCTGACATGTGGCTACTTACATCTTATGCTTTCATTCCTTAATTTCTCCATTACTTTCTTTCATGTTAAATAGTTGTTTTCTAGTGAGACACACTTCTCCCCTTGTGGGTTTTTGAGTTATGTTCTTTGTAGTTTGCATGCGGACTACAAGTAACATTAATTTATAACAATCTAGTTTGGATAATACCAGTTTAATTTTAATAGTATATAAAAAGCTTGCTTGAACATAGTTCTGTTACCCCTGTCTGCTTTGCATAAAGAACTGCTATAAAACTACATTTTATGCATTGTAAGCTTATAATTATTGCTCTAGGTAGTCACCTCCTAAGACAGAGAGGAAAAGAAGCAGGTTATAAAGAAAAATGCATTTATATTATCTTTTACATTTCCTTATACCATTAGCCTTTCCTGGTGACCCTCACTTCTCCGGGTGTATTTAAATTAGCTTGGTATTCCTTTATCCCAACTTAAAAATCGTGAACATTTTTTTTTTTAAACAGGGAAGGTTTTCTCATAACCCTTCTCTCCATTTTGTCAACTTGAGCGTATTTCAATTTCTCCTTCATTTTTGAAGGGCAGTTTTTAGTAAATATAAAATCTTCCGCTGACAGCCTCTTTCTTTTGGTATTTTGAATATGTCATATGCTGCTTTCTGGCTTCCAGGGTTGCTGATGGGAAGCCAGCTGCTGGTCTAATGGAAAAAAAAATCTCTGGATATGACAAGTCGCTTCTCTGCTACTGTTTTCAAAATTATCTCTTTGTCTTTGACAGCTTGACTATGACGTGTTGGGGGTCGACATCTCTGAGTTTATCATATTTGGAATCTGGGTGTACAGATCATTTTCATAAATGGGGTGACTGTCAGTGTATTCTCTCCTCTTTATTTCTTTTTCTGTCTCTTCCCCACCCCGCCTTTTCTGCCTGGTTCTCTCATTGTGTTAGTCCGCGCTACAGTGTTGGTTGTTATTGTTTTTAAGTTTTAGCCATCCTTATTTTTATTCTATTCTCAGAAGCCACAATTGCACCTGAACCACATTCAAAAGTACTGTTTCTCCCTTCTGGTTCCGAGCTCCTCTAGTGAGCTCCTTGCCAGCTGTCAGCCTTTCAGCCTCTCCGTGTCTCCTTAGCTCGAAAAACAACTTCTAACCATTTACTGGTGCTACCTAATGACTAAAGAGATGTTCTCACAGGGCTTAATTTTTTTAGGTTTGTTTCCTTTGGTTCTTTAAATGCATTTTTTTTCAACAGTTTATTGAAGGGCTACCTACTAAGTCCAAAGCTTGGGCTTCCTCAGAGAACGGCAAGTTGCATCTCCTTCCTCCCATGTGCAGGTCATATTTTCTTATGTTAATGAAATCTCATATTTGGTCAGAATTAGCTATTCTTAGCTATTTTTATTACACTTTATTAATTTTGTATATGCACGTGGGCATGTGTGCCATGGTATGTGTACGGAGATCAGAGGGCAATGAGGAGAAATTGTCTCTTTCTACACCATACTTGAGACTTGACAGAGTATCTGGTGTGAAAGCAACGGCCTTTAACAGTTGAGCCATCCCCAACCCTAATATTGTGTCGACTTGGAAAACTCTTCAAGCATTGATTATTCTTCTCTCTCTCCCACCCTAAGCCACTCCCTTCTCTGTGTGTGTGTGTGTGTGTGTGTGTGTGTGTGTGTGTGTGTGTGTGTGTGTGTGTACATGTGTATGTATGTGCATGAGTATATGTGTGCATGGGTATGTATATGCATGTTTACCTACTGTCCAAGACCAATTGTGTACATCGGTATTTGCTAAAGTCACAGAAATATCGGTTAAGCAGGTATTTTCTTGGAAGCCCCAAACCACTAAGTTTCTCACCTTTGCTGAGAGGGTTTGTGAGGGTGTGAGGGGTTGCAATTCTGTCCTCACTGCCCCTCCTCATCCTCCTCTTACTTCTTCTGAGACAGAGCTTGACATGGGCCCTGACTGGCCTGCAACTCTCTCTATAGATCAGCCTGACTGTGAACTCACAGAGATCTGCCTTCTCGTCTCCAGAGTGCTAGGGTGAAAGATGTGCACCATCATGCCCTACTCTCTGCCTTATGTTGTTTGTGTTAGAAGCTCCAAATCAACCAGAAATGAGTAATGGTGGTTGGGACCTTCTCAAATTTTCCTGGGCACGTACATAGTCCTGAATGCATGTGTGGCTTTCTAGAGTCTCAGAAACATGCTGCAGCTCACGGGCATCCCGTTCTTCCAGTTTTCCCTTAACATACTCTGGTTGGTTTCCTATCCACTGCAGTGAACACCATCACTAGCCCTTACAACAGCTATGCTAAACACTTGTCCCTGATTAATTTGGACAAATGTCACAGTGACAGGGCGGTCAGCATCCCATGAACCCCAAATCTGGTCAAATACAGGTAAATCTCTTTTTAAACTTTGTAATTATATCTATGTACAGAAAACTTAGCATTGTGCATTTAACCCAGCTGGTGGTGAGTTCTTTAACCTTTGCCTTTTCCAGCTTGGCAACAGAAGTCACAGACTTGGGACACAGGACATTGCCTCCCCAGTGGCGGCAGATCTCGTCATATCTGTCATTGTAATTGACCCTAATAGCTTCCACCAGCTTAGCCAGAGCACCATTGTCTTCTGAGTTAACCTGTGTGAAGGCTACAGAGGTGCACGTCTTCCTGTGGACCAGGTGTCCTAGCCTGGCCTTTCCCTTGATGATGCAGTAGGGGACCCCAATCTTTCAACACAGGGCAGGCAGGAAAACCACCAGCTCAGTGGGGTCTACATCATGGGCAATCATCACCAGCTGAGCCTTCTTGTTCTCCACCAAGATGGTGCTGTGTTGACCCGTGCTTGGAGGACTGGTGGTCTCTTAGTTGGAATGTTCCCTCCCTGTCAGCAGCTTTCTCCTCTGCATGAGCCAACATTCTTTGCTTCTTCTCCTGCTCTGTCTCTGGTCTGTACTTGTGGACAAGCTTAAGCAGCTGAGTCGCTGTTTGCCTGCCCAGGGCCAGGGGTGTGGGGGGCACTGGTTAATGGCAGGAGGTACCGTGAGCCACTTATAGAGGATGACCTTAGCTGCTGCAGCCTGATGTAGCAGGAACACTGAACAAAGCTTTTGAGATCTCTTTTGGGCTGGATGTCCTGCCCAATGCTGAAGTTCTTAGGCCTTTTCTTAAACAAAGGATTGACCACCATTTTTGGCCCTCAATTTCTGTTTTTTTAATTGGATATTTTATTTATTTACATTTCACATGTTATCTCCTCTTCCTGGTTTCCCCTCTGGAAACTCCTCTATCCCATCCTCCCTCCCCCTGCTTCTATGAGTGTGCTCCCCCACCTATGCACCCACAACTGCCTCCCTGCCCTGGAATTTCCCTACACTAGGGCATTGAGCCTTCCCAGGACCAAGAGTCTTTCCTCCCATTGATGTCTGACAAGGCCATCCTCTGTTACATATGTGCCTGGAGCCACAATTTCTTAAAGAGTAGAGCATTTCCAGGAAGTTGCCAAAGGAGTCCTGCCTCAGTGACTCTCTGGAGAGGGAGCTTCAACCCTTTCTGCCCCACTAGTCACTGCTCTCTGCTGATCTCTATAGCTACCATGGTTGCAAGGATGGTGGATGGATCTTAGAACACTTCCTGCCTGTAATAACTCTAGCTCGAGGAGGATCTGACATCCTTGGCCTCTGTGGGTACCTGCAGTCACCTGCACATGCCCTACACATATACATAACTTTAGACAATAAAGTAAGTCTTAAAAAAAAAGAAAAGAAAACTGAGTGGTGGGCAGGGGCTGTGTGTGGTAAGTGTGTCTGGCAATGAAACAAGTTAAAAATCCCACAGTTTAGTGTCATGAACTTTTTCAAGACAAAGTCACCTATTTGTCTTGACCACATATTCAAGGGTGGGTTAGAGTCTTTGGCTATTTAAGAGCATTCTAGAAAGACTTATTTTCACAGTTCATGTCACTGTTCTTACTGCTCTCACAGAGAAGTGGGGTTTGCTTGATTGTCTGGTTGGTTGGTTTTGTTTTTTCTTTGGTTTGTCTTTGAAGGTCTTTCCTCTGCTGTTTTCAGAGAGTCAGGGCCGATGGTTTTTGTAGACATTCCATTCTTTCTGATCGCTGAGAGACCTTCAAAGCAAGTTACCTTGCACAAAATGCTGACCCCTTCCTACTTTGACTGGAAACAGCAATGTTCACAAGCCACAACTCCTTCAGCAATGTTCACTTGACAGAAGGCCTTTTTATTTCAAATAAGAACCATTATGATAGATAACTCTGTCCCATTTTAATGATGGGGCAATGAAGTGACTTGTTTAAACTTTCCAAGTGAATAAAGAGTCCCTGTGAGACATAAATCGGACCTCCCACTTACCAGTCTCACATTCACTCCTACAAATAACACAAAGCCTCATGCTTCCCCCACCCCCAGTGCAAGCCAATCTCCCCCATGATTACTGACACCGCAATCTCATCTTTCCCCTTAATCATCGATGGAAACTCAGGCCTGTATGCTTAGTCCTGCCATCTATGATGGAAGAGTGCTCCTTAGAAGAGCTTTGTTTGGGCATCTAGATAATTCCTGAGCCACAGAAGAGTAACTGAAAAGACCATGCTACCAATAAGAAATGAAGGGGAAAAAAAAACCAAGCATGCTAATTCAATAGTAATTAATTTAGCATCTGATAAACGCCAGGCTGTGTGCTTGGCATTGGTGAGTCAGAGCCAAATAAGAGGCCCAGCCTCTGAGTTAGATGAGATTTCAGCAGCAGAAAAGAAAGAATGGCCAAGGCTATCCAGAGGCAAAAAGTACCACGAGGATCTGAACTTGCCTATGACCCGTCTGGTCATATATGTCTGGCACCTAGACTATAATTGAAGCAGAAGTCTGTCTCACTCTTTATTCTGCTTAGACTGTGGGGTCAGCAACATCTGCTCCTGTTTAGGTGTTTGAACCAAAGAGAAAAGGTAACAGAATAAGGGTCTATTATCAGGAGATTCTCAATAGAGGAAAGCTACAAGGGGCAGAGATCTGAATTCAATTCACTAAGTGAATTTGTGTGGAAGACTTACTTTACATGAGATATTTACTTTATGAATAGAGAACACTGCTGCCATTGAAAAATAAAATCATTTCTTTCCTTTTTGAGAGTTCCTACAAGTCTTGAATAAACACATTTCTCTTTTCCTTTGGCTACCAGGAGGCTCATGTCCAAGTGAGAATCTTAACTATAGCGATTATATCAATAGTATTCCGGTTCTCTCTAGATCATGACTATTGACATCTGTATTTTTCCTGTCCAAATTTCTTATTTCTATCACTGCCTTGTCACCAGTTCATGACAACTGTACTCAGGAAACGCGACTTTCTTGAGATGCATAGGAGAAAAACCAGAGAGAAATGTTTTAGGTGCTCTGGAGCCAGTCTGAATCTGGAGGGTTTTGTATAGTCCTCAGGTTAGGTGCTCTGGAGCCGGTCTGAATCTGGAGGGTTTTGTATAGTCCTCAGGATGGGGTGAAGGAAGGACTCTCGAAACAGGAGCTGAATTTTCAGTCAACTCAGCAGGTGGAAGCGTAGCATCCTTTAAATTCAATTTGGAGAAATAAGAAATGTGACACTTTTGCACCCTACCGCTATGGCCTGAAATTCATATCCACCACACAGGATATAAATAAACGCATAAAGAAGCAGACCTGAGGCCAGCACGCTTGCGATGCATTCCCGATTTGCTGTTCATCCACCATCAGGGTCCTGTGACCTTGAACATGCAAGGGCTGACAGAAAGTAGCTTAGTACACACCATCTGTGTGTGTGTGTGTGTGTGTGTGTGTGTGTGTGTGTGTGTGTGTGTGTGTTGTACTGTAGGGGAAGAACAGAGAGGTAAAGGGCTTGCATCCAGACTTTACAAAGCTTCCAACTAAAGATAGCATAGGGCAGCAATAAAACACACACACACACACACACACACACACACACACACACACACACACACACACACACAAGCCGCCATACAGACATCAGTTTGTTTTGATTAGCACTTCAGGCACACACGCTACATGGCCCAAAGAGAAAGGTGACGGGTGAGGCAGCACCCAGTGGGACGGAAGCACGCAGGTTATTGAGAAGATGAGAGACGTGGTAATAACATACCAAGGGAGGGACATGTGCGCGAAAACGATTTGCATCAAGTGCTGGAGCAGGAGAGGTCATTTCTGCATGGATCAAAAGAAGGATTTAAAAAAAGATGAGGTGGTCGGGCTGGCTTTCAAAGACAGGAAGGATTTAAACAGAATGAGGTGCTCTGAGGGGTTCAGTAGGTCAGAGCAGGTGAGGGTGTGGGCTCCCATATGCTTGTGCTCAGGACTGCAATTGTACATGTTTTCTCGTGGATGACTCCCATAATGCATTGTGATGAAGGGAGGCTTTGGCCATAGACAAGGTGACCCCCCTCAGGCGTTCAGATTGCGAACTCTACACAGGGAGGTGAAGAGATCACGCACCTTCAGCGAGCGAGGGATCCTAGTGAAAGGATGCTCTTGGGCACAGATTTCAATCCTTGAATGAGGAATGAGCCATTAGAGATGAATGGATGGAGTAGATACAGAAGGAAGAACAAGGGAATGTACTGCTATGCCTGGGCCTGTGAACTGGTCACAGCGAGAATGAGACACACGGAAGAGGCTTCATCATTGTGAGGAAAAATAGTGGACCTAGGGAATCGTGAGGAAGATGGGTCTCAGGAGGTGAATCAGAGGATTCAGGTGAAGGTGAGTGGGGCAAACAGTAGAGGGGACAGGGGGAAACTGACTAGGTCAGTTGACAGCATGATGAGCCTGTGGTCCCAGGGGACAAGGCTGATGAATGTGGGGCAGGTGCTTCAAGAACAGACCTGTATTATTCAGGCGTGCGCTCAGCTCTACACATTATAACTCAACGTTTCAAAACTGCGAAATTAGTGGAACCTACAGTCATCTCGCCAAGAGGATTTTTCACCTCACACAAGCATTAATAATAGGGCACTTGAAGTAGTTAGCTCCCCTGGTGAATATAAAGTAGTCTTTAATATTTTTTTTTAAAAGGTGACTTACACCTCTCTTTTCAAAAACTCATCTCTTGTGTTAAGTAAAGCATATCTCCGAATGAATATGGAATGAACTGGGAGGCCTGGGCCAGGTAAAATCCATCAAGGGAGATAGCAGGAAGGAAGTGAAGACTCTTCCGGGCACTATGCAAAGAGGGCTGACCTACTGAAGAAAGTGATGGGGCTGGGCCACATAGGTGTCTCACTGAGATGGGTAGACTTCCACGGACTCCTCACTCCTCTACTAGCCAAAGGACAGAATCAACAGAGCTGTGTCTATAGCACGTTCTGCCGTCACCTGCCCTCTGTCTGTTGAGATGAGAGGCCTTTGGTCATTCTCCTTTCTTTGCTCTGTCCTACATGATGTGACCAGTCCTCAGACATCTCACAGCTTGCCTTTCCAAACAGATTAACAGTCATCTAGCCGAAAGAGTTGTTGCCTCTTCTAACTGCTACCACCTTATGCTGATCCCCTTTGTCCTGTGCTGTCTGAGTAGGAATACTCTCCTAATGGATCTCCCAGTACCTACCATTGCCTTCCTAACAACTGTCTTTAATAATTAGAATGGCCCTTTTAAAAATGTGTGTGTGTGTGTGTGTGTGTGTGTGTGTGTGTGTGTGTGTGTGTGAGAGAGAGAGAGAGAGAGAGAGTTGTTTGAATGTGTATTTGTGTGCATGGATGCCTACACGTGTGTATGCAGGTGTGTGCATACATGTGGAGGCCAAAGGAGGATGTAGGATAACTTCCTCCATCCCTCTCAGTCTTCTGCTGACATGGGATGGGTATCACAGCCTTTTCCAGCTATGCTGGTGGTCAGTGAGCCTCAGTGATGCATCTGCCTGTGTCCTATCCTGTCCCCCAAGCATGGGGTTACAAACCTGCATGGCTGTATCCAGTCATATGCTTTTTGTTTTTGTTTTGTAATGTGGGTGCTGGCGATCTGAACTCAGATCTTGATGCTTGCACAGTAGATGCTCTTACCCTCTGAAGCATCTCTCCCATCCAGGATATCTTTGAAAAAAGTCAGACAATGGCCATGCTTTGCTCAAAACTCACTAGTGGCTCCCTGCTGCCCTCTGAATTCAAGCTAAAGCCCCTTTCCTGGTTTACAAGGTTTAGCGTGGCCCCTACTACCAGACTCACCTCATACTTCTCTGTAGCCTCACCCTGGCCCACTCCACCCCAGTTTTACCATGCTGTCTTTTAGGCCTCCTAATACAATGGAGGAGTGTTTACTTTAGCTCTTCTTTCTATGTAGAAACACTTCTCCAGTTATGTGTAAGCAGGAGCTCCTCATCAAATTTAAGTCGTTGCTCAAATCTCACTTTCTCTCGCTCTCATGCAATGTACTGCTACAACCCACTCCATCTGTCCCTTGTCGTATTTCTCCTCTCCCGCCTAGCCCTCATTTTTCTTTCTTACATAGCATTTACTTCATTCTGACTTATTTTATTGATTATCCTTATTATTTATTGGCAATTTCCACCCTGCTGAAATAAAAGCTAGTACGGTTCTTTGTTTTATTTTATACCGGGTCTATAATAGCTGCTCAATAAATAACGTAGGAATTAGTGAATGAATGACAAGGTTTGGAGACAAACCCACAACTCAACAATTCCAGTCAAAACATGGCATCTGGGGATACGGCTTAGCAGTGAAGGGCGCTGGTTACTCTTCCAGGGGACCCAGGTTCAATTTCCAGTACTCACATTGCCCACACAACTGTGTGGAACTCCAGTCCCAGGACAGTCACTGTTCTCCTCTGGCATCCACAGGCCCCAGACACACATCACACACATGACATACAGACATACATGTAAACAAAATACCCATATACATAAAATAAAAAATAAAGATGGCAGGCCAAGGATCCAGTCCTGTGGAAGCCACAGTCTAGCTGTAGGACTCAGATAACTCTTTAGAAACTAAATGTTACTACATTTCTGTGGTTTCCCATTTTAATTATTTAGTCACCCAACTAATAAGTATTAAGGGCAGACTACATGCTTACTAGGCCCTGTGCATACAAAGATGAATGAGATACCATGACATAATTCTTAGAGATTAACCAGTAAACAAACGCTAACATAGTATAACAGAAGACACCACCCGATTCATCTGTTGGTGGTGCTCTGAAGTCAGTGATGTTATAGGTGATGGGCTAGTGGTGAAAGTGCCCTCTGAGCTCTCCATGGGACCTCCCAGTGCCTTGGAAGCCTATCTCCAGAAAGGCCTACCCTCCATGACCGTTTATTTATTGCCACACTCACATGCTGTGAGCTACAACACTCCAAAAGACCAGCAACTTTATTTTATTTTATGACCCTTTTGATCACACAAAGATCAACTTTCTCCCATATGATTGTCTCTCCATGCTTCCATTCATAAGCCTTTTAATGCCACAAGTCATTGTGACAAGACAGGCTTTTTGTCCTGACCCATCAGAATTCCAAGAAATACTTGGAAGAGTTCAACAGTAAAACGACACCATACTCATTTTATCCGGCCATTGCATTGTGCTTGCAAACTCAACACACTGTGCTTTTAAAATAAACACACTGGGTAGCCCTTTCTTTTCTCTGGGAACACATGGTTCACATTCAAAGCAAGCAATGTTTTTTCTTCTTGCTTTCTCGATTATTATCATCCACTAACAACACTACCCTCTTCATTGGGACATTGATTTATTAAGTGTCCTTTTGTGCTTAGGATGTAATTCAGAGCAAGATAAACAAACGTGCAGTCTCTTCACTCTAGCAACTTGTACTTCAATACTTCATATCAACAAGGTGCCAACCAGAAATGATTCTTTTAGAAATTGCATGCTGGCTACACTCCATCCTGAGCGCATTTGGGAAGTCAGAAGTATATGGCATTAGACGTGGTAGGGCACTGGAAATCAAACAAGATCCACATGCATGGTGAGAAGAGGCCTCTGACCAGGTTATCCAGGAAGCAAAAGGGCAAGGGCAAGCTGCACATCTGGGTGGGACCAAGGAGGTGTCTGAGCAGTATTATAATATGAAGAATTCAAGAAGATGGCCAAACTGTACCAGATACCTAATATCAGAGCCTCAAACCCAGGGAGTCATTTCAACATCCTAGCACTGAGGGGATAGCAGAGGTTAAACCACATCCAAAGTGTCAGGTTGAGCTCAAACATATTCAGTGAGAAAATGCTGTCCATTAACCCTTTGTACCCTGAGCTGTCCAGGGACAGTAGCAGCCCATAATGAAGGAAGATGATCTTTTTCTTTTTAGGCTTCTTGGATAAAAGATAAAAGATTGATGGGTAGAATTTCCATAATCCCTACCCCATTTTGATAAGAGGCTTATAACTAGCCAGTTCTCTGTGTTCCCTGTAGTAATCATTCATTTCAAAGAAAAATGTCACATTTTACAACAGGAACTGTGTGAGACCATCTTGGCCTGGTCTGAGGGTCCCTTTCTTCACCTGTATCTCTTACTCTGTCCTACTGTCTTGCTGTCCTTATTGGAATGTTAACCTCTGAGAAACAAATCAGAGAATAACAGTACCAATAATAAAAGCATTAAATTCTGTTTGGGCAGGTTAGAGTGGGAGCGATCATTGGTGTTAATTGGTTCTAATGGATTATCTCAGTCAATTCTCTCGGGATTCCACTGAGATATGTGCTGTCACTGTCCTCGTATAACACATGGGGGAAAAGATTACAATTTTCAAATGTGTCTAGATATCAGAAAGGGGAGCAAATTCAGGCAGACTGACCCAGCCTGACACATACATGAAGGGATAACATGGGCTTTGTTTGTTTGTTTGCTCTTTTATAGTTAATGAATGGGAAATAGAAAGTTATAACAAGTTTGGAATGCTTTTTAAACCTTTTCCCATTGTTTGATAGTTTCACATAATAAATAGTGAAGTTTAGTCACTTACACACACGCACACACACACACACACACACACACACACACAAACACTTTTCCCCTTCTCCCCAACTCACCCCACTGGCACTCTTTTTCCTCAATGTATTCCCTTCCAACTCTCATGTTTCTCTGTGTGGCCCATTGGGTTTAATTTAATTGCTTGCATGATTATGTGTCAGAATTTATTCAGCAAAGCGTGGGCCACTTATCTGTGGCTACACAACTGCAGAAAGCAATACCTCTTGACGAACAAGTGCCAGTGACCAATAGTTCCTCTCAAATGCAGATGGCTTGTGGGGTTATGACCACAACAGCTAGGCCATGCCCAGAAGATATCTTTGTGTTGTACATCTTCCGCTCTTGGCTCTTAACATTCTTTTTGGCCACGCATCTTCAGTATTCCTTGAGCTTTAGAGATGGTTGAACAAGACTTTTGACCACTAGCCTGAAGGCCAAATTTGACCCTTCCTGAGTCATTTGACTACCCTGTCACTTCTCTAATGGAATCAGACCTCCATCCCCCATGCCTTCAAACCTTGTTCTATATTGTCCCTATAACTAATCGAATCAGATCTTGTTCTCACTCCCCCTGGAATGTCCTCTGCTCTTTGCTTCTCAATTCATTTGTCAGTGTCACCCATTTCAAGTTCATGAGGCAAGGTTTAAGAATTTCAGGATATTTTCATTTCTGGTTGTTTGTTTGTTTGTTTTAAATGTTTCTACAGGGAAATCGAGGCACCGATCAAAAACTCCTTTACAAACAGACAAGGCTCTTGGAGGTCGAGCCTCTCACCTAGGTTCAGGTGCCATGAAGTAGCCTTGTTAACACATCCAGACTCCCTACATCTTTGTGAGAACCCCCACAAAGCATCAACCCCATAGCATCGATCACCTTCTCTGAAGAATCCAGAAGAGCACAAGCTGCCCATTGTCAGCCATTAGCTAACAAGTATGCACTCCTCTTGGGGAAAAATAGTAGGATCCTGACTTATGAGGAGCTCAAAGAGGGAGGCAGAGGACCTCAATGTGTGGTCCCAATAGAGAAAGGCTTACTGATTGGTAAGTGCTTCCATAAATCTATCAGTTTCGATTACCTTGGAGAAAGCAGTTAGATTGCTGCGAAACTGGAAAAGTTCTGGTCAATTCCAAACGCGAGACCCTTACCAGTCTCAGGATGCTCCACCTTCCTATTCCTAGCAAAATGGGAAAACAGGGTCTCCTAGTGCCTAGGATTCTACTGTGAGGCCATTCACTGGACCAAGTACTCATCTTTAGAATCAGGTCTAGGCTGGAGAGATGGCTCAGTGGTTAAGAGCACTGATTGCTCTTCCAGAGGTTCTGAGTTCAAATCCCAGCCACTACATGGTGGCTCACAACCATCTGTAACGAGATCTGATGCACTCCCCTGGTGTGTCTGAAGACAGCTAGAATCAGGTCTAACTGATTCATGTGTGTCTGTCCTCCAGGATCTGGAGTGTACTACAGGTGACATGTTTTCTCTTCTACACATAGACACAGAGAGAGGGAAGGCCCCAAGAGCTTTTCTAGTTCCCCAGTATCTGAACAAATCTGAGGTGGTGGCCTTGAAGCAACTGGTTTTACAAGTGGTAGAGTAGTTTACACAAGTCTGGCTGTTCATCAGATAATTCAAGAGAGCCCCTTTTCAAAGCCGAGGATTCCTGGGCTATACCCAAGACACACTGAGCCATAAACTCTGTAAATGTGCCCTACGCTCTACATGTCACCTATCTCTGCAGATGAGCCTAGTTCCCTAAGGGATTTTAGATGTGACAGAGTTATCTTTTCTCTCACAATAAGAAAGGGGATGATACATGCAGAGTTGTGCTGTGGGCATCGCAGTTTGCCTTGGCACTCTCATCTCTAGGCGCTCTCTCTCTCTCTCTCTCTCTCTCTCTCTCTCTCTCTCTCTCTCTGTACCCAATCCAGTCTGGGCAGCATTGGCTCACGGCCAAGCACCAGCCTTTGGGGATGAAGCTTAGGATCCATAATAGGTGGATTTAAAACATCTTAATCCAAAGCCTCCAAGCATGTGAGATGCCTCCAAACTCCCGAGAGCCAGCTCCCAGCTCTCTGGGAGAAATAGTCCATTCAGGAGCCATGAGATCATCTGTCCTCAGCCGAGAGGGATCGGGGGTGAAGGGAGGTGTCATGCAGAAAGCCAGGGATAACCTCAACCTACAATGAGAACTCCTAGGGGGTTCCATGTCAGGAAAGGGAGTCGAAGGACTGACTTTCATTTTCATATATGTATATATCGCTTCTCGGCCTTTTGGCTAAGATCAAGTGTCATATATGTATATATGAAATGAATCAGTGGTGTGTGTGTGTGTGTGTGTGTGTGTGTCTGTGTGTGTGTGTGTGTCTGTGTGTGTGTGCACGCGCGTGCGCATTAGAATAGAAATTATAAATGTGGTATCTTCGGGGTTGGGGATTTAGCTCAGTGGTAGAGCGCTTGCCTAGCAAACGCAAGGCCCTGGGTTCGGTCCCCAGCTCCGAAAAAAAGAAAAAGAAAAAAAAATGTGGTATCTTCTGGCTCTATGACTTGTGGCTACGGAACATAGAAATTGACAGGTGAGTATTTCCTCCTACGAAGGCACTGGTAAGATTCTTCTTTGTTATTTGACAGCACTAATAGTAGTTGGATTTAAGACCTAGATTGGAGCTGGCAGGATAGCTCTGTGATTAAAATGTTTGCTGTGCATGTATGACGACTGGAGCCTGAATATACTGACCCCATGCAAACCTCAGGTAGGCACCTGTAATTCCAGCCTCATAAAGCAAAGAAAGGATATCCCAGACAAGCTAGCTAGCTAGCCAGACCACCCATATATTGACAAGCTCTTGTTTTGACTAACAGACGCTCTCTCAGTGAAAAGCTAGGCATGACATCAACCCCAAGCCTGCACATGAAGCAACATACATGTACCCGATAGCCTGGAAGCCAAAGGTTGGGGAGACCACTCTTCGGATGCTGATTAAACGTGAAGATTATTAGATGCCAAAACAAAGAATGCCAGAGATACCCAACCTCTCCACCCCATGCCTGTCTCATCAGTCTCCCCAACCTTTGGTGGGTTCTATCATTGTTCCTCCAGGGTTCATTACCAAGACAACTGGAGCTCATCCTGTCTCAAGCTTACAAGGTAAGCTAAGAGTACTACATGGACTCCAAGCTGCTGTCTCCTATCCCTGTCTCAGCCAAGTCAATTCTTTGCTACAGGTCCTTTCTTCAAGGACCCTGCACTAATCAAACACACTCCTTACAAGTCTACCTCCTTTCCCTTTCCTCCCCATTCCCCAGCCAGCCAGCCAGCCTATAGCCATGAAGGAAAAGGAAGAGAGTACAAGCTACCACAAGAAATGTCTATGTCCTTGCAAATCCCCTGTACTCCCACGACAAGCCTCTTATCCAGCAGGTTCTCTTCATGGTTGCAGCAAACTGGTATTTTTTCAGCTTGTCCCTGCTCTGCTCTGGGTATAGCATTCCCTGCTCTGTCTGTTCATAGCATTGTCATTTGTCTTGGGCACTCCTTCTTAGTGCCAGCATCTGTGTCTTTAGCTTATTCTAAAATATAAATGTGGGGGCAATAACTGCCCAAGTGTAGCCAGAAGGGTACCCCCAAGACTCCTTAGCAATCCCCAGCATCCAATCAAGGCTCAAATATGATATTAGAACTGGCTTCATAGCTGGGCACCTAGGCACCAGCCAGGTGCATGGTGGAAAGACCTTAGAAGCTCATCTGGTCCTGTTCCATAGAAAAATCCCTGGATTCATGGAGAGGGGGAAGGGTACATTAAAAGGAGGCAGGGTCTCAGTCTGATGAGAGAGAGCCCCGAGGCAGGTATGAAGAGATTAGAACGGTGGTTCTCAACCTGGGAGGTTGAACAACCCTTTCACAGGGGTCACCCAAAGACCATTAAAAAGCCAAAGATATTTCCATTATGATTCATAACAGTATCAAAACTACAGTTATGAAGTATAATTTTATGGTTGGGGGTCCCTGCATCATATGAACTGTATTGAAAGGTTGTAGCATTAAGAAAGCTGAGAAGCACTGAACTAGAGTGAATACCATGATTCTAAGAAGGGCAGGCAAATAGCCAGGGCTGAGAGAGACCCAAACTCCAAGTCTGCAGGTCCATAAAATTCATTTTCCCTCATTTGGGATTCTGCTCAGACCCTCCTGGATTCCCTTCTGGTTTCACATTAAACTTTACTACTACACACAGCTTGTAAAAGGCACCAAAACCATTTACAACAGCCTTTATATGCCTTGGTTTAAATAATAAACATTTTTATTTCACTCTTCTGCAAAATGAAACTCTTGGGGCAGGAGAAAGTTTAAAAGAGTGTAGGACCAAGTGTTTGGGGAGATAGGACAGAGGGAACAGAAAACAGGTACTATGGACAGTGATGTACACATCTAGTTGTCCCTACAACCACACCAGGAAGGCTTGTCTCACCATATCTGGGCCACATACTGACTACCATTCTCCACTTTATGGACAAGAAATCTATGGTTTTAGTGGCCAAGGGGCTATGTGGATGGGCACAGCTTGTGAAGCTCCCATAGGAAGCAAATTCAATGAGGTTCACAGTCCCACAGTGAATATGCCCAGAGAAATAAAAATGCCAAGTTATTCTAAAGAGGGAGAGACCAATGGGTAAAATTTAGGGGCTGTAAGCCTCATTAAAGTAACACAAGCAAGCAGGAACCATGCAAGGTCCCAGTGGGCTGGAGATTGACTGATGCCCTGGCCCTTAGAGGTTCCGTAGCCATCGCCCTTCCCAAATGAGGAAGCTTTAGATGCAGGGCTGCATCACGATTCCTTAAAAGAAAATCATTCAAGCTCCCAGGCCCCTCACTAAACCTGAGGTGTCAGCAACCAGCGAGCTTGTTACTTTCCTTAACTAATGCCTTTCTATTTCCTGCAGAGTAAACAACCTGATTCCATTAGATGTTGTAAAATATTTACCAAGCAGCCAAGGGGGCTGCCTCCTTCCCAGCATGCATGAGGGAAGAGAAACCAAGGTCGGGCTTCTGCCCTCACCAGAAGCTTCCAATCAGTGACTCTTCAACCAGAGACAGGCAGGCTGGGGAGAGGAGTGGGGAGAACTGAGAGAGATGCCAGGCGAAGCAAGTGGCACATAGACAAGACCTTCGTGAAAAGCTTGAGGACAAAATGTACCACGGGATCCTGTGAGGACTCCTAGAGCAATAAACGGAAGTTGGCAGGAAGTTGGTAATATCCATGTGATGTCTGAACGAGATGGTGATGCACCTGCAGTAGATTTTCCCTCAGGATAAATCTCTTACAATGTGTAAGACCTGGGAGAAGCTGGATGAGGAGTACAGGAGAGCCCTTTTCGTGCTCTTAGCTCCTTTTCTGCAAATACAAAATGGTCATAACAAAATGCACTTAAAACCATGGTTAGACAGCCTCTTGGAGAGGAGGAAACCTCCAACATAGTTGTCAGGGTCTGCAGGACTTACTGTCTACAGCAGTGGTTCTCGACCTTCCTAATGGTGTGACCCTTTAATGTTCCTCATGGGGTGGTGACCCCCAACCATAAAATTATTTTTGTCGCTACTCCATAACTGTAATTTTGCCACTGCTATAAATCATAATGCAAAGGCATGCTATGCAGGATATCTGATATGTGGCCCCTGTGAAAGGGTTGAGAACTATTGACCTACAGGCTCCTTCTGCATCAATCCCGGAGGGACCCTGCAAGCCACAGGCAGAACCCAGCCAAGGAGTAAATGAACAAAGGAGGTAGAGAGGGGATGTCTTTGCAGAAGAAATGTAGGGCAAGGGTGAGGGCAGAGATTCTGTAAGCTCTTAGTGAAGCTACCCTGGTCAGAGTTCTCTGGATGGAGGCAGTGGTATGAGTAGCTTAGATCCTAACCCTCCAGCCAGCTCAGTATCATAGACTCATGTCTGAAAGCTCACTCCCTTTCTTCATTCTCTTCTTATCCCAGGCAGCAGCAAAGCACCATGGGAAGAAGCAGACATGCCGAATGGAGGTGGTGCCTCAGGAAGACGTGACAGCAAAACTGATGTTCCAAATGGGCTGGGCTGTCGAGCCTGTTTGTTTGACCCGCCTGTCTGAAAGCTGCTGTGAAGACAGTTCTAGAAGTTATTGGCATTTATCATCAGTAGATCTGGAGTCAAGGCACTTACCCTCCATGATGTAGTCGGCTTTATATGATCAGTTAAAGGCCTTAGAACAATGAGGTTTCTCCATGAAAGAAGACTGCCTTGAGTGAGCAACACGGAGAATCGAGCTTTGTGTGGGTTTCCAGCTTGGCTTCTATCCTGTGGGGTTCACACTCAAGACTACAGCATGCGTCTTATCTGAACTACAAGGCTGCTCTATAAAATTCAGACTTCTCAACTCCCACAACTGCATAAGCTCTTGTCTTAAAATAAGTTCCCCTCTCTCCTCTCCTCCATTCCCCTCCCCCCTCTCCTCTCCTCACCTCTCCTCCCCTCCACATCTCATCTCCTCTCTCCCTATCCCTCTCCATTTCTTTTCTTTCATATCCCAGCCCTAGTCTCTGAAGAACCCTAACCAATTACATAAGATGAAGTCCAAAACGTCACAGGGAGAGGTCTAAAACCCCTTCTCCATTTACTGGTTGTTGACATTGCCTCTGTGAGTTCAGAGGACCGTGACATCTTCCACTGGTACAGCACCTCTTCGTCACTCAGTCACTGAAATAAAGACTTCGTATTGATTGTTTTAAGAGGATGTCTTTCCCTGTGCTCAGAAATGACAGTTACGTGACAAAGATTTCAGAAACAGCTTAGTGGACATTCCCTTCACTATCTCTCATTTTCAACTCAAAAATAACAACACATCACTCAGCTCCCCACATCTCATCCTCAGACACATGTGTCCTGGGATGACAGGATATCCTTGCTGATGAGAATGAATGTGCCACCTGCCAAGGAGAGATGCTTGGTTGGTGTTGACGGATCTGACTCCTCAGCAGAACAGAGCAGCATTCTCTCCCCTCTCCCCTCTCCCCTTCTCTCCCCTCTCCCCTCTCCCCTCTCCCCTCTCCCTTGCCTTCCTCTCTCTCTCTCTCTCTCTCTCTCTCTCTCTCTCTCTCTCTCTCTCTCTCTCTCTGTTTTCCTGCTCACAGTGCCTCTGTCATCAAAGTGAAGAGGGGTATCTAGGAAGCCGCTCAGGGGCCATGGACTTTAAGGGACCCAGTCATTGTCTTACTGTCACATTCCACCCCCAGTCATTCACCATGACGTTTTCTGTAAGCCTTATATCCTCGCTCTGCAAAGAGAAAGTCTCACCTAACAAAGACATTAATGACCATCTGCATGGGTAGATGACAAACCAGAGCTACATCCTGAAATCACCAGAGGCTACATCAGAGCTCAAACAACAGGAAGAAGGCAGGCACCATCCAGGGCCTGATGCCACCCATACTTTGGATGCCTTTTTAAGGCAGGTAAGCAAAGAGCGGCAGTTTGTACTCTACGGAAGCGCCACTGTCTAGCAAACTCCACTGAGCCAAGATTCCCCTCCCCCAACACACATCAGCTGTACCACCCCAGCTCCTGCCCACAGTCCACAACTGACCCAGAATGGACCTGCCAAGGCAGGTGGAAGAAAAATGCCAGGCTTGCACCAGCCTCAATTGCATTAGACAGGCAGGAAGCAGATGCATTAGAAATCTAGAGCCTCTCTGGAAGCTTCTATCTTAATTTGCCTTCAAATTACAGTTGCCAGATTTAGCAAATAAAAATACAGGACACTCAATTAAATTTGAATTTCAAATCAACTACAAAACATTTCCTGCAATATTTGGGACATGGAATTAAAAAAAATTCATTCATGGTTTCTCTGAAATTCAAATATACTGTGGTATAGTATCTTCTATGGCATTTCTGCTGCCTGGTGATGAAGGAAAACTTTGAAAGTAACTTTATCAGGCCCTGCTCCTTGTCAGTCTCTGGGGAGCTGATTCCAGCCCCTGCTCCACCCCAGCACTCAAGCTAGAACTACTGATCCAGCCCAGACCTAACCCCAAGCTGAGGCAAGACAGATTCACTAGGGTTTTACTGCTGTGAACAGACACCATGACCAAGGCAACTCTCCTAATTGGGGCTGGCTTACAGGTTCAGAGGTTCAGCACATTATCATCAAATCGGAAGTACGGCAGTGTCCAGGCAGGCATGACACAGGTGGAGCTTAGAGTTCTATATTTTCATCTGATGACCTCTAGGCATCAGAAGACTGGCTTCCAGGGAGTTAAGTTAAGGGTCTTAAAGCCCTTGCCCACAATGACACACTTCCTCCAACAAAGCCACACCTACTCCAACAAGGCCACACACCTCCTAATAGTGCCACTCCTTGGGCCAACCATATTCAAACCGTAACAGCTGACTAGTTTCTGTCAATTTGGCATAAGGTAGAGTCATTTGGGAAGAGGGGACTTCAACTAAGAAAAGGCTCCCCCCAAAAATGGCCTGTGAGGAAGCTTATGGTAGGTACATTTTCATAATTAATAATTGATGTGGGAGGGTCCAGACCACTATGGGTGCTTCCACCAGTGGTTGGGTAGTCCTGGAGTGAGTAAGTCATGGGGAGCAAGCCAGTAAGCAGCATTCCTCCAAGGCCTCTACTTCCATTCTTGCCTCCCGCTTCCTGACTCAGTTTCTCTGGATGGCGGACTACAAACACAATCCTTTCCTCCCCAAGTTGCTTTTGGCCATGGTGTTTTAACACAATGATAGAAACCACAATGAAGACACAGACATATATCAACACACAACTTGTATTCTCTACCAGTCCCCCACTCCCAAGGTCATTCAACCCACTCCATATATATCTACATCTGGGCTTTGGCTCCACTGAGAATCTGTTTGAGGCCTGGGGATCTGCCCATTAATAGCAGACCTGTGGTAGTTAATCTTCATTGTCAACTGCACTGAATTACAGTGCCCTGGACACAAAGTTCTAAGCATTATCTACGAGGGTGTTTCCAGAGAGGCTTAACTGAGGGAAGTACAACCCATTCTGACATGGGTAGCACCATCCATGGCCTGGGATCCCAACCTGACTAGAAAGGGAAAAGAAAAAAGCCAGCTAACCATCAGCATTCAGCTCTCTCAACTCCCTGCAGTGACAATGAGACCAGCTGCCACCATACCCAGACGTTGCTACCACACATACTTGCCTTGATGGACCGTCTCCATTCTTAAAATGTGACCCGTAATGAGCTCCTCTCTCTGTCTTTACATTGGCATTGTCAGATAGTCTGTCACAGCATGAGATGAGCAACTAATATAGGTTCTTTGTCTGTTCTCGGTTCACTGCTGACTCCCTAGCATCACTGGGAGGAGTCGTGACTCCCAGGAAAATTGGCCTTTTCCTGTCAAGAATTCACCATCTTGTCTGGTCTGACTGACGCTGAAGACAACCATAACGTCTGAAATCCCCACACTTGCTGCAGATATAAACTCACCCATTAGTACCTGCGTCTGGAGGCACTCTCACCCACTCAGTCTAGCAGGATCCTCCTTGAACCTGTCTTCCCCGCATACCTTGGTCCGCTCTCCTAGCCTCCCCACTGCCAAGTGATAGCCATGGATTGATGTTAGGCAAACCCCATTTCCCAAGCAAGACTCACACTTCAAACTAAAAGGCATAGAGTACAACTGGAGACCAGGCCAGATCACGAGTTCTACCATTCTCTTAATATGTTCTATGTATGAACTGAATTCGGGGTTGTCCCAACACCACAAAGAAACAGTCTTCTTCCATTACTAATCTCCCCTAGAGGCATTGATGCTTCCCAGTAGCTCAAGTCCAAAAGCACTGGCACTTCAGATGGGACTGACTTCCTTGCTCTCTCAGTTGGGGTCCATTCGCTCTTGCTTGCAAGAGATAGTCCCTGGCATTAATACTTTACTAGTGCTAAATCTTTGCCTCTTATGCTTGTTTTTAGGTCACAGCATTCAAAGGATGAGCAAATCTCATCTAAGTTGCCAAATCTGCTCTTGACTTATTTATATTAGGTTATTTCCCACCTCTAAGCCTCTCCCACCACCCAGAAAGGACCTCACCACAGTGTAGCCACGCAAAGTGCAGGAAAAGTGAACATCCACCCAGTTCATCCATTCATCTACCCACTGCACAGACAGCCAGCTATAGCCCAATTTTTATGACAGGCACTGCATTAGGCTCTGTGCTGTGGGTATGAGGAGAAGCCAGTGAACCTGCCCTCAGGGAGGTCACTTATTGAAAGGGAGAAAGAAATGAGTGTCCACATCAAGAAAACGTGATGGTTCTTTTAATCACCCCAAATGAACTGCCTGCCTGAGAGCCAGACTGATTTTTTTAATGGTAGTTTCATATTATACTTGTTTTTGTTCTGACCATTATATGCGACCAAAAATAATCTTGACATGGCTGGCTCCTTCTTGTCATTCTAATCTCAATTTAAATGTCCCCAAATGCCTTCATCTAATGTGGCCCTGGTCACTCCCTATCCCATTATCCTCTCTCATTGTTCCTATGGCATTTAGCTGTGCCTGGCCTTTTCTTGTTTTGTTCAACTGTCCTCTGCTTGGAGTTGATTGCCTGACTACTCCAGTGCTACGGCCCTGAGCAGGGACTGGTTCATCCAGGTCTGTTGCACAAATGAACAAATAGAGAGAATGCCAGGGCTATGGTTCCCACCCTCCGGGGGCCCTTGAATGTCACACCAGGGCACTGGGAGCGATGTTGAATACATTTCCACAGCCAAACTGACATCGTGTGTTTGTTGACTCTTGATAAAGCCCCATAGGAGGAATGAAATGTCACGCAGCTATGTCTTGGCCCAGAACGATATCAACTCAGTATTAATGGCCCCCATGCTAATCAGAACATCTAATTAGTCAATAGAGCTAAGCTAATATGAGGAGAAACATGACAGAATTGTCACATCAGAACCGTTTACTTAGAGAGTAACAATGTGGAGGGCCAGAGGTCACGGAGTCGTGCGAGCCATGAACTAGGAACATCTCCTGAATACCTTGCTGGAGTTCAAGCACTGTCCTCTCTCCAGGCCTCTCCAAGAAACTCACACTGGATTTCAGTCCACTGAACTCTCTGAGCAGTAGATGAGACAGCTCAGCCATGAAAATATTGCTTATAAAGGAAAGCAGGCCCTGGGAAAGGAGTCATTTCAACGAAAGCTGAAATTATTATTCGTGGCACAGACACAGTGTATCCTCGGCCTTGCTATTATCACATGGATCAGGCTTCTGCCACTGGCAATCTTCAAAGGGGCTAATGAAAATGTGCAACGTGTAAACTCATCAGTGAGGTACCAGTGTTCTGCTCTTCATTTGTTCTCAGGCTCTGAGAGACACGAATGGCATGAGCTCTTATCCCTTTGGAGGCTCTGACCTTTGGACAGCCTGAATTAAAGGTGCCACATAAAACCCCAGTCCTGTCACTTCACTTGATCAAACGACTGGCCTTGGCCATGCAAAACCTCAGGGTCAAAACAGAACCATCCAGGCCAGCAGAGACAGCAGCTGCCAAGGCCGAAGGTGCCATTATGCCATTATCTGATCTCTGAGCCCTGGCATGTCCCTGCAACCAGATGTCCGAGCCTCTGATCCACACAGGGCACTGAGGCTATAATGACACAAGGGCTCTGAGTACACTCAAAGCAAAGGAACTGACTCCCTGCCAGCCAGGCCAGTGCACGGAACCCCCAGAGTGACTACCTGAAGTGGAGGAGGGTGAGAATGATAGATCCTTACTTTTTTTCTGCATTCTAGGGAACCAGTGGGGTTGGGGGGAAACCTGCTCATACCATTGTTTGTTTTGTTTCTCTGACAGAAAGTGATTTGACAAGAGAGAAGCAATCTGTGCTCCCCAGCCTGACATGATGACCTCTATTTCTGTTGGCCAAGTGTGAGAAGAGACCTGGATGGTGGTGTGTGCTGTGACCCTTCTTGCTTGTGTACTTTCAATCTAACCAGTGTGTGGCTTGGTTTAGAAATTAGATGAGCTGTTAAAAATTCAATTAAAATGTTGAACTTGAGGTCAAATTAAAAGCTATTGGGATGGGGACATTCTCTAGCAGGAATTCAATCTACCCCCAAATCACTCAAGGAGTTAGGAGCACATTCAGATCCCCAGGTCCCCATACCAAAATTCTGATTCACAGATCTGAAAGTAGGGTGATAGGTCTGTGGTTCAGCAGTCTTACAATAATTAAATAGATTTTTCAAAATCTTTTCAAAACTCAGGGTAGTACAAAACTGCTATGGAAATGCCTAATTTTATACCCAGAGATTGGTGCAGCTTTTACCCTTCCTCACAGTTCTTGTCTGAAGATTCCTAGCTGCTTAAAGTACAGAAAATAAATGGCCATGGAGTGCTCAATCCTAAACAGAAGCCCCCCTCCACACACATACACACCCTTTTAAGGCTTAGAGAACATCTTAGAAGAAGGTGATTGTGAAAGTCAGAGGTTAGAGGCAACATCTGCAAAATAAGGTCTTCTGGGTGTGCCAGGGCTGTTGTATTCATGAACTCACAGCGGCTATGATTGCCTGCCTAATATCAAACCAGTCAATTCATAAGATTCTAAACCTAGCTAAGGAGCATATTATCAGTTGAATTCTGGGAGAGAGGAAATCCATTTTCTCCAGGAATGTGGTCCATGCTCCATTGGATGGCTCTCCATCCATAGGTAGCACTAGTTGAACTCAATGGATTGTCTTAGTGTTCCTGCTATTGAAATTAAGCATCATGGTGAACAGAAACTTGGTGAGGAAAGGGTTTATTACATCTTACAATTCTCAGGTCACACTCTGCCACTTGGGGAAGTCAGGAAGGAACTCAAGGCAGAAATCTGGAGGCAAGAGCTAATGGAGAATCCACGGAGGAGTGTTGGTTACTGGCTTGCTCCTCACGGCTTGCTTAGTCTGCTTTCTTACAGCATCCAGGACTACCAGCCCAGGGTTGGCCCCACCTCCAGTAAACTGTACCCTCCCACATCAGTCATTAATCAAGAAAGTGAATCTCAGGCCAATATAGGGTGGCCATTTCCTTAGCTGAGGTTCTCTTTTCTCAGATGGCTCTAGCTATGTCAAGTTGACATGACACTACCTAGCATGTGTTATTTGAAGAAGTCAAAAAGAAGAGAATGTGAAATTGGGGGGTGGGGCTAAGGAAATTGGTTCCAAGAGAAGTTAGAAAGGGAGAGTGAGGGGTGGATATGATCTAAATACACTGTACCCACCATGTAAAATCTCCAAAGAACTGAAGACATCATGTAATAATAGTAACTGGCACTGTTTGTGCATTAATAACTGCCAAAATTTCAAGGTGAACAAGAACCTTGTGAAAATATCTACAGTGGGCTTAGGGTGTAGCTCACTAGCAGAGAGCCTGACTAGCAAGGACCTGGGTTCAATGTCCAGCACTGCAGATAAAATGAAATGAAGTTGCATATGACTTCAATATGGCTAGTGAGGTCTCACTACCTCTGCTCTACACTCATTAAAACAACCAACCTACAGCGGCCACAGTGGGGGCTGTGAGGGCCCTTGCTGCTGCAGCTTTGCTGGGAACATCCTTGGTTTGGCTGCAGGAAAAGGAATGGCCGTTTCCTCAGTCTCTAGGGAAAAGGATCATAAGGTGCTTCACTCTGTGGCTTGTCTTCACATGACAACTGCACTCTACCAGAGAGCATGTGGCATGGGGTCCAGATGGAGAAACACACTCTGATGTCTCTCCCACCTGAAACCTAATTTGTACACTTGTTGGGTTGTGTTTGCCCTTACCCCACCTTAGGGACATTGGTCTATCTCCATCCTTCGGGTGCTGACCCTTACAAACCCACACCTGGGCCATCTGTCCTTTACTTTAGGATGGAGTTTAGTTAGTGGGAGGCACTGATGGAAAAAGTGAGGAATGTGCCAAGAAACACTGGGGTTATCCAGTTCCTGATTCTTCCTGGTAGTTCTGGCTCCTGATAAACTCTTGCTCCATACCATCATTCCTTGCCGGGTCTACTAGCTCTCAGTGTTACCTGCTTCTGGCTATGACTGGGCTCTAAAGGATTTCCTTTCCCTACCCATAGTCCTTTATAAAGCTCCTTTGCTACATCTCCTGCAGTCACACATTCTACTTGTGCAATGCTTGCCAAGGCCCCCTCTGATATGACGGCTAACCACTGTATGACCTTCAGCCAGTCATCTCAGTCTCCTCCATCCATTGAAGAGACACAACTCCAGGGCTTGAGCAGGATGCCTGGGTCAGAGATGAGTTCTTGGCGAGTCTGCTGTTATGGTAGGGCATCAGGTTGGCTCTGGGTATTGAGGACAGGTAACTGTAGCTTGTTCTTGACCAGAATCAAGAGATCTTCTGGTGTCACAGAGGATTCAGAGGTCTCTGGCCCTTAGGTATGTTTTCCAGGCAGCAGGCCATTCTTAACAAAAGAAAGGTGGTAGAGCTGACCCAGAGGAAGAAGTGAGGTTTGTGGGTTCCCTCTGCATCCACTTCCTTCCCCATCTTGGCAATAAACCTGACATGTGCCGGTGCCAGTTTTTATATCCAATTTCGCATTGGCTCAGCACAGCATTGTGAAGTAGGCCTTATTACACAGCTTAATTTTTTTTAATATAAAATGGTTTCCAGATATTAAGAGATTTATCCAAAGTTATACACTGCTGAGTACCATGACTAGGCACCCTTCTCAGGTTCTCTATGCAGTGACTCAAATTACTCCCCAAGAAAAGACCTGAGATGAAAGACACAAATGATCTGACAAAGACTCCACATTTGGGAGCTAGAAAAATAAGTCCTGCCACTGAGAACTAGAAATGCACTGAAAAGATACAGACACAGGTCTCCTGGTAACCAGGTATCTGCGGGTTCGTCGTGTGATTTAGTGAAAACGATTTCAGTTTAAAATGCAGAGATAGGGGACTGAAGAGAGGGCTCCATGAGTAAAGTGCCTGCCAAGCAAGAATAAGGACCTGGGTTCAGGGTCTCCACACCCACACTGAAGCTGGGCAGCATGAGCCTGTGATCTCAGCAGGGGATACAGACAAGGTGGATCCTTGGGTCTGGCTGGCCAGCTGGTCTAGCCGAATCAATGAACTCCAGGTTCAGTGAGAGGCTCTTTCTTTAAACGTAGGGTGTAGATCAACTGTGAAAGACACCTGATAGTGATTACTGGCCTCTAAACTCACATTCCACACACACACACACACACACACACACACACACACACACACACACACACACACACTTCTTCCTGTGTGCCGTTAGAGAAACATATACACTACAAACAAACAAACAAAAACATTATTCCGTCTCCATGAATTTAAAATAAGAAACAGAGCATGCTCCTACTCTCAACAGAAAATCCAATGTTTTATGCAACAAGCCTCAAATGTTAATTGCCCTAAATAAATGCTATCTGAAACTCAATTTAATATATCACCAATTGATAATGCCTACTATGATCCACACGCTTTTAGCCTTCAAATTGATACGTAGAAATCCTAACCCCTAAGGTGATATTGGAGGTTGGGAGGCTTTTGAAGGTCATTAGACCACCAGGACAGAATCCTCATGAATGAATCAGTACCCATTTAATAGATGCCCTCTGTTGAATCCCTTACCCCTTCTACCATATGGGGACATAGCAAGAAGAAGCAGTATGTAATCCAGTAGTGGGCTCTTTCTAGATACCAATGGTCTTGATCTTGGACTTCCTAGCCTTTAGAACTGTAGGACATATCCCTGCTGTTTATAAGCCATTAGGTTTGTGATACTGTATTATCTCAGCCCTAAGACTGCCAAGGCAATGCCAGGTTTTACTTCCCCTCCCCTTGCAATAGAAATTCCTGGCTCATTTTAAATGCTTAATATTGACACCCAATCCCCTCCCTTCCCAGTCTTTTAAATGCTTCATGGTCATTAATTCCTACTCTGCCCCTAGAAGAAGACAGATGTTATTAGCTGTACTTCACAGGTGAGGAGACCAGCCAAAGAAAGGTTAAACAGCTTGTCGAAGGAGGAAGAGGAAACCAAATTTGTGACTATCCTGGCACCAAGGCCATCTTAGCCTAGAGTGGGAGGGGGGCAGGGCTCTAATTTCCTGGATAGACTCTGAGACCTGGCCACTTTTCTAGAATTTTCTCTGCTAACAAAAAACAACTCATCCCAGTGTTTGCTCTGCCAGCTATCCACTTAGTCCCAGTCGTGCACATAGGCCTACCACCAATGATTAACTTAAAGAGGGTCAGCATGACATAGGACCTGACCCCACCAGGGATAACACAGGCCCTGCTCCTGTCAGAAATGGCACAGGCCCCACTCCTATCGGAAAGAAGGCCCTTCTAACAAGTAAAGGAGACGATATACACTGATCTGCAAATAAGGGGAAAGCAAATCCATTCTGAATAAATTGAATCGGCCTTCACAGAGTACGGGGAACCTGTTCATAAAACATTTGCTAACCATTAACTACAGTCCTGCTATTAAATGCTGTTAATGGTACCTCCTCAGAACTGTGCCTTACCAGCTTAGCTGCACCTTTAATGGGCTGGCTGCTGTCAACATGACACCCGGGGCCCAGGCTCAGCACAGCTGGGGTGATGTGTTTAAGCTAAACAGCTCTCCTGATTAGTTCCGGTGCTTGAGGCCCAGCAGGTCACCTCTCTCCAAGGGAAGCCTGTGCCAGCCCTGGAGACAGCCAATTTTGTAGAACCACCTGGCTCTGTATTGTGGTCCTGTGTCTTTCTAACCATCCACCCAATCCCTACATTTCTCGACTGGGTTGTGGCAGTGTGATCCATCTTGTGGCCGTTGGACTGAAGGTGTCTGCTTGGAGAATAGCACACTTTATTCTGGGAGACTTTTTCTTCTGCATTCCCTCTGAGCTTCCTACTCCTTTCCTTTTTTTTTAAATGACTTGTGAGCCCCACCCCATGTCCCACTCCAACAGTTAAGCCAGTCCTGATTGCTCATCCATACCCAAGTAGTCAATGTTCAGCCTTAGACAGACCTTTATTGTGAGCTCAACTCACTGTCAGATGTTTGATCTGGGTGTCCCAGACCACATAAACTCCGCACACCTTAACCTTAGTGCCATGTCTCATGTCAAAGGTGTCCTTTCTCACCTAACCCCGATGTTAATAGCAAGTTTCTCATCTCAAACCAGAAATGCAGACTTTTCCTGATATCTCTCAATCATCACATCCATCCATGGTCTTATTGACCCTACTTACAAATACCTATGGCATCCATCCCTCTTTCTCTCTTAGGTTAGATGAAATCTCCCCTCCAATTTGGATGGTCTAAAATGTCATTGTGGTGGTTTTCCTAATATGGACCAATGACTATTATTCTCCCCTTCTGGAAGCAAATTCACCACAGCAGCTTTTTCACTTGGTGAGGGGCAGGGTCAGCTCTCCTGCCTCTTCTCAGCTCTAGCTGCTTCACCCCAGCAAACTCAGAACTCCAAGTTTCCACATCTCTATGTATGTAAGAAAATAAGCAGGCATGCCAGGATTAACTGCCAAGTATTCATCCTGCCCAGAATGTTCCTTCATCTATTCTTTACCTTTGAAGTCCAGTTTTCTGCCCTGTTAAGAATACACTTGCCCTCACCTGGGGCCTGGCTGACCAAGATAACCCCCAGTGGAGCACCATGCAGGCTCAGGTGGGCAGACCACACCAGAGACAACCATTGCATGGTGCCGGACTATACAGGTAGGGCATAGCACTCCTGAGACCACTCCTGAGATGACCCTAGACACCCAGAGTCCCTAGAAACCACTAGGAAAAGCAAATAAATGATGGAGAGATAGAAGAGAAGGAGAAGCAGAAGGATGTGGACACAATGAAGAAAGGTGGATCTGGAGACTTGAAGGCAGTGAGGAACAGCCTAATATGAGGATTCAGTGATGTTGCCTAAGGTCTTGGCCTGTGCCTTGGAGATCAACGTCTTGGTCTGTGGCTCTGCAGCCACAGGGGTCTGTTACCACCAAAGACCAGGTACACATCCTTGGTCTGGGTTGCTGCCTGGACCATGTTGAAGTCTGAGAGCTGTGCAGAAATGGCCCACCCCTCACCTGAGCATTATGGTGTCATGAGAGAAGAAGAGCTGACCCTGCCTGTCACCAAGTGCAGCACTAGGAAGAGTCATCCTATACCTTGCCTGGGCAGCACAGTATACCTACCCTCGTGGTAGGGCAAGGGTGTGAGCATGGGAGAACTGGCCCTGACACTTGTCTGCCATGTTCTGGAGGGGAGGAGGGAGAGATGCCATCTTCCCTTCCTCATCCCTCACCACCTAGAACCTGGGCATGATGGTGTCATGAGAGCAGAAAAGCTGGCCTTGTCCCTCAGCAGCTACAACACTCGGGAGATTGGGCCCTAACATGGGCAGCAAAGTGGAGCTGGCCCTGGCTGTGGAGTTACAGGTAAGCTAGCCCTGAGGGCAAGAGAGAAGGAGAGATACCTCTGCCCTTTTCTGGGTGCCTGCAGCCCTGGATGAGCTGGGAAAAGCCTGGAGAGCCCCTGAATTCTCTGAATACAGGTGAAATCTGGCAGGCTGACCAGCTCAGGTTCCTCCAGGCCCAGATCCAAGGCTTTGAGTTGGTCCACCCCAACATCTGCCCCATCTATGAACTACTGGAGTGTCTAAAGTGCCATCCCTACAGATCCAAAGCCTCAGGATCTCCATGACAAAGGACAACAACAGGCTATCTAAGAGGAGCCCCAGTGAGAATCCAGTATTGATAGTGTAGCAGAAACCAGAGGCCTTGAACCAGATCAATGACTCATTGCAATGAACATTTGCAAGCAAAGAAGCATGAACAAAAGGGTATACTGTGGGACACACCGGGACATGCTGCAGCTTCCATAATCAGTTTTTTTTTTTTTTCCTTTTGAGGAAGGGAGGTTGTGGGGATAAGGGAATAGGAAGATGAGTGGAATTAGGGAGTGTGATGTGAAATTTGCAAAGAATCAATTTTTAAATAAAAAAGAATAAAGTCATTGTGACCCACTCTATAGTGTGTTTACCTCCTTTCTAGGATTCATCCCTTTACTTTAAAACCATGTCATCTGCTCCTAGGGACCTACTGTCACTACCCACAGTGCACAGTCCCCAAAGACACAAGGTTTTCATTTATTCACATGCCAGCATTTATTACAATCCCTAAAATAAAGCTGTTTCAATGGGTTCTTGCAAATTATTGGAATTTTGTCTGATAGTCCTAGGAGATTATTTTGCTTGAATATAAAAATATTACAGAAGACACTTCTGTAGGAGGCTACTACATTTAAAATGAGAATTTCATTCTTTTCTCCTCCCTGGTGGGCAAAGAGTTCCTTTGATGAAGTGCAAGAGAGGAGAAATGTCAAGAATCAGCCCCAGTGAGCACGACACAAATCTAGACATCTCATCTGGACTGGTGGATAGCAGCCCTCCTCCCAGACCGACAGATGTTGGTGTTGGTGGGGATGGCTACTGAAATCAACTGGGTATAAATCTGTCTTAGGTTCCTACTGTGTGTGAGCACAAACATCAAGCAGAAGAGGATGCCTTTGCCCACACAGCTTTCACTGGCTCCCTGGGGAATCCAGTCACGTGCACAAAAACAATGAAGACAGGGAGATAAGACAATATATTTCTAGACTATTAGCTCTAGAAGCAACTTCCAGGGTCAACTGTTCTGTTGTTTTCTAGAAGTCCTTCAGAGACTATTCTATAGGACACAGAGTGAAGCATAGTACCTATCCAAACTCTGGTTCCCCCAAACTAGTAGTTCCACACTAAATTTGGACACATTCCCAGAAATGGAAGCAAGCTTAAGGGACTCTACTTCAAGAGTTATAAGAAAAATCACCATTTATTTTAATTCCTCCCATTTTCCATCTTACTTACAGAAAAACCAAGAATGAATGTGTACATGTCAAAAAAAAAAAACCAAAATATATGCATGCACAGCCTAGATTTCTGTTGGTCTTCGGCTGGATCTGGCTAGATGTGACCAAACCTAGGGATCTTCGACCAGGAAGGCCAGACGACCAGAGCAAGCAGAGTTCTCTAACCCAGCACCATAGCTTACCCTGCTTCCAAGAAATGGCTCTGCTTTAAATAAATGCAACAGGGGGAGGCGAGGGGCCCAGCGGAAGGAGGAATAAGTGTGTTTTTCAAAAGTGTAGCCAGGTCGTCTCCTGGGAATGACTTTTCCTTCATCTTTATCGATCTCCAGAATAAACAGGGTTGAGAAGGGAGAGAGCAGTAAGAGAGTGTCAGCATGCTCAGGGAGATTTGTCTCCTCCGTTGCCAGCAGATTAAGCACTCACACTTTTCAGTCTGGCTGAGCCTCTCCTGAGAAGATGAGAGGCGGGTAAGGAAAGGTCAGAAGCAAGCCCCCACTGGATCCTTCTTCCCAGATGAGCCTAGAGGCCCCCGGGCTCTGGATATCTATGTGGATCCTGTCCATTGTCATCCACTCAGTATTCTAACCAAGCCCGCGGGTGATTACTTCGTAGGTAACAGTGCTTGTTGAACAAGCGGGAGGATCTAAGTTCACATCCTCGGCATCCATGCAAATAACCAGGCATGGCCTGCACACCTGTAACTCTAGCACTGTGGGGGTGGGGGGAGGGCAGAGTCAACAGAGAGGCTAGACAGCGATGAGAGGATCCTTGTGGCTTGCTGAACATCTAGCTTTGTCAAAAAATAAAAGGGTAAAAATACTGGCTTCATGTTCATCAAGAGACCCTGTGTCAAGAGACTATGGTGAAGATCAATAGAGGAAAATGTCCTCCCCAGGCCTCTGGGTTACACACATAACCATGTACATATGTGCATAGACAAAGAAATAGCATTCTAATGATGTACAAGACCCCAGAGCCTTGAACACTGAGGTGCTTGTTTTATAGGCTCTAGTCTTCTTCTCTCCTCCTTTCAGTGAGCTAAGATGACTGTGAGATAAAACACTGACGTGGGCTGATCCAAACCCATTTCCCTTGTATCACTATGGGAACCTATGAGAGTCAGTGGACTCCACTTTCTGCATCAAGTAAATGGGAAGAATGTTTTTCAGAAGAGCAGTTAAGAACCAGGGCAAGTTCAATGCAATAGGTAGACCGCACAGTTCCACTGGTCAAGGTGGTACCACTTGGGAGGCAAAGGCAGGCAGCACTTTATGAGTCCAAGGCCACCCAAGGCTATATGGTGAGACAGTCAAAAAGAAGAGGAAAGAAAAAAGAAAAGAAAACACATGAAAGAAAACACAGGAAGGGAAGGGAAGGGAAGGAAGGAAGGAAGGAAGGAAGGGAAGGGAAGGGAAGGGAAGGGAAGGGAGACCACACAGTTCTATGGGTAAAAGTGAGGAAAATGCCAGAAGGAGAGTTAAGGTGAGCAAAAAGCATTGCATGCCTGCCTGGCTGGCCAACTTGATGACAGTCCCTTGGGACACCAGATTTATAGGACCCACTGTCATCATGCTACACTTTACACACACACACACACCCACACACACACACACACACACACACACACGTGCGTGCGCCCACTCACAACTGAAGTGCTGTGGGAAGAATCCCATTCAAATCATTGTTCCAGGGAGCTCCATGCCTTCAAGAAGACCATGACAAATCATTCCACAGATTTCCCCCAGGTACCCAGCAAATCTTACGTGTGTAACCGCAGTCTCCTTGGGGGCCAAAGGAAAATGAAAAGCCAGACGATAGGTAGGAAGCAGCCTTGAGTTTGAGCTTTAACACTTCTGAGTCTCACCCCCAAGCACTCAGTCTGTGAGAAGCCTGTCATAGAAGGACAAAGGAGAGTGGCCCTTGAGTCAGGACCCCAATCTTTGCCTCCTCCTTTCTCTGGCCATGGACCTAGGTCAAGAGGTCCCTTTATCTGCTCTGAAGCCAGCTCACCTTATCCCACTCACAATGCTGATAAGACACCCAGCCAGAGCGAGATGTATACCCAGGGGGATCCCTTCCCGGACCCAGCTTTCTCATGGTATGAAGCTGCGGTCTGTACTGCAGGTCGACTGTCCAGTGCTTCATGTCGGCTTTTTAGCTGAGCCGGCTTGTGGACCCTCGGGATCCAGAGTGCCACTGTGGAGAGACGGAGGAGGAAATCACACCACCTCCACAGCTATAAAGAGCCCAGGAGCCTGACAGGAGCCAGAGGCGCCAGGGTGGGCTCTGACAGCAACCATTCCTCACCCAGCACTACCTGGGGAGCCCCTGTGGCTGGAAGGGGGTGCAGAGATAGCATCCAGGCACCTCGAAGGGTCTCAGATTGCTTGTGAAAGAGAAACCAGGGGCTTATTTATGTCACTCAGGCTGAGCAAGCAGGGAGGGAGGCAACAAGGGAAGCCTTTAATGAGGCCTCTTCCTGTCAGAAATGCTGACAGGAATCGGACATGAAGTGTGCCTCAGCCAAGACATCATCATTCCCCGGGACCCCAGTAGAAACATAAAATCGGCTGCAAATATTGGGTTCTGTGAGGAGCCGGGTGCAGAGCAGCTGGAAATCTGGACCACAGAGGTGGGTGCAGGGCTTCCTAGCTGGGACCAAGCAGGGCTCTCCAGAGTCCAGTTACTCACTCGGAGTCTAGTAGCCATAGTTCCAGCCTCCTGATCTGGGCCACCCTCCAGGAACCCAGGGGAAAATGTCATCAGAATGAAAAGCTACCCTACCTGTGGAAACCATTTTCCCAGCCTACATGAGGCAGACTCAGCACAATGCTGTCCCTGAGGTATGGACACCAGCACTACCCACTCCGACCTCTGAGCAAATGTGGTGAAAGAGACTGGCATCAACTCCCCACTCAGCCCACAAGTTCTCCCCTCTGCCAGACACTGCTACTTAGTGACTATGCTATCTGCTTTCACCTCTTCTCTGTTCAGCTCTCTCACCAGGTCACTACGGCCTACATGGCTTTGTATGTCACATGGGAAAGAATAGAGTGCCAGGTCGGATGGGGACACCCTTTTGGATTCATTATTCTGTATTGAGAAGAGGGAGGAAGGGGAGGAACTCCTGTCTTCCCACCTCACTGTGGATCAGGGTATGGGTCATGTGCCCTGGGGCCAAGGAAGTAGCAAGGGGCCCCTGACATCCTAGAAGGATCCTGAAAAGCCAGAGATATCATGGTAAGCATCAAAGTATAGGATCACAGAGACAGGCTTGTGGCATGGCACTAGGCTTTATACAGACATGAATACATGTCGGTAAGTTTCTTCTTTGGAGCATGTTTGGGACAGACAGATTCCGCACCAAGGAAAGTAGGCCATGCTCGAACAACTGTGTCAACTGAGAACCTGACAGGGTCCCTGGCTTTGCCCCTGCAGTCTCTGTCACCAAGAATGCTTTCCTGGCCTCAGTTTACCCAGCTTCCTTCCTTCTTTCTCTTTTTCTCTTTCTCTCTCTCTTTCTCTCTCTTCTTCCTCTCCTTCCTCCTCTCTCCTCTCTCTTTCTCTCTTTTCTTTCTTTCTTTCTTTTTTCTTTCTTTCGAGCTGGGGACCGAACCCAGGACTTTGACCCTGGGCAAGCTCTACCACTGAGCTAAATCCCCAACCCCAAGATTTATTTATTTTATGTATGCGAGTACACTGTTGCTCTCTTTAGACACAGCAGAAGAGGGCATTGGATCCCATTACAGATGTTTGTGAGCCACCATGTGGTTGCTGGGATTTGAACTCAGGACCTCTGGAAGATCAGTGAGTGCTCTTAACCACTGAGCCATCTCTCCAGCCCCCTACCCAGCTTCAAAGACAGGGGAGTCTGTTCCTATGACCAAGGATGATATAGGTGTCTGTACTCATTTAATAACAGGGCCCTTTGTGTAGACATGGTTCTATCTTCCCAAGCATCCACTCACTTAACACTCCATGATGTTCCAGGAGGTAGAATCATCCCACCCAGTGTTTCAGACAAGGACTAAGACTCAGAGGTCCTTGCTCAATGCCATTCTGTAACTGAGGCAACTCAGACAGCCTGGGAATGCACGGGGTCAATGACCCTGCAGTCTGAGACCAAAGAAGAAGCAGGCAGAAAGAGCTTGACCATCACCCCACAGCTCTGGAATCTAGTGCTTCCCAAGGGTGTCTATTCACCCTTTCTTATCACAAAATAAAGCTTAGGAGTTCCACTACTCCCAGACAGATCTGCATCTTTACCTCCATAGCTATTTGGGGCTACATGTGCACCCTGGAAACTGGAAGTGCTGGTCAGGACTCTGGTGGCCATTTCATCAAGAGCCATACCGAAGATTCTTCTGAGAGAAGACAATGACGACATGGCCAAAGAGGTCTGTACCTAATGGCCAACTCATTCTGAACAGTAACCAAAGGTATTTGGCAGTGCCATGCCGCCTCCTCAGCCCTAGCCCTCAAAGTAACCCAAAGACCCAAAGAGAGCTTTTCTGAACACAGCAACAGAGCACAGGAACAAGGCCCACGAGTCTCTCAGAGCACGACAGATTATTCAGAATAAAGCAGAAATGGCCCAAAGAAATGCCCATCACCTCATCAAGCGATACGTAAAAGCAGATACTCACAAGATGGAATATTATTTGCCAGAGAAAACAGATGAAATGCCAATGCATAGGTAAGCCAGAAAAACAATATGCCCAATGAAAGAAGCCCATTGAAAGGTCACATTAACAGAATATCCTACTTAGGAGAAAAATCCAAAAGGGGCACACTTATGGAAACAGAAAGATCTAATAGGGGTCTGGGGAAGAAGTGCTAATGGAAACAGTCTTTTTATTTTTCTGAAAGGAGCAAGATGGCCTATAATATTGTGATGGTTGCACAGCCCCGTGAATATATGACATTGACCTGGATGTTTTCTACAGATGGATCTTAGGTGGGCATTTCGATAACGCCATTTAGGAAAAACAAAGACAATGCAATAATTATTTTCCTTGTTTTCCTTCCTGGCAAGTGACAGGAGAAGGTCAATATCTCAGAAATAACATTAAACCCTCCGTTGCTCTTAACAAGGCCACGCGCGGAAGGTGACGGGAGCTGTGTTTATTAGAGTCTATCTGTCCTCGGCCATGTTAGACAACCCAAATCTACCCTCTAATTTTCACATTTGTCATTTACTGCGTTCTGCTTATGGGCTGAGCACTTTGCTTGCATTTCCTTCCTTATTCTTCATCAGAACCCTTTGAAACAAATGCTTTTATAGTGTCCCTTGTACAAAGGAGAAAATACAGGTGCTCCGTGCACCCGGCTAGGGGAGCAGCAGGTGATGAGCACTGTGCTGGGGTCTGGACACACAGTGCGTTTAACCCCCGACTCTGGGAGAACTAATCTGGGTCCATCTAGAGCCATGAGCGCCCAGCATATCAGGAGTCCAGCTCCCCGAGAGCCTGACACCCAGCTGGAAATGTTAGCCTGCCACTGGAAGATGTCTCTCTTCTGGAGAGGCCCTGGCCAGTGGCAAGATGGATTTCCTTTTAAATGACTGTCCACCGCTGTGTGCGATTGCTCTTTGGTTTTATCTAATCCTGCTCAGTCCGTGTTACTGCTGTCATTTGTCTCCCCCATCTCAATGGGGTGATAGACTCTCTGGCTCCATAAGAAGCTGGCACGGTGACAGAAGAGGAGCGAGAGGCCCCAGGCTGGCCCAAACCCAGGCAAAGAGCACAGCTTAATCCACCTGCCCCAATGGCAGTCCTTCTGCTTGCCGCCGAGTCCTATAAAGCACCTCACAGTACCTCTGTGACAGAAGACACGAGCTAGAAGCCACCACCTAAGTGAAGTTCCAACATGCTTTGGCAGGATATACATGAGCCTCACGGCCACGCCCCTCTTCCTGGCTTCACGTTGGCCGTTTCATTATCGCTCAGTCTCTGGTACCAGCCATAAAGTCAGTGAGAGTCCAAGACCCTTTAAGCTTTCTGAAAATGGTCCTTTGGGTCATTTTCAATGTTATGGTTGGGGACACTTGGAGAAACTTAGGTTCTAGCTTTCCTCTGTGAGGAAATGCAGTGCCTTCCAGGCCCTGCCCAGACTGGGTTCTTTTTAGAAAGAGATGCTCATGACCCTGGGATAGCCCCTGCCAGAAAGACTATCTTCCTCTGCACGCCCATTTTACCTCAAACTCCAGCAAGCGCACGGTTAGACTCCACAAACCCTGTGACTCATCCATTTTGTACCAGCTTGAAAAATTCTCCGCAGCAATTTATCAGTGTGCTGGGGAAGAGGCAGCTGACAGCCACGAGCCAGTGCAGCCGAAACAAACAAGGGCAGAGCTCGAGTCACACTTCCAGTTTTCATTTGAAATCCTACATCTCCAGGTCTGAGATTCCGCCAGGTTCATACAAATACTGGTGTGTAAGCAAATGCCCAAATCACTGAGTCAGGGGATGAGCCAAGGGCCTTTACCTAACTGCAAATTTAGAAGTTTAAGAAGTTGGCTCTTGAAGGGATGCAGAGGCTGGCCCGTTCAGGCAGGCACACTGTGCTTGTAGGAACTGTTGGGGCCATGAATCTTTATTAGCGCAGCACTAGCGCAGCCTCCTTGACCTTGGAAAATTTAAAATAGAAATGGGGTCATCCAAGGATGTACCCACCATCAGTCTGCATTCTCCCTGGACCTGGTCTTTTCTACCTAATTCTTGAACGAAGTCCAGAGGACACCAGAATAGCCATAGGATAAAGGAGGGGTGTGGCTGTGGGAAGAGGGATCTCCTGGGCACAGAAGTTTCCATCAGACACTAATGTAAAGTACAAAAAGCTGCCTTCCTCGTCCTTTATAGAAGCCAGTCCTGGGGGAGGGAACACACAGCCAGACCCTGCGTGCTTTGATGCCCGAGCCTGTCTGTCTAAACCAGTTATCTGGCTCGACTGCTCTCATGAATCTGGCCCCCAAAGTTTCTAAGTTGCTTCCCATTTTGTCCTCCTTCCTGAACTCCCTTCCTCTCACCCCACCCTCTCCTCAATTCTGGCAGCCCTCTGTTCCCTCGGATCCCACACTGAGTCTCTGGGCTGTAGGGCAAGATTGATGACAGAATTTATAGGGCAAAATGCAAAGTGAAAATGCAGGCTGTCTCCAGGTTGCTAAGCATTTCAGAATGGGAGAGTAGAGTGTGCACCCAAGAGCAGGGCCCTGTGCTATTGTGTGCCCCTGTACCTAGGACACTGCCCTGGGATCAAGATAATCACTTAGACACCACGAGGGGTAGGAGCCCAGGGACTGCAGTGGAGAAAGAATAAGCGGAAAGAGGGGAGGCAGAAGAAGGTGAGGTGAAGATGTGTGGATGAACAGAGAAAACAGAGACTCGGGGCACAGAGGAGCCTATCAGGGTGGAAAGGAGCAGACACAAGGTCCCTGTAGTGGGCCCAGAGTAAGCACGTCTTCTCCTTTACTCCCAGACACTTTAATCTAGCATGAGCATTTGTATAGCCCTACTACCCACCGTAAACATATATACATACATAAGTAAAAACATACATTCATAATATATTATACACACAGGCTCATACCTGACCCTAGAGGCCTAGAGAGAACGGTCCCACATGAAGGCTGAGAGTGGATTTGATCCAATTCATTTTAAAGGCTCATGGACCTCTGTGGGCAAAAGGAGAAACCAATTTAACTAGGGAAGAGATGATAGTGGCCTTGATATGGTTCTCTATTGCCACAAAAGGTCCCATGAGTCATCCCTGGAAGGCACCTCTATTCCATTGGCTTCCTATTTAGGTGCAAGTTCTCTGGACATAGTGGGGTTATAGCACCAGCTGCCTGAGTGGGGGTTCTGGAAGAAGTCAATGTGGATGAGGAAAGACAGTGATGTGAAGGAGAAATAGAGAGAGGGTACAAGCTCATTGGAGAAGATAGTAGATTTTTTTGTTGTCGTTAAAATATGTTTGTGTGTGTGGGGTGCACATATATGATATATGTGACTGGGGGACAGAGGCAAAAATAGCAAATGCCAAGGCACACTTGTGGAGGTCAGGGGACATATGCCATACTCTACCTTCCACCATGTTTGAGATGGGGTCTGTTTACTCACTTCCTACAACCAGGCTAATTGGTCCTTGACCTTCCAGGAATTCTTCTGTCTCCACTTCCCATCTTGTCATAGAAATGCTGGATGTCAAACATGCACTATCGTGTTGGGCTTCACGGATTCTGACTCAGGTCCTCACATCTGCTTGCAGGCTATGAAAGAGATTTTTAAGTGATTCTGCTGTGCAGCGTCAGTGCTGGGTCCAACTCTCAGCTATGTGACCTTGGAAAAGTCATTGTTCTGCATCCCTTAGTTTCCTTACCTCTGAATGGAGCTTACTGGGGGAAGATGGAGGGAGCACTGCCCATAGCACATGTAAAACTCAGTGTACATCATGGTACATCAGGGACCCCTTTGACCATTCCCTATGCATTTTCTCCCTTGTAAATGTGCCTCACACAGCTTTGGGCCTCCAGCTACCTGGAAGCCTCCTAAAAGGTTTGTTGAGTGAGCCGGAAACAATCAGAAATGATCTCTGGGTCCTGGTCTGAAAAGTTATCTCTTGACTGATGCAGAGTGCATGTCACAGCTGGATAGCAGGCACTTCCCAGAAGCAGAGAGAAGTCGGGAGAGCATCTGCTGGCCAGGGCCCAGCCCTGGGAGTGACAGCGTGTTTACAAGAGCTATTAGGAGCCGCTGCTCTTCTGCTTTCAGGATGATTTACTCCATCAGGACTGGCAGGAAGCTTCTTTTCCTTTTGCTATTGAATTGATTATTGAATCACAAATATTCCATTTGAATAACATGACTTCACTTCAAGGCTGGCAGAAGTCCAGAGCCCACAGTAAGAAGACCCACTTCAGGACTAGCGGATGTAACTCAGGGGTCCCACGCTTGCCTGGAATGCATGGGCCAATGGAAGGCTGGGGGCGGGGACCTTTTTCCGTGCTGTTTTCTTTAACTCTAACAGGTTCTAAATGCATAAACAGGAGTTAGAGAGAAAATACAAAGGACTGTTTTCCCAACACTGATGGGCTGGAGGCACAGCAACTGAGCTCCCTACAGTCAGTGTCCAGTTGGACACTAGAACATGAGAACAACAACTACACAGGTCATTCGCATTGAAATCCGAACTACTGAATTTCAAAATAAAGATGCCCCTTCCCTAAATACCTCATGATAGTTTAACAAGTTTATAACTTGGTGTTGGACCACATCTATAGCTACCCATTGCTACAGAGGCTACCGATGGCGTGCACTTTAAAGTTGTGTAACACAGCATTCCCCAAGCTCAACCTAATGCTTGACATTTACTTCAACAAGTACTTCTTGACTACTAGGCTCCATCAATCCACTGAGTATCCAGAGCGGTCTTAACGATATCAAGTCTGGATTACCCACAGCCCTGAAACCCACTGTGTACAGAGGATAGCTGGAAGAGCCAAGATGACACTTGGTAGCAGGGCTCAGAGATGTGGTACTGCCCACACCTCCTTAGAGAGATATCCTACTCAGTGATTTTACTCTTCTGGACCACTCTACAGTCAGCTATCACCTGAAAGTGTGGGAAAACAACCCCTCTGCCTTTGGAGGTATTGATAGCTAAGTATATGAGATAAACTGACAGAGACAGGTTCCCACAACCAGAGGCATACAAATGTATCATTCTGTGCATTACCATATGAAGAAAAAGGTGAAGATCTCCGAAACCAGAGACATCCCATTGTTCTTCTCTATTTAGGGGAGAAGGGAAGTTGTAATGTAGCAATTTAACTTATCACCTTTTAGAACTTACATGTATTGATTTACTTACGTGTATGTGTATTTGTGTATGTATGTTCACAAGGATGCATGAGTAGAAGTCAGAGGACCAACAAGAGGCAGTTAGCTCTTTCAGTCCACCATGAGGATCCTGGGAATCCAGCTTGGGTTGCCAGCCTTGGCAGTACGTGCCTTCACTCTTGGACATAGCTTGCCAGCCCAGAAGCACACAATCTAGAGGGGGGGTTGGTAATTTTAATAGGTAAGATTCTGTGACAGTATCCTACCTTGGTAGAGAATCTACCCCAGTCTCCTCTCCTGTGTCACTGCAGCCCTTACCACATGGAAGGCATTCTGCAGAACACTGGCTTGGCAGCTGAGTTTTCTGTAGAGGAACCATGGTCAGACAGTAAGGAAGTTCACGACAATCTTCTACCTAAACCGGTTATTTCTCATGCACCCTCAGTTTGCCAAAATCATCAAACGTTGACTTCCTGACTGGAGATGGCATTTCCTGAACTTTTGCAACACAATCCTTCCAGCCAGCCCTTGAGGTCCATCTTACTAGCCGCATTTTCTGTCTCAGAACAATAAAACTCAGAAGGCCTGCGATTGACCCAGAAAAACAGGCTAGTAACACTCCAGTCACAGCACCACACCTCAGAAACACCTTTCTTCTGTGGATACTCTCCCCTACTCCTCCATCCTCTCAGCCCGCCATTATAGGAGATAAGTAGATCAGCAAACAGTAGCAGGGGACAACCCCTACCAAGATGGCTTCTCTAGGAAGAGGCCACCAACATCCTGTGATGAGAGAACAGTTGAATCACTATTGCCAATGGAAAGCAAACAAGAGATAGGAAGTATACGCAGCCATTCATAGCACATGCCTGTATACACACAGGCACAGTACAGCAATTGTGTATCACTAGTTAAGGAACTTCATAACTTATCATCCAACCAGAAACACTTCTAAGAATGAAAAGAAGTTCTGGGATAATAGGTGCAAATGAAGATTGGCCAAGATAAACCAGGAAGTAAACTTCTTGCAGCTAGAGGGTCATGACCACCAGGCAGCATTAAATTCTCTGAGCGTTCAGGGAGTTTTAGGTGCATGCTGAACTGTGCACAGTACCGCACTATTCCCTTGTGATAGCATTTGAGTTGAAGTAGTTCTGAGGGAAGATAATAGTTAGTCTTGCCATTTATACCTCTTTGGAAAATAAAAATCTTGTAATAATTACAGCTTCTGTTCACTAGCTAGTGCAGAAAATGTGTTATTATTACAATACCATTGCGTGTGATTCTCACAATGTGAGAGGAAGCGTTGTGTCACCCATTTTACAGAAGTGTGAAACAGGTACAAATGGCTTATTCAGGTAAGAAGGTCAAAGTCATGAACCTATGTAGACCCACCCTGAGCTGATTTTAAAGGACCATATCTTAGTTATTAGATAGCTAACTCCCACTTGCTTCTTCCAATCCCGTTCTCCCATTTTGACCTACCCCAGGTTGATTCCTGCCATCTTGGGCAGTGTATTTCAGCTTTTCATTAGTCTCCCTCGATAGGCTTTCCGTTATCACAGAAAATTATTGTCTCCTCTTTCAAGATATTGTTTCCCCACCTCCATTGCTGTTACTAACCTCCAAAGTGGAAGGGTTCCTTTATTAAATGAACACCCAAGCTGGAAATTCAAATTACAAATGATAAACAGTTAAATCAACCGATAACGACATTGAAAATGCCCAGAAGTCCCTTTTCAACCTCTCCAGAAATCTTGATTTGTCTCCTTATTCATCTCTAATTAAACAGCCTTTCCCCCCTCGAGCACCAGCAATGCACACACATTCCTCACTCAGCTGCATTACCTTTGGGTCTCGCTCTGTAATTAGCAGGGAAGATTCGCCCCTCTCCTTTTCTCCCCTGTGAACAGGTAACTTCTCAGTTAAAGGCAAGGTCAATGGACAATTGAGTACTGCAGAGGCAACGGATCGTGATCCATCACATAGTGTGCAGGGGAAACCAGGTCCCAGGTTACAAATGGAGCTGTGAAACCCAAGTCAGGGAGGGATGAGGGTCAGGAGGGTGGGGCCCCAGGGGGAAAAAACAGCCGGAGGCAGGAGAGAGGGGTGCCAATGCAGAAGGGGCAGGGTGCTCTTGAGAAAGGACTGGCTTCAGAAGAGACAGTGCTGGGTCTAAAAGTAGGAGGTTGGAAGAAAGCCCGGGACCAATTACGTTCATTAGTCAATAGGGATAACAGCTAGAGTATCAGCCTTAAGCTATGGCAGAGAAAGTTCAGGCTCATTAGAAAGAAAAAAACCTCGAATGGTAATGATCTTCGTGGATGACTCTCAGAGTTCCAGAAAGGTTTGCGAGGTGGTAATTAGGTTTGATAATGGTAGACAATCCTCAACTCACCTAGTCATGCCCACCCCCATCTTAATCAGCCTTCGCCTTATTAAAAGAACACGGATTGATAAGAAAACCCCATTGTTTTTAAGGTTACCGGGAAGTTGTGTTCAGAGTTAAAATCACGCCAGTGGCCTTACGATACAGGATCGAGGGCTCAGTTTCTCATGAAAGTAGTCCTTGCTTGCTGTGATTAGTCTCTAAAGATTTCTCGACTCACCCACTGAACCTAATCGATCAGCCTCACTAACCCTGAGCCTGCAGCCAACTGATAGCAACTTCTGGGGAACAGCCCTGTGGGAATACTACACAGGGAACTCTCAGGCCCTGGAGGCCGAACTGTTCACTCAGGGTACACCAAGAAAACCTGTCAAAGCCACACAACCTGCTGAGATCCCAGGCTGGAGGGCAACATCAGATATGGCACAGGCTTCCATGATATGGGCCAGGGACAGAATACAGGCCAGGAGCAGCCAGGCACTAGATGGCAGGACTACAAACTCAGGACCATTGAAAACATGTCACATGGGCTTCATCTCACGGCACTGCTGCTCCAAAGCCTGGAAAGAAGCAGATAAGCTTGGGACACAAGGATAGGATTCAGAACAAGAGGAACAATCCAGACACCAGCATAAGGAATTCTGGGGGAAAAAAATTAAAACATGGAAATGCATACTATCTCATTTGGCTTAGCTGGCTACTTCTTTGGGGTACAGGCTTGTTTGAGCCAAGGGCTTTGAGCAGCTCTGATTTTGTGCCATGCACTGTGCTCATTAACATGTGACCTTACATTTCTTTGTGTGGTTGTCCTGACACTTGCACGGCTCATGCCTGCCTAAGTCAACTGGGACAAGGCAGACAGGATACGATTCTCATTCTATTGGAAACCCATGCACCAAGGGGAAATGACCTCTAGGTGAGGTCCCCACAGCCAGCAAAGTGTAACCCCCAGGTTCCTTAGGTCACAGATCTCCTCAGCACCACCACCAAGCTCCCATGTTGCTCTGCACACCCTGGTCTCTGTTACTACCTCTGGTAGACCTCCAGCTATAAAATCCTCCCTCTATACCCAGAGGAGATCAGAGCAGGGCACTGCCCCCTCCTCCAGAGATCCTGGGTTTTGCTAGGCTCCTGAGACCTGGCACCTGTCCAGGTGGCTTAAGCAGGCATAAGCCATGCAAGTACCCAGACGACTTCACAGAGAGATGTAAGGGCACATGTTCATGAAAACGGTGAACGACTCGAAGTTGGAGCTGATCAAAAAGATTATTTTGGTGACAATAGGACATAGAAAAGCAGACAATACCATGAAAGGATTAACCAAAGGGAGTTAAGTGGACTGGCACTCGGCACCTTAAGGTTTCATGAAAAACAAAACACAACATATTAGCCTCAACAATGAGGTTGCTCGATAAAATGCTGGACACCCTTGCCAAAAATTTAGGATACATACATAATTAATAAATGTATAGCATAGTGCAACCTGAGCCACACAGGGGGTATATTTATACTGATTCATTGTGTAAAATCCAAATTTAATTGGAAAGTCTCTGTGTATTCTCTACCTCCGGTGTCACAGCCAGAGAAGCATGTGGTGTCCACTCCACTGAGCTTGGAGTACCTCTCTGTCAGAGTCCAGCAAAGATCAGCTGTAAATGAGCAATAGGTAGCCATTTATAGCTAAAAATTGAGCTCATTTTTTATTTTTTGAAGAAACTGAAAATGACAGTTGGCATGAAAGAATATAAAAGGAAAAAATAATCCAATCCAGGCATGATTGTGATAAACATTCCCTTCCGGGTATCTCAGAGGATGTGGTCCTGCCTGGCTTTGAGACCCGTGTGGGTCACTTAGGTTTTAAAGAATTCATCTGAACACAAGACTAGGCCATTCCCGTGTTCTCTCCCACCAGGCTAAGGCTCCATTTACCTAGAACAGTGGTTCTCAACCTTCTTAATGCTGTGATCCTTTAATACAGTTCTTCATGTTGTGGTGACTCCCAGCCATAAGATTATTTCATTGCTATTCTGTAACTATAATTTAGCTATTTTATGAATACTTATATGCATATCTGATATGTGGGATATCTGATATGTGACTCCTGGGGGTCACAAGTTACAGGTTGAGAACAGATGACGTAGAGGTATGGAAAGGTAGGATTAAAGGCAGGTTCACTTATTTTCAGCTTGTAAGCTACAAGCTCTTGCTAACCAAGTAGACAGAAAATAGATGCCACTATGCCATGATCGGGGGAAATCATGGTATTGAACACAGACATGAGACTCAGGTAAAGATACAAGCATGTCCCTAAGTTCACACTCATTGACCAGTTCTCTTCAGAAACGTAGGAGGCTCCTCTCCCAACATCCTGACGCTTAAGGAAGGCTACCCTTCAGTGGCACTAAGACTGTATCTTAGACCAAATATTTGGGGTGGATGGAAAAACACTTTCTGAAAATAAATCCCAACTGGGCCAGTGAAGAAACCTTTGTTTCAGATATGGTAAGACTCAGTTAGTTATAGGAGGAACCAGTAGTCACAAGGAAGGTCATATCAGAAGCTAGAATCTCAGAGACCCACAGCCATGATTAAGACAGCTGTCCAGTCTATAACTTCAGCTACTCCTTCTTGCACTGGAAGAAGTGTGTTTTCCAAAGAAGAGGACTGCAATTCAGCCTACACTTAAAAATAGTTTGAGAATACACGTAGAAAAGCTTCCCTTTCCTTTCTAACTTGTAAATAAGCGTAGTAGGGTGGTAGAGACTGGGTTAACTCCCAAAATATACTGGCACAAGTGTTTGGGCTTGGATCTGTCTGAAACAGTCTAATTTATCTCAGCAAAAACACATTTTTTACATTTACAGCAAAAAATAGTTAAACATTCGAAAGTGCACATGCTTATTTTGTTGAGGAAATTATACACATTTGTTTGATTAGCTTTGGTAAATAAAATAACCAAGTCATCACTCAAAACTCAGACGTGGCTGCAAAATTGATTCAAGAAAATGTCAAAATAAATCACAGCTTAAAAATGCATGCTATGTAACTTCTAAAAATGAAAGCCGCATCTATCTCTGTCAGAGCCGGGGAGCCTGTGCATTAAAATTGTATCAAAACTGAATGCGTTTTTGAAGGGAAAGTATTGATTTAATCGACTCTTCCTGACTAGTGATTCACATCATGATTTAAATCAATTTGATTTTAATCGAGCCCACCCTATCCAAAAGTCACTTATACATGCCTTTGGAGTGCAAGACGTTATTCTCAGTGGTCTATCTGTCTTCCCAGCTATGGGATTCTCAAACTGATATTAAAGGGTTGTATAAATCCTGTGTCATGTTAATAGGGCAAGGAGCAAAGACTTCTATATCCTTAGACTAATGGAAGGTCATTCTAGTAAAACCACATGAGCATCAGCTGTAGTTAAGCAGCAGTCTCAAGGATGGCAGGACCTAAGACAAGACAAGGTCCAGTGCAGGCAGGAGATTTCAGACAGTCCCAACAGTGGGTAAGAGGGATGCTTTCTAGGGATACAGCACGAGAGGAGCATTGGCTGGCAGGTAGCATGGATGGGTCGTTGAAGTCTCATGGGATTAAGAAGGATGTTTTCAAGGCCTGCCTATTGTGAGCTTAAGCACAACACTCTAAGCTCTTAGAAGTTTGGCATGAGAGGCATGAGAGAGCAAGACTGGCCTAAATCATCAGAGCTTCTGACAACCAAAAAGTCACAGTCACAGATGATGCCACAAGGCAAGACCAGGACAAAGTAGAGACTTGAAGGAAACCCACTTCTAGTATCAGAAGATTAGGGGAGTCTTAGCAGAGAGTTGGTTTAAGTCTTAAGCATAAGTTGGGTATTAAGAAAATATAAAAATAGAAGGGCTTATAGTGCGAATGAACTATAACCTTGACCTTCCTGCCTCAGCTTTCTAGAGGGGACAGTCTACCTCATGAAGGCTCAGTGTGTGATAAACATCTTGTCATATGAAGGAGTAGAAGAGAAAGAGAGATGATGATGATAGTGATGATGTTGGTGATGGTGGTGGTGGTGCTGATGGTGCTGATGACGGTAATGGTAGTGGTGGAAGTGGTGATTGGTGATGATAATGATGGTGGTGGTAGTGGTGGTGGTGGGTAACTGTTCAGTTTACCCAGCATTTTCTAGGATTCAGGCTATTCACTGACAAACCTAGGCAGGCCAGGTACATTGAGATGTTTGCCTGTCCTATCCCACTCATGTGCAGGCTGACCATAACATGGGGCAGAGTGAAATCTGTAGGCAGGCTTACATGCTTTCAAATCATGGGATTAGTGACCAGAAGATGCAGAGAGGCAGTACCACATCTCCCTGAGGTAAAACTGAGTACTCTTCTGTGGGTACCATACCATGGTCTGGCTTTTCTCTCCAAGGCACCTGATGATGGGGATGCAGTCAATCGATGATCCTTAACGAGCTGCCCGGTCTAATCATTTCCTACTGTCAGATCCAGTTAAAGAAAACAGACAGAAGCAGGAAGATGGTAAGACAGCTTGGTCTGTGGAGCCTCGAGTCCTTGGGACTCATCTGATCTCATTCTTCACCCACTTCTCACCTCAGCCCGGTAACCACTTCAAGCCTGGCACAAGGTGGGCATTCCAGCTACATGCATGAGATCCAAATCAACTGGGCTTAGTTCTGCTACCTCCCAGAAAAGTGAGGTCCCTGGTTAAATGTTACTATGCCAGAGCATGCCTCAAGGGCTGGCTCTTGTCCCCAGGCAAGGTTATGCCCATCCCTCCTGTGACATCTGAGAACAGGGCACCTTGGCACCTACACCACATGCCACTAGAGAAGCCTAAATTAGCCTGACGAGTAAAGAGGACTCGTCAAAATCTTAGTGCAAGCCTGAGGGATTGGGGATTGGCAACTTTGACGGGAGGGGATTTAGGATCTGTGATTTCTGGAGGTCAATCACAAATGTCAGAATAGAGGATAAAGAACCCTGGATGTGGAGGCCATTTTTCTCAATTCAGCTTTACCCCTCGAACCAGAATTTTAGTCCTGGGTAGTTCATATTACCCATGAGCCTGGGCTCAGACCCATGAAGGTAGTTTTTTCATGTTTGGTGCTCATTTGATCTATAACAGAAAGCCAAGAAATATGCATTGCTACCTTCCAACTTATGGAGGAAGCAGTCTCCAATTGGAACTGAGTCTGAGAGGGGCAGTGAGACCTTGAGATAAGACGGATATAAGATCAGAGTGTTGGCTGTGAACCACAAATAGAAAAGCATGAAACCGGAGAAACTGGTGTGTTGGGAGTATGCCCTGACAAAAAGCAGATATCAAAAACAGGAAGCCTTGGGGTTTGAGAAGAGCCCTCGATGGGCTAGCCAGCCAGAAGATTTGGATACAAAATTCAAACCAAGAACTGCGCACTTGCCAGAACCATAAGCAGACAGAGGTACCTGACTCCAGGTCTCCACTCCTTTGTCTCTTATGTCCTAGGTAACTCCAAAAGCAATCCATGACCTCAGCCACAAAAGGGCTAGCAAGAGAGTGAAGCAGGCTCCAAAGTAGGGAGTTGAGTGTTCAAATATAACCTCCAGGGACTCCAAACTCTCCCCAAAACAGTGGGAGGAGAGGTCAACTTCAAGTCAAGAGGTCAAAGACCCCCAGTCACAGAAAGACACGGGAGCATGACAGGAGCCATGGGGGTTAAAACAGGGCTGTCATCTCATGCTGGACCCAAGTCTGGACACTGATCTACTCAAAGCCACAGGATCCAGGAACACTAGCTCCACTCCAAGCTCAGCTTCCTCTGACACTCTGTCCCTTCCTGTCTACCCACTCCACTGGAGGGAGCTCATTAGAACACTCCATTTTCTTTGTGTTTGTGGCTGTGGCTGTGACTGTGACCCATCATTAACTTCTGTGCTTCCTTGTCTCTCTGACTGAAGCACCATTTCCAGCCCATGAGTGTCACGTGCTCTCTGTCAAGTCTACCTGGCCATGAGGTAGGACCTTTATACAGGGACCACACTCTTCTGCCCACACATTTTTTTTCACAGACTTGGATATGAAGTCTTCAGCCTGCTGCTACCTTCTAAGAATCACAGCCTTCGAATCACAAAAATCAGCACAAGGCCAGAGCCAAGGACCACCACCCTGTGGTGTTTTCATAGCCAGGTTCTACATCACCACAGTGTCTAGCTTCCTAACACCCTGGCGTTTTCCTTCCCACCTCCCCAGGGCCTTTCCACAGATGAAGAATGTGACCTTGAAGGTGTCTCCGTCCCTTGGTTTCTTCAGTCAGGGTGAGAGGAGTTCCATGAAGGATATTAGTGGTTTCTTCAAGAAGGGAAGGAAACCAACCCACGTAAGTGCACTTCTTACATGTTAACTAAGGAGCCACACAGAAGAAAAAGCACTCTCAATTTAGTAGTGTCTTTAGCTGAATCTGTTTTATTTAACAATGCCTGAAAGGTGTTAACACAGTAGTTTTCAGCTTATTTGTGGCTCTGTGTCAGCGGTTTCAGCTGCTCCAGCCAGAGAGGCCTGTTGTAGTCTGAACATGAAATGTATCCTCGAGGCTCATGTGCTCGAACACCCTCCTACAGCCAGCCAGCTGGTGCTGTTTTGGAAGCTTGTAGAACCTCTTAGAGTTGGAACCTCATGGGAGGAAGTAGGTCCCTGGAGGAAGACTTTGACATTTTTGGAGCCCATGTTTTGTCCTGGATGGAGAAGACAATGTATGCATTGCCTCAGGATCCTGACTCCATGCCATTCCCTGGCATGATTGGCCACATGTTTTTTTCTTAAACTCTAAACCAAAAGAAACTCTTTCTCCTTCAATGTGCTTCTTGTCAGGTGTGTGATCTCACCAATAACTATTCCAAGGTCTTAAAACATTAAATGGAAGATTTCAGAGATAAGCAAACAATGTGTTTTAGATCGTGTGTTCTGCCACACACACTCCCAGGATGCAATTCTCGCCCCTGTCTAGAGCATCCCTGCTATATAGGCTGTTGCTCTTAGTTGTCCGGGAGCCATCATGGTATCCAATTTGCTGCCCTAGCATGCCATGATGTTCAAGTAATTATTTTCAGTTAATAATGGACTTGAAATACAGAAGCATTCATGCTGCCAACTAAAATACACCAGAGAAGCCTGGGGGTGAAGGAGGGAATGGTTTCCTTTAAGTGCAAATGGAAAAGTGGTTGGCAGAAAAGAAAATCAATCAATCACATGGCGAAGCTGCTAAGGTTCGTGGCAAGTTGTTAATCCCTTTCCTTGCATGATGTATACATTAAACTGGAGATAAGTAAACGAGCATAGAAAAAGCAGACTATGGATAGCGTTTCAGGCATTCACTTGAGGTTTTAGACCCTATCCTTTATGGATCAGAGAAGACCAGTGGGGACCAAGGATGTATCTCAGTGGTAGAAAGCTTGCCTTGCCTACACGAGGCCCTGGATTGAGTCCCCAGTACAACAGGAGGAGGATGGACTAGTGAACATGAGTGAAGTTTACTGTTTAATTCTTTCCAAGCAATGATTGGAGCTTGTGGACTTTTAGATGCAAGCTAGTAATTCCATGGGTACACAGCCTGCAGAAAGGACAACCTCCAATGGCCTTTCAATATCTTCAATTCAACATAGATTCGCAGAGAATGTGCTAGGAAGGGTAGCTAGGGAGACAAGTAAAACACAAGATGATAAAATTAGGGCGATTCTGGTAACTAGTAGGAACCTCAGACTGACAGAAAACAAGACAGAATGTGGCCTTTGCTAAGAAGAATGGTCAAGGATGGTTTGTCTTGGTTGGTGACATATGATCACATGATCTGAGAGATGACAAGACACCAGTTATAGGAGAAGGGTTGGGAGGGGGGACACTTTCTTGGCAGAAGCAATGTCCCCAAAGGCTCTGAAGCAGGGCCAGCATAGTCTGTTTAAAGAGGTTTGTGGCTGAGGATGTAAAGAACGTCAACTGTAGTAGGCAGAACAACAGTGCCATTGGGTTATCTGAAATCTGAGAGCTGTACATGGCATCAAGCAGATAGAAGGATGAAATTCAGTGATAACTATTCAAGTGATGTGCACTTAGTCATCAGCATAGTGGTGTTCCAAACTGTGGGGAGGGGGGGGACAGGAATCTAATATAAAAGAAAAGAAAAGAAGAGGGGGACCTCTAGAGCAAGTCCTTAGATATATTACCACTGAGCCTGGGTCCGGAAAAAAAATCAGGCCAAGGATTAGGAAGCACCAAAAGGTAAAACTTAGTAGTGTCATAAATCCCAGAAGAAAAAGGAATCAACTGAGAGGGGAGGGGCAGCTACTGAGCGTGGAGAAGATTCAGTGAGAGCAGAGACACATCAGCTGATCCAACAACAGAGATAACTGCTACAGATTCCATTTGTGTTCCCCAAGTTCATTTGTTTGTTTCAAAGCAGTGAATCATTCTGTAGTCCACTGTGGACTGAAGCACACTATGTAGCCCAGGCTAGCCCTGCACTTCTAAGAAATCCTCCTACCTCACCATACCAAGTGCTTGTATGACCAGCATATACCTCCTCTTGCCTCAATGTCCTGCTAATAAAGTTTCTACTGAAAACCTAACTCTCAATGCAATGGCATTAGAAGGTGGGGACTTGAGAAGGTTATTAAGAGCCCTCTTTAAGGGGATTAAAATCTGTATAAAAGGAACCCCAGAGAGGTTTGTTCATCATTCCCCCACCTGAGGTTATAGTGAGATAGCAGGAATCTGGAAGTAGGTACCAAACACTAAATATACTAGTATCTTGTTCATAAAGTCCCCAAGAGTCAGCCCCACAAGAAATGTACTCCTGTTATGTATTATGTATCAACACTTGGTCTGTGGCATTCTATTACAGCTGTCCAGAAAGACTAAGAGGGGAGAGAAACCTAGGTGCAGATGTTGGTGCAGAAACCACTGGGATGAGACAAAGGAGCAAGCGGAGAAGAATTAGTGAGAGCCTGTAAACAAAATCACTTCTGGAATTTGACTGCCAAGAAAAACAGAGAAAGTGAGATGGAGGAAAGGTTAATGATTATTGCTCAGCAAAGACTTTCTCCCCAAGTTCCATAGGTAGGCTCTATTTCCTGCCTATGAATACAACTCAACATGGCTTAACGGGAGTAGAGGGATGACGAGAACAGGGCTTTGAAAGTGACTAAGTGAACTTGTGCCTTCTTCATTGTGTCTTTTTCCATGAGAACAGACATTGGGCAGCCTCTGGATGAAGGATGATCAGCAACATTCACAACCTATAGCAGAGTCCCACTTAGATATGTAGAAGCCTAGAGTACACATAAACCTACAACAAAAATCCCGGAATGTCTGTTGTATACCATTGTGGTTGTTTTTATGAATCATCATTATGACTAGAGCTGACCAAGACAAGGCTGTATGCTACTGGGTAGTGTTGTTTTAGAATAAGTGATGCTAGGGTATATTCTTATACTATAAGAATGATGTGCTAACATAAAACTGGAAACCGATGCCTGGGGGAGAGGAAGCAGAGTAGTAGACTGGGGAGGTCAATACCCCATGAACAAAACAAGATGAGATTCTGGAGAGAACTGAAAGCTTTTAGGTCAGAGAAGAGGTACCTCCTCCATCAATATCAGAAGGGAAGACAGTTGGATATGGATTTCCAAAAGGGAAAGGTTTGGGGGAGGAAAGATGAGTAACACAGTTTAGATAGGCTCAGATTTCTCAATGAACAAGAACAATGAAGTTCCTCGATGGAGACTGACTGCCTTTAGTAGTGGTGAGGGGGTGTCTCATTGCCTGCTGTTTGCCTTTCCTTAAATGTCTTTCTAATTTTCTCCACTGATCTAAATTCTAAGCTTTCCTCCTAGAAAGCCTGCCATGACTACTCTACTCTACCAGGGTGCCTCCCTTTCCCAAAGCATCTGTCACCTCCTCCTAGTCCCGCCCTTAATAAATCCTCTTGTCTGACACTTGTGCTGGACTTGAGTTTGAGAGACACAGTAGTCATTTGCTTGTCATTCACACCTTTAGCTGCCCCTCCCCACTACGGTAGCATGATGATGGTCACAGAGGACACTTAAGAGTCATTTTATTAACTGGCTCTAGAAGAAAAGGTGTTTGTCACCATTTTCTCTTACAGAATAGCCAGCTTGGACCAAAATGATTCCAGCAAGTCAAGTTAAAAGTTAGCCACCAGAACTACTGCTTCTGTAACAAGCATATAGGGGGTGGGGTAGGGGAACTTATTTCCTATTCTCAGTTCTTTTGCCAACTTCCCTGAAGCCTAGTCCATTTTCTTCCTTGACTGCTTCAAAAATTCTTCCATCAATTCTGCCTTGGACATCCTGACATCCTTCCCTGGAAAAAGGAGAAGAGTTGCTCTCTGGATTTTCTTCAACACCATTGCTCAAAGGGGTTTCTGTTTTATTTTTAATGAAACAAAAACCACCCTCTCTGACAGGTGATGCTATGCTGCCTATATTTCATGCAAGGGGTCCCAGAAATAACAAGCAACTGGGTCTTCACTCCATCCCAATGCTGCAGATCTCATTTACGGCTGAGAGAGCAAAGGAAACCTGTTCTCAAGGGCCCTGCCTGGCTGAGGCAGGGGAGTTGAGTGGACTTTGCAGGTTCAGTTGAAGGTACTGTTTCACTGACTTAACACTCATCAAAGTTCCGAGTGGAGGAAACAGGAATGGATCAGAGAATGCTATTGCCTGGCAACCAGACCACAGCAGGCAGGCAAATCTGATGAGGTTGCTCCCTTCCTTATTCCCTCCCCCACCCTCAAGCCTTTGTACACTGTTCCAATTTCCCGTTATTTCCAGACACTAGCACTATCAAACCTATTCCTCCTCCTCTGGGTGTCCGATGAGCGGCCTGCTAGTCTAGGGGAAGGCTGAATGAGCGTCCTTCTGTGAGTTCCGGGAATATCATACTCTCCCACTCCAGTTAAAATAAAAGTCATGGTCTTAGGTATTTCCTCCACTGACATCTAAGCTCCCTGAGCCTGAGGCTACCTTCTGTTCTCTACATTTCTTCCCCAGCAGAATGCTAGGTATATGTAAATGCCCAGCGAATGATCCTCGGTTCAAACAGTGGAGGAGAACAGAAAACTTGGTTCCTCTGTGAGGTACCCAGCTCTTGCCAAACAATGGTGCCTCAGGCTGTCATCGTTCAGTAATGCCCTCCTCATCCGTGAAGATAACATAAAAATATCAACTTCCATCCAGGTGCTGTAAGGTTGGGATTGAAGCATACAGGCTTTACAAACTGGCAAGCATTTTAAAAGGGTTGAAAAGCCAAGCTAAGTGTTAAGGGCTGTGGTAGAACTCCAAAAAGACACTTCATATTTCAGACAGACTCTGTGTTTCCCTTCCCTCTTCCATGAAGGAAATGTCTTCCACCTTCCGCAGTAGAGATGCTTCAGGCCTGGCAGGAGGAAATCATACCTGTTAACTATGGCAGGTTCTCAGGGCCCTTAATTACCGGAGATAGACAAGAGCTTGGCAAACTGTGGCCAAAAGTCCAAGTCCTCTCCAACACCTGTTTTTAGGCAACCGATGAACAGAGGGGACAGTTTTTAACATTTTAATTGGTTAGAAAAAAAAATTACAAGATGAGTATTTTGACACATAAAATTATATGAAGTTTAAATTAGGATGTCCATAAATAAAGATTTATTGGAACAGGGCCACATTCCTTCGTTCACACACCGACTGTGCTGCTTTGGTGCCATATCAGCAGAGCAAAGCAACTGCAACAGAGACCATATGGCCGAGGAAGCCAGAAACGTCACTAATTGGTTCTTTAATAAAAACAGAAATTGCCAAGCTCTCACACAGGTCATCTCTTCACTTGCCCCGAGACTACCTGCTATTTGTTTCTCGATCTCTTTAAGAGAGTTCCGTAGTCTGCCTGGGCTGCTACCCTGGGATAGCCCAAGTATGTAGTTAATAAACAATAGAGATGTACGTGTCATAGTGTAGACTCTACAGGCTTCCTGGCTTACAGACAACCCTCTTCTAGCTATAACCTCACAAAATAGAAGGGCTAAGGAGCTCTCTGGGGCTTTAGGAGGAAGGGTAATCGCCCATTCGGGGGGATCACTCTCATGATCTAATCACCTAAAATGGAGTGCTATCACACTAGGAGTTAGAATCCCAAAATATGAATGTAGTGGTGGTGGATAATAACATCCAATAATTATTGGGGAGACACAATATATAGGCAGAGACAAATCAAATCCAGTAATGTGCCAGGACTCAGCCAGGACAGGGAGCAGGTCAGGCAAATAACCAAAGGTATCTGTGATTGTCAAGAGCTATGGTTATGGGGGCATGTAAGGATGATTTTCACAGTTACAATCAATCAATCAATCAATCAATAAAGATACCTAGCACTGAACGTTCTCTCAACCCAAGAGAAAGAAGCATCATGGTGGCCTGGCCTGTCCCAGGACATGAGCTGCCCGCCATTACATACAATCAGAGGAGGGAAGTACGTTGCTATGAACATGAACGCGATGTAGGAGCAGAGGTCTGGTGACCATTTAGAAGACACTCACTTTGCAAACACCTTCATAAGTGTCTACAGTGGTAGGCTCCTGGATGCCAGGTTTGTACAACCTGACTCAACCACTGGACCAAGAACAGTCTCTGTCTCTGGCTGTGACATATGGGGTTCTTCACCTCAGATCCTCAGAAGCCGGCGAGAAGAACATGAGGAGAAATAAGGGTCTTCTGCCTGTGACAGGCAGTATTGTATTGTTGCCCTGCGGAGGAGTGAGGCGCAGCAGAGCTGAGCTGAGGAGCAGAGGAAGAGTCTATGGTAGGCAAAAGAAATAAAGCAGTTACCTGGTGAAAAGAAGAGGGGCAGGATGGGAAACGTTCCTCTGGACTGCCACCAGCCTCGTAGTCCCTGGCTCCAAATTCCTGAGGCTTGGGTACCATGACAACACCTTAAGATAACTACAAAATGGTATCACATTGATACTATTGGGTTACTATTTATAGTATCTATGCTATTAGTATGGGACTAATAATATCTAGCTAGCTTAAGATAGATTGTCTTGCTTGTAACTCAGATCCTTTTAGGTAATGCTATTTTGGAGAAAGGGGTTCAAAGCTTGATAACCTGGCATTGGCTTTTAGGTCTTCTGATCCTGGGAGCCTAGGATTCTATTAGCCTACCTCATGGGAGGCCTCTGCCTCTCCAAGAAATGGTGTCTAGGGATTCTGTGACTGTACCTCCCAAGCAGAGACCATAGACAGCTTGTCATGTGCACACACCGTATTTGCATCTTTCTCTCTTCTTTTTAGGAAACAGATAACAGGAATCTATCACGGCACGCGGTACTGAAGAGTAATGAATAGCACCGTTAACAAATGACAAGTACTGCGTTTCTTATTATTATCTATCATGTATACATCACTTTATTTCTGAAGCTTCCAGCAGGTGTAGAATGCAAATGGCCTGAGAGACGCCTTCACGAACTTGCTGCCGCCTGGAAGGAAACACATCCTTAAGTTTGGAACGCCATCTCTGCTAGGTTCTTCTGAGTCCTACTCGCTAACCCGAGCAGGATTTGACAGGGCTTGCTCAAGCATGTGATTCCGTGGAAAGCCACCAAATCTAGGTCAGTCGTGTGTTTCAGTACGGTGAGATCTACTCCAGTTGCAGATTTAACCCTGCCCCACTGGGAGGCCACAGCTGTTTGTGAGACCAGAGCCATAGAAACTGAACACGAGCAATGCATGGCCAGATGTTCTCCATCACTTTCTTTGCTGCAGTGAGTAGATGGCCTTGGGCCACCCTTGATCCAGTCTATGCCATATGCCAGACTTCCCAGTCACCAGGTGCCTCTCAGCTTCTCTGTTTTCTTATTTGTAAAGGGGGAATGAAAGTCCATCATTAGGTTAAATCGTTCCAAGGAACATGCAGCTGATCTTCACACTGGAAGACGTGATCTGTCTCTAGTCTAGCATTCATGCCCCTACAGAGACTTTCGAGAGGGGGCTCTCGGGTTGGGGCAAGAGATAGTATAGGAGAAATTGAGTTCTGGCTGTATCGTTGCTTCAGTGATATAGACAGTTATCCTGACCATCTGTAGCTCTTCTATCCCATGAGCACATAGGTCCAGATACCAGATCATGGCCACAGTGTGGGGTTAGCCAGGTGAGCCAAAAGAGGTTGAGTCTATACCAAAGACGATGTCCCATGAGCAGTTGAATGAATGAACTCACAATAATCTACCTGTGTTACAGAGTACAAACAGTGCATCAAGTCAAAGGGGCACCAGTCCTAGAAGTTCAATAGGAGTGGGCAAAACAATAAAGAGAGCATCACTGTAGGGTCATAGGGCCCCAGGCAGCTCTTAAAGTCTACCCATTTCGGCCTTGTTGGAGTCATGCATGTAATGTGCCCCAGCTCTGAAGAGCTGTAAGCTAAGTATCTGAGTCCCTGTGGTCTGTGCGCTGTACTCCTTGATATCCTGGTATTTGGTGAGAGGAAATCATCCCAAAGAAGGTTGTGTGACCCAGTCTCCATTCTCATTTGTACAAAAATGATCTCTGCCTTGGCCTCTGACTCACTGCTTCTCCTTAGGATGTTCCAGGGCCCTAAAATGTCACTTGCCTATTCATCGGGGCAAGGAATGATGACATCAGGTCAATGAAAGATTTAAAGTTCTTGGCCTCCATGGAGAGGGCGCACTAACCTTTTTTTTTTTAAGGGAAAATTGTATTTCTAAGACCAGTTATTTAATACATTAATCTTTCCCAGGCTATGTCTCAGGAACAGTTATGGAGATCTTTCATTACACAAGCTCTTCCCCTAGAAAAAGATCCCCAAAGCAGTTGAAAGACTTGTGACGGAGGAAGAGGCTCTTTACCTGCCTATGCCTAGTCTTCCCATCTACTGGGGAAATGAGTACTGTATCTATCATTGCTACAATCTATGACCACAGACTTCATAGCTTAAAATGGCACAGATGTCTTGGCCTAGAGATCCAAAGCTAGAAGAATACAGAAAGCCCCACTAAGCCAAGCCATGTGCTTTCTGAAGCTGCAGAGAAGGATCTCATTCCTCCCCTTCCAGCCTTCTAGAAGTCTGCTGCTTTGTGGACTTGCGAATTCTTACCTGTCCCCATCTGGAAAGCCAGCAACAATGAGCCAAGTCTCTCTCTCATCACATCTCTAACCTCCTATGCTGCTTCTTCCTTCCGTCTTAGGACTCTTGTGACCAAAACAGATCCCATCTGGGAGCTTGAGTTCCCCCTAGCAAATGGTCTCATTCAGTTTTTGGGACCTAGCATGTGGCCATATGATAGTAGACATCACCCTTTCTACCTAACACACAGCATGTCCCTGAGAATAGCTAAGAGACAGTCTCCTCAGCTTGCTAAGCATACAGCCTTGGCCAAAGCCCTTGCTACTTTGATTTCCTCCTCTAAAATTGAGAGCTTTTGTCTCTGATGATTTTTAATCCCTATAATTTTATAGAGTTAAGATTAATACTCATTAAGGGAAGCTCTCACCTGTGTATTGTCACATTGGATCTCATATCAGTCCTGAAAGGTACACAGAGGAGGTGTCCCTATTTGTCTCCACTTTATGGAAGTGTAACTTGGCGGTCAGATAAATGGCTTGCGCAAGTTTCCATCATTAAAATGTAACAGTCCTATTCTCCCCTGAAGTTTCTAGTAAAACATGCCCTGCACAAAACCCTTTCCTGAACGCCATGCAAATGCCAACCCAGGGAAAACATATCTACCAACACGTTGCCACAACCACATCCAGCCAAATCCCAGTTTGATCTAAGTGGGAAGTCCAGCATCCTGAGTCACCATATTGGATCCTTGTCCAAATAGCAGTCTGGTTATATGTCACTAAATATTTCCTTCAAAAATTGTATTCCTCAATGCTGAGAAACTGTCAGCCCATTTCTAGCTCTAAACCCAGAACCAGCCATGGGTCTCCAGCTGGGAAAGGACATGGGAGACTCTTGTGGCTTCTTCATGGGGCTAGCTGGTCTCCAGCTCTCCTGCTTGGCTAAGATTTGGCAATCCCAGCTATGGAGGGAATTCAGTAAGAGGAAAGATGATAGTGATGAGATTTTTCTCCAGAACAAAAGAGTAGATTACCTAAGCCAGCTGTGGTACCCCATGCCTGTAATTCCAACACAGTAGATACTAAGGCAGGAGAATGGCAAGGTCAAGGTGAGCTGTACAAGGAGACCTCATCTCAAAACTAGGAAGGAAGGGAGGAGGAGAAGGGAAGTCTGGTGGGCAGGCAGGCTAGTTATCTGAAGGTCTGGCAGTATTTGAGGACATTTGTTGACTTTCGGGCACTGACATCCATTGCCCAAATCTCAACATTCTCTCAAGAGGAACCCCTCTTGCCACTCATAAGCCATGTGTTTGCTCTGTCTCCTACCCTGAAATCCCAGAGGGGAGAGTTGACTCCTTCCACATGTTTTTAACTGAGCATACATATCTGCATGGCAAATACCTACACAAGCCAGATGAGGTCCTGCTGTCATGAAGCTATCAAATAAATAGGAAAAAAATATGTTACTTTTTGAGATTACTGCAAACAAGTAGAAGTTGGTTTTATTGCAAATGGCGCAAAGCTATTATCTAGACCTTTTAGTTGTATTATGTGATTCTTTTGTTTTAGGATGTCTGAGTCAGGTTTCCTGTGTTCGTAGCCTAGCCAAGAAGACCCTTACATTCCTAATGCTGAGGACTTCCAATGGCTTCTTGTCCATAGAGCAATGATCAAGCCAGAATTTTTATATAGAGGAAAAATGACAAGTAGCAAAGAATTCAGAACTGGTGCCGAAAACTCGAGTTTATAGTTTGAAGTCAGCATGCAGCAGCCACGTGTCTACCTGCTCTGCAGGCTTTCCTTGCTAGTGAGATGAGGCAGGCTCACAGCTATTCTCCAGGAAGGCTTCCATCTCTAACGCTGTTTGTCCTAGGCTCCTTCAGATCAGAGCTTCTCAGGATAATGTAATTGAGAACTGAGTAATCTCAAGCTGGTATCAATCACATTGTATGTCTCTATTTAAAAACCTGCAAAACAAGCATCTAATGCTTGATCCGGATCCATCCAGTATCCTCAGGGGATGTGCAAGCTGCACAATCAGCGAATGCACTGCCATTCTGCAGACAAAACACTCCACAGCCTAATAAAAGTTACTGATTCAAGAGGACACTGAGTTTTACCTGGAAAAATTGGCCGTGCACTCTGAGGAGCACTGCCTCTGTCCTCCCTGGCATATCAGAGGCAAGGAAGGCTTTGGAAAAATGATACTTGGTTAGAACAGAAGCACTTTTATACCTTTCTGTGGGGTTGGGGAGGGGAGGTGGTATTAATGAATATGTGAGAAGTTTATTGATAATACAGTATGTGTGTGTTTTTTTTAATGGATTCTCTTCTATTCTTGTTCATCCTCAGTTCACATCTCTTCTCCCAAAGCTGAGCTACTATCATACTGTGGTGTATCTTTCTAAACTGCCTATGTGTGTGGATAGAAATGTAAATGCTTATTCTAATTCTGCAACCCCTCATACCTTGGCCTCTTTTCATATAGAAGTCGGTATAGTGTTGCTCTGTACAGTCTAGAGAGTGAGCTATAATCGCCATGGTTTTGGTTTTATTAAGTGTAGAGCAAGCCGAAGAGTAAAGAGCAAGTAGTGGATAGCAAGAAGTATCGGACAGCAAAGCACCATCAAATGGGAGCTGGCAGATCTCCATCAGAAATCCATCCCAGAAGCCCCTCTGAGGCAGTCAGCAGGGCGTCCCAAGGACAGGGCCCCCTGTGCCCTTAGCTGTTTGCTGTTACCCCCTTCCCCCTAACAGGGCCAGGAAGACAGCCTGACTCAGGATAGAGTGTCTGTAAAATACAAGCTTCAGTCTGAAACAGAAGGAGCCCCACTTCCAGGGTCCCTACCCTACATTCAGAGTCAGTTTCTCCGTGGAGTGAAACAGCACAGGACAATGTACCAATATTACATGCATAACAAACATACATGCTGTACAGCATTGTGTTTTTATCTTGTTCATCAATCAACCTGGCAGATAAAATTATCTGTAAATAATAACCCCTCTGCATAGTTTTAATCTGGTGAGCGGATTGAGTGTATCTGTTAGTGCATTTATGGTCATACATGTTTTATTTCAGTGAGTTTCCTGTTTTCTTTTATCTATTTTTCTTTTCCTTATTAAAGCTTCTTTCTTAGTTCATTACTATCAGACAGATTAATTTTTTTCTTTTTGCCTCTTTGGAAAACTCTACCTATTGTTCGGTTAGGGTTACTATTGTTATGATGAAACATCATAACCAAAAGCACCTTGGAAAAGAAAGGATTTATTCGAGTTACATTTCTAATAGGAACTCAAGCAGGGCAGGAACATGGAGGCACGAACTGATGCAAAGGCCACGGAGGGGTGCTGCTTACTGGCTTGCTCAACCTGCTTTCTTATAGATCCGAGGACCACCAGCCCAGAGGTGGCTCCATCCATAATGGGCTGGGCCCTCCCCCATCAATCACTATGATGATTGATCAATCACTATGAAAATGCCCTACGGGCTTGTCTACAGACCAATCCTACGGAGATATTTTCTCAGTTGAGGCTCCCTTCTCACAGATGACTCAAGGTGACACAAAACTAGCCAGCAACCTATGAAGGTGATCAATCCTTTGTCGATTATCAGTTTAGTTTATTCATATCGATTACTTTTGCTACTCAGATGATATTTTTCCCCAATTGTTCATCTAGATTTTTCTCCCTTTGAGCAAAGCTTAGGATTTTGGTTTTGGTGAAAAGGGTTGTCTTTCTAGAACATCCATGGTTTGGTTTCTACATCTAATGTTTTCGTTTTGAACTCTATTCTGGAGTATATACTGTATAGGTTTGAATATTTTCTTTCAGTGACTTATAATGCTAGCTTTATCAAATACTGAATGATTGTGTGTCCTTGGACCCTTTCTGGGTTACCTATTTTGCTCCCTTGGATTGTGTATCTAAACAGTTTCAATAGGGAGCTACCTGATGAACTCTTACACTGATCACAGGGCCAATCCATCTATGCTGGTTTGATTGTTTGTTTGTTTGTTTGTTTGTTTGTTTGTTTTTGTTTTACAAAAGTATCCTGGAGGTTCTTAATTTCTTTCATTTGAATTTTAAATAGATATATTATTTTTATCTTCATGGGAACCTTTAATATATTAAATATTCAATATCAATTATTATTATTTTATTATCCATAAATAAGATATATGTTTTTTCTACTCTCCTTTTATATTCTTACATGATGTTTGGGATTCGTTTTGAGATGGGGTCTCATTAGATAGCTTTGACTGGCCTAGAACTCACTACGAAGACCAGAATAGCCTTGAAGTCTTAGAGATCCACATGCCTCTGCCTCTGCCTCTGCCTCTGCCTCTGCCTCTGCCTCTGCCTCTGCCTCTGCCTCTGCCTCTGCCTCTGCCTCTGCCTCCGCCTCTGCCTCTGCCTCTGCCTCTGCCTTTCTGCCTCTCTGCCTCTGCCTCTGCCTCTCTGCCTCTGCCTCTGCCTCTGCCTCTGCCTCTCTGCCTCTGCCTCTCTGCCTCTGCCTCTGCCTCTCTGCCTCTCTGCCTCTGCCTCTCTGCTTCTGCCTCTGCCTCTGCCTCTCCCTCTCTCCCTTCTGCCTCTGCCTCTGCCTCTGCCTCTAGGCAGATTATTAGCTGGCTTTATTGTTATTATGATAACTTGGAATGGGTTTTCCTGCAGTATATTTTGTTTAATGACTCTCTATATGAAAGATAGTAAATTCTTAGAATGTTTACATGTTGCTACTTCCAGGGACTCACTTGAAACAGTTTTAGTACTTATTGATTGATTTTTTTTCTTTTGTTTCCTAACCATGAAGGCACGGTATCTGCAAAAAAGCACCCTATCCCGGCCCTACCCTGATTCTCTTGTCTAGCTGTTTTCTCTTGTCTAACTGCATTGGTAATTAACACTGGTTAAAAATGAATAATAGTATTAATAATGTAAGTCCTTGTACTTCATTGAGAATTTCTTTAGTGTATTTCTATTAAGTGTGATACAGGGTTTTGGTGTGAATAGATCTATTTTTAGCACATTAAACCAAGAAGTATCTTAACTAAAACATACTTGTTATTGTTGCTTTCTTGATTGCATTTCCTTAATTAAAAAAATGATCATCAAACCAAATGTGGTTGCACATGCCTGTGAGCTCAGCCTATGGAGGGGAAAAGAAAAGGGCAGCTTATTGGAGGGTGTAGGCTAGCCTGGGCTATGTGATAGGACCTTGTCTGGAGCACAGCTAAGGAGCAGGCCACTTGCATGACATGCATTAAGACCTAGGTTTGGTCATGAGTACCATAATATCATTGGCTTACTTCAAAGGCTTCTTTAACATCCCTGAAAACATCCCAGAATGGCCGTTTCCTACTGTTGACCAAGGTAGCCCCATATCTATCCTCCAAAAGCAACACCCCCCATTCCACCATATGCTCTAAACTCACTGCTTTTTTTGAAAGATTTATTTTATATATGTGAGTGCACAGTAGCTGTCTTCAGACACACCAGAAGAGGACATAGTATCCCATTACAGATGGTTATGAGGCACCATGTGGTTGCTGGGAATTGAACTCAGGACCTGTGGAAGAGCAGTCAGTGCTCTTAACCGCTGAGCCATCATCTCTCCTGCCCTACACTCAGTGTTTATCCATAACCTTTACCTTTGTGTGGGATCACTCTTTGTTTTTCTTTCTTTTTCTTCTTCTTTTTTTCTTTCTTGTCTTCCACAATAGCGTTTCTCTATGTAGCCTTGGCTATCTTGGAACTCACTCTGTAGACCAGGCTGGCCTCAAAATCAGAGACCTGCCTGCCTCTGCCTCCCAAGTGCTGGGATTAAGGGTGTGCACCATCACCTGGCACTCAGTTCCCAGTGTTAGTCACTGCCAATGCTTTCATTCTTCCAAGCTTTACATACCAGAAGCGGGGCAGGATGGTGCACCCCTCTAATTGTAATGCTCAGGAAACTGAGAAGAATGAGAGTTCAGTGCCAACATTGGCTACATGAGACTCTGCTTCAACTAACAAAACCAAGCCACGCCACGCCCCACCCCACACAAAAGTAACAGAATTGTCTACGTCTTTAAGGTGTGTGATAGAATTTTCCATGTAAAGTGATCTAAATTGTTGCCTTTTATTTCCTTCGGAGTGGCGTGTATGCGTTTGAAATCTTCTTTTCAAGTTTCCACCCTGTGGAGTCTTCTCTTCTGGTATCATTTACACACATCTAACTTTCTTGGAAAATAATCCAGTTCGTGAGGTTTTCAAGTGTAAGTGCTTAGTGCTTAGCTGAGCGGTGTCATGACTCCTGAAGTTACCTGCTTATGTCCTTGTCCCCACATCATCTCTAATTATACGCCTGCACACTATACACACCCACCTTTATTGATTATGTTAACTAGCAGCTTATCTTTTGTCTTTCCCCTCAGACAGCTTTGAAATGTACTGCAAGCAGTGTTTTCTGCCTCATTAATTTCCACTTTTCTCTGTATCTTTCTGCTTCTCCTGTGCTGTGCGTTGCTCTATGCTGTTAGAACGCCTTGACTCACACGACTAATCCATGTCTTATCATCCCTTCCTGTAAATACTTAGAGCCGCTGGTTCTCCTCTGAGACATGTTTTAGTTACATCACTCCGATGCAGATATTCATTGCTTTTAATAATCATCATTTTGCAGAAAACCTATTCGCATTTTTATTTCTCTCTTCGCTCCTTGCACTGAATATTTATTTTGTGTTGCTTGGATCTTGCTTTCGGTCCAGTAGCCTCTTCTGATTTAGCATTAATTTCTAATTTAATTGCAATGTAATCTGAGACTATTGCCTGTATTTTCCTCCCTTTGGGGATTGATTGAGGTTATCTCTGTTGCCTAATAGATGGTCAATATTTGCGGATGCTTCCTGGGACTCGGAAAGATATATTTTCTTCATTTAGTCTACGGGATTTGATATTTGCCCATCAGAGCTCCTTTATTACTTATGTTAATTAGGTCTTCTGTATTGATTTTTATCTTTTGTCCAGTTATCTGGAGACTGAGACCTTCGAGTTAAAGCGATCTGCTTCTAGTGTGTTTTCATCTGTTTCTCTTCACATTTCTTTATGTTTTTGTTGTTTTCAATCATGCTATTTCTCTTCACTATGGCCTGTACCCTTCAGTGTTATTGCTATGGTGTGTACCCTTCAGTGTTGTGTACCCTTCAATGTTGTGTACCTTTCAGTGTTATTGCTATGGTGTGTACCCTTCAGTGTTATTGCCATTGTGTGTACCCTTCAGTGTTGTGTACCCTTCAGTGTTATTGCCATGGTGTGTACCCTTTGGTGTTATTGCCATGGTGTGTACCCTTCAGTGTTATTGCCATGGTGTGTACCCTTTGGTGTTATTGCCATGGTGTGTACCCTTCAGTGTTATCACCATTGTCATGGGGTGTACCCTTCAGAGTTATTGCCATGGTGTGTACTCTTTAGTGTTATTGTCATGGTGTGTACCATTCAGTGCTATTAAAGACCCTTTCTCTCCTTGAATACATTTTCAGTTGCATCCCGCTTTGTCTCACACCGTCTCATGACCACTTCTTACGTCTTCATTTACTTTTTATTAACCATGCTAAGCATTTACCTGGGGGTTTTCAGTCTTCCTTTTGTTTTCAGCCCTCCTGTATGACTTTCCTTTAAGAATATGTCAATACATGGTATAGAATGTATAGAGAGTTCTACCGACAAGACTTAGCATTCATTAGCAATTCCTGCCTAAGTCAATAATCAATAACCATGGTGGTGAGTATTCGGCTCCATTATTTTACTGGCTAGAATTCTATTTCAACTTAGTATTCCCTGCCCTCTCATGTATATACTTACTTATTCACCTGGGTGTTCATTCATTTTCCATTCATTTTAGTATGGGCACTTGGCATCTTTCCTTTCAGCAGGGCATAATCTCAATACCTTGGTGTTTATATTTGTGATTTGGGGTTTGATTTGTGATCTGATCTGAAGATCTCTTAAAGGAGAGAGTTACACTCATTTCTGTTTAGCAATAAGGCAAGCAGGCTCAGTCTTGGCCCTCATTTTATGTCTTCGGGGATTTTCAAGCAATATTTTTTTATCTCCTTTCTGTGATTGTTTCTCCTGTGTGGTTTTTCCATGGAAACTTTTAGGCTTCAGATATATAGCTACAAATTATTCAGGAAACCTAACCTATGTCTTTAGACATGGCTTATTGATTCTATAGCTCAGGCAAAATACAAATTGGTGTGTTTTATGTTCGTCTCTCCACAAAGGATAGAATAAGGAAGAGACAGCCAGTTATGAAGGTGCACATAGATGTTACTGAGGAGATAGCTCTATGCAGGAAAGGAGACAGTGAGCTACGGAACAGCCTCCAGGCATCATAGACTCCACCTATGCTGCCTCTTTTTGACCACCTAGCCAATAAGATTATTGCTCTAAATGGTCACCATTTATCATTAGATATCATTATGTTTCTATTAGTTCATCTGTCAGCTTTCAGTTAGATCTTCTGACCCTCGACTAAAGATTGAGACTTACTGGGAACTTCCTCTCCCCTCCCTTCCCCTTCCCCCTTGTAATATTCGATGGTGGTGTCATCTAGCCACTGTCAGCATATTATATTGACTTTCTCCTTTTTCTGTGGGTCTCACTCTCTTTTCTGTTTTACTCTTGCTTTGAGTTGAAAGCACTTGAAGCTCACTCTCCGTCTTCAATCATTGGCTGACGCTTTTCCTCTGCTACAGTGCTCAGGGAGGGCTCAGGAGAACAATAGTCCCTGAGTTACTGCATGCCCCAAATTGTCTTTATACTTAAAAGATAGCTGGGATATATATAAATCATTGTTTCATATGCTCTTCCTCTGCTTCTCTCGTAGATGCCGTTCACTGAACATTGACTGTTGTTGCAGAGGAAGCTGAGGCCAATATGATATATTTTTTCCTTGTATGAGACTTCATCTCCTTGCCCCAGCTCCCAGTGGATTCTTTCTTGGCATATACTGTTCTTTTCCAGGATTCTTTTACTAATTCTGAAGGAAGCTCGTTGCAAGAAAAGTATGAACTCTTATACTCCCTTCACACAAATTCCCCAGATGGTGATATTTAACTTTATTTTTCCATTTTGCAGAGAGAAAGAGACATTATGTAAATTGACAGAGAAGTGCAGATAAGAGGGCTTTGTTTTTGGTTTTTACATTATTCTCCTTATTACAAAATCATCCAGTGCATGCCTCCAAAATACAAATACTCTCCTCTCCTATAACCACCAAAGAAGACATGACCCAGAGACCCCCATTGTATTTCCCCAACTGTTCCAGCGACGTCTCTTTGTCCCACTTGGTTCAGAATCTCATGCACAATGTTTGTGAACTTAGGCACAATTTTTGTGTGAAGCTATTTTAATTCTGTGCTCAGATTAAATGTTTTCTTTATGAGAGTTCTACCGACAAGACTTAGCATTCATTAGCAATTCCTGCCTAAGTCAATAATCAATAACCATGGTGGTGAGTATTCGGCTCCATTATTTTACTGGCTAGAATTCTATTTCAACTTAGTATTCCCTGCCCTCTCATGTATATACTTACTTATTCACCTGGGTGTTCATTCATTTTCCATTCATAATAGTATGGGCACTTGGGCATCTATTCTAGTCAGCAGGGCATAATCTGATACCCCTCTTTACCTTGGTGTTTATATCAATCGAGTATATCCTGTAGGGACTCCTGAAAGGCCTTGGACACAAACTCTAACTTTTCTGAAATACTTTCAGGCATTTCAGTTTAGCATGACTGTCTCTTCTCCATGCCCTAAATCAGCCATTTCCCGGCAGCCCTGGGCCGCTCCTGGCATCGGATAGTGTTGAGAAAACAAGAACACCTGCAGGCACTCATTGCTCCGAGAGTTCTGCTCCCTTAGGCCTTCTCAGCAGCAAGAGTTAGCATGAACATTTGCATGCACATTTGCATGTAGATGCATGCACATAGGATTTTCCGGTTCCACTATAACATGCCAGGTTATGCCTAGCCTTCTCCTTTTACGTGTGTATAAATCTCTCCTCAAACATGAAAAACATGGCCCCTGGTGTCCTTGTTCAGTACCCTGTCTGCCTCTATACCCACACCTCTGCTTCAACAAGAAGCAAGGAGGGTATCATAAAAGGATTATTCTCTACAGGCAATCTCTGATGGCTTCTAACCATTCTGGGCACCCAAATAAATGCCCGTTCGACATTAAGAGTCTCCTTCTTTCCATGAAAGCTCTCCTGATTCACATCTCAAGCACGTGTCTATCATTTTGTATTTGCCTTCGGGGCCAACATCATGTCTATGCTGGATCCCCAGTGCCCGACTTCTCTCCAGTGGCTACTGACACTTCCCTAGTGTGCACCACGTTTATCCAGCTTTCTGGTGGTGACATCCATGTTCCATACTGTCTTTTCCACATCATCTGTTCCCCTACCCCCACCCCCTGCTCTCCCGCCAACAGCCTTACAACTGAATCTTGGCTGCTGAGACACACTTGCCTTTTTTCCTCTTCTCTTGTTCCTGAGTTCTGCCAGCTCACATCTCACAGTCTCTTGTCAACCCTTCTGGAATTTGGGCTTCTATTCTGTGGCCTTTTATCGAACCAATGATTTCTTCACTGGGTGCTTTAAATTCATTGTTAGATACTTGATCATATGCTTTACCTGTTCCCTGAGAACATTTCCTGAGGATGCTTTCTGCCTCCAGGTTAACTTACATGGACATTCCCTCTGCAATATTATTGTCTCTATTCTACTGATGGTCCAAATTAATTTTTTATTACTTGCTGCTGCTATACATGGGAGGTTTTCTTGGACCACTTCTTTGTACAAAGTTCCTCTGATCGGAGGAGAGAAGAAAGAAGACCTTCTTCTTCTTTTTTTTTTAAATAAACCCTTCTTTATAGGGAAAGCTAATGTCTGGAGGCTAATGCATAAGGAAGCTTCTGGGGTGGTCGAGGGTTCTATAGCATGACCCAGTGATGATCACGCACATACGTAAAAGTTCACAAAGCCAAGAAATATTTATGTGTTTCACTGTGTATGTTATGCCTCAACATGCCTGTTTAGGAAAAGGTCAGAAAGGGAAGAGAGACATAAAGGGAGAGGTTCTCTTTCTGTCATCACAGATAGCGCTCCCTGTAAACAGGTCTCTTCCACAAGATTCTTTCTAGCCTTAAGGCTCCACTACTTCTAGGAAACAATGGCCCAGAAGACGGTTTTGCTCAGTTCTGTCCACGCAAGTTCCCTCTCATGGTTGGAAGAGAAGTCATACAATGGGTCTTAAGGATTTGGCTGTTGCCCATCCCTTCAGGGCATACATTCTGCTGGAAGTTGTACCCAGTTCCTACCCCTGGGTCTACTGACCGCTCCTTCTAAATCTCCTCACTTTTCCCTCACAGCCTGTCTTAAAAGAGCCCTTGCTTTTATTTCAGATTCCAAAAAATGTACTTGATCTTCTAGTCCCTCTGAAAATGACTCTTCAAGGCCTTGCTGCTCTTTTCCTTTTGCTTTTGAAATACAATCCAAGAAAAAGCAAAAAGATTATTTTGTACCAATAGCTGTTCCGTAGAGTCATCACATTTAAGTTGGTCCCTCTGCACTTGACTCAGTCTTTCTCCTGCAGAATGGGCTAAAAAAAATTGCTGAACTTCTTGCCACCTTGTTTTAAAACCAGCACAGCAAAGTGTGGAAGGCAAAGACACAAGACCAAGTGACTGTTTGCTGTTGGGGAAGTGTTTCCTAACACCAAGACTCCTAGCCCTGTTTGTGGTGCTGATAATGTTACACACACAAACACACACACACACACACACACACACACACACACACACACACACCATTCAGCACTCCCTCCGATCCCCTATCCCCAAGGATTGAGACCTACTTTCATGTAGATCACCAGTCATGGACAGTTCCTTCCTCCATTCGGGAATCCTGTCTCTCTCTGAGTCCTACAGCCTTCCCAGCAACATGAACTCAACACACAAAGACAGAGCAGATTCCCCTTGATTCTGATTTGCTAGCTACCCTGTCTCCTTTCTCTATCTGGCTGCTAAAGTAGCAGTAGGAAGAGGTGCTACTTGGCACCATCTGCCTGGCTGTGAGCAAACACAGGCTCCCTCAAGACAGCCAGTGTGATTCAGGAAACACCCAAGGCAGGCTCCTGCCTCTGACCCAGTGTGAACTCTGAGGTTTCAATCTGTAGATGAGCAACATTAAGTTGCCAGGGTCCCAGAACTCCATCCTCACTACCCCAATCACAAATATTGATCTTATTAATAGAAGTGACAGATGGGAACAAAAACCCTTCAAAAACCATCCACTTGACAAGGACCAGAGAACACAATGAACTGTTTAGGGGTCTGGACACATCATAGGCTCAACTACATAGACAGGTTTTCCAAGGCTTATCCCAGACGGCTATCTGACTAAAAACATCTCTGCTTGACTTAAAAGCAATTACAAAGTTCAGTTCTGTCTCCCTTATGCTACCTCATCATGGAAAACCCAAGACTGTTAAAGCAGAACATCAGAAAGGCGACGCTCAAGAAATCTTGAGCACTCCAGAACAAAACAAAATAAAACAAACAACAACAACCAAAAAAAAAAAAAGAAAGAAAAAAACAAAAAACACCCTTTGACAAAAAAACAACCCTTTGAAACCAAATGCCCTGTCCCGCAAGTCTTTGTGGAAGGGAGTCGGTATCCTTAGAGAACGAAGACTATCCAACATATAACATTCGCATGCTTTGTGGTGGTTGTCATGGCCGGACAGTCCAGAAGATTCTCAGCATCTCTACTGTCAGCTCCCTGCTCCCTCCTGAGCTCTGCATTTCGCAGAAGCAAACTCAGTACAGCTTACATTTGCACAGAGCTTGGACTAGGGACCAAGACCCTAGATTCTGCCATTAGCCAGCCAAGTACTCTTGAAAAAACAACTCCTCTCTCCCCAGTCCTGGTAGCCACCACTAAAGTAGCAAATAGATGTGATACGGTCAAAAGCCCCCATCCTCAAGAAGGAAGGATGACCTTCTAGCACTCTGGATCTAGCTTTTCTCTCTCCCCTGTTTCCACCCTGCTAACATACTAACAAAGGGCCTAGTCTTTTGTCAGCCAGCCACAGAATCACTCAGGCCTTGAATGCAGCCGTTGCTATGACCAAATGCACCCAAGACCCACAGCAATAGGGAATGGGAGAGAGAATTGAAGACAGAAAGCTCGTCCTATAAAAGCAAACCAGTGGATGAAAGAGTGTAGGAAGTGACTGTCTATATAACATCGCTCTAAATGGCCCACCTTTTGCCTCTCCACGAGAAACAGATAACAAAAAGCTGCCACCCATAGAGTCAGAAAATGCATCGTTCCTTGTTCTCAGATGAATTCAGGCTGCTAATAGCACGGAACCTTTTAGAAATCCAAAGATACAGAGTCTCGAGCTTCAGAGGAGTCTGTCGGGATGGGAAGCCTTCTCCTTCCTTGAAAATGCAAACTGGTTAGGCTTGAGCTGTGTATAATTAAGATGCAGGGGAAATGAAATACACAGAAACACATAGGCACAGAGACACTCACACGGGAGCCGGCCCCTCCGTCCTGTGGCAGAGAGGACAGATTGTAATGGACATGATGTGGTACAATCATTAAACATCTCTCCAGCTTATTTGCGTGCAGTGTCTCAATAATGTGTTATGAGGTGTGTTTGTAATTGCTACTGCTGATAGTGGTCCTTGAAAGGGAAATGGAGTGTGTCTAAATGCAGACAAAGCTACTTAGCGCACCAGGACAAGATGAGATGTTCCTCACAAGGTCCAAATGGGATACTCAGGGCTTCCTCCACTCATGGCTTGGGAGAGAGAAAAAAGAATAATCTATCTCAATTTTCTCAGCTCCAGAAACAATATTTATAAAATGGAAGGTGATTTCAGAGCTCATTTATTTTCCTGGTTCACAGTCCCCACTCTCTACTGACATCATTTTCTAACCAATTTTACTTCCAACAATCGCAGGAACAGCCTCAATTCTATTTGAAATCGTTAAAAGCAAACCCATTCTTTTCCTTGTCTTTAGGTCCCATCTTTCAAAGAAGAAAAAAAGTTTAATTTCTGCACTGCCCTTTTCAAGAAGCAATATTCCAGGAGGCTAAACAGCTACAACACCTCCTTCCATTTCCTTCCCTTCCCCCTAATTCCCTATATTTCTATAAATGGAGACTCATACAGATCCCTCCCAGCTTCTGTTATTAGGCTCTCTATCCAATTCAGCCCATATGCATCCTACCTATAGGCAGCAAGTAATTGCAAGAAAATGTCCTGCAAACAATAGGCATCCTGGAAATGAAACAGCCCATGGATTTTTAAAGTCACAGAAAGACAAATAGATCCATCTTTCCTCTCTAGCAGGCAAAAACTAAACCACAGGAAATAGCAAACACAAAAACCAGAGAACACATCCCAGCACCATATGCAAGGGAGTTGCCCTTTATGGGGTTCGGAGGTGGCAGGTATTAGGTTCCCCTCCCCTCCTTGCTGTGCCCTTGCCCTGACTTACCAGCAGAATGACCTCAGGGAAGAAGAGCCAAGGTTAGCACATCATGTTAGTTCTTATAGGAGTCTTGATAACCACATTTCTCTCCTTAGTTCTGAGAAAACCATCTATTCTAAAATTCTGGAGAGTTTGTGTCAAACTGACTAGCTCCACACAGTCCACACACACACACACACACACACACACACACACACACACACACACACACACACACACACACACACACACACACACACACACACACACACACACACACACACACAGTCCACACACACACACACACACACACACACACACACACACACACACACACACACACACACACACACACACACACACACACACACACACACACACACACACACACACACACACACACACACACACACACACACACACACACACACACACACACACACACACACACACACACACACACACACACACACACACACACACACCACACACACACAGTCCACACACACACACACACACACACACACACACACACACACACACACACACACACACACACACACACACACACACACACACACACACACACACACACACATACACACACACACACACACACACACACACACACACACACACACACACACACACACACACACACCACCCCTCTGAGCATAAGAGACTGACTGCAAGACTTAACAACTAATTCTCCTGCATTGGTTTCTTTTAAAAAGAATTCCTAAGGGTCGGATTCACAAAGGCATGACTATCCAGGCTCCAGTGTGCTGTCGTAAGAGGTGGGAACTTAAATGACTTGAGCGGGAGAGGGGTCACAATTTATTTTTTGTTTTGTCAGTCTTCTCTCACTTGTGCTTGTCATTTCTAAGATAGAATCAGGCAAATGGTCTCCACCCCTTAGGCATTCCAGAAGAGGTCTTGGTGTAAAGGATTGGGAATTCCAGAGTCTCAAACAAGCCCATGCCAGGTTGTCTCTTTCCTCTCTGAAGTGCCAGAGGACCATCTAGGAGGAGCATGGACTATGCTATCCTGTTACACCCAGCATGCAGAACAGAGGTCTATGGAAATCAAGGACAAATCTAGGCAGATTCTGCATTAGCAGATGCCAGAAACACCAGGACAGGGGCCTCTTTGTCCCAAGAGCAAGAAACACTACCTACAGCTTACATTTTTATCCCCCTAATGCCATGTACAGCGATGGACGTCCAGTAGCCATTTGCTGAATATTTGTGGAATTCAATGTAATCATTACTAAAGCAAGGGAGGCCAAAAAAAAAAGGCAAGGGCAGCGAGGACTAACTGCTTGTTCTCCGGGCTGCTTTGAAAGGGGACGCCTTTCCTAGAAGCCCCCATGTGGCTTTTACTCCTGACTTCACACTGCAGCCAATCAAACCAAAAATAAACGATCACAAACTACTTCAAACTGCACAGGAACTCGGCCTTGAACCCATCCCTATGGGATTGCTGGCTTCATCACTGTGACAGTGTAAAGTGCATTGTAAGGGCCTTTGAAAATGAAGGGAGCGGATACAAGTAAATAGGAGCTTTCTTGAAGCTGGTTTTTTTTTTCTCTCCGCACAAGTGCCCTTATCTGGTGTTTGCCAACTTTGCACACCCCCCCCATGATGAATCACAGTTCTTCTCCAGCTACTGTATTGTTTTGTTTTGTTTTTTTTTGCTTATACCTTATTCAAAAAGACTTTTTGTGCTTATGTGTGCGTGCGTGCATGTGTGTGTGTGTGTGTGTGTGTGTGTTTGTGTGTGTGTGTGTATGTGTGTGTGCGCACGCGCGCGCAGAGGTTAAAGGACAACCTCATGTATCAATCCTTGCTATTTGAATCTCACCTTGTTTGAGACAGTGTGCCTTACTGCCCACCACTGTATATGCCAGGCTCGCTAGACTGCGAGCTTCTGAGAGTTCTCCTATTTCTGCCTCCCGTCTCCCATAGGAATGTTGGAGCTAATATATTTTCTCTACACAGGTCCTAGAGTTCTAAACTCCAGTCCTCATATGACACGTGCTTTACCCACTGAGCCAACTCTGTGGTCTCACTTTTACCACTTAAATTTTAATTTTTAAACAAGCCATGAGATACACTACACCCAACAGGAAAGTCACTTAGAAAGGAATTACTTGTAAAATGGGTGCCTTCTCCTCTGTGCATTTGCTCCCTCCCTGCTTCATATTTCTCCCTCCTCAACAGACCACCCTCTGGTTTTTGTGCTCTGGTATCCCACTCCAATCACCACGCCATAAAAGACAGTCCTCCCCTGCCTTCTTGTTCCTGCCTGGGAATCAAAAGTCCTCCGAAATGCTCTTCCCAGAAAGCAATGAACCAACTTCAAGAAACAAAAGGGCAACTACTGCTGTTGCTTTCCTAACTTAACCACTGTGTGAGCGGAACCCATACTGTCTAACAACGTTGTCACATATACCCTGAACCTCCCCATCAACTCCTAAGATGCTCCTTGGACATTTAGTCACATGTGACCTTGGATGAGTTCTTTAGCTTCTCCTTATACACTTCCTGAGACTGCCTAACAATGCTGGGAGAAGATCCCACATGACACATAGGACAGCAGCAGACACAATGTTTGCATGGAGCGGGTGCTGATATGGAAGGGATGAGACTCTAGAATTAGCTGATCATTGTCATAGACCATAGTCTTCAGTGGAAGAGGTGAAAACGCTCAACCCTGGTTCCACTCGAACCCTTCTCACATGAAAGGGTGACTACCTGTGGGCCAATTAAGTACCCAGGGGATAGGAGCATAACTGGTACCCTGTGACTTGCTGACCTTCAGTTTCCTTTATGAGATAGATCTATCTGATCATTCTCACCAGCCCACACCAATCTGTCAGTCCTTGATGACATCTCAGGCCTTCTCCTTCTTACCATCCCCCAGTTCTTGGCTGTGATCCTCAGAGGTCACCAGACTTTTTACTCATCACACCATTCTATCATTACACGTTTCTGCAGCTGTTTCTTGGTGATGCGTAAAACCTACAAGTCACCTAAATAACTGCAGAAAATGTAATTTTAGTCTAGAAAATCCACCCCTGCCCAGCAATATTGAAATATACAGCTTAAAAAAAAAAAGTCTGTTCAAACACTTCCCAGTGAAAAAAATCTTCCCAGCAAGTTCCTATCCAGAATGCGGCAGTATCTACGGGACTGCAAAGGTCCTATCTCCTTGTTTTCTTATTGCATTTTAATTACTTAACCAGGAAACCGAGACATTAACAGGAATATTTAAGTTGGGGTGTGAAGACACACATCTTTAACCCCAGCTTTTGGGAGGCAGAAGCAGGAGGATTCTTGAGTTCCAGGACAGCTAGGGCTGTACAGAGCAACCCAACCCTGTCTTAGGGAGAAATAAAGAATGAAAGAAAGGAAGGAAGAAAGAAATTAAGGAAGGAAGGAAGGAAGGGAGGAAGGAAGGAAGGAAGGAAGGAAGGAAATACACATATATTCACATGGAAGTTTCTGAACGTTTTCTCTTGAAACTACAGAAATCAATGAGGCAAGTCCAGCAATGGTAGCTTCAAGGTGTCCATAAGGACAATTGGAGTTGTCTCTGTTAGCTCTGTGTTCCTTCATGCTGCTCTGAGGAGCCTGGCAGTTGCTGAGAAGCCATGCAAGGATAGTGTGAGACTGTAAGAAACCCGAGCTCTGTAGGGTGGCTGGAGAGGAAGGCTGTGGGACTGAAAAAAGCCTAGAGAAAAAGCAGCAGATAACAGACCATGGGAAAGACATTCCTGAATCCAGGATGCGTGGCTCCCAGGAGAAAGGTAGCTGACAGGCATGAAAGAGAGCACTGGGAGGAAGGGCTAGAGAACTAATGGGCAGGCTAACTCTTCTCTAGCTAGGAGTCAGGGTAACTAAAGTCTTTGTGGTGACCTAGGGGAACTGGCAACCTACCCCGGGAGGGAGGACCACAGTGCCATCTCTACTCTCTGTGGCTCTCTCCTCAAGGCAGCCAACAGCTGGCCCTGAGCCTCAGCATACAGACAAAGGGAAAATTCGCAGAGAAGGCACCAGAAGCTAGAAAGAAGTCTCCACACACTCAAAGTGGGGAGTCACCGATGAAACTGAGCTGCTAGATGAGACCCAGGGCAACTCAAACACAAATAATAACAGCGCTTTAGTGATATTCAATTACAGCATGCCAGAGCCTTCCTGAGACTAAAAATCATAATTTTCAAACTCAAAAGCTCAGCAGATGAGTTGCTGCAAAGGATGGTTGCTGTAGAGACCTAAATTAGTGGCTTCGACGATCAAGCAGGAAAAAACAAAAGAAGAAGAAGAAGAAGAAATATCACAAGAGCAAAGATACAAAGAAACAAAAATCAGGGGCAAAAATAAATTTGGAGAACAAAACCCTAGAGACCCGACTTGTAGATAACAGCAATGCCAGGATGAGGAAGAGGGATGGAAAGATCAATGAGAATTAAACAAATAAAGGCAGCATTTGCTCTGGGTGAGAGAAGGGTTTGAGCCTGTAAATGGCACTGGGATTTACAGGAAAGGATGTGCATCAAGATGAGCATCCAACATCTAAAGATGAGAGGGAATCTTCGCACGCACGCGTACACACACACACACACACACACACACACACACACACACACACACACACACCCTACAGAGCAAAAAGAAACTAAACGCTGTAATTACACGTGGAGCTTCCTTGCCATCTGCAAGGCTCGATCCGGGAGACAATGAAAAAATACCCACTACTTCCTGATACCCACACCAGATGCCATCCACCTGCCCAATATGTAGAATAGTTACAGAAACACAAGAAGGGCTCAGAGAATACAAGGCCCACTTAACACCAGCCAGGGAGACGACTGTAGACCCTCCCCCTCCCAGGCAAAGAATTTCAACAGAAATCTCAGGGTGGGTGAGATTTAAATGCCCAGTGCCAGTGTGCTGTGCCTTCCGACTTGAACAGGTGAGTCTAGACAGGTAGTAAGTAGAAGTAGGAGACATAAACAGTACTGTTAAACAAAGACTTACTAGAGAGCAGGGTATGCAAGACAAATAGCATTCGAATACCCGAAGAACACAGAATATTCACCAGCAAAATTAATATCACCCAAGTTGACACTTGGAAAGAATGGAAGACAAGTACCGTGCACAACTGTGCATGCCAAGAAGTAGATCCCAGCATTTTAGACCAAAGAAGGTCTTCTTGACACAGTAGCTTGATCAACACGAAGGCTCTTCTCCTCTACTTGTGTAGACTAGCGATCCCTCAGTCACTTGGCCCTGCCACTTCTAGAATAGTACTATTTGCATTCATCTGGCAGAAAGAAGGAAGATGCTCTTTGCATGAGAGGTTGTCTCAGGATACGGCCTGGTATTCATTCCATTCTACAGGACAGAGATGTTAGCTACATGGTATAAATTCAAGGAACAGTGGGAAGTGCATCTTGCTGTGTGCCCGAGGAGACGCTCGGCTTGGTTGAGCAATAAGCATCCGAGGACATAGCTGACCTCTCTGGTACGCACTTGAATGTAAAATTGCAACTGGGTCCCTTTGATGCCCTTTAGACAGGCCAAAGGAAAAATGTAATATTAATAACCAAAGAAATGCCAAGGAAAGAGTTCTCTCTTAATTCTCTAAGGGGCATATGGATTGTTTAGTGTTTTATAAATCAATCTTTAAGGTCCATTAATATAAAAAGGCACAAGCTTTTTTTTTAACTCAGCATTTCCACATCACAAAATGCATCCCAGAGAAGCAAAGTCCCCAGGATGTAAAAACAAATGTGTAGAGATGTGTATTGCAGCTCTGTCTGTAGTAACAGGACATGAGAGCCAATGTGAATTTCAATGACATGAAAATGGTTGAATAACATAAGTCATTTAGATAACACAGAATATTATACTAAAAATAAGAGACCAGCTGAAAAAGGATGCCTGCCATATACAGTTACGCAAAGAGAAAGACACAAGGAGCATACGTAAAAGGATGCTTTCATATTCTCCCTTATAATTATGACCAAAGCAAATCTATAAATACACATATACATGTGTTTGTGTATATACAGAATGTGTGCATTTGTGCATATAGAGAGATGCAGATATAGATAACACAGATATAAAGTAAAGGCACAGAAGTTGGTATGTCTGGATTGTTATGTTGCTTACTCAAAAGGGAAAATGGGAGAAAGGTCAAGGATGAAACAAAATGGATGAGATCAAGGAGCAAGTAAAGATAAGTAAGCTGCAATGAGAATGCACAGTACCCCATGTTTGGAATTCATTCATACTTTTTGAATTCTACTTTTGGAGTTGGCGCTTTCCATCTCTCCTGTATCAGGCCCTTTTCTAGCCCAGCCTCAAGACAGAAATTTGGAGAGAAGTACAGAGGACCAGCCACATATCCCACGAGGAGCAGTGGATCTACCAGCATTTGATCTAGCTGGTATATTTGATATAGCTGGTATATATAGAAAATAAGACATTTTCTAGTGCCCAAAGACGCTGGCTATAATGTTTTCACATGTACTTAGGTACCCTGAACCCCAGTGCTCAGCCTACCCATCCCAGAACAAAACAGCCCAGAGTGACTTACAGCCATGGCCTCTGCCAAGGTTTCCCCCAGGAAAGACACAAGCCAGGCAGCATGCCTGCCCCAGTAGACATCTGTCTAGGAGCCTCTGGTTGAATTAAAGATGAAAACAAACAGTCTAGAAAAGCCAGAATCAACTTTGCTGAAAATATGGAACATTCTCAGTGGTTCTCCTTTAGGCAAAAGGTTAAGAGCAGGGCACTGCCAACTTTCACAGAGGTGACCCTTTAATCTTGGTTGGCACACAGAGTTGTTAAAATCCATGAATCCAAACATCTTACCAAAGTCCTCAGTGAGGAGTGTACAATATTTCCAGTTGGGGAAATCTGTAAACTTCCCAACATACTCTCCTTTCAAAGCAAAAAGAAGCCATGGCTTGATTTCATACCCCTCCACGATTTGGCCCACTCTTGATTTCCAGCTAAGCTCTGGATATGTGTACTGAGTATGACCACCTTGGGAGGACCTGCCTTACTCCTGCCTGCACCCACACCACCTCCTCCTCTGAACTCCGGAAGAGCTGACATTCTATCCTGCAGCAAGATACCATGGATGAGGTTCTGTCCTAATGACGCTGATCATGTCCTTCCAGATGCATCAAGCCTGGTGTGGGTGGGCGTGGTAAGATGGTGGGGACCACCCATCTGTGCTTCTTCTCACACTACTGTTCCCACTGGCCCTGCTCAGCTACCTAACCTCTGCAGAGGACAATGCTCTGAAACCTCCCAGCTTCCCAGAAGTGGCATTCCTAAGCCTAAAGCAAAGAAGTCAAGAAATATAACCCATTTTCTATCTTTAGCCATAGCCTATATTCACAGAAAAGCATAAGAATCCAGAAGGTGAGGAAAGTTGCGATGGGTTTGAGAACTAAAGAATGACAGCTAGTGTGGGGTTTCTCAGGCTTTCTCTGCAGACACATCACCGAGGGCTCTTATTAAGAGGCAGATTTTAAATCAGTAGGTCTAGAGTGGCCAGAAACTCTGCATTCCCAACAGTCTCACAGGTGACCCACATCCCTAGACCCATGAACTAGATATTGAGAAACAATAGTTAGCAAACATCTAAAGGATCAGACGGTTGAAAGCCCAGTTCTACTCTATGGGATGTCACAACGACTTGCCTCTGACATTGTGGTACAAAAGCAACCAGGGACAAATTTGTAACAGAAGCGTGACTGCATTCAATAAAACTTTATTGACAATAAAATCTGAATTCATATCAATTTCACTGTGAAATGCCCCCCTCAACTATCTTGGTGTACTGCAGAGACAAGAATGGCGGGGAACTAGGACAAGTTTGGTTTGAAGGCTAACCCCAAAATGACCTAGGGCCCAGAGCAGGCCTCTATGCTGATTGGATGAAAGCTATCATGTGCCCAAGGTGACCTACGATCCAGGTCAGGCCTCCATGCTGATTGGATGAAAGCTATCACGTGAGCCACTCAGCCCATTGACTTTTCCTCTCCCCATCTCCTCACACTACTGCTATTTATTCTGAAGTAGCAGACACTTTGGGGACAAGTGGATCCCAGAAAATGCTTCTTCAAAAAATCACTAAAATGATTTTAAAAGTCTGGACTAAATCCTTCCTCTTCTAATAAGAGGGCCTGTGGAATAACAGGCTCCCATTCTGGTGAGGCAGCTTTAAGGATGAGATTAAACTTCGACCAGAGTTTTCTGAGCTAACAGGAAAGTGGTGAGGTTGGGGAGAAATCAACCTTGCAGAACAACTCTGAGGAAATTCAAAAGCAACTGTCACCAACTTTTATCCCCTTGAAGCCCTGGGAAGATTTGCTACATTCCCTTGACCTCACATTCCACTTTTACTTAAAAGAGAGAAAATATTTCTAGCCATCTCACACTCCTTCATTGTGATGCCATTTTGCCCAGGGCAAGTTTATCTTCCAAGTGTAAGCAATTGTGTACCATATCCAAGAGGGAGACAAGGTTACAGGTACAAATGTGGCCAAGGGTCAACAGAGAGCTACTGTCCCACACTCTACCACTCCGTCAGAACTTTTCCTGGGCAGTGATGGCCAGAACCTAGCTCGGGTACCTGTTGCCATACTCCACACACTCCGAAGGCTTTCACACACAGCAGTGACCCAGAGCAGCCTTGGACAGGTAAAGTTGTCCTCTCTCTCTCCCATGTTGGATAGGGACAAAACAGGAAACTCTTAAACTGCACCCATCTTTCTCATTCACCACATCCTGCACTCTGGCTTCATATGGTCTGTTCTAGTGTACCCATTAATGAGTTCTAATACCTTAGGCATTTATTGGGCTTTCAGTAACCTCGGCTCCCATATTCATAAGATAAAAAGAGCTAACACATCACTTGGCTTAGATGCTATTTTGTCTATAAAGTAGCAGACAAGTGATTATTATGAATGAACCCATTGCTGACTCTCAGCCTGCCTACCTCATAGTGTGATTGTAAAGAATAAATGACAACACGGATAACACCCCAGCACTTCTAAAAAGCAGTTGTACACCCTCACCTCTGGAGACAGTATCTTTCCACATAAACTCTTGGTGGACAATTGGGGCTCCTAGCAGGAAGGCTTACCTGGGACCAGACAGTCTACCTGTCTGTAGAAAGATGTCCTGTTTGGTAGGGATGGGTACAGGAATATAAGAAAAACCCAGATGTCCACTGTACCTCCCTTGAGTCCAAAATAACAAGTGCCACACAAAATAAAGCAGCCAGATCTTTCATTTCATTGACAATAAACCCCAGTACAATTTTATACACCCCCCCCAAAAAAATCCTATAATTCCTCTCTCTTCAAAAGCACTCCACACTCCTGCATCAGGGCCCAAAGTGCTTCTTCCTAAAATGACCTTCTGTATTCCATCAAGGGCCCTGACATGTGACAATACATGACATCACTCAGACCCCTTTTGAACCTGAAAAGCATCACACATGCATACACTTGAGTATACAGGTGCACACACACACACACACACACACACACACACACACACACACACACCACCACACCACACACAACACAACACAACACACACAAATAATTTAATGGCGGCTCAACAAACAAAATATGCTTCATGTGATGAGGAACTGAGGAGTCAGGGCACAGATAGGAGGAAGCAAAAGACACACTATAAAAAGAAATAAGTACAAAAAGGAGAAGGAAATCTCATAAACACAGCTCATTTATGGTTAATAGCAGGTATTTGTTTTGAGTGCTAATAATCTAATTAGCAGTCAAACCACTGCGTCTTCTATTGTCAGCTGATCTATAATTACTGCTCCATGCTGAGTATTTTCCGGGCACACTATAGCTTTCAACTTCTCAGCACAAACAACCAAATAATTGGTGTTATTATGCTAGATATAGGACGATTCCTCTCTGAGGAGTGATGCTGAGGAGTTTTTTAAGCCATCGACTGCAGCCTTTGTATGTTGAGCATCTGCTGACTAATTCCTCACCGCTCCCGCTGTAATCAATCCTGAGATGTTCCTGAAGCACCTTAGCGAGCTCAAGAATGTGAGAGTCTGGAAACTCGTTTATTTCAAAGGTTAAGCCTAGGAGCAGAAACACTCTTGGTGTTCCACAATGGAGTGGGATAAAAGCCCAACATATTTCTCTTTGAAAATGTTGTAAAATTTTCTCCCTGAATAGTGCCCTAAAATAACTTGTGCTAGAAGAGATAGCTTCTGATACAAAACTATCTTTCTCAAAAGTTTACGATGCAGTCGAGATGTATAGAATTCTGGGACCTAGAAGAAGCGCAGGCTTGAGCCTGGCTGCCATTTCTGAGTTCTCACCTTCAAGAGAGAAGAACTGGCTTGACTTAGGGAGAGAGGGAAGTCCAGGCTGTGTGTGGTGAGGCAGAGAGAAAGTGAACCAGAAGGAGGAGGGGGGCTCTGGAGACTGAGAAGTCTGTTTGGTATTTTTGTTTTCTGTTTGCTTGTAGCAGCCTGATCATAAGTAGGTCACTAGTGGATACCCACAGTACTCACGACGTAGCCTTGAACTCACAGCAGTCCTCCTGACTCAGCTCCCCCCTCCCCTGAGTGCTAAGATTGCAGGCTTGTACTGCCATGGATGCCTCTGGGTATTCTGAAAAGCAAAAGTAATGATGTCCCTGTCCTGGGTGACAGATGAGTACCCCAGAGAGCATCCCGACTGGCACCAATGTTGCCTCCCCACATTTTTTTTCTCAGAAACGTTAAGGAGAGCACTGTCTTCTTTGTGGCATATTGTTCTGTGCGATTGCACTTCCTGCCATCAAGCCCTTACCCTTTACCTATAAAAATAGGTGCATTTCAGACTAGTTGTGCTATAAGGGAACTACTCCAGTCAAAGTCCTACTCACGGTAGGACTTTGTGTGTGTGTCCCCAACGCCCTCTACCATCCCTGCTATCCCCTGGGAATCCTTTACTCTACTGGTCCAACCTCAAATAGGCGAATACCCAGCACACACCTCAGATGGCTGCAAACCTCTGCCACACCAGTTGTTAAATGTCTGTCTACAAAAGGGAACAGGAATTGGGAAACTGCAAAGTCAAGCCAACGCCTTTCTTCAAAGACTGCCTTATTCAGAGATCAGAAACACGACCTATAAAAAGAGTAGAGATTCCTGCTAGGTTCTGCTCCCTAAATGAGATGTTAAGACCTGAAGTCACACTCAGCCACACTCGGTTCGGATCTTTTTCCTTTTGAACTATCTACAGAAGCAGAACAGGCAAAAGAATAGGGCTGGGCATTTGGTGATTTTTTTATAAGGTAAGTATGCTATGAAACTACCACTCAGATCAACCTGAATGTCCCCAGACACTCCACTACAAAATGCTCCTACCACCTTCTAGCCACTAACCTCAACCAAGGTCAATGATGACACTGACTTCCAGCAGGAGAGACTTGCTTTGGTACTCCAAAATAAGTAGAATCCCAGTGGTTTGCAGGCCAAATGTGACCCATCATCTGGCTTAGCACATCTTACACACAGAATGGTCATTTTTACATTCATAAATATCTGAAAATATTACCACCAGAAGAAACCATCTCACCAGATATGAAAAATACATGAAATTCAAATTGTGGGTTCCAAAATAATGCATTTATTGGAACATAACCACACCCACTCATTCACATCTCGGACGTTATACTGCAACAGCAGAATTGAACAACTGCGTATAATCTGAAAAAGAAAGTTTGCCAACTGCGATTTTAATATATTTAGAGCATGCTTGAGATTGCAGGATCATAGGTACGCACACGTGTTCAACTCTAGTAGACCATGACAAGCAGTTTTCCAAAACATATGTTCAGTTTTGGGAGGAAACACAACAGAAACAATAATCTTGGTTTGAAGCAAGGCAGGGAGAATTGCAGAGCTGATGTGACCAAGAATCAAACAAATACCTACCAAGCCATCAGGGCCGCTGAGCAGAGGAGACAATTCAAGGCTTATCCCCTCACACTCCAAACACATCCTTTGAAAATACAGGATGCAGTGCGTGACAGTAAGAACTTCATGTTTCAGTTGGGGATCTTGGAGTAGAGAACCCGCTCACCTTGTCATTTAGGGGTATAACAAAAGCACCACCCTGAGACTTTCCATAGTTTACCTGAAGCGTAGGCAGAATGCCCAAGAAGATGACAAGTAGCTTGCTTTGGGGATTTGCTGAGTTTAGGAATGTGCATGGCTCCTAACTCCAAGCTAGCCTAGGATGAGTAAGGAACCAGCAGTCCATCTGCCAGGCAGAACAAAGCAGTCATCGGTCCACCTTCCAGGGTAGCCTTTACGGTCCATTCTGTATGTACAGACACAAGCTGGGACCCCTGCAGCAGAGAAGGTAGGAGCTAAGGAGATGCCGGGTGTCCTCTCCGCCCGCTCCCTGGAGTCATCTCTCTGCTCCTGCCATGCCTTGCAAACAGGTTGGGTTCAGTTCTTTCAAATGACATTGGTTTCTTCTCTGAGGGGAACTGCTTCTGATTATCGAAGGACCGTGTTCATCAGGAAAGGGGTCAAACCAAGGGTAGACAGTCTGTCTTAATTCTACAACCCTGCTGACTTCCGAGTGGAGGCAACCTTATAGATGGTGGCGGAGACTCATCTCCTGTGGTTACACTGTGCAGGCTGGGAGGGGAGGCGACTGAGAGAGCACGGAGAGCCCAGAGGAGGTCAGCACAGGTGCCTAAAGATGGGACTAGAGAGTGTTGTGCAGGCAGCCCCTCTCCACTTCTTAGACCAAATCTGCAACTTCAGCTCTGGCATCCTCCCACCTCACAGGACCAGGATGGCCTTCAGGCTCCAGAGCCCCACTAACTTTGCATTTCCTTTAGTTCCTGTGCCAGGTCCCTTCTGTGGGCAGAAAAGCAACGGATAAAGAACAGGCAGGTATCATTATCATACATGGAAACAGTATGTATTTCATTTTTCTCTGGAAAGGGAGTCTAACCAGAGTTGAACATGTCCATGATAGAAATAAATAGCACATGCTTTGTTGTCCAAAAAGAAGCAAGTCCTGGATGGGCAAGCTTGCCCAAGTCCCCTCCCTGTGTAACCTCAGATTTCTCAGACCTCAGACAACAAGAATAGGAGTAGCTTCTATCGCGCAGGGGCGCAGGAGGGATCAAATGAAGCATCCGTGCAGAAAAATGCTTTGTAAACTGTAAAATATCACAGGAAAGGGGGGCAAAGAAGCTACCTCTTCGTGTCTTTTCCTGATTCAGTATTTAATTAGTCAGGTCTTCCAGCCTGTTCCTCTTCTGAAGTCAACCACCTGCCCACCATAAGGACATTAGTCAATTCGGCACCCAGCTGGCAGTCATCAATTGGCCATCTATTAATAGCCAATTATCCGAGAGGCTTAATTAATCCTTGCGTCACGTGGCCTGCTCTTCCTGAGAGCCTGGGAGACAATGGGCCTCCGATACAGGCACCCGTGAGTATTTCAATGGCCATCAAGGAATTTGGCAGCCATTATTGCCTGCGTGTCACAGCTGCAAGTGATGGGCACATAAATATTGATTGGACCGGTCTCTCGATGACTGGGGAGCAGAGAGAGATCAGAAATGGATAGAATGTTTTCAGGGGACTAAGAGATGATCTAGAAACCTTCAGCCTCAACAACCAAGGGAGGATTTTTGTTTTTCAAGTCCCACGTCTCCACTGAGGACAGAAACTATCGGTAGAGCAAAGGAGTTAAGACGGGATGGTCCCCTGTGCTCTAGACATGGCTCCCGCTCTCCCATGTCATTGAATGAGGTATAAAATGGGTCGCCCACAAAGCAGGCTGTGGAGATCGCTGCTCTCTTCAGCGGGCCTTCAAGTCTATTGGCAGGAACACGCACGCTGTTCTGTTTGCCCGTGTTTCCTTAAAAGATCTCTGAAGTGCATACAGTTAGGAAGACAGGAGACATGAGGAGAATTTAATTCTTTTTTTTTTAAGTGGCAAATCGTGTCTCCAGGAAATAGTATGCAGACAAGGCTTTGAACTCGAAATCACCATTGTCCAGGAAGCTGGGGGATCAGACTTCTCCTATTTCCAGAGATAAGGGCTCCTGCTGACAGAAGGCTGGATGGCGCACAGTGGCCCAAAGCAGAACTCCCTTCAAAAGAGAAAGAATGAAAAAAGAAAAGAAGCCCTGCCTGCCACCTCTGTGTCCAGAGCAGTCCTACAGCTCCAAGAACCAGAGTGGCAGGCTGTCCCTGACCTTGGACCTGTGGGGAAGTAACAGGCTCTTGCAAAGCAAAGGGACTGGGGCCAGACCACCTCTGTCTCTCCAGTCTTCTCAGTGGGGCTCCTTCCCCAGTAGGCTGGGCTCTCCACCTTTCAGGGGGTGGGCAGACGAAAAGGGAAAGGATATGATGAAGCCTGGAGGAAAACGGTGGTGCTGCGAGGCAGCGACATTTCTCACACCACAGTCGCCATCTCCTCTCTGCCCCCAGCAGCTTCCTAGCAACTCATTAGGTCTGTGACAGCAGTGGCTGCTGCCAGATGCGAAGCCTGCTGCCCCAAAAGGTCATTTCAGGCCACTTACTCGGAAATACCAAAGTACTAGAGCCAGCAGATTTCAGGAGCTTCTAAGGAACTCCCCAGAGCACCAGTGTATGCATACATCTGTGTACGTGAGGGAGTGTGAGTGTCAGGGGTGGGGGGAGAGAGGAGACAGACAGACAGAGAGAGAGAGAGAGAGAGAGAGAGAGAGAGAGAGAGAGATTGTTCTTTATCCCTAGGGCTCTTTCTTTCTTAATCAGTTCAACATCTGAGGATTCAGAGACTGATTTTTTTTTTTGTTAGTTTAGCATTCCTGGCAAAATAATTAAAAGACAAGTAATAGGAGCTAGGGAGTAAGTTGCTTACTGCGCAAGCTCGAGGACCTGAGTTTGGATCCCTAACACACATATAAAAACCAGACACTGCAACACACTCCTGTAATCTCAACACCAGGGTGGTAGAAATGGGAAGCTCCTGGCTAGCTAGTCTAGCTGGATCCTGTTTCCAAAAAGAAAGATGGAGAGGAAATAAGGAAGACACAGTGATTTTCACCTTTGCTCGTCTCTCTCTCTCTCTCTCTCTCTCTCTCTCTCTCTCTCTCACACACACACACACACACACACACACACACACACGGGGGCGGGGAGACCTGCACACATGCACACACACACACATGCACATGCAAACACATACACATACATACACACACCTGCACATACATGCACACACATAGAGAAACACCTGCATATACATGCACACACACAGACGCACACATCTGCACATACATGCACAACACACAGACACACACACAGAGAGCTGCACATACATGTACACACACACAGAGAGATACCTGCACATACATGCATACACACAGACACATACACTCACCTACACATACATGCACACAGAGTCAGGCCTGCACATACGTGCACACATGCACAAAGAGACACAGGCACAAAGACACACATACACACACACACACCTGTACACACACACACACACACACATTTATAGCCATGGGGTCTCCCTTCAGAGTTACTCACAACTAACCTGAAACAGCTCTCACTGCAGGTGGGTTGACCGTGCACCATCCATGCTATAGAGTGCCGTTCCCAGCTCACAGCAGAGGCGACTGAGCCAGGAGGAGAAAAGGCTGACTTAGTCCTGGCACTGCCAAAGACAGAAAAAAGACACCCCAGCTGCTATGTGTATAAGTAAAGCCCGAGTTTGACACCGTGGAGGCCCTAAGGAAGACTAGAATTTATCGCCTGGCTCTCACGAGTACCTGGGGGCCACAGATGGGGCAAACTCAGCACCTAGCTCAGGATAGCTCAGGCCATGAAAAGAGCCAGCTGCCAGTTGCAGAGGGCACAAGGCGCATCAAGCTCATTTCTCCCAAACAGATGGCCAGGCTGTCATTCTGGGTCTCTGGAGTAGGTGTGCAGAAGCCATGGCAGGGTTCCTGTTCTCCCCCTAAGAGCTGAGAAACTGTCCCTGCTTTCTAATTCAGATTATTTTCCAAAGACCCAACAGGGGCTTTGTGACACTTTGGATGAGTGACAAAACCGCAAACATTAGAAATCAAACAAAGGCACAAAACAGGGCTCTGCAGAACCCGATCCTGGGAACCTGGCGAAGGGGAAGATTCTTGGAAATTTGGGATGGAAGGGTGTAGGAAAGGAAGCAGGAAGTGTAGAAATCCTGGGCTTTAGACATCTGCAGACAGTGGTCTTATTCTGTCCCTGCTTGGTTTACAAATGACCTCTGAGGAACAGAAGTGAGAGCCCAGTGGTTTGGAGGGATGGGCAACCCTGAAGAAGGCCACCTTATGGACACTGAGAGAGACACTCATTCCAGCCCACTCTGCCCCTGTGAGCTTCTTGACTTGAGCAGGTATAATTCTGTGCTTCCAGGGAAAGGAGGGAGAGACGGATGTTGACCTTTGTTTTGACTACTGGCAAGCTCTACTGGGAAACAAAGGGTATGGAGCACCAAACCTCTCCCCCACCCCGCCCCCCAGCTAAGTCAAAGATGTCCCTAGAGCACAGCCACCTGGGTCCCTGAGGCAGGGCTTTCTGCCTGGGCTAAAGAGAGCCAGGAAAGCAAAAGGGAGTCAGTCAGAGCACGGACAGAACCTTGGTTCTGAGGACCAGACAACTGGACTTTGCAAATGTCCCCACATCATGGATTAATTCTGAGTGGGCAAATTTCTCATGGAGGTCATGAAACGATAGCTCGGAGGCTAAGCTTTTTAAATGCACTCCTAAAGATGTAAAGGTTTATTCTAGAAACTAAAGCAAAGCTCTTTCCTATAATCCCAACCTCCTACTTGGCTGCAGGAGCAGGCAGTGCTCCGGGCTACCTGTTTATAGCACCTTAGTACCCTGCTCCAAGGATAGCCTCAGAAGGGAAGTTGGTCCACACCTTGCGTGGGCACATGCGCAGCAACTGAGAGAGCAGACATGTATGTGAAAGTAGACCGGCTCTGGGGATCCCAGGGCCAAATCCCCTGGACAGAATCCAATGTGCACAAACCAAGTGTCACTAGCTCAATAGGACCCTTCTGGAAAATTCATAACTTGTCTTAATTGGAGAAATCACTAGATGGGAAATAAGACAACAGTGTTGTATAGGTAAGGTGCAGAGGTACGCAAATGCAATAAAACGACAAGCTATGTTCTAATAGCGTTTGCTGCACTTCTAGTACATTCCAAGACATTTACATAGGCTGGAGGCGCTTTACCCAAAGCTTTTACATTCCTAATACTTTCTTCAAAAATTACCCTCCGGCCTGAAACTCTTGCTTTTACTAAGCCTTTGGACTAAATTTAGTTTCTTGGAAATAAGACACGCACGAAAAAAATTTTTTGCTCCCCCCCCCTTTTTTTTTATTAATCCGTCAGTTATATAATTTTCCAAATGGCAAACAAATGACAAGAGAAGGGAACATGCCTTTGTCAGGTCTTTTTCAGTGATACGCTATTTACCATTAAAATACAGTTTGAATAAAACATCAAACTAGTCACGTGGGTTCCGATTAGAGATTAGAGACATGATGAATGACTGGGGGCTAGAGAGCCAGTGTTAAAACCAAATGAACGTGAAAAGGCTAAGTTTAAAGAAATCTTGGCTTGAGCTGTTAATAGAGCAAGCCTTCCTCATGTGCACGTGTGTGCTTGTGTGCACTCATATGTGTATGAGCGTAGAGCCCTAGATCAACCTCAGGCGTCATTTCTCAGAAGCTACACCTACCTTCTTTTTTTGGTATTTCATTTGTTTTTATATGAGAGGTGTGTGTGTGTGTGTGTGTGTGTGTGTGTGTGTGTGTGTGTGTGTTTGCACATGTTTATGTGGGTGTGTGCATATGAGCACGTGCATGCCTGTGGGGGTCACAAGTAGCTCTCAGGTGTCTTCCTCAATCACTTTCCACCTTAGTTTTTGAGATGGGCTCCCTTGCTGAAGCCTGACCTCAGTATTTGGCTACACTGCCCTGCCAGAGCGCCCCAGGGCTCTGCCCGTGTCTCGCTCCTCACATCCAGGATTACAGAGGCACACTGTGACCCAACTGCCCCGTCTTCTTTTTCTTTTGTTTAGGCTAGTGAGTCAAACTCAGAGCTGCATGCAAGCATTTCACCAGGCGAGCCCTCTCTCCTACCCCAACCTTGTCTTTTGAGACCAGCTCTTTTGGTAGCCTAGAACTCGCTAATTCAGCCAGGAATCCTGTCCCTACCTCAGTAGAGCTGAGATCCCAAGAGCACATGTGATGGAGCCTGGAAAGAGGTGGCCATACTGCAAGGCAGCAACATTTCTCACAGTCACCATTTCCTCTCTGTCCCCACCAGCTTCCTAGCAACTCATTAGGTCCTGTGATAGGAGTGGCTTTTTTGGGCGGGCGGGGAAGGGTGCTGGGCACAGAACTCAGGTCCTCATGCTTGAGCACCGAGGCTAGCCCTTTACTGAGTTGTCAGCCCAGCTCCTAGAACCACCCCCTAATGAAACCAAGACAAAAATCCAACGACTGCAGCAATCTTGTCCTCATCCATGTCACTCAGATGGTGACACACTGAGCAGAGGGCTGCATCGGGACTGCTGTGAACACTAGGAAAATGGGGACATTCCACAGCACACCAAGGAAAGGAGAACAGGACCTGAGAGCCTATGACCAGAGTCTACTAGCTGGGTAGTCCCCAGCGCAGGAGCCCTGTCCCAGACTTGCAGCAGCCTCACAGTCTCTGAAGATGCACAGGAAGTCCTCTGTTCTGGCTTTAGAAATAAGCTCACCCTCACCACCATGCTGATGTTAGGGCTTTAAAAAGAAAATACCCCAGGGGCTGGAGAGATGACGCCACAGTCAAGAGCCCTGACTGCTTTTCCAGAGGTCCTGAGTTCAATTCCCACCAACCACATGGTGGCCCATCTGTAATGAGATCCTATGTCCTCTTCTGGTGTGTTTGAAGGCATCCACAGTGTGCTAACATACACAAAGCAAGCAAATAAGTCTTTAAAACAAACATATAAACAAACAAACAAACAAAAACAAAGTGAAAGTCTCAGAAGCAAAGTCTCGTGATGAGCGTTTCCTCCTGTCTTCTGATCCCCATTCTCTCCCAAGGGCAAGGCAAAGAACCTGAAATCTCTCTTCCCTAGGGCAAGCCCTGGGATACTAGGATTCCTTTACCCAAATCAAGCCATATAGCTTCAAAGAATGAGTCTAACACACTCTGTGTGGTAGAGATGGCCATAAAGAAATTCCCTGGCCTACCTTGTCTGATCTAAGCCCTTCATTCCAGAAGGGGTCCTGTCCACACCCAGGAGAAAAGAATGCTGCTCAGAGAGATTAAAAGAGTCTAAATCAGGAGTTCTCAACCTGTGGGACTCAAGGACCAAATGACCCTTTCACAGGTGTCACTTACCAGTTATCCCACGTGGCAGATATTTACATTACGATTCCTAACAGTCGCAAAATTGCAGTTATGATGTAGCAATGAAAATAATTTTATGGTTGGGAGTCATCACAGCAGGAGAAACTGTATTAGAGGGTTGCAGAGTTAGGAAGGTTGAGAACCACTGATCTAAACTGACAGGCCTTGCTGTTGCCCTACTCCCTTTTCCAGCGTTGGGTTGTACCCATTTCCGCATGGGTATATCCTCGACAGCAATCCATTCCCCACCAGTATAGGCTGGGTCTTTGGATCCTCAAAACTACAATCAAGGGGTTAGGGATTTAGCTCAGTGGTAGAGCGCTTGCTTAGCAAGCACAAGGCCCTGGGTTCGGTCCTCAGCTCCGAAAAAACAAACAAAAAAACAAACAAACCAACAAACAAAACTACAATCAATTGAACTTGTTTTGCTTTTTTCTTGTGTAATGATTTGCATATGCTCAGCCCAAGGGAGTGGCACTGTTAGAAGGTGTGGTCCTATTGCAATAGGTGTGGCCTTTTTGGAGTAGGTGTGTCACTGTGGGTGTGGGCTAATAGACCCTGTCTTAGCTGCCTAGAAGCCAGCCTTCTCATGACCTTCAGATGAAGATGTTGAACTCTTAGCTCCTTCTGCACCATGCCTACCTGGATGCTACCATGCTCTTGCTTTGATGATAGTGGACTGAACCTCTGAACCTGTAAGCCTTGGTCATGGTGTCTGTTCACAGCAGTAAAACCCAAACTAAGACAATGGAGAAGGGTCCAATCCATTGTGGGTGGAGCTATCCCTGGGTTGGTGGTCCTGGGTTCTATAAAAGAGCAGGCTAAGCAAGCTATGGAGAGCAAGCCAGTAAGCAGCCCTCCTCCATGGCCTCTGCATCAGCTGCCTCCAAGTTCCTGCCCTGTTTGAGTTCCTGTCCTGATTTCCTTTGGTGAAGAACATCGATACGAAAGTGTAGGCCAAATAAACCCTCTCCTCCCCAATGTGCTTTTGCTTATGTTGTTTTAACACAACTATAGTAACCCTAACTAAGACATACACACTAAGATCCAGAGGAATGGTCACATATAAATATATATAAAAATGTACACAAGACATATATGTAGACACAAGTGAAAAGTGGGATCTAGAAAAACAGTAGCCAAAAAGGGGGGGAAGGGTACACCTAATAATAAAATGTGTCAAGATTTATTGAGGCTTTAGAGAAATATACAAAATAAGGGGTGGGTGAAATGTTGAGACAAAGAACAGACTTTTAGACAAACTCCTGATATGGGACTATCATCTGCTTATGATTCCACATCAGCAAGGAACTCCCCAGAGTTTACCCTACACTCTCCAAACGGGCAGGACAGACCCCTCAGAGCAGCACCCAAGCCTAGCACAGTGCCAGGCACCTGGCTGACTGTTGTCACTACGTGTTGAACACAGAGCAGCATAAGAAGACGGAGAGGAGTAAAGACAAAGTCCACCCCAAAGGAAAAAGAGCTCTTGCTCCATATCCCTGGGGCAAGACTAAGAATAAGTCAGCTTAAGGTAATGAGATTCAGCACAAAACAGAGAAAGTTCATGTCCCTGCAGGCATCATTAACTGCAGCACACAGAGCAGAACCACCTAGGGAAAAAGAAGAAAAAGCCCCACAGATTCGTGGTCAGGGTCTGTGTTGTCGTTGAGAAAATTGATCCTGTACTACAAAGGCTGACTGAAGCTCGTACCCATCCACTGCATCACTACTCTGCTTAACCATCTCCAAGGTCCATGGTCCTTCCTGACGAGACCCATACACACTGCCCTGTCTCATTCCTCTGACCTCCCCAGGCTTCAAGATGCCCTGTTCCTTCAAATCTGATTTATTTCCTATTTAGGATGTGCTCTGCCTACGGGCCACTGGTCCATCCTTCTCCACTCACCTATTGTATCCTCCTCCAGGAGTCCCCAGTCTCCCATGACACCCAGTGCAGCGAACCCACTTGACTGTCAATCCTGCATGTCCTGGACCACTGATGAGCAAAACCACGCTCCACCTAGGAGCAAATCCTGTCTCTCTGCATCTCATTGGCACCTAGCACATAGCCTAGTTACGTGGGTACTAACTAAACGCTTACTGTGATCAACTAACACTGGCAAGATTCCAAAACACATTGCCAGTGTACTCTGTTTCAAAAGACTATTCTGGATCCAAGTGGGAAAATTCTGTGGAGGTCTGAGTTCAAATCCAGTATGTTCTAGGGCGAGTTAATTAAAGACTCTTGTCCTGTTTCCCCGCCTATGAAATAAGAACGATATTCAACAACGACTTATGAAGAAAGCACCCACTATGCACTCAGCACACAGTAGGCCCCCCCCGACTGTACTTATCAGTGAAATCCACTCTCATTCAACACAGCGATGTTCATCAGCCTTCCTCCTTCCCACCACAGTCTCCTCCAAGGCCTTCTCCCACTTCTAGAGGCTGCCCTGGGCTCATAAATGTTTAGTTGTCAGCAAATCCCCAGAGACCTCGCTCTGTTTGCACAAGGCTGTGGAAAAGAAAGGCAGGGGCTCTGAATCTCAAGAGAGAGCCAGTAGGGGGAACCTTCTACTCCCTCTGGCTGCACTGACTGGACAAGAGTTAGAAAAGCCACTTGGATTCCCATTTCCCCAACTCCCTGCCAGTAGGAAGGTTTCTGTTCTTATGGGCTCCTCCGTGGTGTTCTGAGCGCAATCAACTTCCAACTCAGCGAATGGGGTGGCACCAAGCCAGGCCAGGTGGGCAGGGAAGGCACCCGCGAGGAGGCCTCCAGTGGCCTCGCTAGTGTTGCTCACGTGCGCACCGCACCAGGGTCATCAGCCTCCTCCTCTGAGGCCTGACAGCAAAAGGAAGGAGGTCCTCACATCCACCAGACTTCTCCTGGGTGCCAGCATCGCTCACCAGCAACCTCCAGTGACCCTCTAGCGGCACCCACCAACAGTCAGCCCCAGAGTGGCTAGTCCGCAGCGCCCCCTTGGCCACCGGACTGCTAGTTAAGTTAGGAGCCCTGTTCTGCCTGCGAGCGCGCGCCCACCACCCACGCCCACTGCCACTTACACACGCCAAAGATACGGAGACGCCCCAAGCTTCTTAAATTCCTCAAGCACCTCCCTATGGCCGTATCCCGCGCCTGTTACCTGCTCGCGGCACCCGGAGCCCCTGACTTGGAACCCTCAAACCCAGTGCGTGGACCACGCACCCTCCCACAGGCTAGTGTCCGGAGCCCTGCGCGCCACGAAACGGCATACCTTGGGGGTCTGCACTTCGGGTCCCAGCGGCACCTCCAACTTCCTCTTGGTGACCCAGAAGAACAGCAGCACGGTGATCCAAAGCACCCCAAAGATGGGCAGCGCCAAGCGGCGAGTCAGCCGCCGCATGGTCCCCTCTGCCTGCTTCTCTTGGTGGCGACGCGTCCCTGGGGCACCCCCCGGCGGTCAGGGGTGGCGGGGCACGAGTCGCCGAGCGCCTCGCTCTAGGGGAAACGCTGCTCCTGGGATCCCGATGCTGAATGGCAGGATCCTGCCCCGCCGGCTTCGGAGGGAAGCCACAGCCGGGGACGGAGCGGCGAGGGGTGCTGGAGACTAGAGACGCGACCGGGAAGGGACCAGGGGCAGCTCAGCCCGGCGCCCGCTCCAATCTGAGAGCCGCGGCGGCCGCCGAGATGCTGCTGCGCGCCGCGGCTGCCTTTGCCCGCCGCCGCCGCGAGGGAAACTGACTGGAGCAGCCGGGAAGGTGGAATCCGAGGCTGTGCCCGGCACCCCCGGAGGAGCACGAGGAGGAGGGAGCGCGGAGGGAGGGCGGGCTCGACAGACAGACTGACTCCGAGGGAGAGCGGGGCGGGAGCGAACCCGGTTCTGAGCGGGGGCGCTACCGCCTCCCGCCGACCGAGGAGCACCGTGCGGTTCAGGGACCTGGGATGCAGCTCTGGGACCATCCCGGGCTAGGGTTGTGCTGGGAGGGGTTGGGCGGGGATGAGTTACGAGGAGGATACTGGCTACAACAGCCGCAAGCTGATACTTAAGGACCAACCCGCGCCAGGTGAGGCACTGTCTGGGAGGAGTTTCTGTTTGCTGTGGGGCGCTGCACGTGGTGCTCACGGTAGGGTCCGCTAGCCCGGAGCCATCACTGTGATAGTGGGGTTGACCCAGATGCTGTCTGAAGTTCAGGCTTACTTGCTTGACCATTTCAGGGCCAAGGTCGAGTTCAGCCATCTCCCCCAAGGTATTTCTTTGCCTTTGAGCAGGTGCCTGGTAACTTTCTCTTAATGGAAAACTGAGCCGGTCTAAATTTAACTTGGAAGATGTCCCTTTAAAAAAACTAAGGCACAATTCAATCCCTGACGGGTGTTCTTTTCTTGTAAAACATCGGGGCTTGCCACAAAAAAGGGTCTAAAGTCAGTACCACTATGGGAAGCTGTGAGAAAAGTGGTCCTGGGAGTGCGACCACTCAGGAGAGTATCTTCCAAAATGCCTTTCCCAGATGCTTTTAAGCAATATATGTTCCAGATACAGACTGAAGTCACTGGGGATTTAGAGACTGGGGCAAATCTGACTCCAATTTCCACATAGGCCTCAGATAGGATGGATGAAATTCTAACCATATCTGTAGAAGAGGGAGACGTGGTTCCTAACAGCCTATGCACATTAACACTGAATTACCTCAGTTCAAAGAGAAAAGGTTTAAGTTTTTGTGAAGTCTGCCGAGCAGTGGCCACTGGAACCCTGTCATTTTAGTTAGAGGGATGCTACCTCCAAGTTTCTCCAGGTGAGGACAGGGCAAGTGACTCAGAGTTTGCTCCCTGCCATTTTCACTCGCAGAGCTAGGGTTTAGTATAGGGACAGCGCCCACACCCAAATGCAGGTGAGAAAGGTGTCAATCAGTTCTCCAGAATTCCTCCTCCGGTGTCATGAAGCCCTCAAGACGCGCGTGCTCAGAAACAGAGGCGCCCCCACCAAACCGCCCGTGTTTGATATCTTGTCTTTCATCCATGAGGCAAACGCCCTGTAGAGTACTGGAGCGGGGATGTAGGTAAGGAGTTTGGGGCTGGAACTCAGTCAGCCAGAAAAAGCTTGCCAGCCTATGAGATGCAGCTGAGTACCACCCAGACGCCCTGCTGACGTCCCACACCTGTCTCTATTGGACCCGTGGCCTCTGGAATGTTGGGTTCACTCTCCCCAGGTGTTGTTCAAGCAGGCAAAGGCCTGGGTAAATAATTGTCCAGGGAGCGATGGAGAGTAGCGAGAGCACCCACTCCTGCAGTGTTCTGAACTCCCTGGATCTCTTCCAAGAGCCTCACCCTCGAGTCCCAGTCCTGGGCCTGCAAAGTGTTCTGTGTCAGCCCTGCAGCGAGGACCTCCCAAGCAAGCTGTAGTGTCACTGAGAGCTCCAGGCAGGAGCTGCAGCGGCGGAGTCCATTGCTCAGCGCTTTGTGGGGCCGCATCTGAGTAACAGATGGCAGACAGTTACACAACACCACCGCCAAGCTCTTGAGATGGTGCAGCCTCACACGCCTGCTTCACTCGGGCTGTTTGGCAGACGGGGAAACCAAGGCCCTGGGGTGAGACAGCTCCGCGGGAGAGTGCGTAACGCTGATGAGAGCGAAGGTTTTCTCCTAAAATTCTTGCTTTTGAATCACACTATTTTGTTTTTCTCTCACATGGGGAAGAGTACCTGAGCCTCGGGAGATTTCTAAAGACTCCAGTTTTGCTAGGTGCCGTTGGACAACTGTAGGACATGTTGATCTAGGCTGTCAGGCCAGTGAGTGCCATTACAACGGAAAGATATTACAGGGGAGTCTTCAAAATTTTGAAAGCCAGATCAGTCTCTAGGCAGGTCCCAGCACTGCAGTCCCCCTCAAGATCCAATGTATCCAGAGTCCCCAAGTTTGGACAGATATTTAAAGTTCTTTAATAACCGAATTAGGGGTGTGACGATGGCTCAGACTGTACAGTGGTTGCTTTGCAAGCACAAGAGTCTGAGTCCCATTCCCAAAACTCACTTAAAGAAGAGAAGGGGCGGAAAAACGTATTCTTGTAAACCCACAGCAGAGGAGGCAGACACAGATAGGTCATTGTAAGTTCACTGGCCAGCTATCCTAGCCTGCTTGGTAAGTTCCAGGCCAGTGAGAGACTGTGTCTCAAAAACCCAAGATGGATGACACTTAAGAAAAACATCCAAGGTTATCCTATGGTCTCCACGTGCATGTGCACATACACTCACACGAGAACACACACACACACACACACACACACACACACACACACACACTTTAGCCTAAGTAGCACAGAGCTCTAGTGATCCCCACCGGGTGCATTAGCTATGACATTGGTGACTAACACAAACTACTTCTTTCTCATCACAGTCAATACAGGGAGAAAAATCTCTGAGCAATTTTGGTAGAAAATATTTTTTTAAAAAATAATAATCTGCTCTGAATTAGGAGTCTCTTTCTTGCCTAAATAGAGTCTACCTCCTGGTCACGATTCTTCAGCTGATTCATATCTCTGGGCTCCAATTTGCCCCTGTGTGGTGTGACATTCTTACAGAAAACCTCTTGGCTCGGGCATGGAAGGGTCTAGCCATCCTTTGTCCCCAGATTCGGACTCTGTGTGCCACTGCTGTCATTGTGAAGTTCTATGTAAGCTGTTCTCTCCTCACAGGCGAAGACATTAGAGAGCAAATTGGGTACTGGAGCAGATGTGAGTCATCCGTGTTAGTATAAAAACTATGGAATAAAACCCATTACGGCCCCGGAAAGCTGTGTAAAGCAGCATATGGAGCAAATGTAAGCTGGAAACAGGAGGAAGCTGTGAAGTCCGATGCATATGCTCTCTGGCGGCGCTTGCTGTGGGTTTTCACACTTTGCTTGCGGTTCCTTGCGCTGTCCGCCTGTCACTCTCCTTGGGCTCACTGCAGGGGCAGAAGCCTTTGTTCCTCAAATCCCTCCTCCCTGCCCACCGCGAGTTCACGGGAGGTGTGAAGGTGTGTGTTCTCTCAGGAGTGGCTATACTCATATCTTGCCATCTGCATACCTACCCAACCTGCCACCCCCTGTGAGGTGCCCCTGATGTCAGCCTCACAGATTTTGACCTACTGGGGCTAGGCAGTTTTCTGTGGAGGCCTTCACCTCTTCTAGGCCAGGGGAAAAGGTGAACAGAGGCCAGGCAGATGGGAGCACAGTAAGATGAGAGGCTTGCATGCTGTTCCAGCCCTGGCAGGGTTCCCCCGGCAGCGGAAAAAGGGAAGAAAGGAAGAAGAAAAGGTGATAGGGGGAATTCAGAGATGCCTGTCTTAATTCCACAGCCCCATGGGCACAGTCTTTGAGCTAACCCCTGCAGTGGGCCCTATTCAAGTTTAGCTGTAAATAATACATCAGCCCTCCTCTGCCTCTACGTTCTTGTTTCTTCTTGCTACCACAAAGCCTGTCAAAATCACATGTCCTGGGTCTCCTACCAGGGCTCTTTCTGCAGTGAGCGATGGCATCATCTGGGCTGAGTGGAACAGGAGAACGGGCTATTAGAAAGCCCATGCCCGCCCTCTCTGCCACATTGGTACATCTTTGTCAAAGGAATAAAGACAGTTTTTCCTCTTGTCTTTGATGAGTACATGTGTGGCTCTCTCTAAGGGTACGGCATCTAACGGTCACCTCTCTGGATCTTTACCTATTAAACATTTTTACTTTATGCTTCCAATACCTCAGCCCTTCCCTTCATCTTTTTTTTTTTTATTTTCCTATGCACTACTGTGTAATTTGCTTCCTTGAAAGAGATTTAGATTTTTGCATTTCAAAAGCCTGCTTTTTCATTATTTTGAAATGCCCCCAAACTTTCTTTGTTCCTTATCCAAATGCCAAGTGTGAAATTTACTACCGCTACAATGATAGGTCTTAGCTAGTTGTAGAAACTGGTTTGATCTTCTGTGGTGGCAGCCCCTCCCTCCATGCTTTGCATGGAAAATGCAATGTTTAAGCGTGTGAAGGAGTGACTCAGCTTAGTGAAGAAGAAAAAAAAAAACACAAAAGAAAAAAGTCTTTAATTCAAAATAGCTAATGGGGACTCCCAAAAAGAAGAACATCGTCCTGCCCGGGATCCCACAGGTCAAAGAGAGATAGTCAAATGCAGTCATCTTTCTTAGTAGGCTTCAGCTTGAAGGCATGAGCCGAAGGTCAAAGTGAAGGGGAAAGCTGAGTCTCAGAAGTAACTAAATTGTGTAGGTCTCTCTAATCTAAAACTTCCACAAAGGCGAGGCAAGCACTCCCTAAGAGTGGATAGCCACAACTTTAGGACAATCACCCGAGGCCATGAACGTCTTCCAAGGAACCAGCAGGTGGTACAGGCTGAGAAGAATGGCGTCAAGCCTCTGTTTGCCTAGGTTTCTTCTGCTCATTTTTCTGTAAGAATTGTCAACAACTGTCCCTTTTATGGTCTGGACATTTCTGGTATAGATAATAAATTTGATAACTAACAGGAAACTTTCCAGTGAAGTTTCTAGAAGATTGCTTGAAATGTGGGTCTTTGCTCCTCAAGCTGTTATCTGTACTGAGTTTGAGATACCCTAAAGAGTTACGTGAGACCGTTATTGGCAATCCAGACAGATTGAGCTGGCTTTTTGTGGCACATGTCACAATGCCAGTGCTTTTCTAGATCCCATCCACACAACTAAGGTGGTTTCACCTACACAGTAGCTCACAGATCCCCAAAAAGCACCTGAGTTCTTTTAGAGGACAAGGAGTTCCTGAACTCACATTGTAATCATCCTCCCAACTTCCTCTCCTCGGGCCCAGAGGCCCACAAGCCACAGAAGTAACATGAGTGAAATGAGAGGAAGCAGAGGAATAGGGTTGTGAGCATGAGGAAAATAGCAGTGGGGGGACATTAGTGTGCCCAGTATGATAATAATGATCACAGCAGTAGGGAATGTGGGGGGCCATGGAAGTCGAGCAATGATCACCCACACCTGTTCATCACTAACACAGATCAACGGCAACCATGTTTTTCCAAATTATGAAAGAAACAGATGTCTAGATGATGATGTAACATCATGAAGTCTCCCAGATCTTACCTGTGGGTAACTAACTCAGTAGCCTGTCCCTTTGCCATAAGAGGAAAAAAAATTGGCTAGCATAAACAAAACTGGCATGTAATCTGGATCTAGCCTGCTGCTTGTCAGTTTACAAACTGTATGTGGCCACAAACACATCCTCCTACCATGGAGACACAAAGGTGAAAATGGATCAGACGACCCAATCATAGGATCCAAGGAGGAACCTTAGAAATGACTGACTCTCTCAGAAGTGACGAGTTCAGCCCTCTTGGGTTTGTACTTGAAGAAATTGTAGCCCAGAAAATCTGCGTGATCTGCTAAGAGCAAGACAATATGTTCATGGTCGGCTTGGACCATACCATATGTACCCTGCTGTAATCCCCACCCCTCTTCACTATCCACCATGCTCCCAAGGGACATTCTTCCCTAGATTTGATGGGCCAAAAGGATCAAGGAGCCCAGACACTTCTGGGAGTGGAGGTGGGGAAGCCACTAAACCCAGAAGTTTCCAGATAATCAGCAAAACAACAAATATAAGCCCAGTCTCTGAGCTGTTTGCTCTAGGGAATATAAATAGACTACCCCCCCCACACACACACACACAGGCACACACACATAGCTCTCTCAGAAAACATAAGCTGCCAATCTGAACAAAGGTTTGAGCATTAAAGATCTGGTCTCTCCTCATGCATCTCAGTTGGGTGACAGTATGACTCCTAGCTAGAGGTACCTTGGTCCAACTGAAAATTAACTACACCCCAGCAGGAAAATCATTTTTTGAGCCATGCTCTGCACCTGTCTTCCATTTTGCCCACTAAGTGCAGTGCACGTATTAATTAGACATAGATTATTTGGAAAGTGCTCTTAGCATTTGAACTTAACTGAGTTTCATCAGAAAATGATATTAGTATCATCCCAGTGGTTTTCCCTACACAGACAATTTGTTTCGCCCACCCCCCTGGCTGGCTCACCTTTTTGTCATCATTTTTGTGAGACAAGTGAAAATGTTTTTCTTGTACACAAAAGAGGCAAATCCCCTTCTCTGACTTGATCCGACAAAGGCCAGTTTGAACAGTAATGGGAAAAGAGGACAGATGTACAGTCTAAGCACAAATCCTCGGGGAAAAATAACATCTCTTTGGGAAAAAAGAAATCGTTTATACTTATAAGGTGGGAGACTTTCAATTTATAAAAGGTTTCCTATTTCTTTTGATTGCCAGGATAACTGCATTCCAAAAAGGTTGTCCTTCCATCAAGACAGAACTGCCTCTCTGATCTGGCATGCAGATTCAGAAACGATGAATGACAAGAATCTCTCTCCATGTGCTGGACCACCAGCCTGAGGGATTTTGAAGCAGTGCAGATCCCAGGGTTAAAACCCATTACCCAGAGAGATGGGAAGGTTCCTTTCACTGATTCCTTCCCCCTCTCTGCTCCCAGGCCTGAATTCCAAATTGATTTCCTTAATAACTATTAAAGATCTTTTTAATTAAACCAGGCATCCTCTTCCTTGGCAAACTTTTCTTGATGACATCTCTGGTTAATTAAAGGTTTAAGTTGCAAAGACGTATTACATAAGAACAGAGGAGGCTGCTTTATGGCATGCCAGAGAAGGTTCCTGCTGTCTCCTGCAGCAGAAACCCAGCTCTGCCTGAGAGCCAGGCCTGTCTTCCTCCCCAGGCATTCGAGCCCCCAGAACCAGAATGCGTTAATAATAAAGGTGGTTGGGGAAGGAGGAGTAAGGGTTTCTGCTTCTTGTGTTTCTGCTTCTCCTTTTCAACTGGCCTGGTAAGTGTTTCTCATTAAAAACATCACTCATTTGGATCCCAACTCACTGGTGCTGACAAAACATTTTTACCTTTTCATCCAAAATTCCTGAGGTAGTTGATACATTTGCAATAGGAGAAGGAAGAATAAAAGGCCCTTTTACCCATCAATAAAATGCAGTCGCCTCTACAAGAGACCATGCCAGCTACTCATAAAATATATAAAGACAATATAGGGTGTGTGTGTCTGCCTGCCTACCTGCCTGCCTGCCTGCCTGCCTGCCTGCCTGCCTGTCTGTCTGTCTGTCTGTCTGTCTGTCTGTGTGTCTGTCTCTGTGTGTGTGTTCATTAGTAAATTTCTCTGATTCATTTACCTTCTCTGTCTTGGGCCCCTATTGTGAAATGGCACAAGGTATAACGTATAGAGAATATCACTGAAAAGCAAAGGTTTTCTTCATACAAGCCTAAATAGCTTTTTAGGTGGGAATTTCACCTATGATCTTGTCTTTCTGCCACTGAGGTTTGAAACAACAGATTTCAAACCTAGATGTCCATTGGAATTAAGGAAATAATTCTGCAGTTATAAACTCACCCCTGTCTACCTCATCAGCCTCTGTCTCATCTGCTTCTACCTCACCTGCTTATTATATCTTGCCTGCCTCCGTATCATCTAGGCTTCCTGTACCCCACCTGCCTGCACCCCACCTGCCTGTACCCCACCTGCCTGCACCCTACCCTTACCTGCCTGCTGAACGTTTACAGATAGATTCTCTAGGCACACAAGCTTGGTAACCACTGGTTTCTAGATGCATTCCGATCAATTCAATGCCACCTGTAGGCCTACCTGCAGTGGCAAGGCTGTCCCACTGTTTCTGTCTTTTGATCTGACCGACATCTCAGATATGCCTATCTGAGATAAGAAGAGAGAACTAAGTCCTCACTAGTACTGTTAAGGAAAGGGGTTACAATTCTATGAGACACCAAGGAAGAGAAGAAAAAGACCGCACAGAGACTATCAGCTCTACATCAACCACTTTTTAGCCATTAGAAAGACTCAGAATTATCAGGCATGGTGGCACAATGCTTTAATCACAGTATAGGAGACAAAGGCAGGCAGATCTCTGATTTAGAGGCCAGCCTGGTCTACAGAGCAAGTTCCAGGACAGCCAGGGCTACACAGAGAGACCTTGTCTTAAAAAGACAAAAAGACAAAAAGACAAAAGGGAGGCAAGACAGAAGGAAGAAAGACTGGCTGACTGATTCAGAATCAACTAGAAAACTTATATTACTGACCATTTGATTATAAAATTAATTTAAACATGCATGGAAAATATATTCATACTACTCTCAACACATATGTGATATACCAATGATTTAGGGTTTCTATTGCTAAGACAAAAACAAACAAACAAAAGCAATAAACCCATGACTGAAAAGCAAGTGGGAGAGGATTTATTCCACTTCTGCATCACAGCTCGTCGTCAAAGGAAACCAGGACAGGAACTCAAGCAGGGCAGGATCTTGAAGGCAGGAGCGGGTGCAGAGGGCATGGAGGAGGGCTCTTTACTGGCTTGCTTCCCCTGGCTTGTTCAGCCTGCTTTCTTACAGAACCCAGGACCACCAGCCCAAGGATAGCACCAACCCACAATGGGTTGGGTCCTCCACCACTGATCACTAATTAGAAAATGCCTTATAGCTGGATCTCACAGAGGCATTTCCTCAACTGAGACTCCTTCTTCTCTGATGACTAGCCTTTGTCAAGTTGACACAAAACCAGTCGGTACAACCAATAACTAAGATTCAAAAATAAAATGTTAGTGCTTAGCAGCTGTGCCTGCCACTCAAACATGTGTATGTACTTGCTGAACCATTAAAGATAAAAGACAGACATCATCATACACAGTACCTGTGATAGCTCACGCTACAACGCTTAAAGCAACTGACTGACAAAGACAACAGGCTTTGTATGCGATATAGGCCCATAGTTTGGGAGGTGTCAGTCCATGATTAACAATACTTCGGATCTATAATGAGGTAATATGCCACGGCAAGAACATGTGGCAAAGCAAAGAAGAAAGGGAAAAGAAGAAAGGGAAATGGAAAGACGCTGAGGTCCCAATACCTCTTTCAAATGGATGCACCCAGTTCCTAAACCATCTTTACAGTCTGAAAAGTTCAACAGAGCCACCCCGAGGACCAGGCCTTGCACGCATGGACCTTTGGAGGATATTTAATTAAACCACAGTGTAGTGGTTTGAATAGAAATGGCCTTCATAGACTTATGTGTTTGAATGCTTAGTCCATATGGAGTGGCACTATTAGACAGCATGGCCTTGTTGAAATAGGTATGGTCTTGTTGGAGAAAGTGTCACTGTGGGGGTGGACCTTGAGGTCTCCTATGCTCAAGTTATACCCAGTGTGGGGCACAGTCTCTGTCTGCTGCCTGTAGATTAAAATATAGAACCTTCAGCTCTCCATCTGCCTGCACACCGCCATATCCCCACCATGATGATAATGAACTAAAACCTCTGAAACGGTAAGCCAGCCCCAATTAAATGCTTTCCTTTGTAAGAGTTGCTGTGGACATGGTGTCTCTTCACATAATAAAACCCAAACCAAGACACGCAGTGAACATAAACCAGATGCATCCAACCTTCTGACATTGGAACAGGATGCGGTTATCGACAAATGTGTCCTAAGTATTCTGGGATGCATGCAGCCACTGGACTGCACGTTGGACACACCCAACCAAAAAATAACCCTAACCAACTCAGAACTATGTTAGCATGTATTCTCTAAGATTAAAAACATCCTCCAATATAACCCACACCACAGTCCACAGTACACCTTACTGAATTAAAAACAATGGCCACATCATGTAACTCTGAGTCCATAATCGAATTTCTGGAGAACTTAAAAAGACAATACAAAACAAAATGAAACAAGAGCAAACCTTCCCTGGGCTAAATTCCCAAGAATTTTGATTCAGTTAGGTGATAATCACATTTTGAGAAACACGAGTGCAGATAAGTAAAGATGTTTGTTTTCTCAATGCTAAAAGTTCACTGTTTTGTACTCAAACATTGCTTGCCATTAAGTGACACTCAACGTTCATTATTTCATCAGATACTTGGCAATAATTCCCTGAGGTAAATGACAAAGATGTGGACTAAGGCTTGCTTTCACCTCCCCAGGTCCTCTAGGTAGCTCACAAAAGCATCTAGAATCCCAATGCATAGACTGCATTTTCTCTGTGATTCTACCTCTGCTTGTGTGATTTGTGTCAGGAGACCCAACTTTTCTAGAGGTTGATGTTGTCGACTGCAAGGTGAAGGACTGCTCTCTGGACTTCTTGAAGGGGCTTGAGACCCCATATGAACAACAATGCCAACCAACCAGAGCTTCCAGGGACTAAGCCACTACCCAAAGACTATACATGGACTGACCCTAGGCTCCAACTGCATAGGTAGAAATGAATAGCCTAGTAAGGGCACCAGTGGAAGGGGAAGCCCTTGGTCCTGCCAAGACTGAACCCCCCAGTGAACGTGATTGTTGTGGGGAGGGTGGTAATGGGGGGCATGGGGAGGGGAACACCCATAGAGAAGGGGAGGGGGAAGGGTTAGGTGGATGTTGGCCTAGAAACCGGGAAAGGGAATAACATTTGAAATGTAAATAAGAAATACCCAAGTTAATAAAGATGGAGAAAGAAAAAAAAAAAAGATATCCACTGTCCTTATCTACCATGTAATATGTTCCTGACTCCTTTTCTAAAACCCTCTGTCGATCTCCATTTGGCTCCAGAACAAAATTATAAAGGGGTTTATTGAGGCATAGGGAGAAAAACCACTATTAGGATGTCATCAGGAAAAAAAAAAAAAGACAAATTTGACAAAACCCCTCCCACTTGCTATGACTAAATAGGGCTGGAATGCTGAGTCTTTGCCTCAGAAGCTCCCAGCCTAGAGGCAGCATGGGTTAGAGCCATCGTTCTCAACCTTCCTAATGCCTTGACTCTTTAATACAGTATCTCATGTTGTGCTGACCACCAACCATAGTTATTTTCTCTCTACTTCATAAGTGTAATTTTGCTACTGTTATGAATTATAAATATCCTTGTTTTCTGGTAGTCTTAGTTTAGGGTCAAAACCCACAGATTGTGAACCACTGGATTAGAGAGGTGAGCCTCCACAGAGGGGTGGGGCTCACACTCCTCTTCCTCATTCCTTTATGAGGAACAGGGACTTCTAAGAGTGCATTCCTCACTGCTAAGTTCTTTATAACCATTTCACTGTATACAAATGTGACCTTCCATAACCCTTGCCAAGTTCATTACCACTCCCAGAACTGGGCCACAGCAGAGCTGGAAATTGCCAGGTTAAGACCAGAGCTATTTAAGATTCTTCACCTGGGGAGATTTTCATTTTATATGTATTGTGTGAATTTTTTACTGCTGGAGCATGTTCAACCAGCGCTTGTGTAATTAAAAATAAATAATTAAAATCCTTGACGGCTGATGGGTTTTTCTTTTTGGTCTTGCAAAGACAAAGCAATCTCTAGGGAGCAGAAAATGACTCTGAAGTTTGCACTGGTGTGTGTTGAAGGGGGGACAGGAGGCAGTGGTTGGTGGTGGCATGGAATTCCATTTGCAGGAGCTGAGTGGAAATGCCCCTTGGATGCTAATACAACAAAAACGTTTAACCCCTTACGCAGTGTGTTAGGTAGCATTACTGCTGCTGTAATGATAAAAGAAACTAGTGACTAGCAGATGTGACTAGAAAGGAAAGAGTTTATTTGGTTCACACTTCCATAAAATCAGGGTGGGAACCCAAACAGGGCAGGAACCTGGATACAGGAGCTGATGCAGAGGCCATGAAGGGGTGCTGCTTACTGGTCTACCCTTCATGGCCTGTTCAGTCTGCTTTCTCATAGAACTCAGGATCACCAGCCCAGGGATGGTACCTCTCACAATGGGCTGGACCCTCCCTCATCAATCACTAATAAGAAAATGCCCTATAGGCTTATCTATAGGCTGATCTTATAGAAGCATTTTCTCAACTGAGACTCCTTCAGCTCTGATGATTCTAGCTTGTGTCAGGTTGACATCAGACTATCCAGGACATGTAGAGACATCTTAAGGGGCAGTTCCAAAACTGCTAAGCTAATGGTAGAACCTGTATACGTGGTGGAAGGTAGGAAAGAAAAAAAAACCCAGCTCTAACCATTTTCTCTCTCTTTCCCTCATTTTCCTACCCGTCTCTGTTTCTCCCTTTCCCCTCATTCTATCCCTTCCACTCCCATTTCCCCACCTCCCAATTCCCTACCTCCCACCTCTCTACTCCTCTCTGTCTCTCTCCTCCTAGTCCTCCCTATCCTCATAGTCCTCCCTATCCTCCTAGTCCTTCTCTTCTTTACTCCTCCCCCTTGTTTCTCTTTCTTCTAACCCCTGGAGACCTGCTTCAGAGTGCTGGATCCTTCCTAGCAGACGCGACTAGTTGAGAGACACCCTTCTCAATGTCTCCGTCACACTCCCAGCCACGGTGATTATGTTCACTGAACAGGTTCCTTCCTTATTAGTTCTTTGCTGTCATTAAGAAGCTAATCAACACTGCAAGGAAAAAACTCACTAGCAGAAAGAGTGACTGACTTGAGATAGCCCAGCAGTGCCCCAGATGAAAGCTATAATCCAGACTTTTCTCCCCAGAAAAGGGGGCAAGTATCATTCCAAGGGGCAGCTTCACCTTGAGAAGTCAGATCCTTAAGGTCAACTGGCCCTGTTCTCTTTATTCTGACTTTTGGAAAGTGCCTCTGGGTACTGTAAGCTCTAGATGGCCATTGTTTGAACACAAAGGCAGAGCAAAACCAGACAAGCTTTACAAACTCAGAATAAACAAAAGCGTTAAGAACAATAGCAGCAAGAAGGGCCAGGGAGCAACTGAACAAGCCAGCAAAGGGAACACACTGGTTATGGAGTCACATAGACCTTATTTGAAGCTCAAGGTGCCATAGTGAGAAGGGTGTGTCTCTGTCCCAGCCTCACTATCAGCTGTGAGATTTCATCAAGCAACTTGAGTTCGTTCCTCAGTTGGGAGTTGGTCTGGGATTTGCCTCTTGTTGACTTTGACTCAGGCATGTCCTTCTGAGCCTGTTCATACTTTTGGAAATGGCCTCAGGAATCTGGTCTTACAGGGTTGCCATCAGGACACCTGATAGAGTGCTATGGACTACAATAATTCTTTTCTTGAGGCTGTCTCAAAATATCAGAAAAGAACAGTTCAGCATAAGAAGACTTTATTTTGGCTCCCAGTTTAAGGATCCAAACATCATGGTAGTGAAGTCATGGCAGCAGGAATGTGAGGCAGATAATCTTCAGTCAGGGGACAAAGACAGATGAATGCTAGACTCAGTCCACTTTCTGCTTTTTTATCATGGGACCTCAGACCATGAAGCAGTGCAGTCCACATTCAGGGTGGATCTTCTCATTTTGGTTAGCCTAATCTAGAAACCCCCTTCCACAGAAACATGCCTAGAGGTTTACCTTCTAGATGATTCTAGACCCTATCAAGTTAACAAACTATATGAAGCATCACACTTAGTTACCCACTGCCACTATTTAGACTTTGTGAGAATGCCCAAACCATCACCTCAAGGGAAAGGGGTATGCCTTTTGCACCTTTATTTCCCTACCACTTAGCAATATGGTAGACATACTGAAAACACTTGGTAGTATCTTTTCTCTGACTACTTTTCTCTGAATACTTGTTTTAAAGCAAGTATTCCCTCACATGTCAGTGGTCTCATAAAAGAGAATATAAGGAGGTAGTTTCAGGGAACACATTACTAACTTTGTCCATCACCAGAAACACCAATGTCAGCAACTCTGCTAAACTTGTGACTCTTGTTTGGCTGCCTATATTTGAGTCATTTTTCTGTCCCTCAGAAAACTCTTCCCTTGATGATAGGTTGAAACTATGTCATCTAGCAGAGTTAAAACTTCCAGCCTTTCTTGAAGCTAGAAACACTTCCAGGCTCTCTTGCAGCTAGAACTCTGGTCTGGTTTGCATTCTGCTGAACATATAAGTTTTGTGGCTCAATGTCAGAATCAACCTGGAAGCTTAACCTGGCTATAAAAATCCCTTTTAATGTTCTGCTCCTACTTTACCAACCAAACTAATTTTCAATGCCTTTCACCACAGAGTTATTTTTTGGTTCAGCAAAGTACTTAATCTCTCCTCAGTTCAATTCCCTCATCTTTTAAATGGAGTTCATTCTTTTGATACAGGAGGAGATAGCAATGCATACCAAGTGACTGACACCAAGGCAGTCAATAAATATTATTTCCCTCAAACACAAATCCAGCATCAGTTATAACTCCAAACTACAGTGTCACTATATCACTTGTTGATGTTTAACAATTCTAAGAAGGCCCTATGTTATTGTTTGCTTCTAGTAAGAGTGAGGTCAGAAGAGCTGGAGTATATAATTCTCCAGGATTGTAATCATAGAATTGTAATCTAGAATCAATGGAGTAGTAGTCTGTATGAAGTAAAGCCAGGACAAGACCAATGACAAACAAATCATTTCTCCAAATTTCCCTTGCACCTGAAATGGAATGAGCTTGGCATCCATAAATGCTCTTCTAGTGCCTTCAAGAAAATAATTCCTTCTGGTTTCAAACTTCGGGGAAACTGGCCTAAGAAACAGTTACACAGCTACTATTGTTTGGCTCCCAGCCTGTTTCATCCCTACTTAGGGGTCTCACACTTTAAGGACATTGCCATTGGGTGGTGGTAAAGAGACACATGCACTGAATGGGATTCTAAATAGCTCATAACTGCTTAAGACTTGCAGTGTGGATTGAGACATGAAAGTCATTAATGGCGTGGAAAGAAAAGTCCTTAAACTGACTTAAGCAAAGAAAAGCAATTCATTGCATACATAGCAAAGTATCTCACAGTACACAAGGGCAGCACACACAGCAACACAAGTAAAAACTTAGGCAGAATATATATGTGTGATTTTCTTCATGAATCCCCAGAGGTGTCTATAAGAACCCTTCTAAGTGGCTCTTCTCAGGAGCCCTAATTATACAGCTAATCTTTTCATGAACCTGAAACATAACTGGGCAACAGAGGTTGACCCTTGGTAGACCCCCCTGATGCTGAGCCTTCATTCTCTCCAAAGGAAATATTCAAAGATTGTGCTGCTGATCCTCTGCTTGGTTGCAAGACAGACTATTTTAATCCTAACTCTCCCCACATTGGTGCCCTGCCTGTCTTGTTCCAATAACCTTAAAACAGGATAAAGCCTCTTCAACTGTATTTCTCTTTGACTCATCCCTGAGAAGAAAATCATTCCAACCTATTTCCTTTCTGTTTAACAGGGGTTGGGTGCAATTGCTGCAGTATTAATTAATGATGAGACTCTTGGTCCGGTTGCCCTGGCAATGCCCACCAAAGCATCAGAACTCTTCCAACAGAACAACGCATCGAGCAGTCAATTAACTGTTTTCCTCACAAGTGTTCACTGAGTTCACAGAACACCTGCTATAGAAACAAGCACCCAGGGGATGCTCAGTAAACACTGGCTGACTAGCTGGCAATCTGCAGCCAGAGAGGTGAATGCCAAATCTGCACCCTTGAACACCTGACCATATTTAACTGAAGCTGAGACTCTATACAAAAGGAAGTAGAAACAAATGTAATTTTACAAGATCCTGAGCTCTTATACTACCAATAATCCTTAAGAGAAAGAGAAAGAGAGAAAGAGAGAGAGAGAGAGAGAGAGAGAGAGAGAGAGAGAGAAGAGAGAGAGAGAGGAGAGAGAGAGAGAGAGAGAGAGAGAGAGAGAGAGAGAGAGGAGAGGAGAGGAGAGGAGAGAACCGACTCGTTCTTTCCAGCTTTACAATGTTACAGTGTGACTACCCTTTCTCATGTCTACAAAGATTCACTTTGAATGTCAGTCTTGAGGCCAGTGTCATAGATGGCCACTATGATAACTCATTCTAGGTCAGCTGTCCAAGTAGGAATGCTTTCCTCTCCCAACTGTGGCCAATGGATAATGCCAACAATATACGTAAACAGGAGACCTAGCTTTCAGTTTAGCTATTCACAAATGTGATAGATCTATTCGTTTCTTCTAATGATGTGTTCTTGGCTCTAACATCAGCAAAGCTGGCCCTTCCAGGTTCGTCTTATATCCAAGTAGAAACCACTTGTCCCACTGCCTGCTTGAACACTGGTTCCCTGTGTTCACTCTTTTGACTCGAAAGAACAGAATCACACTTGTGCTGGCCAAAGTAAACGAGAGTTTATTTTGAAAATAAAGACTAATGCCTAGATAAGCCAGCAAGAGCTCTTGGAAGCAGAATCCAAGGAAATCAAGAGCAGCAGGCTAGTGTCTGAACTCTGAATCCCCCTGGCTTGCATTATCTTCCTCTGTGACTTGCTCTAGTTATTCTGGTTTTGCTACTGTAATTCGACTTTACCTTACCTAGGAGCAGACTCTGGTCCAGGATCAGATTCTGACAAACAATTCTACCACTCCTCAGAATCCTCTCTCTGCATTTCAACAGACTTGATTGGCTCAGCAATTTCAACAGAAGGATCTGATTGGCTCTGCTTTTCTCAGGAGTCTGCTCAAGATGGAATTGTGTGAAGGGTCACAGGCAGTAGCAAATTCCAACTCCAACTGTCTTGGACAATCCCTTCAATCTGGACTTTGAACAGCCACCTGAGAAGTGGGGGACTAGCACTCCAGCCCATGGCAACCATCAGTTTCCATCAGAATCTCTCATGCCTCTTATTCTCAGCGGTTTTTGTGCATTGCTGTCCTCCAATCAACAGGCTTTCTTCACTTCCCACATTGTAGCCACACCCTTGAGAATTCTCTCAATGTGTCCATTACTTTACCAACACCCACCCTAGCCATATATATCTTTCTGTTATATTGTTAAATCTCAGCATTTGATGCCAAGTATATAACCTCAATGCTATACCTCCCTGTCCCCTAATTCTATTTACCTAATCATAACCATCATCTTCTTGTTTGCCGAAAACCACTTGTCTACAAGGTTCATAGTGACACAGGATTGTGTAGCTATCTGTTTACTCAAATCTGTAATTTAGCTAGTGAAATTATTTTTTTAGAGAAATTGGAGAATGATGATCTAATGAAGATCATATCATAGTCAAACAGAAGAGTCCTGTCAACCAAGTTAAGCCATACCTAATTTCATGAAATTTTCTATTCTGGCTCACTAACAAGAGACCAGCTGCCCACCTCTGTCCGGGACTCAATGAACCCAGGTGTTTTCTGGATGAGATCAAAAGTCCCAATTCAAGATCAGCTCTACACATTCCCCATTGCGCCTCCATTCCCTCAGCCATTTACCAGATGTATTCTGAGTATTTGGCACATGTGCTTACCAGCCAAGGAGGAGAAGATCCAGAATGAGTAACGCAAACAAAAACAGCCCTTGTTTTTGAGGAGACAAACATGAATCGAGGGCTTACATTACTGACAGAGAAATGATAAAGTAAGAGAAGGCCAAAGTAGGAAGTGCTTACAAAGCCACGAAATGAAGCAATATGACCTAGACTCAGAGACTCAAGAAGAACTTTCTTAAGATAGTTTCTTTTACTCAGAATAGAAGACAAAGCTAGTCAGGCAATGACCAAAGATGGGGGAAATAATTGTAGGTATAAGCAAAGGTCCAGTGGTCACGGGAGAAAGTTGTGCTCTTGAGATTTTATCAAAAACTTGGGCTTGGGCTTGATCCCAAGAGAAGAGAGGTGCCATAGATGCTTCTAAGGGCAGCATAGACAAATACAAGTTACAGAAGGTGATCCCAGACTCTGACGTTTAAGAATCCACTTTAACTACAAAATGAATGCAGTTTTCTAGAAGAGGCCAAAAAATAAGGACAAACCAGAAAGAGGCTAGTATAAGAAAGACAAACAGGATGGTGGCGCTTGGCACCACAGAGAAAGTAACAGACTCGTGAGATGCTAGAGATGGCCAACAGGAGCTAATGAGCTCCTGACAGATTCAGTATGCATGCATAAGACTGCACAACCAAATTATATAGAGTACCTCATTTGAGAAGAAGGCAATGTCTGTTTAACTAGAGGATAACCTCATATAAAGCATGGCATTTGGACTGCTACCCCCAAAAGATACTTAGGTTTTGGGCTGCTAGAATAAGGGACTAGAAACCTCAGACACCTCAACCTGTGGGTCACGGCCAGTGGGCAAACTCCTAACTCCAAAACTATTTACATTATGATTCATAACAGTTGCAAAATTATAGTTATGAAGCAGCAACAAAGTAATTTTATGGTTGGGGTCACAACAACATAAGAAACTGTATTAAAAGGTGGCAGCATTAGGAAGGTAGAGAATTACTGCCTTAAGAGATTCATCTAAGTTCATTGTCCCCACACTAATGGAATTTATACATAGCCTTCTAATTGCTTAGTGAGGAGCAAAATGTAGAAATCAATCAAGTAGATTGAAAGTATAGAGAGGTATTCAGTTGACTTGTGTTGTGACAGTCGTCGTGAGTAAAACAGGTGACACTATAAAAGTGCTGCCCTAGAAACACCCACGCTCTCGGCTCAACATCTTTTACAGCTGAAGATGCAGTTTCTAAGAGAAGAGTCTGGTGACCATGACATCAATGTCACCCACAGAGCTTGTTCAAGATGCCAGGTTTCTCGTCCCAAAGAAATTGACCCTGACTCCCTTGCCCAATATCCCCAAGATGCTGTTGCCTTAAAGGAAACATGCCGAGGGCTGCAGATAGCTTTTTGATCTGAGCAAGGTAAAGATCGCTAATGCCAAACAATCGTGTGTTAGTGGATATAATCTTCCAGATGGCGCTGCCGTGTTTACATTATCTTCTCTACTCCGCAGACGAGGAAACCTAGCCACAGACAGCTGATAAGACTAGCTAGTCTCTATTCTGACTAAATCATAAATAAAATAGCCCAATTATGTGTATATGTGTATGTGAGTCTATGTGTATGAATGTGCATGTATTTGAGTGTGTGAATGTGTCTGAGTGTGTGGGTGACTGCATGTATGTTTGTGAGTGTGTGTATGTATGTGACTGTGTATGTGTATGTATGTATGTGTATGTGACTGTGAGTGGGTGTGTGTATGTGTGTGACTATGTAAGTATTGGTAGATGTCTGTGTGTGTGTGTGTGTGTGTGTGTGTGTGTTCATTCTTCGGACACAGGAATGCAGATGCTTGTATGTAAGTGCACCTGAGTGTGAAAGCCAGAAGTCAGCCTTAGGCATTGTTCCTCAGCAGCCATCCACCTCATTTTTTGAGACAGGCTTTTAATGGGCCTGAAGCTTGCTACCTAAGCAAGGCTAGCTAGCTAAAGAATTCAAGCCTCCAACTTTTCTCTATCTCCCCAGCTCTGGGATTACAAGGGCATAGGACCAGCCTTGGCTTGCCACTTGGTCACTGGAGTTGAACCCAGTACTCATGCTTGCCAGGCAAGAGCTTTACTAACTGAGCTATCTCCACAACACCAAATCCACAGCAAGCACAATGTCAGCACCACCTTCTTTCTATCTATTGTCATTTAAACACCAATTCCTGCGTTAGGCAGTCCAGGGTCCTTCCTGAAATTCAGATGATACCCAGCAAAGCAGGCAATCCCAGAAAACCCATTCTACAACTCTTGGGAGTTAGAAGGAGAAAGACCATTGCCTGGGCTGGAGCAGATGATAGAAAGGGCTTAATTCTATTGTGCTGGGGAAGGTTGGCAATGAGTCTCAACTGGAGTAGATGACTTCAGCAAAGATAAACTATTTCACAAGATATATTCAGAGGGAGATGAATGCAGAGGAAACCAGTCCAAATATATATGTTTTAAATTATCTTTGCAGTAACAAGCTAGGTAGAAGTGTGTGGGTAAACTGTTGTATATGCATGAGGACATAATTAAGAACTATAAGACCTGGAAGACTTTCAAGCTCCATGGAAATTATAAACCATGAAAAAGTACCCTTCCTTGGGGTATGGGACTATTATTCAAGCATTTCTCCCTATTATGGGACTTGGAACCTACTCAGCCCTGTGCAGAAATGGAATCAACAAGGGGAGAGCTATCAGAAGCCAATAATGATTGCTGGCTATGTCCTTTTCCAAGCACCGTCCTGCGCATTATTGGATTGGATCCCTGCATGTATTAGTTTCCTATTGCTGCTGTGACAAATTACTTCGCATTTAGAGGCTTAAGTTAGTCTACCTGTTTTCTCATAGTTCTGGAGCTCAAAGGTCTAAAAGGAACCAAATCAGTGTCTGTAAGAATGTGCCTTCTGTAGGCTCCAGAGAAAGGTGCTTCTTGACTCTTTCAACTTACAATCTTTTTTTCAAACCCTGCTTCCATATTCAAGATCAACTGTGCATCACCTCCAAGTCTTTGCTTCTACCACTACTCTCTGTTCTATGGTCTTCCTGTCCTTCCTATGATGGCACTTGCACTTTGTATGGGACCCTCCCAGATGACCCTGGAGATTCATCTCACCTCAAGACCTTTCACTTAATCACACTTATAGCATCCCCTTGGCCTTATTGAGCCACGGACTACTAATCAACAATGTGAGAGCTATCACAAGCCAATAATGATTGCTGAATTTCTTTGGGAGATATTGGTCAGCCTCCCACAGTATTGAAACTCTAAGGCATAGGTGTATAAATCCTGTTTTTATATGAAGACACTGAGATCCAGAGTGCTTATTAACTCACCTTTGTTGGGTGACTTTATCCATGCACTCCACTGATAGTTACTGAATGTTTTCTATGTGCCAGGTACTACCAGAAACAGAGTAGAGACAAGTTGACTTTAAGGAATTTATAAGCTAATATGGAAATTAAAATTTATTTAAAATTAACACACATAAATTGCTATAAAGAAAGGGAATTGGGTATTTAGAAGAGAAAAACAATAGGAGTCGTCTTTAGATTTGGGAGGAGGGACAGAGAAGCTCCCTTGAGAAAGTGGTGTTTATGCAAAACGATGCATGGAAGCACATCATCAAAAGAGGTAGAATGGGATTGGATCGTGCAGGAACAACAAATGCAAACACCCACAAAGAGGAAGAAATGGGTGGCTGCCCGAAGATCAACAAGACCAATGTGTAAATATTACCTAATCCTAGTAGCCTTCCTGACTGAAGAGTATGAACCGTCCCTGAGCTTGCATGATGCCTTAAACTCATTCCCTCCAAGGGGAGACTAACTTTGATACCAGAAATATTTGGTTCTTCCTGACTAGACTGAAAATCATGTTTTTACTTTCTGTTCAATTGCTATGAAGAGACACCATGATTCTGGTAGTTCGAAAGAAAATGCCTCCCATAGGGAGTGACACTCCCATAGGGGCTTGTTGATGTAGGTGTGGGTTTGTTGGAGGAAGTGTGTCACTAAGGGAGGGCTTTGAAGTCATAGATACTCTAAACCAGACTCAGTGTGTCTCATTTTCTTTTCCTGCTGCCTGAAGATCCAGATGTAGAACTCTCAGCTCTTTCTCCAGCACCACATCTGCCTGCCCACTGCCACATTTCCCACCATGATGATAATAGACTAAACCTCTGAACTGTACCCCCCTCCCCCATTAAATGTTTTCCTTCATAAGAGTTGCTGTGTAGAGAGAATATCTTGTGCACTGTGTGGAAGCATAATCTGTCAATAAAAGGTTGTTGCCCTATTAGCTTAGGTAGGAAATAGGAGGTGGGCGTTGTGGCAGAGAGAGAGGACTCTTAGATAGAGTCAGGTGCAGGAGAAGAATTCACCCCAAACTCTGAGGAAGATGGTTGAATGAAACTGAGAAGAGGTAACAAACCATGTGGCACTCATAGAATATAATAAATGGGTAATTTAAGTTACGAGCTAGTCGGAGACAAGCCCAAGCTTATGGCTAAGCATTTAGTCATATATAATTAAGTCTCAGAGTCATTATTTTGGGAATTGGGGCATGAGGGGATTTGGGGAGGAAGCCTACAATTACAGCTGTGATCATGGTGTCTCTTCACAGCAGTAGAAACCCTGATTAAGACAATGACCAGGGCAATTCTTTTTTTTTTTAATGGCACTTTATCAAAGGTTTGCTTCAATAGATAGAGGCTTAGTCTATTGTCAACATGAAGGGAAGCATCTCAGTATGCATGATGGTGGAGCAGTAGCTCAGAGCTAAATCCTGATCTACAAACCAAGAGGGAAATGACAATAGGCCTGGCTTGGCCTTTTGAAACCTCAAAGCTCACTGCCAGTGACACACTTCTTCCAACAAGGCCACACCTCCTAATCCTTCTAATTCTATCAGAGTTCCACTCCCTGGTAACTAAGTATTCTAATGTACAAGCCTATGGAGGGAGCATTCTTACTCAAACCATCATGCACGGAGAGCAAAGGTTTGAATAGTCTTGGCCTAGAGTAGGTGCTCAATAAATGCTCACCAAGTAACTCTATGAGTGAATGATACATATGTTTCCCTCCCATAATGACATCTGTGTCCACATATAATCAGGTTGCATGGTTGCTTTACTTTGACTCTACCAAACAGAGAAAGTATTACATCAGTTTCCATATAGCTGGCCTAATCTTCCTCAAAGGTCCCCTGCCTTTTTCAATCCTGCCCTCCATCAAGGGGAGGATTAGTTCATTGGATTCCAGTTATAGTGGGACTCTTAGTCACCTCCTTACAGAACACAACATTCTTTGAGTTCCTTGGGCTTTCAGATGACTGACTCTTTCCCACCAAGATGGCAGCAGCTGAATCAACAACACTCTGCAGCAGGCAGTCTAGAGGCTGCCCCTAACCTCACCCCATAAAATTTAAGTTCTTCCACATCAGAACAGAAGCTGCCTGGAGTAAATGATGGGTCATTTTAGGTAGTAAGAACAGTATAAAAAGTATTAAAAAATGAATCCCCCATCATAATTGCCCATCTTACTGTCATGTCTTACTATTTACAGCAGCGATGGGCCACCTCCCCAGGAAGTCAGCTCCCTTGTGACCCAAGGAAATGACTGATGGCACAGTGTTTTGTATTTGTCACATTTTCCTTGTCTGTAAAATATGAAAAATGAGCTCTGTCCTGAGCTGTTTGGTAATGTTAGAGAGTTCAATTTGTAAAACCAAAGCGGAAGACATGATGGGAAGACAAGAGGGAAGGTCCAAAAGAAGCATAGCTCCCTCCCCCACACTGCACCTTGTCTGACCTATACCTCCAACATGGTTCATTTCCCACAGACCAAAATCCACAGAGCCTGATCCCTAACAGTAGTCCTTCGTCGTCCATGAGAACCGGACTCTGGATCTACACAGATACCAAAATCCAATGTTCAAGCCCCTGACATAAAGTAGCAAGGCATTTGTATATAATTTAAATAGATCCTCCCAAACATTTAAAATAATATGGAGATTGCTTATAATCTCCAATATAAGCAGCTTTGCTCCATCTCTCCCAATTTTCAGAACCTCTCAAAATAGCCCTATATGTTGGAAACCAAGGGTTTTGAAATGATAGCAAGATAAAGTCTAAACATATTTACTATAGGTGATTATTATTTAGCATTTTCAATCCTGTCTGTGGGATTCACGTATATGGAATTCACGTATGTGGATGCAGAGGACATATACTGTATTCTTCCCAGCTTCTTGTATTTCCATTGCTCTCTCATTGTGACATTATTTCCAACATGGAAAGGCAGGCTTCCATGTTTTTCTTACCTTACCCAATCCCCCTGCCTCAGTTTCCCTGCTTCCCTCATCCAGGGCCTTCCCAACTGAGGCCTTAGCAAGAATCCCTCCTATTTTCCTAAGTCTAGGGCAAGTTTTCTAGAAAGACAGCTAAGAATCCTTCTAGTCACATACATGTCCTCCTTGCTGAATACTCACCGAAACAGCTCTAAGCAGAATTGTACATCTGAGGGTTTAATTATCTTCCATTTGTTCCATGTGACTTCTTTTCTCAACTAGCTGTGAAACCCTTGAGGGCTCTGTCCTAGACACCTCAGCATGGGAGAGCATAAGGGAGCCTAGCCTCCACTCATTACCTAAAAGTATCGTCGATCCCCCTGTCCTGGGACTTAACTCACTCAGATCACAGCTCATCCAGCCAGAACTCAGGTCCAGCAGACACCAAGGCTGCTGCAGCAAGTGGAGCCCTCCATGGCATGGAGAAGGTAACTAACTAAGCTGATTTGCCCAAAGTAAATAACGGTTGTAATTATGGAAGATTATTCTCAGCAGACCAGCAGAGGGAAACCGATTTGCATAACAGACATGGTTATTCATGGGAATGTTTGTGATTTGTCTACCAAAGCAGATGAAGAACCTAAAATTAATATGGGTATGCAAGTACCATAAGCCAGACACCCTTTCACTCACTGCTCCACACTGCCCACATGTTGGCCCATCATCAAACAGAGCATCTTCAGAGCCTATCTCATGTCCAGAGAGCCTTGGAGAAACTGGGAGCCTGAAGGAGATGGAGTGGGTGAAATCATGCACGAGTGAAGAAGTTATTCGCTGTTACTCATTTTTCCAAGGGGTCAAGGTAGACAGTGTCAGTCTGGTGTCTCACAGAAGCCTGGCATGTCCTGGGAACTATGATGGGTCCTATCCCACAGACAGATGTTAGAACCAAGAATTCATACGCGTGCTCATGCACACACACACACACACACACACACACACACACACACACACACACACACACGCCTGTCTGGTAAGTTCTGAGACGCTGGCTTCTGCATCCATCAGACTCACTGAAGGAACTTTGGGTGAGCTGAAGTGCCATCCTGGATACCCAGGAAACAAATCTCTCTCAAATGCAACCAACACCGTAACTCATCTGTAAACCCCAGGGATGTGCCAGTCTGTGAAAGGGTGGTGTGTCCAGATGCAGGAGGTGACCAGCCCACAGGACCTTCTATGGTTAGAACATTCCCAGGCATTTTTGTGGAGTGAATATGAAATATTCCCTCACAGGCTTATGCTTTGAACCCTTGGTTCCCAACATGTAGGGCTATTTTGAGAGGTTCTGGAAATTGGGAGAGATGGAGCCTTGCTAGAAGTAGATCCCTCTCTCTCTCTCTCTCTCTCTCTCTCTCTCTCTCTCTCTCTCTCTCTCTCTCCTCTCTCTCTCTCTCTCCCTCTCCCTCCCTCCCCCCCCCTCTCTCTCCCTCCTCCCCCCCTTCCCTCCCTCTTTCGTGCCCCAGCTACTGAAATGCACTCCCCCAAGCACAGGTAGCTGAACCAATGAAGACTGAATGTCCTGAGTCTGAGAGCCAAAGTACATTGTTCCTCCCTTTAAGTCATCATTCTCTCAGCTATGTTGTCACAGTTGAGGCAAAAGTGGCAAATACTGCAGGTAATCCTGACAGGACACCATCTGAAAAACACAGTAAGCATCCAGGAATCCTGCAAACATCTACCCCTTACTGAACCAACTCTTTTAAACTAATTGACTTAGTTAAGAGACTCCATTTTTTAAAGCAAAAGGGTTCTGTTGTGGGCCACTCGACTTGTGGGTGAGCTCCCATAGCAAAAGCTTCCATGAGTAAATCAGACACAAAGCTAGAGCAGATAGACAACTCCAAAAGGAAACTTCTTAATTATGGGAAATTAGGGGGTATTCACTGCAAGATTAAAAACTTGGGGGCTGGAGTGATGGCTCAGTGGTTAAGAGCACTGACTACTCTTCCAGAGGTCCTGAGTTCAATTCCCAGCAACCACATGGTGGCTCACAGCCATCTGTAATGGGATCTGATGCCCTCTTCTGGTGTGTCTGAAGACAGCAACAGTGTACTCATAAATAAAAATAAATAATATTTTTTAAAAAAGCTTGGGTTTATTTTTAAATGTTTACTTTTTTCTAAAGATTAGTTTTAAACACCATTTAAGTGTTTGCTTACTTTAAAAAAACTTTTTGTAAGCTGTGGGGAAAGATTTCAATTTCAAACCCTCATACTCTCCTGCTTAAGCCCCCTACATGTTATCTGCTGGTTTCAGCTTAAAGAATATTTTTGAAAGCCCCACAAGCTCCTAGCAACATGCCAGGCAGTAATTGTTAGTTAAAGGAATGCACATATGTGGCATTTTCAGAAAAGGACAGGTTGTGGAAAACTCTTTGATCGGGCCTCATGGGAAGCCTTACTTCAGATAGGGATTAATTGCCTCAGAGGAAATCTTCCCAGGAGTAAATCATACTGAGGAGTGACTAGGAGTGAGTCCTTGGGAAACAGCCACTCAAAAATCCAGTCAACATAAAACAAGCTGCAAACCTGGACAGCAGGAACTGCTAGGAGAGCATTCTGTGCTAAAATGAGGAAGGTGACGTCATGACAAGCAGCAACAGATGGGTGAGAACCACTGACAGCTGATGGCCATGCAGACTCTTAGAAAGCAACTCTTTGATGCTAATGGAGGACTGGCTACAGGGATGGGGCGGTGCACATCTGGCAACATGAACATATAATCACCAGAAAGGTCCGTTCTGCTGTGGTCAGATCTCATACGTCTGTTTAGCCACCTACATACTTCTCCAGGTGCCCAGAGGCCGGCAGATACAAACATCCAGTCACTCTCAAGAGGAGCCCTCCATTATAGACAGACTGAATTCTTGGGACGCATTATAAAGACTTGGGTGGGGACCTTGATCTTGTGTGCTGTCTACTTTTGTTATGGTAGACACCATGGCCCAACCAATTAGAGGGAGGAATGGGTTTATTTAGTTTGGCTTACAGGTTATAGCGAATCATTGAAGAAAGCCGAGCTGGAGCTCAAGGCCGGAACTGAAGCAGAGACCATGGAGGAACTCTTGCTTCTTAGATTGCTGCTCCTGGCTTCCTCAGCTATCTTTCTTACACAGCTCTGGCCCACCTTCACAGGCATGATCCCATCCAGAGTGGACCCCCAAAACATCAGTCACTTAATCAAGAAAAAGTACCACAGGCATGCCAACAGGACAATCTGGTGGGGACAATCCTTCAGTTGACATTTTCCCTTTCTACAAAGTTGACAAAACCCAAGCAGCACAGATATGGTTCACCAGAACCTGTTGTTTCTGTGTATCCTGACCAACTGTGAAGTTTCCATGTCACTATGGTACTTCCAAGGCCCAGGTGAACCCTGGCTGCATCTGTGCCCTACCTCAGTTCCACGTTAGTAAAGGTGGAGGTGTTTGTGGAAACCCAGCATGCTTGATCTCTCCTAACATGGATGGCATTATTTTAAGTCCTAAAAGGTTGCAAAGAGAAGAGATGCTCAAAGAAATGAGTAGATATCTACTGTAGCAGTGCTTCTCAACCTTCCTAATGCTGCGACCCTTTAATACAGTTCCTCATGTTGTGCTGACGCCCAACCATAAAAATATTTTGTTGCTACTTCATAAAACTATTACTGATATTCTACTGTTATGAATCACCTGATATACAGTATATCTGATATGTGATTCCTGTGGAAGTGTCATTTGACCCTGAAGAGCATCTTAATCCATAGGTTGAGAACCTCTGTGCTATAGAGTCCTTTTTGATGAGTAGAGTAAACATCTAGATATGAAGAGGAACTTGAAAACATGAAGATTCTGGAGTGCTACTGTAAGACTGAATTCTCTCTCTCTCTCTCTCTCTCTCTCTCTCTCTCTCTCTCTGTGTGTGTGTGTGTGTGTGTGTGTGTGTGTTGTGTGTGTGTGTGTGTGTGTGTGTGTGTGTGTGTGTGTGTGTGTGTGTGTGTGTGTACCATCTACCTAGTTTTTTGAGACCAAGTGCCAAGTGTCTTATGGAACCTGGAGCTTGCTGACTCAGCAAGTTCTTTCTGTCTCCCAGAGATCCTTCTGTCTCTCCTCCACGGTACTGCAGCTACAGGCATGTGGGGCAGGCAGTACCTAGCCTTATTTTCTCATGGATCCTGGCAGACGGAACAAATCTTCATGCTTGTATAGCGAGCACGTTACCAATGACCGCTCTCCACCCTTGCTTCTATTTTTTTGAGAGTGGAGACACTTATTTGACAGGATTAAGTGGCCCTGTTCAGCTCTGCCTTTCCTCCTCCCCAGGGTCAGCAGCAGTAACCCACACTGGTTCTGCTTTTCTTCTCTGGGCACTACACTTCCCTTGCCCTCCCGCACTGGTCTCCATCACAAATAAAAAGGACATTTGGACTCGATGCTTTATTTCTCAACTTACTAAGCATTCAGACAGTAAGGAGGTAAGCTATTTTGTGGTATCTGAGACAAGTTTGGTAAGAATGTCCCAGGGTTTGAAGCTAGGAGTCCAGTGTCTGGGTTTTTATTTTATTTCCTAGTGTATGAGACCCTGGACAATCTGTGGTATCAAACCTGTCTTAATAACAGGTCTAAGGTGTTCTTTTCTTTCTCTTAGCATTGATATTTATGTTTACAATGCAAATAATTGATGGGTAAAACTGTTTTGCTTCAGTAAAAATCCAGATAACTGTGCTAGACCAGCTACTTGCCACTGTGTTCCTGGCTGCCTTACATGTGCAGTAGAAGAAGGAAAAGGCCTATTTAATTTAAGAATGTCTCTGATGAAGCAGCAAAAATGACTAATTTTATTAAATCTCAATCCTTGAATACAAGACCTCTTGATATTTTTTCTGTGAGGGAATTACACCTTAATAAGAGAGCTATTTAATATTAGAGGTGTCTGGGAGGACACTATCCCACAAAAAGCTTTCCCTTGGTGAGCTTAGGCAGATTTCTAGAGAATTCTGCACCATTCTATGCCACATAAGAACCATTATAGTGACCACTCCACTAAGTCTGGACCACTCTATGTAGAGAGGGAAGAGGGTCCTCCTGGACTATTCCGTCTTGGTCATGAGATAGTGGTGCCCCCTACAAATGTCATACTGTGCTGCTCTTATTCAACGCTCCATTGTTCTGCTATAGTTTAGAAAGCATTGGGTTAAACCTCCCTATTCAACTTCCTAAACGGTCTCAGTCTCTGTCTCACTGTGTGTATCTCTCTCTCTCTCTCTCTCTCTCTCTCTCTCTCTCTCTCTCTCTCTCTCTCTCTCAATATTTACCATTGAAGTGATGATGGTTAGCTCAGGAAAGAGCTTCCAAACCATCTCCTCTATGTTCAACAGCTTCCCAGGTGTTCAGTGAGAGAATATTAGTGGTTCTCAACTCCTAATGCTGTGAACCTTTAATAAAGTTTCTCATGTTGTGGTGACCCCCTCCAACCATAAAATTATTTTCATGGCTACTTCATAACTGTAATTTTGCTACTGTTATGAACTGCAATGTAAGTATTTGGCACACAGGATATCTTACATGCGACGCCCCATGTCTAAGTGACCAAGATCAGAAAGCTGGGCTGGAGGAGGCTACCTCTATGGCTATCCCCAGACAGCGCCTTCCTTATGGATTTTCAACACTTTTTAAGAATTATCTATAACATCTGAGTCTCTGGTGGTGCAGAGTGGGATGCGTGAGCTCAAGATACTGGAAGACTACAGATGTATTTGAAAAGATGGCCATCAAGGTGCTCTGAAGCCCAACGTGCTTGAAGGAACAGAACTGGAGTGGATTAGAAGGACCTGTAACTTCCTGTAGGAGGTCACTTGCTTCCCCCAAACTTCCCCCTTCCATGTCTTCCAACATTGCTTCAACATTATACAATGTCTCCAAGACACTGTACAACACAATGGCATAGCCACTTGTCATCATAGTCACTTGTCATGGCCCAGATGAGTCCTCCTGTCTGAACTCACTTTCCCACACTCTTTCTTCTTCCCTGGAGCATCTTTCTTTCTCTGGACATTTCTTTAACTCACAAACAAAGTCACTCAAGATTCCCCGGACTTATCTAAGGAGCCCAGGTGAACTCCAACCTCTGTTCTTGGATAGTATTCTTCCATTTATCCTTAGCCAGGCTATCTTTCTCCAACAGAACTAGACTTCTGTCCCTACAGGCTGGGAGCCAGACATGTGCCCATGTGCCTATTTAAAAATAAAGCAAATATATCAATATATAAATACATATCGTGTTTATGTATAATTACATACAGCACACATTCGCATGTGTGCATGTAGAGGGTGGGGGATTGGAAATAACAACAGACTACCAATATTACTTGTGTTTGGCATTATTCAATGGTGTTTACTGTTACTGAAGTCTAAGAAACCAAGACACAGATTGTTTGGGAGACACCATGATATTGGCCTCTCGTGGATGACATTTGGAGGATCAAGAGAATAAAAGTGTATGAATGCTTTTGGGACTACAAGTCAGGCTAGCAAAGAAAGAGCATAAGTCTACTGAGTGCCTGTCAACTCACCTCCCTCTGCCTTAGGGACAGAGTTGTGGGGGTATGGTCCCTAAGAAGCTATATGTACCATATGATCAAGAGTTCAGTTTTCTGCCTGGGAGAGGGTCTACTGTGAGGAAGGTTAGCAGCAGAGGACTGAGAAACAATATGTATGTCCCCTTAAGCTCCCCCACAGATATAGAACTGTATTTCAGAAGCCAAGCTAGCTGTTAAGCTGAAGATTCCATTATTCCAGCTCTGGAACCAAAGGTGTTTTGAAGAAATTATCCTACTTCCATATTCGCTATCAGAGAATTGTCCTAGTCCCCCAAGAAAAGGGTTCCTGGTGAGATGTCCAGCTAGCATGGATACTCAAATCTATCCAGATCGCAGTGAAAATCAGGGGGTAAAGAGATGTGGGAGACCAACTTAAAGTATTGTGACAGGGTAGAAACATCCATGGAACCTAGGGTATATACTACTTTCATGTCTAGACCTTCTGCCATATCAAAACTTTCAGTTGCTGGTGAGGTAATGTCCACTGAGTTTATGTTGCCTGGGAGTCCTAATGACAGATGGTACCTGGAGCATTCGTGTGTGTGTGTGTGTGTGTGTGTGTGTGTGTGTGTGTGTGTGTGTGTGTGTGTACATACATACATACATATACATATAGACAAGGTCTAATCACAGCTGTCCAAAGTTCAGCTTCTCAACTAGTCTCCTGATGGTCTTGGGTATTCATGTACATTTCTAAAGCTTCAAATGGGAGGCATCACTGAGGCATCGCCACTAAGAGGCCAAGTGAATGAATGTCTCTCGCATCTTGTGCATGGTTGCCATGTCCTGAATATTTGATGCTTCTTGTGCCTCATGTATATTTAGCATGAATCATGAATATGCAATGGCTATTCTGCTCCTTCATCCCTTCCTATCTAAGTTCACACATATGTGCTTTTGACTCTCTTAATCTACTTCTGACTCATCTCACAGCCATTTGCTTATACACTCTGCATAACTAGCCTCCCGATTCACTTATCTTAGTTCCCAGAGAGAATCTAATATCCTCTGTGAGGGCATATTATGCTAAGTCCACCAGAACAGTAACCTGACTTCCACCCCACTTAAAAATTACAGAGGTCTCCACAGCCCCTACCTCACTGCATCATTGGCAGGCTCCTGTGAAGCAGGAGATAGGATCCCAACTCAGAATCTAAGGATCCTAAGGCGCAAAGGTTTAGTGGTTTCTCTAAGGCCATAGCTACAAAGTCAATGGTAGCATAAGAGAAGAGCATGAATCTTCTGGCTTCTAGCCAATGTGTTTTCTGTTTCATCAAATTAACCCCAGATAATTTCTACTCTCCAAGGACCCCCCAGCTCTCATAAGAAGTCTCAGGATTCAGAACTTCTAGTCCTTAACTGACTTATGTCTGAAGGAAAAACAAAACAACTCTGAAAGTTTGAGTATCATCCTTGTATACACACACACGCACAAACACACACATTCTGTGCACACACACACACAAGTACTCATGTGCACAAATGCTTCATGCTTCACAGAAAGCACTTGCTTCCAGGTATAGGCCCAAGCAGCCCGTCTTGCCAGCCCAATGTCATAGTCATTTGTTCATTGTAGGAGACTGCAAGAGGGTTTTCTGAGCTCAGCTCCTCTAGCAAGCTTGGTCCCTCCAAGTGACAGTGGCAATATGAAAGAAGGCATCTGTGCCCAGAGACCACTGCAGTTCTCTCAGAATGAGCCCTCAGGCCAGGGCACTTAGCACCTGTGTACCCATTTGCCTTTGTCAAGTAATCTAAGAGCCAGAAAGGAATGTTCTTCACAAGTGAACCAAGCAAGCTTCTCCCAGGAGACTGGCAGCCACACAGAACAAGAATGCTTGTTAGTTCAAAGGGCACTTATGCCATGCCATGACCTAAGCCCATCTTTCCAGCTGTATGCAATGCCAAGAAAGAGAACCAGTGAGCTAGGCCTGACTCCAAGTCTTTCAGACTATGCAGAGCTGGAGCACTGCCTCCACCAAGACAGGGCTGCTGATAAACATATCAGTTTGCATTAACTGGATGATGGGATAACAGCCCAATATTTAAGGCCCCCCTCAATCTCTGTTTAGCCTAGGATGTGCCATCCAAAGGCAAATTTTCCTTTGTGGCTTGCAACCTGAAAGTAAGGAGCTCTGAGACTTCACCCAAGTAGTTACCCTCTTTGGAGGAGAAATTTAGGATGTATTAAAAAAAAATGCCCAAGTATTTTGAATGGTACCCAAGAGAGAATGCCCTCAGATAATCTGTGAAGGGGTGTGTGTGTGTGTGTGTGTGTGTGTGTCCATTCAGCCAAGGTTTTCTGCCTACGTCAGAATGCCACTCAGTCCTATTATAAGACCAGGCATGGATGGGAGTCATTCTTAGACAGGTTTTATGCTTCCTTAAGTATTTTTTTTCTGTAAGTAACTTGAAGAGACAGTGTATTTTAATGACAGTACTGAGAGAAGCAGAATATCTGTGAAGTGGATGCACTCGCCACAGGGCATGACAGCCTGGGTGAGTGAAACCTCAAGGAGCCTTGCGTTGAGAGGAAAGAAGAGAGCCAAGGGATAAAGTTGTCTTCTGATCTCCACATGAGCTCTCTCTCTCTCTCTCTCTCTCTCTCTCTCTCTCTCTCTCTCTCTCCCCCTGTTTCCTCTCTCTCTGTTTCTCTCTCTTACACACACACACACACACACACACACACACACACACACACACAACTGAGTGTAATTTGTTAAATGGAAGGACTCAGGGAGGGTATAGGACATATGTGACGTGGAAATACTGGGGGGAGAAAGGGTACAAGTGGGGAGTGGGGTCATGGGGACTGGGGTGAAGAGGGGCGTGTAGAGGATCAACCCAGACAAGAAACATTTATGAAAATGCTATAAAGAAATCTGTTACTGTAATTAACAATTAAATAAGAATAAAATGATAGGACTCACCTGATTGTCTTTAAATGGCCTTATTAAAATCATAAATACTAAATGTGAGCTAAGCACTCAAGCCAACCCCCGGACTCAGGGTGGATGTGTGTAGAATGAGTGCTCAATTCACTGTTTGCTCTTTTCCAGAAACAAATACAAGCAAAAAAAAAAAAAAGCGCGCCTTCCATCAAGTAAAAGCTAAACAGAAGAAAAGCATCAGGGCAAAGAGAGAGAATCCAGTTAGGCTGCCAAGGACCCCTAATTAACCAGGCTTTCCCCCACCCTGCTCTAGCTAGCCCAGTGCTTCAGAGAGCTCTTGTGTGTGGATAGTCCGCCATCTAGCGGCAGCAGTGGACCAGACCCATGCCACAAATGGGATGAGGGTGCCCTCCTCCTGCAGAGCAATGACAGCACTCAAGGTTGTTAAGTGCCATTTGCTTGAACTGTTGTCAGATGCTATGTCATCAAGACTCAACAGGAGCTCCATGAGGTCAGCATTCTTGTCACCATTTCACTGACAAGGCTGAGCGCTCCAGAATGGTTGAGCCATTTGACCAGCGTCTTGAATCACAGGGAAGGCAAAGATCTGCCTCAGTTCACACTGCTGATGTCTTCCTTTGTTGCTGGTGAGGGGAGGATCTCAGTAGCAGGGCTCCCATTCCACCCCTCTGAGCCATGAGCTAACCTTCCAAACACACCCTCCGTTATTGCCTTCTGTGTCTTCTTTGCTACACGCAGCATCCTCTTCCCAGAACATCACCCTCCCTTCATTTTCTTAGCCAGTGTCTCTTTCCCTCAAGACTCAGTGTCCTTGACCAACAATGCCTTTAGCAGGTGTTCTGAGCATCCATACACAGATCGTCATCTCAGCCTGTCGACAGGGAATCCTGCGTCCCTGGGGCCTAACCTCGTTCTTACCCTGGTGTCTAACCCATTGGAGACCCCCAGAGATGAACAGTCACTTCCCAAAATGATATCACCATCCCAGGGCCAAGAGACCACCACATGCTAATCAGCCAAGCCCTCGGGCAGCCAATCAGCACAGAGATTCCTGATCACAATAGAAGCCAAAGGGGATCAGTTGAACTCCAGTCCACCCTTCTTGCCAGGTTTCCCCACTGTTACTACCAGGCAAGTTTTAAGTCACAAGTGATTGCCCAAAGGGATTCTTGGAGCAACTGTTTGTCAGTTCTGAGTCTCCAGGTTTTACTGGGATTATTATTCAGAAACCCTTGGTTGACAGCCCAGCTCTGATGGGAAACCTGCTGTGTCTGATGAAGCAGAGGCAAGCAGAAAGTCAAGTCTTTCTCTGTTTGACTCAAAAGATATTTTAACACAGAGATGGATGCTTTTCCAGAGGTCCCTGCAGCCGAGTGTCTTCATAGAGATGGGGCAACCCCCCTAAGGCCACACATAAGAGAGGATTTGATGTGTTCAGAGAAGGAATGTGGTAGAAGACGAAAATACAATTCTATACCTTGGGTGTTTTAGGAGAGTGATTACGCTCGAGGCAAAAATAAAAATAAAAAATAATAGTCATAAAACACTTGCACTGCCTAGGGGGGAAATTGGAGCTTCTTCGTTCATTGAGTGTCTGCTGCATGCTGGCATTATTTAATCTTTGTAATGACCCAGTGATGTAAGCATTCTGGGATGCATTTTGCAGATTAATTAACCAAGATGCATTCAAATAGTTAGCATAACTCTTCCTGAATATTCCTTGCTTTTGGTCTTGCCAGATTGTGTGCTCCTCTCTACTTAGGACACTGGAGAAGAGATATACCTTGGGACCTGAAGCTAACGACCCCAGAAGACTTTGACTGCAGAGTTCTTTGACAACTAGGCACCCAGCATGCTCGTCCCTGAAGCCAGGCAGAGCTGGCCCACTTTTACCTACCCAGAGCCCACTGCACACTTTCTCCTGTTTCCTCCTATTATAAATACATACATTCCACTGTAGAAACATCCTGGAGGCTAAGATCATTTCTCTAGCCCAGCATGGTGACAGCGGGAAAGCCACGCTATTTACATTCAGCTGCTGACAGCCCTGCTCTGAGCCTCATCTGAAATCTAGAAGGTTCTTTTTGATGACTGAATTTTTATACACGACATAAAAGAAGAAAAGAAGAGGGGGAGTTATTTTCTTTGTAAGAGTTACTAGTTTCCCTTGAGAGCTTGACAGCAGAGAGCAGGCTTCACTTTGGCACACTCTGTGCGAGCCGTACCTCAGGGCAACCCAATCCCTGGGTCACTGTCTCCACCCTGCCTTGCTGCTGGAGGCCTGGAATCTTGCCTTTCCTCAGATGTTTTCCGTTGTTCGTGGTTCGTAGTTAACCTTTAAGGTTTGGTTATGTAGAACCGGGAGTACCTATCTCTTAGACCCTCACCCTGACTGCTGTCCACCCTACCTGCCGGGGTCTTTACTCTTCTTGCGCCCTGGAATGACAGAAACAGGGGAAGAAAGATTAGGGAAAGGAGGAGAAATGCAGCGCATGAGAGACATAGGAGGGCAGTGTGAGCCACATGCAGCCAGCCACAGCTCTCTCTGACTAATTAACTTAAAAATAGAACCATCTGCATCAAGTCCAACCAGCGCATTGCCACCTATGTGAAACAAATAGGAGAACCGAATCACCTTCCCACCACTCAAATTCGCTAAAAGTGTGCCAAGTCGATGACTAGTAAGGCATATTACAGTGGTAAACTAGAATGACTGACAGATATACTGATAAATCAATGAACACAAAAATATCTTAAAAATTAAGCCAGGTAGTGGTGGTACACGCCTTTCGTTCCAGACTTGGGAGGCAGACAGGTGGATCTCTGAGTTCGAGGCCAGCCTGGTCTACAGAATGAGTTCCAGGACAGCCCCGGCTACACAAAGAGACCCTGTCCCGAAAAAAAAAATAAAATAAAAAATTACAAATGTGAAGGCAAGAGAGATGGCTCAGCAGTTAAGAGTACTGGCTGTTCTTCCAGGGTGGTTCAATCAATTCATTCCAAGGACCCACATGGCAGTCCATAACAATCTGTAACTCTAGTCCTAGGATATCTAGCGCCCTCTTCTGGCCTCTGTGGACACCAGACATGCATGTAATGTACAGCTATATTTACATGAAAAATACCTACAGACAAAAGATAAACAAATTTTAAACCTAAAAAACGTGATCGCCCTCTGTAATAATCAGCAATAACTCATGTTTCCACTTTAAGATAAGTCGTTTTCTATTTTAGCACTTAGCACACTTCAAGGCAGTGGTTCTCAACCTTTCTAAGGCTGTGACCCTTTAATACAATTCCTCGTGTTGAGGTGACCCCCAACTGTAAAATTATTTTGTTACTACTTCATAACTACTGTTATAAACCATAATGTAAATATGCAAAATATCTGACACACAACTCCAACTGGGTCACAATCCATAGAGCTTTGACTTTTTTACCCCCTAAGTAAAGTACATTCCTTCATCCTTGAACCATGATTTGAAAGTGACCCTCTCTTCTGATACTCATCCACCAGGTACCCATCCACCAGGTGCTCATCCACCAGGTGCTCATTCACCAGGTGCTCATCCACCAGGTGCTCATTCACCAGGTGCTCATCCACCAGGCCATATCTTCTTAGTTCTGTTGCCAATGGGCACTGTCTTATCCCTTCACTTGGCTTTCTTCAGTCAGTGGAACACTTGAAAGGCAGATGGCTGCATTGGTTAGAATCCCTTGTGAATCAAAAGTTAAGCAGCATAGTACTGAATGGCTCAGGAGTGCTGACCTCTGAGAAATACCTGGGCTTTAGACAGTGGTCTGTGGCTTTGTACCCGAGTCCTGGGTTTGCAGGAATGTCATAAATAGTGCATGTCGCTAAAGGCAAAAACATGAATCTATCAACCACTTACTGTACAACTTAGGATAGATTTGTTTGGTTGTTTTTTTTTTTTTCATTAGGTACAAAAAGTTCGGGCAGATTTGAAATGGATTCAGTAGTTCATAGGTCAAGCAAACAGGCACATGTCATAAAGAACAAGGAACTGCAGAAGTCAAATGTTTTTTAATATATTGGTATTTCATTTTTAGTCAGCTATCAATATTACCAGCAGAAGACATGATCTCAGACGCCAGGGCCAACGCCCTCCACTAAGATGCTACCTACGTTCTGATTTCCTGGATTTATTAAACCCCACTGTATCGCTAGTCTCACTCCCAGCAACTGATACTTAGACAAAGCCTCTGCCAAGACAGATTTCTGTCTAGAGACACGACACTCCTCCTTCAGTCCTCGAAGCCAAGTCTATTAGCTTAGATGAGATGACTTTCAGTGTATGTAAGGCCATTTATGTTGGGTTAGGTTTTAGGGGAAGAACAGAGAGGAGAGGAGAGAAGGAAGAGGAGAAGGAAGATGGAAAAGGAGAGAGAGGAAGTAGGAAAGGGAGAGAGTGGAATTAATCATCCTTTAGGCAAAATATTTATTAACACCAACACAGCAGGGGTCTGGAGTAAAATTCCAGTCCCACCAAGACAAAACAGGACAGAGGGAAACAGGACACACTTGGCTTAGGCTATGTTATGGAGGCCACTCTTTCTCTGGGTTGGGGAGTGGGGCTTGTTTAATTCATGGCCCATATTACTTTGCAATAGCTGGGCTAACTGAAATCTCGGGTGGCAATGGGCAGGATATGTTATTGTCCTGCCTGCAGCCCTATCTGTTTAGGGTGTGGTATCCTGGGGGTCCTTGGTTCCCTAGCAGGTTGGGCAGCTGTACAAGTGATGGAGGAAGGCTTAGCACATCACTCTGGAGCCAGTTTGCTCAGGCCATGCTGGTGTATAGCTCTTCTCATGACAAGGTTATGGCTTGACATGGGCGGCTGGACTTAAATCCAAGGCAATCTTTTTTGCCAAGCAAAAGTAAAGAGGTGCAGAAAAGAACTCTTCCTAGCTGAGAAGACGATGGCTGATACAGGCAAGCTAGTCTCAAGAAAGGACTGGCAGAGTCCTGAAGGGGGACAGATAGGACCCCAGCCTTCGTGGCAGTTCAAGGTACTCATCAGTCAGGAGGAAAGCCAAGGATAGTAAGTTCAGACCTGCCTGACTTGAGCCCTTCCCACAACTCCTGGAGAACCATGGAGGCAGGATACTAATGAATGGTGTAGCCGGAGGGGCCACAGCACCTGGCAGGACACATAAATCAACCTGAAATGTAATCAACATTGACTTCTCACAGTGCCTATGAATGATGACAGCCAAGCTATCGCTAGGTCTGCATGCAACCTTCAATGAGTTTCCCCCTACGGAGTCCATTTGGTATGCTCACACGGGCTCTGTGCAGCTGTGCAAACCAACTGGGTAGCAGAAAGCTATTAAAACATATTCCACATGTTTGCAAATACAGATCCATCGGTCTGATAGCTTTATGTGGGAGACCTGTAGAGAAATTAGGCCATTGTACCAAAGTGACCACGCTGATGATAAAGATAGTGATGAAACTACTAATGGTGTCAGAGAAAGCTTCCTGAGTAGAATTCCAACAAGGTGGCTACCATCTGTTTCTGCCCTGGTGGTACCTTATTGAACTAGAGATGGTCAGAGCTGGAAAGGATCTTAGATCAAGCCAAGCCAAGCCCATTCATTTCACATATGGAGTAGCAGAGAGGTCATGCTATAATATGACTTATCCAGATTTATGCCAGGTGATGGTGGCACATGCCTTTAATCCTGGCACTGGGAAGGCAGAAGCAGGTGGCTCTCTGAGTTGGAAGCGAACCTGGTCTACAGAGGAAGTTCCAGGACAGCTAGGGCTACATGGAGAAATCCTGTCTTGAATGAATAAACAAGCAAACAAGACTAATATATTTATGGCTTTAGTCTGAGTCTTGGATCTCAGTCTGGGTCTCAATGTAATGGGACATTTTTTGCAGAAGGCCATTCAAGCTGTGAACTTTCTTGTCAGGTACCATATACAAATTATTCTCTTCTCCTAGCTTAGAGCTGCCACCATAGGAATTCCTGGGATCAAAAGATGCCTTTGAAGTCGCGTGGGACTGGGCATCTTGGGAAGGACTCGAAGAGTCTAGCCATTGCTTTTACAGCTGAATTCTACCTTCACAGTGAATACTGAGACATTAAGAGAGCACATATTAAAGGTCTCTACATCTTGGAAAATCAGTCCAGAAAATGGATATCTGAGATCAGAGAAGCAGTATAAGAATTCTTTCTAAACAGCTTGTCTTAGTAAGGATCTCTATTGTGACAAAACTCTATGACCAGAAAGCAAGTTGGGGAGGAAAGGGTTTATTTGGCTTACATTTCCCTACCACAGAACTCAGGACAGGAACTCAAACAGGGCAGGAACCTTGAGCCAGGAGCTGATACAGAGGCCATGGAGGGATGCTGCTTTCTGGCTTGTTCTCCATGGCTTGCTCAGCCTGCTTTCTTATGGAACCCAAGACCACCAGCACATGGGAGACCCCACCCACAATGGTCTGGGTTTTTCCCATCAAACATTAGTTAAGAAAATGCCCTACAGGTTGGTTCATAGCCCGACCTTATGGAGGCATTTTCTCAAAAAATTGAAGTGCTCTCCTCTTAGATGACTACAGTTTGGTAGCCAGCATACAACTCAAACATGAAATGTTACAGAAACAGAAAAATCTGGGGATTCAGCTGCAGAATCTAACATCCTCGCAGGGAGCACAACCTCATACACATCCAGCACATAGCAGGTGACCAATAACTAGTACAGTTTGAGCAGCCATGGATAAAGGACCAGCGTTACACACGAGTTTGTCTTCTAAGCATATTGTACCATGTGTTCTCAAACATGTATCACGCACCTACTTCAGGCCAAGCACTGAACATGGTTCAGGAAAAGGTCACAAACACAAGAGAGGATCTAGTGCTTGCACATGAAAGAAGGCTAAGCCAGCCCTTCACTGAGCCTTCTTCCTGACCTGTGTATCCTGTCTTCTCCAACCTTGATTCTGAGACAACATCTTGAATCAGTTTCCTTTGGTCTTTGTACTCTATCCAGGACTCCACACGCTGTTCCACTTTGGATCTTTCCTAATCCAGATTCTTTCTGGCTGGCTCATTCTTCTCTTTAAGACTCTGTCTTAAGGTCACCCAAAAAGGGCCTTTTGTAGGACACTCTATAGACGTGTTCATCTGATGCTTCTTGTGCTAGAGTCCATGGCTGGGCATGGGTCTTTACCAACGTATGATTATATGCAATGTGAAATGAAAGAGGGAGTCTCTCTCTCAATGTGCTGAGACGGGCTTGACCACAAAATGTGCTTTAGACAACACAACAGGCTGCAAGGCATGGTGTACCAGATCATTGCCTTGGTCTCAGAGACCTTATATGTTTGTGTTCCCTTTCTCGGCTACCTGTCATTGACCTTGAGAAAGCAAGCATGGTCAGAGTTTTCCTAGTTAGAGTGCCCAGCCAAACCCACACATACATGAACAAGATAGCTGATACATACTGATTCCCCGTCGTGTGGCTTCAGAAATGTAAAATTGCTTATCTTACGCTGCTGAAGTCTGGTGGCTTGATCACATGGCATTACTATGATCAGTGATAATAGATATACTGAATCCCTGTCACTTCACATGTGCTAGGTACAAAGTGATGTTCAGTAAATATTGTATAAATGAGGGATGAGCATATCTAAATCCCAAATCCAATAGGACAAAGGGCTTCCAGAATGATTTTCCTTCACAGAAGCCTGGACTTGCCATGGCCACCTCTCCATAAGATGATGTAAGCCAACTACTTGGGGGAAAGTGTTATCTCTGTATACCAGAGATATAGCCCTTTGCCATCTTTAGGTAAGCTTCAGAAGATATAAGTGAACATAAATCAGAAAACAATATAGCTGATTTGTGAATCTGTGTTGGAAGCATTAGGAACTATGCCCTCCTCTTTATCTTATTGCAATAACCATGTCTGTGCTGAAACATGTAAGGAAAACCAATTTCCCCTATATATACCATATGCAACTTCACTTAGTATAAGTGAGTCCTGAAACCTTTGTCTCTAGAGCAGTGGCTTTCAATCTTCCTAATGCTGAGACCCTTTAATACAGTTCCTCGTGTTGTGGTGACCACCAGCTATAAAATTAGGTTTGTTGCTACTTTACAACTCTAATTTTGATACTGTTATGAATCTCGATGTAAATATCTGCTATGCAGGATATCCGACTGCAACCCTTGTGATAGGGTCATTCAACTCCAAAGGAGTTGCAACCCACAGGTTGAGAACCACTGTTCCAGATGGATTAGTGTGGACAGATGCAGCCAAGTTGCACAAACATGTGGCCAGTGATCCCCAGAGTTCTCCTAGCCAGCTGTTTCTAGACTACTAACTATCGCTGTTGATCCTGAACTGGAGAATTGTAGGCTATCCTGAGGTGTACAGAGGAGTCTCTCCTGCCTACATTCCCTCTTCATATTTCCACACACTGAGAGGCCAAATCTTTTAAGTTCAGACTCCATTTTAGAGAACCTGTCCAAAGGCAAACTAACAGGCTGGTACCTAGTATTAGTTTCCAAGTTGCTCCCCCCCAACAAAACCTGAGTCTAACTCCAGTCTCTAGGCTGACTCCCAACAAGACCAGCATCTCCAGGTTACTCCCTCGACAAACCTGCACCCCAGGTTACAAGCCAACCCTCTTCCTAACAACCACCAATGTAGAAGGAAGCAGAAATTAAGTTTATGATATGACTCTCAGCACCAGCCAATTATGTTAAAGGTCACAATAGCTTTCCAATTAGATGCTTGCACACTTACCCCCTGCTTGCTGCTTACTATAAAGCCTTGTCCTGATAGATATTCAAGGTTCACCCTCCACCAAAACCGGGTTGCTGGGGCAGGCTCAAGCTAGCTTGAATAGAATACAGATCCTGCTGTGAGTTGCATCAGATGGGATCCTGTCTGGTGTTTTAGGGGTGGGGGTGGGGGATCAAACACTTCCCTGGCACTACAACACAATGTCAAGAGGACAAAATTGACCAAAAGAATCCAGAAACGGGGTCTGGCATAGTGGAAGAGCATTGGCTGGCAGATAAATCCCCAAGTACAGTTCCTGCATTGACTGAAGGCTGCTACCCCAAGTCCTATGATTTTGGCACTCACACACCCATCCATATGAGGCCCCTTAAGTTGTCACTCCATTTCAGAGACATAATCTTGATAACACCAGAGCTTTTTATATAGAGTTAATTTCAATTTTATTATTCAATCAATATGTGTTTATCTCTATCACCCATCTCTTCCCTTCTACATCCACAGCATCAGTCTCTTTTAATCAAGTAGATCACTTGTCTCCAAAGTAGAACTCAGTCAGGAGTTAAAAGCATCCACCTAGAGTATATTTAAACCCCAGTCAAGTTCCTTAACTTCCCTGAGCTTCAATTTCTTTCTTCATCAAGTGACAACCTCTGAGAAATGTTAGTAGAATTATAGTTATCATAATAATTGAAGATTTTATTACTCACAGATCCACACCTCTGGGCCTCTGTACTCAGTCAGTAACGTTCCTCATTAGTCATGTGAGAAGGTCGCATGCCTCCCTCCTCTCTGCCTGAAGAGTGTATAATTCATCCCCATTCATGCCCAGAAGCATGATGCTATCTGTACCTACCTGTCTTCTGTCATGGTGTCCACAAGTGCAGCCAGTTCAGGTACCTTGACCTGATGTGGTCTTGTACATAGAAAACCTTCAGAGAACCCAGAATAAATACTAAGGAAGTCAGGCATGGCCAATCAACCTCTGAGTCAACATCATAGATAGCTGGTAGCATAAGAATTAGGCAGAAGATGTAGGATCCTATCTCTTTACATTTCTTACAGATTCTAAAAAGGAAGAGGGGTCTCTTCCTGGAGTATAAAAATTCTAGCAGTGGGTAAAGGTATTTAAATATTTTCCACCCTCTGACATGCCTCCAACATCATGACTCAGGAGATTAGCATGAGAGTGTGATGGCCAAAATAGTAGGAAGGATCCAATTTCTGAAGAACTTTAAATGCCCAATATGCTTAACTTTTCATACGGAAGTGCTTTGATCAGATGTGTGTTTTAGAAATCCAGAAGGCCATTGCAACAGGATATCTGTGTTTGGAAGGTGGAAGGGTAGAGAAGATATGGCCAGTGGTCAGGTATAAGGGACCAACAGGGAGAGAATTATATTATGCAACTGTGCAGAATCACCATTTGGAGACCAGTCTCCAAAGAAGTCTCGCTATAGAGCATGAGCTGCTCCTAGAGGCCCTTGAATTCACAGATACTCACCACACCTTATGCAATAAGCTGGTAAGAAGTTAACGTCAAACTGCCAGAGTTTCAGTCTCATCTCTAAAAGCATCAGTTGACCCTCTGCATAGCAGTGTGCAATGTCCTGATGGCCCCAGTCAAGTTCTGATATTCCTATATGGCTCCCTCTTTCCTTGCTGGCCAGTCCAGCCAAGGGCTCCCTTATCCCTACTAGGAAACAATGGAATAAGCCAAAACACATGAACTCTGGAGACATGACAATAATGAAGATTCATTCTCTCTCTCTCTCTCTCTCTCTCTCTCTCTCTCTCTCTCTGTCTTTCTCTCTAACACACACACACACAGTGAGAGAGAGAGAGAGAGAGAGAGAGAGAGAGAGAGAGAGAGAGAGAGAGAGTATCAGCCAGGTCTGGTGGCACACAGTTTTAATCCCAGAACTAGAGAGGCATCCTAGTTCAGTACTAATTGGATCCGTGAATTATTCAGCCTGGTAGACACAGCAAAGTCCAGGCCAGCCAAGGCTACCTAGTGAGACCCTGCCTCAAAAAGAAAAGAGAAGAAAAGAGAAGAGAAAGAGGAGGAGGAGGAAGAGGAGGAGGAGGAAGAGGTAGAGGAAGAGGAAGAGGAAGAGGAAGACGAAGACGAAGACGAAGACGAAGACGAAGAAGAAGAAGAAGAAGAAGAAGAAGAAGAAGAAGAAGAAGAAGAGGAAGAAATTGTAATTTCTATGTAATGAAGCAACATATTTTGATATGTTGGTTTGGTATGATTTAAATTAAAATCATTAAAATAATTTTAAATTTAAATTAAATTATTCTTTTTCTTGTTAAATCCAATATATGGGCAACAGCTTCATGTTTATTACTTCATGGATGCCTAGCAGACGAGGAAGACATTAGCTCCCCCATGTTCTAAAGCAGTGGTTCTCAACTTTCCTAATGCTAATTCCTAAATTCCTTTAACACAATTCCACATTTTGTGGTGACCCCCAACCATTAAACTATTTTTGTTGCTACTTTATAACTGTAACCTTGCAACTGTAATGAAAATATCTGTTTTCTAATGGTCTTGGATGACCTCTGTGATAAGGGTCATGACCCACAGATGGAGAACTACTGTTCTAGAAGACAAAAAAAGAGCCTCATAGAAGCTCTGATCTAACCTCTGTTCGTAGAGCTGTTGACAGGGCTAAAGACCTGCCCTGACACTTGCATACCTTGTAGCCTGTACTGTACTTCTGTACTGTATCCAAGAATCTACAAAGACAGTGCTGCTTCTACACCTCCCAGATGGTTCATTCTCAGAGCCTTTCTACAGTGTAGACAATAAGGCTTTGATTAAACTGCTCCTTTAAAAAGGCAGAGCACGTGCTAGGAAAATCCCAGAGCTGAGCACCAGAGTAGCTGAGGTCCTGCTATGCCTTTAACTTTCCTCTGCTTTTCTGGTCTATAACTACCCCAATCACTAAAAGACGGGCAGGGGGTCCTAAGGTTCTTAGAGCCTGGAGAATCGACACTACCTAATCTGAGGCTGCCTTTTCCTCACCCTCAGGAAACCTACATATTGTTATCAGGACCAGTCCATTGCTGTGATATGACGGGTTGGAACTCAGCACTCAGTGTGTGTTCACCACCACCACCAGTCTCCGTGTTATCCACGTCAATCTTTTTTTTTTTTTTTTTTTTTAACTTGATGTTATCCACCCGTTTCGGCAAACATCCCCTCCCTTTCTTTATGGGTGCATGCCTCCAGCTAACAATCTAGTTCACTTTCAGTCTCCCTTCTTCCACTGGTGCCTCAGGATATTCATTGAGCAGAGTCCAGGGTCAGTCCAGGTCTTTGCAGTGAAGCTGATTTTTTTCAGATGAGCAAGATTTAAAGATTTATTTATATATAAGTACACTGTAGCTGTAGTCTTCAGACACACCAGAAGAGGGCATCAGATCTCATTACAGAGGGTTGTGAGCCACCATGTGGTTGCCGGGGATTGAACTCAGGACCTCTGGAAGAGCAGCCAGTGCTCTTAACCACTGAGCCATCTCTCCAGCCCGAAGCTGAATATTTTGCATCAGATCTTGTAACTAGGAAGCACTAGGCCCGGGACCCAAACTCAGACAGGCATTTCAGAGGGAGCTCTCAACCAACAACCTACACTGGCTCACATAAGATAAATCAAGTGGATCCAGGACCCTCTCATTCCCCCTGGAGGCTGTGAGGCTGAAAGGGGCCATGTGTTCCCAGACATGAAAGAGAGTAGAAGGGATTACATGGGCCACTAGCCCTAAGCTTCTTCTTAATGAGAAGGGGCTGTGCTGCCCAGGGCAGGGCAGCTAGAGGACCTGGTGACACCACTGTATGTGTGACAGGAAGAATAAAGAGAGCTCAGTGGGGACTCTTGGTCCTGGTGGTGGCTGCCAACCTCTGTGGGACATCCAGTTCTGGATGAACTTTGCTTAAAGGGGAACAAATGAATGCGTGCCATGTGACACGTTTCTCAGTCCAGAAGTGATATGAGGCCACTGGTTTCAGATCCATTCAAAGAGGAATCCCATACCTGCAGGGGCCTTGGGTTTCCTGGCAATGCTCTCAGATTAGGATAGGTGTTCACTATTTTATAGGGATGGAGGGAATGAGTCAGGGAAAAAATGACTTTTAAAAATAATTTAAATTGTATTCTCTAGTTAACAACATTGTACTGTTTAATCAAATTTCATTTTGAGGGTTGTATACGTCTTGGTATCATCATATCAACCAAGCTGACAAAAGATAATGTCTAGACAGGGCCTTGGGCAGCCCACATTTGGGCTTGGAAGATCTCTGGATTGTTCAGAACTTCAGGAATTTCTACCCACAGCAGAACATGTTTATGGATTGGGGACATTCCCATTTTGAGTCCCTCACAACCAATCACTTCCCAGGGAGATTAAATTAGGTTTAACTTAAGGTACACAGGGTCACCACCAAGAAATGGCTTCTGTTAATTCCAAAAGAACTTCCTGAATTATCCACCCACTAGGCTAGTTCTGCCTCCAAAAATGTCTAAAGTGGCTGTTGTCTCCTCCTGTACTGGTCACCTTCCTTCAGAACATCTAAACATGTCTCCGGCTTCTCCTCAATGACCTGGCCTCTAAAGCCTTATCGCCCCTATCTAGACATTATCTTTGCTTGGTTGATAAGGCACCAAGACTCAAACACAATCCACAAAATGCAATTTGATCTAACAGTTTAGTGGATTTTTAAGCAGCAGCTCCCAGATCATGGTCCAAGGGGAAAAAGTTCTTCAAAGAAAAATTTTTGTGATCAATAAATTTAGGATCATTTGTAGACTATTTTCTCATTTAGCTGCCTTGACATTGGCATTTTGTATAGCACAGATTTCCAAAGTACCATTGACCATAGAACCTAACTCTTTCCACTCCAGAAAACACTTCTAAAACCTCCTCAAATACCATTTCACAAACAAAGTTAAGTGCTTAGACTAAATGCAGCCTGACTGTGTATTAGCTCATTTGGCAGCAATTCCAAACTATTTGTTCATGTTACACTGTAGGTCAACTAAATTAGCTGGATATCTTTTGAGTAAAGTACCATAGAAATGGGGTATAGTCTGTTAACAACACTTAAAACAAATTAAAATAAAGAACACAGTGGCAGTGAGTTTGGTCGTTTTGACTACATTTTTCTCCTTAGTTTGGGCTATAGCTTGTTGACAACATTTCAGATTTTGACTTAGATTTTGTATTATTGAATCTTCAAAGATTTGTGTTATCTGTACATACAATAAATCTATGCTCCAAGCTATTGATGGGAACTGGGGACTGAGAGGACCAGAGGCCAAGATGCAGGGATTTTCATTAATATATCAAAAATCTTCTAGCCTGGCTTTTTGACTAGTTATTGATTTGGGCTTTAGAGATCACCTGGAAGACTGGGGAGATGGCTCAACTGGTAAAGTACTTCCTAAGTGAGCAGGGGTAAGGATGTGAATTCAGGTATCCATTGCACACATAAAATGTGGGTGTCACAGTACACCCCAGTAAGAGCAGCCCTTGGTGAAGAAGACAGGCAGATCCAGGGGCTTGATGAACAGTCAGTCTAGGCAATAAACATGTTTCAGGCTCAGGAAGAAATGTAGTCTCAAAACAAAAGAATGAACAGAGGAAGACACCCTAATATGATCCTCAGGACTATGATGGACGGAGGGACAGACTTAAAGTGTCTTAGGGACAGAACACAACAAGGTGAGAGGGAGACCCTGACTCCCCACTATTCCAGTCTCCACAGCACTAAAAGGTACATATTCCAAGAACACCTCCTCCAGCTGTCTCTCTGAACAGAATACAGCTTATTACCTCTTCTCTTACTCTTTCAGTCTTACTATCCTATCCTCACTTTGACCCAGGGCTTGGCCCCAGCAAAGATCACCTAAGACGCCATGTAGCATGAACATTTGCAAAGATCACCATGCCAAGATCGTCAGGTTTTTAAAAAGCACAAAACTTTGAAAGCATTTGCCCCCTCCAAAAAAAAGAACCTAAAAAAAAAAAGCAAAAAACTTGAGCTGTAACTTCAGAGAACATGGGGATTTGGCTCAGTGGTAGAGCGCTTGCCTAGGAGATCCTGAGGCCTCATTACCAGGTTTTTGGCTCAAAAAAGCACAAAACTTGAGCTGAAAAAAAAAAAAAAAAAAAAAAGAAAATGAAGAGTAGCTTCAGTTGGTGAGGGAGATATGGTGGCTAAAGAAGGATGCTGGAGGCGAGGGCATGTTCGTCCAAAGGAAGTCCACTCGCTCTCCTATAGAGGAAGTGACCCAGGTCCTAACCTCTCTCTATCTATTCTCTCCAGCAAACTCTCTCAGTCTTGCTTCAGGTCCTTACGAAGCTTCAGTGGAGAATCAGGGACTTCGGATGCAATTACTGTTTTCAGTTCTGCCCTTCAGGTGGGTTACTTCAGTGCATCTGTGTCTTATTCTAAAAACAAAACAACCACAAACCCACCTCTCTAAGCGCCTATGGTGGCTAATCTTGACTGGCAGCTTGAAGATGCATCACCTGGGAAATGGGCATCCGAGGCTCACTGTGGGGAATTACCCCAATTAGGATAATTGAGATGGGAGGACCTTCCTTCTGCAAATGATACTGTTCCCTGCCCAGGGATCCTAGAGGGTATAAAATGGCAAAGTGAGCAACATATTGGCAATCATCACTCCCTGCTCCCTTGTGTGTGCAGCATGGCCAGCTGCCTCACACTCCTGCTTCCTTGTTGTCCCCCGCCATGACAGACTGTACCCTCGACCAGTGAGCCGAAATAAACTCTTCCTTCCTCAGGGATTCATCAAGGGATTTTAACAGAACAGCAAGAAAAACAACTAAGACACCCCCTCTTGCCGTCATATAATGGCGCCCACTCTCTAAGTGGAGAAACTGGTGTTCAAATGTCTGTGGTCCCTGGTGTGAAACTGGAAAAGGCATCCACCTGGAAGGATGTGGGCTCACAGCTGAAAGCTTGAGAGAGAGCTTGTGTGAACCTCTGTGTGAACTCTGGAAACAGCACAAGGCTTGATTCCCCAGCCTCTGTCAATGCCACAGGTACACAGCACAAACTGTACTGCCCGGAGCAAGGACCCACCTTCCCACATCCCATTCTATGAGCCCCGGGCCCACCTCCTACTGCCTTCATTAAGCTATCATCCTTCACTCTTCTTTCCCAGTGTCTCTCTCACATGGTGTCTACCCTCTTTCTGCTCACTAACAGGCTCGACAGGCATAGGGTCAGGTCACAGATAACCCTTTCCTAGACGTCTCCTACCCTCTACACTGTGATGGCCTTGAATTCCTAGGGTTAGAGCTGGCCAACCAATGTGATGGTCCAACACTGGATGTGAAGCTTTGGAAAGCCTCACCATTGGGCTGAAAGCGTCCTTGGCCAGGGACTGATAGAAGAAAATGATCTTGTTTCTCTGGTACCAGTAATAGCTGTTAAACTGAGTTTTCATAACGATGCATGAAATTAGTTCTCCATCGCTCATTGGTCTACATATTCTGAGGCCTGCTGGACAAGCTGGAGGTTGGTTTACTTTATCACTGGAGTGGTAGTAACAGGATTTGAGGGCTCTAGAGTTCAATGAAGGCATCCAAAAGAATGACAAGCCATGACTTTGAGAGCTGAACCAAAGAGAATAGTATTACTTGGGTGAGATTAGGATACTCAGAATAATATCAGAAGTCAAGAATCCTGGCTTTGACTGTGAAAGGAAAAGACTGCCCTATATTAGCCAGCTGCCATACACAGACACAACTAGGACAAAATGCCAAACATTGAACAGTGATCAACATGAGATCATGCTTTGGAGGATTAGGACCAATGAGGTGAGCCCTTGAACCACCTCAGGTTATTCCTGAAGAAATTAATTTCCTAATTAGCGATGAATGAAGTGTACTCTTAAAAGAGCCAGCCAGTCTTGCCCAATGGAGGAGACAGGATCTAGAAGTCAAGGAAGCCAGGGCAGCTCAAACACGCTAGGAAAAGATGCTTGAAGGTGGGGGCTGCATAAGGAAGATGTTCTGGAAGACTTCTCAGGGGTCCCATGGCGCCTCAGGCTGAAACTTTTTCTATGGTTTTAAAAAGTGAAGTTCCGCAAGACTGGACCACAATCAGAACAGTTCTCATGGCTGACCTGGAGTTAGACATTTTATAAATTCCCACTGGCCAGAGGTACACATTTAGTGAGTACCTGATGTCTTTACTTGAGCCCTTTGGGGGTCTGTAATAGGTGTGGAGTCGAAGGATCTGAAGTAAAGGCTTCTATTAACCTTCCCTAAAGCCCCTTAAAACTTTGAAGTAATGAAAGAATTCCTGAGAGATGTGACTGCTCACCAGCAAAGTTCTAATACTCCTTTAAAACAGTGGCTCTCAGCCTTCCTAATGCTGCCCTGACCCTTTAATACAGTTCCTCATGTTGCGGTGACCCTCAACCACAATATTGTTTTCTTTCCACTTAATAGCTGTAATTTTGCTGCTGTTATGAGTCAAAATATAATATCTGATATGTGACCATCAAGGTGGTCATGACCCACATGTTGAGATGGAGAACCACTGTTTGAAAGGAATGCAATGAGGTTCTGGAGTATGGAACTGACATAGAAATAAGAGGGGGGGGATATTAAAATAACAACAACAAATATGTCATATTCTCAAAAATGTTTAGGGAAATATTGATGCAATGACGTGAGGCATGGAAGAGATTCCCAAGCGAAATCTTTAGAGTTAAAAAGTATTTTTGAAATGAAAAATTATTCTATGTGGGAATTATAGCAGATTAAGCTCTGTGGGGGAAAATCTATTTTGTTTCATCTTTACCAACCATATCTCTGGCTCAGAAAGTTAGAAAACCAGGCTAGGAAAGTACCAAAACTGTAATTTGACATACCATCCTCCTCTAATAATAGTAGCTATCCTCTCATTAAATGAGTCACCACCAATGATGAGACATTTTGCTAGCACTTTAAAAATTAAGTATTTTTGATGACATTTCTCATATAGATGAAGTTCCTGTGGAAATTCAGTGAACTCCTAACACTCACAATGTAGCACATACCATCACCAGTAAGGTCCAGCCTATTTTTCTAACCTTCAGATTCTTTTCATGTATAAAAACAACCAAGGGAGGTAGGTGTACAGGAGGGAGGGAAGGGACGGGGAGATGATGTGACCAAGTCGAAGATGAGGAAATGGCTCAGCAGTTAAGAGCATGGGCTATTCTTGCAGAGGCCTGGATTCATTACCATTCCCCGCATGATGGCTCACAACTATCTATAACGCTAGTTCCAGGGGATCCCATGTCTTATAAAGGCCTCCGTGGAGCCTTCATGCATGTGGTGCACATATATACCTGCAGACAGAACACTCAGGCACATATGATAAGAATAAATAAGTCTTCAAAATGATTCAGTCATAGTGCACATAGGGTATACTTACATTCTAAAGTGTTACATGGCATTAAGCGTAAGAATCTCGGTAAAGACAGGACAGATGGCCCCACACTGTGCCTTCCTTTCCACCTGTCTCCATAGCCAGGGTAACACCCACATACCTTCCAGACGGCCTGTCGGCAGGAATGACGTATCTATAAGCATCCAATCAGAATGCCTAGAGGCCATTACATGCAACCAGAGAATAGGGACCAATCCACAATTATCTGTGCCTGACTCAACAAGCCCTGAACTGTGTCAGGGATAGAGCAATGGGCTAAAGTAACCTACGAAGACCTCAACCGAGCCACACATGTGGTCTGACCTTAAGCAATTCACTTAATCCAAATATCCATTCCTCCATTAGTAAAGTGGGGGACACAATTATCCACCCTATAAAAGTACTGATTGGGAGATTGCATGAGATGATAAATGTTCAAAGGATAGATCACAGGGCTGGCAAGCTCTTAATAAACATTAACTTTAATTGTTCTAATAAAAAGGAAGCATTCTATGTAGCATGAAGCTGCTTGTAAACGTGAGGGGTTGAGCCTCGGTCTGGGAGCTCTCTGATCAGTCTAAAAGGAGGCACGTGTTTAACTACACGTGAAAACTGCCCTGCCATTGTAGCCTTCATCTGCCTCCCAGAGGGTCCAGACATTCACCTGGAACATCCATTTTCTTTCTGCGCCCCCTCCAGGGGGTTGCTTAGCAATACTATGTTTGTAGACCATGCACTCAAAATAAGAATTGATTTGGATTGCTGAGTTAAGATAAATTTTCCAGCTATCTGGGGGAAACTCAGACCTGTAGATGAGACCAGTGGAATAATCAAAGGCCTGGAGTGATTTGGTAGAGGAGAGTTAAGGTCCAGAGCACATGGACTAATCTCACTGAGGCTAATGCTCAAACCTATGGTAGTGGGTTCGACAGTGGATGCCCAGAGATGTCTGTCCAGAACCTATGACAGTGACCCTGTCCCCTGTTTAGACAAGGGAACTTTGCAAATGTAATGAAGTTAAAAATGTAGATATGAGAGGTCACCCCAGATTATGGCATGGACCTTATACCCAAAGATGAGTGCTATTAGAAAAGAAGAGGACAGACAACACCCAAGGACATGTGAAGATAGGCAGGCTGACAAGTAGCCCAAGTCAAGGGACTGAAGCCATGAGAAAGTGCAAAAGGCAGGCAGGCTCCTTCTCAGACTGTGGGAGGAGGGTGAAGACACACCTTGATTTCAGCCTCTGGCCTTCTGACAGAATGAAAACAAGACTCTTGTTTTGATTCACTCAACTTACTTGCTGTGGCAGCCTCAAAGTGAATACACTTACCTACTCAGGGCAGTGCTCTGAGATTAAAGGAACTACCCCCAGCAAGGCAGTTAGAACATACAGAACATGGTGGATGCTGTGAGGTTAGTTAAGTAAATAGGAAAATAAATTGTAAGTCCACAGCACACAAGCAAACATGCTTATTGGAGACTGAGAAGAAACAAGTTAACTGCGAGTAGCCTGCAAGAGATTTGAAGGCCAAGAAGAGTTAGTGGTGGGTCCTTGGGAGTAGGACACTCAAGGAACAGCCAGAGCTTCTATTTCCACTAGCTGGGTGGTGGTGGCACACGCCTTTAATTCCAGCACCCAGGAGACAAAAGCAGGCAGAGCTCCAAATTCACCTGGTCTACAGAGTGAGTTCCAGTATAGCCAGGCCTACGCAGAGAAACCCTGTCTCAAAAATTAGTTAGTTAGTTAGTTAGTTAGTTAGTTAGTTAGTTAGTTAGTTAGTCAGTTAGTTAGTTAGTTAAAAATAGTCACTCCACTGGTCTCTTATCACCAAGGTCCCTCCCTCAGAATGTCTCTTTCCCTCACATAGAGGCTATTCTGTGAAACCTTATCTCAAAAGGAATGAAAATTAAAAGACCTTCTTTTATGGGGAACATCTCGGATTTTTTTCAAAGTATCTTGTTCTTTTTTTGTTCCCTGTATTTCTCCTCACCCCTCCTGGACTCTGATACAATGCATCCTTGGCTTCCCATGCCTTGGTGTGGCCTGGGTGGGGGTGGGAAGCAGCAATGGTCTTGGCACCAGGAAACAAAGTAATTCCCTCTTTGCATAGACATAGTCCCCCAAGATTTAGGTGCGTGACAGCTTCTGTGTCAATACATTCTAAGAATTATAAACAAAGCAGATTTTTTTTTGCTGTCATGTAATTTAGAAAAGCCCCTTATAGATTTTGTAGAGTTGGGATTTACAACTCTGCCCTACAGACAATGATAATAATTACTGAGGTGGGACAGAAAACAGAATCTATAGCCCAACTTTACCCTGTTCCCAAGAATGTTCCTAAAATCTCTTGGATAAGATTTAGGAAGATGGGTTGCATTCTGAGTTAGAAAGTATCTTTTATAGGAATTGTTGGTGCAGTTTACACAATGATGAATATGCCTGTACCATGATTAATAGCTTCTTAATTTACATGTCTCCTGAGTCTGGTTGATGTGGGGTGGGGTGTTAGAGACACGTTAAAATTTGTTCCCAGCAGATGGCATTGTCTGTGACTCAGGATTTCTTGCCATGTCTGATGAAGTCGAGCAGGACCTCAGAATATTTTGGTTGCAGCTGCCATATGTATTTCTGGGAGGGCCTGAGGGAGCTACTTCTTAGCCGTGTGGCCCTCACCTTATTTAAAAGATGGGGATGTGGGAACTCCCTCAGTTTGCCGCTCTTAAGGATTACTGACCCCAAGACCAGTTCAGTGTTGTGAAATTTAATCAGCCTCTTGCTTCTTCATGCACAGCTCCTGAAGCCCCTAGAATTACCCGTAGGTTGGCAATGGTCTCTACATGCTGATGAGATGACTCACAGTTGATATTCCTCTGGGCAGCTTCAGGACTGGGGTCAGTTACTGGGAAGAACAAAATGCAATTAGAAAAGTTGGAGACTTTCTTCCCCATCCACCCCTCCCCCATCCCTTTCAACAAAGTGTGGATGGAGATTAAGTTGATTGTTAAAGGCCAATGACATGATCAATCTGCCTTTGTAATAAGCCTCAATAAAAGGTCAGGGTTTAGTGTTTTGTTGAAGCTAAACATGTATAGAGCAGTGGATTCTCAACCTATGGATAAGCAATGTCTTTGGGAGTTGAAAGACCCTTTCCTATGGTCACCTAAGACCATAAGAAATATTAGATATTTACATCACAATTTATAACAGTAGAAAATTACAGTTATGAAATAGCAACAAAATAATTATATGGTTGAAGGTCACTGCAACAGGAGGAACTGTATTAAAGGATTGTGACATTAGGAAAGCTGAGAGCCGTTCAATGTCCCTGGAGGGTGGTGCATCTGGAAAGGGTATTGTGTTGTTACTTTTTTCATTACTGTAATCAAATAGTTGATAAAGCAATTTAAGGGATAAGGGATTTGTTTTAGCTTAAATCTAATTATGGTAGGGGAGGAATGGCGTCAGGAGCGTGGAGCAGCGAATCACAAAGCAACCACACTCAGCAGGGAGAAGTGAATTTTCTCTTTTTTGTTTTGTCTGGAACCCCAGCTCCACACTTAGGATGGCTCTGGAAACTGTTTTACAGGTATGCCCAGAGGTTTGTTTCATTAAACAATGTTTCCCAGAGTTTCGTGAGTTGTTCTAGGTAATTAGCAGAACAAGGAGTAGTCATGGAGGCCTGATAAATAGTGTGGGGGTCAGAAGCACACATTACAGACTGAAACCGGAGCTAGAATCTTAAGTGAGGGTTACTCTTCCAGGACTGAGCTCCCAGCCTGTGGGATCTGACACTGTCTCCCAGATCTACACTGAACCGGAGGACACTCAGTATCCACTGGAGCTGCATGCCGTCATTTCTGAAGAGGCAATGGCTTCTTATGACCTGTTAGCATACCCTAGATCTACAGGCCTAAGCGAAGAAGGCTGTAAGCAGGTTGGAAAAAATCCAGACACCCCCAAATACACTTTACCTTACAGGGTTCAAGGCAGCCTGGCTATTGTCATGAATTGCAGGTCACACATTAGCAAAGCTTCACTTCTCAACCTACCAAAAGAGTAACCTCTGTCAGGAAGCCAAGTTATTTCTGTCCTAAAATGTAGATCACATATTAACTAAGTTGGCTTCCTCGCTATGCAGGACCCCACCTTCCCTCAGAAACCTTCAAGAGTAGACATCTTGCTGACTTGTAGCCCAGAGCCATGCAGGCCCAGGTGGACACCCAAGACAACCCCTGTCCAATGCCACACTGCACAGGCAGGGCTTAGCACTCCTGAGACAACTCAAGACACTTAGAGGCCCCAGGATCATTACGATAACCCAAGTACGTAGAGAGATAGAAGAGAAAGAAGCGGAAGGATGTGAACCCAATGAAGAGAGGAGGAACTGGAGAGAGTGAGGAACAGCCTGATGTAAGTAGCCAGTGATGAGGCCGTGGTGTTGGCCAACCCCAACATCTGCCCCTCCAGTGAACTGCTGGAGCCTGTGAAGGGGCTGGTCCTGTAGATCCAAAGCCGTAGGAGCTCCATGACATAGGGCAACAACAGGATATCCAAAAAGAGTCCTGGTAAGGATCCAGTATTGATAGTGCAGCAGAAGTCAAAGACCTTGAAAACAAACCAAAGACTCATTGCAATGAACATTTGCAAGTAAAGATGAGCAGGAAAAGCTGTATACTGTGGGACACATGGTGGCATACTACAGCTTCCCAGTGAGATTCTTTTTCTTTTGGTGGTGGTGGGGCAGTTGCAAGGGCAGAGGGCTGGTACCAAGAGTCAGGAAGATGAGTGGGATTGGTGTGCGTGATGAGAAATGTACAAAGAATCAATAAAAAGTTAAATTTAACAAAATAGATATCTTGTCTGGTGGGACTGATGTTATTTTAGACCTCCATCATACTGTCCTGTCTGTCTGCTTGCCATGGTGAATAAGCTTCTGCCTAAAGGATGATCCAAGGAAGTTCCTGCCTCACAAATCCTCCTGCCTCTTCTCCCTCCGTAAGAATCTAACAAGCAGGGTCTAGTGGGGCTTCAGTGTCCTGTTGTGAGATCTGTAGAGAGCCCCTCATCAAATCTTTCTACCCAAACGTTCATCTGCTTCAGAGAGATGACTGCAGAGATACATAACAGACGGTAGCTTTGGTCCCCAGTGGCTTTGAATGCTCCTAAACAGAGTGGAGAGTTGGCTCACCCACTTTCTGAGGCAAATAGGAAGTGAGAAGATAAAGGTTCAAAGTTTTAAAAAGACTGAATGGACTGTCTGGGATCTTATCTCAGAGAATAAGGTTCTCGAACATCCACTTAAGCTCTAGAGTTCCTGTGTGGCACTTGGGGCCTTATAGCAAAAGTTTATACAAAGAGAGGGGTCTCCACAGCCAGACAGTATATAGAGAGAGTCTACATTGGAGGTCTTCATCCACTTCCTCCTTTCAGAGATCTGGGAATCCTGTGGAAGAAGGGAGATAAAGACTGTAGTAGGGGGTTGGGGGTTTAGCTCAGTGGTAGAGCGCTTGCCTAGCAAGCACAAGGCCCTGAGTTCGGTCCCCAGCTCTGAAAAAAAGAAAAAAAGACTGTCATAGTCAGAGGGGATGGAGGACACCTGGTGAACATGGCCCACCAAATCAACTAAGCAGGGTTCACATGGGCTCACAGAGACTGAAGTGTTAAGCACAGGGCCTGCATGGGTCTGCACCAAGTCCTCTTTTGTATGTGTTATACCTGTTAGTTAGCACCGTGGTTTTGAGGAACTCCTAATAGTGGGAGTGGTTGTGTCTCTGACTCTTCCTCCTATTGGGTTGCCTTGTACTCCTCAATATGAGAGCTTTTGCCTTATGTTATCTATCTTGTTTTGTCCTGTTTGGTTGCCATCTCTTGAAGGCCTGCTCTTTTGTGAAGAGGAAATAAAGGGGGAATGGATCTGGGAGAGGGGAAGCTGGCGGAATAGAGGGAGGAGAAGACTGTGGTTAAGATGTATTCTTTGAGAGAATAATCTATTTTCTATAAAAATTTTAAAACAGAGAAGGTGGGATAACTGCATGACACAATGTTACAAGATCAGCTTTGCTAATCAGGGAGTCAGAGAAGGAAGCCAGAAACAAAGGCTTACTCAGCTGGGCTCAGAGCCAGTGTGCTGCTCAAGGGCACCCAATGGTCTTGTCCCTCCTCACAGAGCACGTAGTGATCTGTCCCTCGTCACAGGGCATACCAACTCTGACAAGTCCAACTGGTACCACTTGACTTTCCTTTCTTTCTCCTACAGTGAAGTAGCTGCCTTAGGACCATTAGTGCAAAAATCACATGTAAGAATAAACCTGGATCTTGATGGCTTCCCTGATCAAATGTACCAGCTGTAGACCTCTGCTGTGACTTAATGTGTAAGGACAAACTATTTCCTCACTGGAGTCTCTGTAGCCCTCCCTACTGAGACATAATGACATGTAGAATTCAACATGCCTCTTAGGGAGCAATAGATACCTCTTGAGAAACCTAGTCAGGAGCTTCATTCCAGGTCTCTACAAGCCAAGTAGGACCCAGCAACTCCAATATTCTAGCAAATCCCTATGTACCCTGTACCTGCTCTCTGTGCAGCTACAGTTGACTAAGCCAATGTTTTCACAGCCTTTATTATTTACCTTCTGGTGTACTTAAGATAGAAAAAAATGTGGTTAGGAGAAGCCTTAGAGGTAACCTAATATAGTATGTTTAAAAAGTAAGAGTGGAATTCTTTCATCAAATGAAATCCTACAGAGACACAAGGATAGAATCTTGAGTCTGTTGGTTGGGTTACAATAACTTTTGGAAAGGTTTCTTGATTTATTGTTCGAAAAATCACCAGTTTTACCCAAACCTCTCATTTTGAGGTGTTAAAAGTAAAACCCACTCATCTATTCACCACTGAAATTGTTACTTAAGATCTGCTGTCTGCCCTTCCCTCTTGGCTTTTACACTCTGCTGGGAGGTAAAAGGGTGACACACTAAGAAAGAATTATTGTGCCAGAGCCATACCCAAGAGTCTTCACAGGACCCAGCCTTCCATGCTTGCATCCGCCTGACCCAGCTAGATCTCGGTGCAGGATGAACGTGCATACTACAAAACAGCAGAAAAAACTCATCCAAGTGTGAATGCACACTTGCGGCTTCAGGAGCAAACCAAGGGTCCTCTCCACTCATCTAATCGCGTCCATCTTCCACAGTTCCCTTGAGCAGCCTTCCCTGAGTGCCTGGTCTTCACTGTGTTCCCTTCCTCCAACTGTTGACCCTCAACCTACCCCAGCAGATTACCTACAATTTTCTAATTGATACTTGTCAATAGAGAACCTGTATTCTTTTATTTTTAATTTGGCACAGACGATTAATGAAATGAATCAATAGAAATGTGAATTTTTGATAGATATACAAAGTCAGGCCTCATTTTCAAAAATGTCTTCAGATTCTATGGAAAGAGAGTTCTTTTGCCAATTGCTATCAAGTATTTCTAAACATTTACCCTAAGTTTTGCTTCAGCACAGTATATGCTGCTAGTGTCCTGCCATGGAATGGCCTCAGATCTTCTTTTGGCCCTCCCTTAAGCCCTCATGTGGCAGAAAATGTCCTTGTCTGGTACTGGCATTGTATCCCCGAGGACTAACACTGTTGGGATATGACTTGGCTCACTCCATTCTCTCTCTGTGTAGTTAGTGTGGTCTGATTCTTGGCTATTATTGTCGCAAGCATAGGTGTACTTCCTTCAGGGAGACATGTACCTGTTAAAAACCCTGTTTTAGCTGTTAGTTCCTGCATCCGCCCATGATTGTTCTTCTTGAATGAATGAGTAGACACGGCTTCCCCAAGTCTAGTCCCATTTTCTTCTCAAGTTCCTACACCACATGTACACTGGCAAACATACTTAAAGTCACAGCAAAGTATGGTCTCACTGCATTGTCTCTTTACGCCTAAACAATGATTCGTATTGCTTTTCATGTGATTCAAGCGCATGTCCTCCTTACCAAGTTCTGGGTCACCTTCAGACCCCTCTCTAAGACTGAAAGCATGTCATCTAATGACAAGTGATGTGCACCACGGGCTGAGTAGAAACACCCACAGGAAGATGCTCTTACCATAGGTCTGTGGTAGCATATGCTTTTATTCCTAGCACTTCGGATGCAGAGGTGGGCAGATCTCCAGGTGTTTGAGGCCAGCTTGATCTACATAGTAAATTCCAGATCGGTCAGCTGTGTAGTGAGACCCTGTCTTAAAAATCCTCTAGTTTTCAGAATGAGGAAACACATATGTAAATAGCTTAGATTTAAACAAGGACCAAAATGTATGTCCTTTGCGGAAGACGCTGGCTCATTCTCAGGTTAGCATTGCTCTTTGAAAAGAGCCAGATGGGCCTTGGTCATATTCGGAAATTCACTGTGACTACTGAAACCCAGCAGTGTTGACACAGCTCTATAAAACAAAGCTATGGAAACGGGAAGAAAACAGCTGACTGGAATATAAGCCGCTGGAGTATGCATCCTGAAGGCATCCTTCCTGTGCAGGCAGGGGGCAGGGCATCTTTCCTGACAGCCTGCTGTACATAGCCGTGTATTGTTCTTCAGGCCAGAATTCTTTTGCATTTCAGGGCCCTTAATCTTCACTGGCTCCGCTGTGGCTGTGTTCTGCTTATCTACAGGATGGGTGATAGCATTACAATGGGAAAGGGTGCTTGTGGTGCCCAGTCCCAGTGCCTCCAGCTAAAGGAGGCCTTTGAGTGTAAACAGGCTATTGTTGATCAAGGAGCATCATGGGGGTGGGGTGAGGAATCAGGCCTCCCAACTATCAGTGGGTTCTTCTCATCTCCCTGGCTATGCTTTATTTAATAGGTTAGAGGTTGTCATAAGGCTGAACACCTCTATTCCTAAGTTCACGGACAGAGCTTGTACTTGGCCATGGTGGGCGTGATTGTACCACAAAACTGGCTATGGTGTAAAGTAAGGGCTACATCAGTGTTTAAAAAATGTTTTTGAGAGAGAGTTTCTAAACAGCTACCAGCACTCCACCAGTTGAGCTTGAGAAAGCAGATTGGCGGTTGCTGTGTAATTGCCGGGTAGAAGAGTCCAAACTGATTCCTGTGAATGCAGAGTCCACAGTCGATGGTGAGAATGATTTGTGTTTTATCCTGCTTATCACACTGATGCAGAACGGATCAGATCCAGTGGCTACAGCCTAACTTAAGCCTAGCTTAAGCCATTGATGGATTGAAACTATAAATAGACTACTATAACTAACTCTAATTATCTATAACTATAACTCTCTATAACATAACTATAACTATAGCATAACTATAACTATAACTATATTATATATATATATGCATTTATTTAGAACTTTGGAAGGAGGGTTCTGGTTAATGGAAGCTATTGGAGAATGTCACTGAGGGATCTCTCTTGCCCTGCTCTCTTCCTGATAATGCTTCTGCCTGCTGTGATGGGAGCAGCTCTGCCATGCCCCACAAGCACAAATCTCTGGTCCCAGCCCTAATATAATTAGCAGGACAATGTTCCAGTGCACTTAGAAAGGGGTTGGTCACTGATAAAGTAGACAGAGATAAATACATCTCTGCTAATAAAAGGATAGTTGCATGGCTTTATATGTTCACTGTAATAACTTCGGAAACAAGGGAATGACTTCTTGCCTAGTTATGAATTGAGTTATTTCCAAAAAGCAAATATTTAGTATAGGAATATTGGAAAAAGGAGAAGATATTAAAAAGAACTCCTATCTCAATGTTTTATTATTAGAAATTTTCTACATTTAATTTTATTTTTTTATGAAAGTGAGATGCAATATATGTTTTAGTCCAGTTTTCATTTTGACAATTACTAATGAACACTTTCCTTTGCCAACAAATTGAATATGCAAAAGCATATTTAATTATTATAAAACATACTATACTATTTCAATACTATTTCTGGATTTTCATGACTCTTCAGGTTCCCAGTGTCCGAATTACTACATTATAAATCCTAAGAATTGTTTGTCTTAGTTAGGAATAGAATTAAAATTGTTAGCCTAAAAAATGGGCTGGACTAAAATATCTAGAGCAACATTTGACTTTGTAATAAAGGGATTAAAAACATTTCCCTAGAGCTTGAGAGATGGCTCAGTGAGTAGAGTGTTCCGGGGGTAGCTTGAGGACCTGAGATGGGATCTCCAGAACCCAAATAAGAGCCAACCTATATCTGTAATCTCAGTGCTGGGGCAGAGATAAATCCAGGAGCTTGCTAGCCAGCCACACTTGCTGAAGAGATGACTCCAGGTTCAGCAAGAAGTTGTGTCTCAAATACTAATGTGGATATGAACAGAGGAAGAACCAACATTGACCTCTGACCTCCATAAGCACATCCATAACTACAGGTACATGCATGCTTTCCCCCCCCCACAACACACACACTCACACACACACACACACACACACACACACAGACACACACACACACACACACACACACGCACACACACACACACACATCACACACACACACACACACACACACACACACACACACACACACACATACACACACACACACACATGGAACATATGGAAGCATGTAGATACTTAAAGAATAGCAATTACTACCATTCATAGCTTCAGCTATAATTCTTCAAATCAATAGATTATAAATAAGCACAGAAATATGAAAGCAAAGAATCTATTCCGCACAGAAGAGATTACTCTACATGTAGAACACCTGAGAAAATGGAAGGGGCGCACGGAAATAACACGATTCTTAAAAGTCAGCAAGCACGAGGCAATTACACTGGACTCGGTAGACCTCAGTGGTGTTCTTCATAATAGCAACAACAGAATAGAGCTGTAATTTAAAAAAACTATTCTTAATAATAGTGCAGGTTAATGGTAGGCCTAATTTGCATCATTAATTAAGATAAAGAAATCAGAAAGTCTATGAACAAAATAATTATTTCAAGTGCAATCATTAAAGATACATTAAACAATCACTGGGGAAGCTGCATTTGTTCCGTACCCCAGTCATTAGCATGCTGTGGGCATGTGCATACAGGAAGACACACACACACACACACACACACACACACACACACACACAAATGGAAAGAAAATACATTTAAATATTTTATATTTTTCTGAATTCTCTAATCAGTATGCATCTTTTATCATGAAAAAAATATATTTTATAAAATACAATACTGCTAAAGCAAGCCAGTATTTACATGAGGCCAGGATGGACAACTGACTGGCAAGGTTTCAGGGACTTTCAGGGTCATTGCAATGTGCTCTTTTATGGCGTAGTTGCAATGGTTCTAGTTTTATTCTGTTGTGATTAAAAACATTTGACCAAGCCAAAATGGTGGCAAACACCTCCAATCATAGCACTTGGGAGGCTGAGGCAGGCAGATCTCTACATCTACATAGGCCAGCCTCATCTACATAGTGAATTCCAAGACAGCCAGGAACCTGTCTCAAGAAAAACACAAGAAAAAAAATACAAAAAAAGAAAAAAACAAAACCCCTCACTCTGACCAAAAGCAACTTAAGAGAAAGGGATTTGTTTCAGTTTACAATTCCAGGCCACGGTCCCTCACTGTGTGGAAGTCAAGGCAAGAACCTGGAGGCAGGAAAAACAGAGGAACACTGCATTTTGGTCTTCCTACTGTCACACTCATAGGCTCAGTGACTTTCTAGTACGGCCCACAATCACCTGACAAGGGACGGCGCTGCCAACAGTGAGCTGGGCCTTCCTGTGTCAATGAATAATCAGAAACAGACAAGCCCTCAGGCCAACCTGTCAATCGAGGCTGTCTTCTCAGATGTCTGTACCTAGGCAAGCTGACAGTTAAAACTAACCAGGATATGTGGGCAGATGCATGCGTCAAAATTCAATAAATTGCACAGTACCCTAACAAACACACTGACTTCTGTTACACAAAAATCATAATCAATGAAGCGGATTCGCGTTGAATCCTTAAAGTCAATTTAGTGAACACAAGGAGTCATTCCAACTCCTATCCTTGGGCATTATCCTGTTCTGAATTGCAATAACAGCAAAGCTACTGGATTTCCTGTGTGGCAGGAGCCGTGTTTTCAACCACGTCCTCTGAAACAGTTGAGGACTGCGGGCTCCACTTTAAAGCCGGAAAGATAAAGATGTTGCAAAGTAGAAATGAATTTCTGGGTCCCAACAGAATATGAAAACAAAACTAACTTCAGAAGACTTAATACCTGTCTCGGTGTTCAGCTCAATTACATTTTCACTGAAAACCTACCTACATGCCAGAGACTCTGCCTGTTTGGGCACATACACGGGCTTGATGCACCTGCAAGGGTAAAAAGTCAGGTCTCCGGAAAGGAAGGAAAGGAAGGAAGTCCCACCCCCTTCCTTCCGGGTGCTGTAGTCATGCTGAAGTCTCCTTGGAATGATGGATTTCCAGAGGCCCCTGGCATCTTGCCACAGCTACTACGTTGTCCAGGGTGGAACTGGAGTAGAAACCCAGTCTCCTTGTGCAATGGCTCTGTCTGTACGACATGATGCTCTACACTGGCAACATGATCGATTCTCTGCTCCTGACAGAACAGATCAGTGCTGCCTGATCTATCCTGCTTCCCTCGTATAGTAAGACAATGTACAGTGTTCAAAGAGTGTTAGACTTGGACCGTGAAAGCCCCAGAACGGTCTGATTACACCCTCTCGTGCATAAGAGAGTACGCCATCTCAGTCTGAGCTGGTTTCCTCACAAAAATAGGGACCAATGTGTACCTTACTTACTGTTTTATTTATTTCCCTGGGGCTATGATAGAACACTGGCCAAAAGCGATGGGAGCAAGAACAGTTTGTTTGATCTCACGTTTTCAAGGGACTGTACCCATCTCTAACACCAAGGGGCTCTAAGACAGGAACCTGGAGGCAGGATCTGAAGCTGAGACCACGGGGAAACACTGCTTCGTGGTTCTGCTCACTTTCCATCACTCACTGTTTTTATTCTTTACTGGTTATTTTATTTATTTACATTTCGAATGTTGTCCGCCGTCCTAGTCTCCCCTCCACAAACCCTCCATCTCATTCCCCCTCTCTTTTGCCTCTAAGAGGGAGCTCCTCGACCCACTCCTGCCTCACAGCTCTAGCATCCACCTATCCTGGGGCATCCAGCCTCCACAGGGCCAAGGGCCTTCCCTCCCAGTGATGCCAGATAAGGCCATCCTCTGCTACATATGTAGCTGGAGCCATGGACCCATTCAAGTATACTCTTCGGTTGATGGTTGAGTCCCTGGAAGCTCAGGAGGTGGGGTTGGGGGCCATCCAGTTAGTTGATACTGTTGTTCTTCCTATGGGGTTGCAATCCCCTTCACCTCCTTCAATTGTTCCCCTAACTTTTCCACTGGGGTCACCCAGGTTCAGTCTGATGGTTGGCTATGAGTATCTGCATCTGTATTGGTCAGGTACTGACACAGCCTCTCATGGGACAGCTATACCAGGCTCCTGTCTCCAAACACTTCTAGGTATCAACAATAGCATATGGTTTTGGTGTCTGGAGATAGGATGGATCCCAAGGTGGGATGGCCATTCCTTCAGTCTCTGCTCCATTTTTTGACCCTGTGTTTCCTTTATACAGGAACAATTCTTGTTTAAAAATTTTTGAGATGGGTGAGGCATGCCTATCTACTGGACTGCAGGATATTGGTACAGAGACAAACAGGTAGATCAATGGAATAGAATTGAAGACCCAGAAATGAACCCACATATCTATGGTCACTTGATCATGGACAAAGAAGCCAAAGCCATCTAGTGAGGGAAAAAATGATGCTGGCTCAAATGGCAATCGGCTTGTAGAAGAATGCAAATTTATCCATTTTTATCTCCTTGTACAAAGCTCAAGTCCAAGGGAATCAAGGACCTCCTTATAAAACTCCACATAAGAAAATTCAGATATGCTTAATCTAATAGAAGAGAAAGTGGGAAAAACACATTGGCACAGAGGAGTATTTCCTGGCCAGAACACCAATGGCTCAGGCTCTAAGATCAACAATTGACAAATGGGATCTCATAAAATTGAAAGGCTTCTGTAGGGCAAAGGACACTGTCATTAGGACAAAAGGGCACCCTGCATATTGGGAAAAGATCTTTACCAATCCTACATCCAATAGAGGGCTAATATCCAAAATATACAAAAAAAAATTTTCAAGAAATTAGACCCCAGAGAACCAAATAACCCTATTAAAAATGGGATACAGAGCTGAACAAAGAATTCTCAACTGAGGAATCTTGAATGACTGAGAAGCAGCTAACAAAATGTTCAACATCCTTAGTCACCTGGGAAATGCAAATCAAAATGACCCTAAGATTCCACCTCATACCAATCAGAATGGCTAAGATCAAAAACTCAGGTGATAGCAGATGCTGGCAAGGTTGTAGAGAAAGAGGAACACTCCTCCATTGTTGGTAGGATTGCAAGCTGGTACAACCCCTTTGAAAAACAATCTGGCAGTTCCTCAGAAAATTGGAAATAGTTCTACCTGAAGACCCAGCTCTACTACTACTAGGCATATACCCAAAAAATGCCCCAACCTATAACAAAGACATGTGCTTCACTATGTTCATAGCAGTCTTATTTATAATAGCCAGAAGCTGGAAAAAACCCAGATATCCCTCAATGGAAGAATGGATACAGAAAATGTGGTACATTTACATAATGGAATACTACACAGCTATTGAAAACAATGACTTCATGAAATTTGCAAGCAAATGGATGGAACTGGAAAATATCATCCTGAGTTAGGTAACCCAGACACAAAATGACACACATGTCTCACTGATAAGAGGATATTAGCCCAAAAGCTCAGAATACCTATGATACAACTCACAGACCATATAAACCTTAAAAAAAAAGGAAGACCAAAGTGTGGATGCTTCCATCCTACTTAAAAGGGCAAACAAAATAATCCTAGGAGATAGAGGGAGGTAGGGACCTGGGAGGAAGAGAGAAGGGGGAGGGAAAAGAAGGGGGCAGGATCAGGTATAGGAAGAGACAGGAAAGAAGTCACAGAGGGTCAGGAAAATGAATAGAAGAAATATATAGCAGTGTGGGGGGAACAGGGGGTGGGGAGGACTCACTAGAAAGTCCCAGATGCCAGGGAAGCTAGAGGTTCCCAAGACCCAACAGGGATGACAGTGGCCAAAATACCCAATAAAAGGGAGAGAGAACCTGTAGAGACTTTTTTAAAATGACCAATGACCACCTGCCCAGGGATGGTACCACCTCCAGTGGGCCAGGCCCTCTGACGACTCAGAAGAGACGACCATGCAAAAGGCCTAAAACAAAAACATTCAAGTAAGACTTGACAAAACATAGACTGTGGGCCAAATCTGGCCAAGCCCTTGCTCTAGTTTAACAAAACACAGCTACACGTGCCTGTTTACTCTTCTTGTCCATAGTTGCCGGGGCAAGACAACTGAAGGAAATGCCATGGAGACCCTATAGCTCACAAGCTGAAACTATGTCTTATCCAGGTCAATATGAAGTCCACTGAGCCTCCTGCTAGGCAAAGCTTCTTGTTAGGGTACTAGGAACATATTTTCATCAGGGAAATTCTGTGACTGTAGTGGCTACTCCTGGTTGTCAACTTGACTATATCTGGAATGAACGAGCTACAGTCCAGAATTGGAAGGCTCACCTGTGATCCTGATCTTGAGGCTGGAAGACACAAGTTTCTGACCTGGATCACGGCATGGAGATCTTGAAGCAAAGTGGCTATGAATCCCAGGAGACTAAGGCAAGGAGATCTCTGAATTCAAGGTCATCTGGGACAAAGCAAGTCCCAGATCCAGGAGTGGTGATACACACCTTTAAACTGGGACACACCCTCTCCTGGAGACCTACACAAGGACATTGGAAGAAGGAAGATTCTTCCTCATCTGCCTGCCTTGTGGGACTGAGCAACTACTAGATCCTTGGACTTCCCTTCACAGCTGCTGCTGACCATTGTTGGGGAGTTGGACTGTTAAGTCATCATAACAAATCCCCTTACTATATCGAGACTACCCATAGGTTCTGTGACTCTAGACAGAACTATACAGTCCTGACTATACAGTGACCCTGGATAAAATCAGATATTTGCCATCTACCATAGAGCAATTTATGTCAAAACAGTTTTGGGTATGCATATATTTTATCATTTGTTAAGTGTGAAGGCAAAGTTGCATTGGAACGAGACGGACACACTTGTTAGTTGAGTATCTGATGCTGTAGAGTGGGGGAGGGGGACATCCTCAGCATTTTCAGAGTTACCCAGAATTAAATGGTACTTGGATTTTATGACCCGTAAAGCTGAAGATGCTGCTTTTCTTTTCTTCAAAAGATTTATTTTATTTTTAAGTGTGTGTGTGTGTGTGTATCTGTGTTTGTGTTTGTCTGTGTGTCTTTCTGTGTCTCTGTGTCTCCCTATGTGTGTGAGAGAGTATATATCTGAGTATATGTGTGAGTGTGTGAATGTGAGTGTGTGTGTGTGTGTGTGTGTGTGTATGTGTGTGTGTGTGTGTGTGTGTGTGTGTGTGTAGGTGCTTGCAAAGGCCAGAAGTACCAGGTCTCCCCAGTGCTAGAGTTACAGGTACTTATGAACTACCCAGAGAGGATGCTAGAAATTAAACTCAGGTCCTTTGTAAGAACAGTGCATGTTCTTAACTTCTGAACCACCTCTCCACCCGCCAGAATGCTGTTTTCTATAAATAAGTAGTACAAATGGAAGAAATATGCTTAAAGCCAGTTCAGAAGTTGTTGGAAATTCTGTTCTAGTCTTGAGCCAAAATTAGTTTTGTAAGACTCAAGTCATCAACTAAACAGTAGCTTTTAAGATCAAATATTATAATACAGCCCAGTATAAAGGTACGTGAGTCTGGTAGTTAAGGCTAAGAAATGATGGTAGAAAATACTAAAAGTCCTTGTTGTCCATAATGTTAAACCATTATGTCCCTGTAAGTGCAGAAACCCTTGTATGTGCAGTGAAACACCACAACCATAGTGTGTGTCAGTCTGGAATCTGAGCCTAGATATTCCAGGCAGCGTTTGTTGGTGCAGTACCTTGTGATGGCATGTACTATGTGTGGCAAAGTACACATGCATGTGCTCAAAGCCAAGGTCACACAATGAAACACATGAGTCCGGGGTGGCCAGAACATCTTGGGTTCCTTACACATTTATTTTGAATTAATTTTTGGTCATTAAAAATTCAGAAACATTTTTGGCTGCCTAATTCCTCATGACTCCACTACTCATTTATGTGCCCTCACATGTGGGTTGTGACAAAGTTCTTTCTGTGTCTGTGGGACCTCACAGAATAAGACATGGTTGACCAAATCCATCATTAAGAATTTATCTTAGCGTAAGAGGTTTTTTCCCCTAATATCTAATAGATACATTGACTTTTAATAGATTTTGGACATTTTCAGTCACAGTCACATCTCTAGGCAAATGTGGCCTGCTGATTCCCTGAGTAAAGTTTGATCGCTATTCAGTTTTAGCTGCGATGCTAGGACACATTCCTGGGCATTTTCAGGCAGTTCTGCCGTTACTCAGTTTGACTAGGAAAACCCATCTCTTTATGTGAATGTTAGAACCAGTCCATGGGTATAGGAATGATTGTGTCAAATCAGTGGCTTAAAAAGCTTCAAGTTTTCAGCTGTCTAAACATCTGTTTACATTCTCTGGGATGTGTGCATTCTCACAGAAGACTCTAAGCACACAACTTCATTAGATCTGACATCTGCCTTCTGGGAAGCAGTGAGGGTTATGACCCAGCTTCCAGCTCTTGAAGGACAACATCCGTGCTTCCCCTGGGTGTGCAGAGCCACAGGGCATTGTATCATGAACAAACAGATGAGTGCTCACTGACTGACTGACTGACTGACTGACTGACTGACTGACTGACTGATTGCATTCATGGATGAGTCTTCATTTGTAAGATGTATAATGATAGATAGATAGATAGATAGATAGATAGATAGATAGATAGATAGATAGATAGATAGAGCAAGCCTGCTTTCCCCTCCTGTTGAGTAGCTGAATGGAATGACACAAAGGATAGCAAAAGGAAGTCTCTTGCTCCTACTCTGGTTTCTGATCACATCTCTAAGAAGTGATGGGTGTAGAGGCCTCCCTTCGCCCTTCCCACTCTGTGTTCCATTAACTTCCTGGCTTGCTTTAAGGATTCTTCAAGTGGGGGAGGGCACCCAAGGCAAAACACCCCAAGGAAGTAAAACGAAGGTTGGCCATGAAAGAGAAAAGAACTCTAAAGAAGCCATTCACCATGAGAGTAGTTCTAGTAAAAACAGGTAGCCCTTAACTCGGTGGTGCTCAACGCTCCTAATCCCGTGATGCTTTAATACAGTTTCTCATGTTGTGGTGACCGCCAATCATAAAATTATTTTCATTGTTATTTTATAACTGTAATTTTGCTATTATGAATCATAGTGTGAAAATATGATACGCAGGATACCTAATATGTGACCCTTGTGAGAGGTTCTTTTAATCCTCAAAGGAGTCGAGATCCACAGGTTAAGACCTTAACTGGTGATCCTTAAACTGGAGGTGGGCTCCCGTGGGTTGATTGCCCATCTCAGTGGAGTGGAGCTCTTGACCCACTTTCAACAGCCTTGCCTGCTTTTTGACCCCCAGGGACAGCTGTACTGCTACTAATCTGTAGAAGGGCAGGATTTAGGTGTTCACCTTGAGGACATCCCTCCATACAGAATCTATATTCTGATGTCAGATTCCAAATATCAGATTAGAAGGAATTAGTTTGCACTCTGCTCAGTGGTCCTCTGTAAGGTAAAATGCCCAAGTAGTTATAGGGGTTCTTAACCTGCTTAATCTGTTTCAGGAAAGTCCTGGGACATCCCTTCTGCATATCCTTAAAGCCTCTGACAACCATGACTTCAGTAAGGGTGACTGAACCCCTCTAGCCTATTCTGCCCTAACACTTCCCACCTGGGTAGATGGTAGCCTTGAGTCCAGAGTCCAGAGTCTGTGCCCAATCCAAACTTCTCCATTCCTTCCCATGCTTCAGAGGCAGTTCTCTAGTTTCTTACCACTGCACGCATTTGTGAACCCATTTGGGTAGGAACGGGTCTTAAAATAAAAATGTCTGTTCCTCTAATGTGTCTGCACTGTTTGCATCTGAAATGAGTCACAGAATATAAGCGCCATTAAACGCTCACAGAGGCAGATTTTTCTCCTCATTCTGCATTCTCCATCTGACTGGCCACTTCATGCAGTGCTCCCCCTAGCCCGTGCCTTCAAGTTCACATGTCAGGCTGCCAGAATATAAAACCCCCAGAGCATGCCGGCCTCATAGCATCCCTCTAAAAACACATTTGAACAGGAAAGAGTTTACTCTCCTCAGCTTTTAAGGATTTGTATCCTGTTCAAAGTCCAGCACAGATTGCCCCGCCTTCAAGGAGAGTCCTCCAATCACATGTCTTCTCTTCCTGGCAGAGTCATGTCATCTCACCTTAAAAGAGGTACCACAAGAACTTGTGAGCTTACATTAAAGGATGAAGGCTTAAAGTGCAAGAAAGCGCTTCCATAAAGAAAATGTCCTAAATCTTTCATGACCAATGATTGCCCCTTCTTCAAGGTTATTAACTGCACAGAAGGCTGCTGGGTAAAGGTATGTATGTCTCCCTGAAGCTCTCTCCTTGCTGAAGAAAACCCTAGCTCCTTAGGTACTCCAGAGGACCAAGCTCCAGAGGCCGACACCCAGGTAAAACTTGAAAACAACCAAGTTAAAGAGAAATATCTTTTAGGAGAAAACATTTGAAGATAAACACCAAAGCTAACCATCTATGTATGTGCTCATGACAAACTATGTCTCTTCCTTGGTACTACATAATATGTTGCATTTCATGCACAAAAAAACCACATGGAATAATGTTTGTACCATAACTATTCAAAATAGCCCAGAGCCAAAAACTGCACAAATGGATAAATTCAATGAAAGCACTTACATTCTTACAGCTGAATGGTATGTTTCACTGAGAATGGACAAACACTATATATATGCTACAAGACCAATGGGATTCCAAACCAAGGACTGAGTGAAGGAATTCAGACACAGAAACTATTACTCCATTTACAAGACTTTCAAAAACAGCAGAAAAACAATCTATGTGTTAGAAATCAGCTTAGTGGTTTACCCTCGAGGTGGAGCGATTTATCACCAAACCAATTACACCTCTAATAGTTAAATCAATTCTATTCTTTTCCTATTGATTGTTTTGATGGTCAGAAGAGAGGTTTACAAAAAGAGTTTGAAACGTAATAAATTCAATTCATTTTAAACAAGGCTTTATTGAGTACCTCCCTATAGATGGGAGTTGCCATAAATCCGGAGGGCATGGAAGGAATTAGATAAAATTTCCACAACCCAGGATCTCATAGTCCGTTGATGGAAGTCACATTAGGCAGTTCCCTTTCTCTTTACTTCAAGGTATTCTCTCTGTGCGTAATGGCTGATACCTAACCTGTCCAAGAATCTTTATTCAAGGATATTCTCACCCTGTTAAGCCTGAAGATGGCTTCACATTGAAAACCTTGCTCAAGGTGACATTCAGTTATAGCCACAAGCTCCTAAAGGTTACAGTTAGCATTTCTGGCATACCATATTTAGTCATAGCCTAGCTGCTTCCCACACACCAGGCATCACTTCCTGCCTTTCTAAGAGAAAGTCAAAAGCTGACCTGAGAGCTCTGTCATCATTCAGAGTGATCTCCAGCTTCCGGGGACTAGCAAAGGGCTTAGATAATGGTGGTTTCCACATGTCTAGTCTCTGTGGAACTTCTCTCAGCACCACACTGGCAACTAGCATGCCAAGGACTATTTCATTCTCACAGAATATAAATGTCACCAGTGCTTTTACATCTTACTCCAGACTTGTCAATATTGTAAACTAGAGAATCCTCCCCTCCCTCCAACTCCCAACCTCAAGCTAGCCTTGATCTTTGGAATCTCACAAGACCCTGGGCAGGAGTAAGCTGCCTCCTGACCCCTTCCCTGTGGAAACATGAAGAAGCCCGTGAGATGCTCTGCATCCTGGGAAAGAAACCAGCTCTCGGAAGTGTCAGCAACTCTACCAGATAAAGGTCTATAGAAACTAGAAGTAGACAAGATTGCAGAGATTACCCAGGCCCAAAGACAGCCCTTATCTTTCCTCAATTGATGAAGAGACTGGGCCAAAGGGCTAAAGTTCACACTGTTACATAAGCCAAAACTTGGGGTAGGGAGGATTGAATCTCCAGAGCCTCCATATGCCCTTGAACTTACAGCATTCAAGCTAGATAAAGCAAATGCCTCCCTTCTGCATTCTGAACCCAGGCTCTGTGGAGAACCTATGGGAGCCCATGCCAAATCAGACCTATTCTTAAAACTAAAGAAATTTGGACTTACAGGACACCTTGCCCTTACTCTGACGTAGTTGGAAGCCTATAGAATGAGACTTTCTCTTATACATAGGCTCTTCCTTATACAAGTGCTTAGTTGAGATGCTACCTCCCAAGGCTGTGACTCCTCCTGCATCATGATTTCTCTAGAAGGGAGAAAGGCACCCAAAGCTTTGGGCAAGTCTTATACAAAGCCAATATTTTCTTAAAACATCCTAATGATAAAATTTATTCCAGTAATACTGTCTTAGTTAGGGGTACCACTGCTATGACGAAACACCATGGCCAAAAGAAAGTTGGGGAGGAAAGGGTTTATTCAGCTTATGTTACCACATTTATAGTCCATCACTGAAGGAAGCCAGGACAGGAACTCAAGCAGAGCAAGAACCTGGAGGCAGGAGCTGGTGCAGAGGAGGGGTGCTGCTTACTGGCTTGCTTCTCATGGCTTACTCAGCCTGTTTTCTTGTAGAACCCAGCATCACTAGCCCAGGAATGATACCACCCATAATGTGCTGGGCCCTCCCTCATTGATCACTAATTAAGAAAAGACTCTACTGAGTATAGCCCAACCTTATGGAAACATTTTTCTCAGCTGGGGTTACCTCCTCTCAGATAACTGGATCAAGTTGACACTAAACTAACCAGTACAAATATCTTGACAGACAGTCATCTTACTTCCAAGCCTTGGTAGACTCCCTGGAGATGTAGCTTAGAGTAGTATTCCATGGGGGAGCACTTGATACTTCTTATTTACATCTTCATTCACACAGGCCAAGATTCCCAGATAGCCCTGTGTTCAAACTATACATTGGCTGAAGGAAGAAAAATAGTAGCTTGGCTCTAGGCTTTCTTTTATTATTTTTTAAGATTCATTTATTTTTGATTTGTATATGAATGCTAGCCTACATGTATATATAGGGACCATGTGCATGCCCAGTGCCTGTAGAGGCCAAATGAGGGCATCAGAAGTGGAGTTACACACGGTTGTAAGCCACCTTGCTGGGAACCGAACCAGGGTCAACCACAAAAGCAGCAAGTGCTCCTCACCCCCAAGTCTTCTCTGAAGCTCCAGGCTGCATATTTACTTTTGCCATCTTCTGTCCTGAGAGGGCCTCAGTGAGGCTTCTCTCAAGATGAGCTGTGTGGCTCTTGTACTGTTGTAGCTTTGGACTTCCCACCCCTACTGTCTAACCCTCCCATTGGGGTCAATTTTATTGTCACTTTATGACGGCTATAATTTAGGTCAGAAGTGTCCCCCATGGGTTCATATTTTAGGGGCTTGTCCTCTGCCTGGTGGTACTTTTGGAAAGGCCATGGAACTAGGGAAGGGACTTTAAGGTCATAGGCCAGGTTCCCATTCTAGGCCCCTTTCTATTTCCTGCTCTGATAAAGAAAACATCCTGACTATATCAGTGATAATGCCAATGTCTACTAGGCATGGATTGCATGCAAGGTATAGCAATGAGCACATTGCATGTAGAATGTCATCGGAAGTCTCAACTTCAGCTGGTAGTCCTTTATCATCCTTTTTTTTTTAAAGTAGTAGCCAAGGCACAGAATGGTAACTTGTTTAAGAACCATGGCTAGCAATGAAGGGACTAAACCACAGGGATGTTGTCTTTTACCAAGTTGTCATTATCTTGGACAGGAAACATGTGTCCCTAGGTCAAATCCTGAGTTTGGAAACTCTTGTTCTTGTTCCCACTGTGCCCTCACACTTTTTGGTCTGAAGGTATTTTAAACACAGCGGGAACCAAGGGGTTGGGAAAGGAAGACTAGTGGTTAAACCAGGCTTCAATTTTCTCTTCTACGAACCAAGAAAAATAGCATCCCTAGCTCAGGGCAAGTCATGAGTGTGGAACATGTTGTATACAATCCCTGCAGAGTTCAGCTGACACATCAGTACAGAGCTACCGTCACACTGACCTGGCGTCCCATTTTCAATCCCACCTCCTCTTGGCCCTCAAGTCCACCTCTTCCATTCATTATCTCAGGACACCTAGGCTGGGCCACATCTCATGTCTTAAGACACCACCTCGCTCACAGCCTGCAGCTGGGGCCACTGTGTTAGAATTGTTTACACTATGCTCGTAATTGGGCTTATTGTGAGTTGTGCCAAAGATTAGAGGAGCCCGAGAGTCATTTCCTCCCGTGACAGCTCTTGAAATTATTGACAGGAAACAGATGACCGGGAATGCTCATCAGCCTCTCACTCCAGCCCTGGGAACTCCGGGCATTTCCAAGGTCACATGGCCCCTTCCCAGGCTCTGATTTCTCATCAGGTCAAACTATACCTGAGACAAAGGCAACTGAGTCCATGAAGAACCTTTGGCTTCTCTGTGGCACAGGAGGGTTGACCTTGCACCGGACTGTGGGTTGGCTGGTTTATAGCCAAGAATTCGTTTCCTGCGGAAGCAATTCCTTAGGAGAGTAAAGTTCCTGGGAGGACTGTGGCAATGAGTCTAAGCATTGTTGGGGGTTTGCACCTCGGAGACAAAATAAAGAGAGGAAGCAAGTGGCTCCTCTGAGGAAGAGGGGTTCGGTCATCAAACAGGAAATCAAGCCAGGAGTGGAGCTGGACCCCATAGGCCCAGGGCTCAGGAGGCTGAGGCAGGATAGAGAACTCAAGGGCATAGTTTACCTAGCAAGAATCTATCCAGAGAGAAACAGACACTGAGACACAGAAATTGAGAAACAGGGAGGGAGGGACGAAGGGAAGGGAAAGAGCAAATATGAGTTGAGGATCCCAGAGGGCAGGAGAGGGGGAAGCTGTGCCCACATTAAATATTCTGATTGACTGGTAAGGACTTCCATTATTGTGCAGTTAGAAAGCTGCAGGTCCATGGTGATCATTTTAGATTATCTTAGCCCCATAAATGGCCACTTATTGCCCCCTCCGCAGTGTGTGACCTCACATTGTGGAACGCAGGAACAGACAGACACCTCATCTCTTCCAACACGAAAACTAAAAAGGTCACAAGGAAGTCTCTAAGGACCATAGCAGAATAATGTTTTCACCAACACATTTAAAAAGTGTTTGGATTTAGGGTTTTTTGTTAGTGTTATTGTAAAAACCTTGAGGAACTCTTACCATATTGGGACACTGTATTTGGGGGAACCCAAATGTGTGTTCCCAAGTCATAGCCACTCCAGAGTAAACTATTGTTTATTCATTTTGAGGCAATAGCTGCATCTTTTTGTAGGAATTAAGAAGAGGGAGATAGAGGAGGGGAAAGGTAGAGAAAGGAGATGAAGGAAGAAAGGGATGGGAAAAGAGGAGGGGAGGGAGGTGGAAGTAGGATGCAGTTCACTAACTGAGAATCTAAGCAAATCACATCCTCTTTCTGAATCTCAATCCATTACATACAACAGGGATGTTCTTGCTACCACATCTCAGTTTTTGGTTTTGACATTCTGTGACTGTTTGGGACTGCACTAAGCAAACACTGCTAGGGGTCAGATCTGTCTATTGTACCTTGTAAGGCAGTGGTTCTCGATGCTGTGACCTTCCTACCCCTGCAACCCTTTAATACAGTTTCTTCATGTTGTGGTGACCCCAACAATAACATTGTTTCATTGCTACTTCATACCTTTAATTTTGCTGCTGTTCCGAATCATAATCTCTATCTCTGATATGCACGATAGCTGATATGTGACCCCCAGAGGGTTTGTGACCCGCACTTTGAGAACTGTTCTAAGGGCTTATTTCCTACCTCCTGACACTCTCCTCTAGGACAGCCCAAGTGTCTCCACCAAACTTCCTTCCCATCAACTGAAGTACATTCTCCAATGTTTCTCCTTCCCCTTGCTTCCTCCAGGCATAACCTTTATTTGTGGCAGCACTAGAAACCATTCTGATAGTAACAGTTCTCACTACTCTGGAGAGACTTAAGTTTCTCTCATTATGAATTTTCATTTTTGAAGAACAATAATTTTCATTTATCTAGGCAAATTCATTTTCTGGAACTTCAGACAGTAAAATAAGAAGTAAAAAGATCCCAGTTGAAGAATAAATGAAGGTGCCTGGTATGGTGGACAATAGTTACCTGAAGTATTGGTCCGTGCTCACACAGAGCATGTATGCTACTTGATAAACCTCACATTGAAAATCAATAAAATCTCTTGGGCACAGTACAGCTAAACACAGGAAAACTACTGATGTACTTATGGCTATGCTGTAAACGTCGATTCCTTTTATTGTGCAGAGATAAGAACAAAGCCAGACAATTTTGGGCAACCACTCCCTTGCAGAAGATCCCTTTAGGTGTGCTGTGGATGGGACCTAAGGTTCTGGGGAGTTCCACACCAAAGCCCGAGAAAAATCAGTTTGCAGGGTCTGTTATTCCTTGATACTTTTCTCTACTCCATTTTGTTGTTGTTGTGTTGTTGTTGTTGTTGTTATTGTTGTGTTGTTGTTCATTTGATTATATGTTTTCAAAGCCAGGATTTAACAAGCCAAGAAGAAGGGCCTTGACATACAGGTGAAAAGAACAGTGCTAAGCTCGGAAGAATGAGAGGAGAAACCAGCAGTTCCACATATATACCTTCGAGAATTAGAAATTTATCCAAAAACACCAAGATAATAAAAAGAGGCTTTGTGGGCTAGCTCCTAAATTAAAGTCAGCTCTTAGGTTCCAAAATCCTCTTTATTAATTCCCTCACATTCACAGTCGCTGGGGGATGTCATGGGGGAAATATTCTTTAAGGGGTTCTTTGTAAAGATTGGAAATCAAACAAACAAAAAACAAGTGAGCTGTTTTTCACATCAGAAGCCTGTTTTTCTAAGTCATCCAAAAGCTATTCCAAGGTCATTTGTTTGAAACCCATAACCCCGGTGAACTCAAACGAAGCAAGTGTCCTTGGCACAGGAAGGGTGTGGGGACAGTACTGTGAGGGATGCTGAGCAGGGACCGGGACGGGCAGAGGGCATGAGCCAAACACCAGAACACGAGGCAAAGTCAAAGGTAGCTGAGGTTCAAGGGCACAAGAAAATTTGGACAAGAAATAGCCTGAGGTGGACAGGCTATTGTCCAACAGTCCCTAAATCATCTGTGGTCTCCTGGCCATGGGGCCCAGATGGATTCTGGGAAAGGTGGCAGAAGCTAGCCTTGCTCTCACAAGACAGGGTGTTCCGCGAAATGTTGTTATGTAGGGCAACTGTTTGACTATAGAAAGTTAAATAAGAACAAAGTTACAGAAACAAGTCCTCAAGGGCCCACGGGATATCTAAATTGGAGGTAGGTACTTACCTGGTCTTGGGTCAGAGGAATCTTGGCCAGACTGAGGTTAGACAGAAGTGAAGGCAGAGACCACCTTTGGCTTTGATTGATTGCGGACTCTTCTGATCTACTGTCTGCAGGGCAGCGGGTTTGCATAGCTCTTGGAGGCAGCACGGCACACACTCATATACGACAGGTCTGTAACATTTCAGGGGACGAGTTGTGCAGGTTTGCGTCTCTCTAGCAAGCTTGTGCAGCATGCATGAGTTCAGCTCGCTTATCTCCCCCTTCTCCTCCCCACTCCTCCCTCTTCTTCTCCCTCCCATCTCCCTCCCCCTTCTCTTCCTCCGTTTTAAAACATGTTTCTCCCACTACCATTGGAAAAATTGTGATAACCTTATTCACCGAAAGGTGTGTATAACTGAAAATGGACTGCCAAGGGCCTAGGGTCCATTAAAAAATATTGATGTGGAGACACAGGCTTCTACACACTAACAAAGAGGCAGCAAAGAACTCCGTTCAGCTGGGTGAGTCTTCCTGGAACGCCCTGAGAGTGAGCTAAAGTGAAGCATTGGTCAGCTCCTCAGAACAACGGCTGCTCAGAGGGAGACACCAGAAAAGGCCTTGCAGTATGATCTCCCTTTCCGATTCCTTCTTAGCTCCTCATTCTGCTCAGAGATGAAAAATGGTTAGCAGTTCCCCCTTTCAGTGCGATCTCTCATTTTCTGCCTCTGTTCTTCATGCACTGCGGCATTGTCAAACACGTCTACATCAACGTGCTACTAAAGAACACCTCAGAGTCATCCTGTGTCTGATACCGGTGTCATTTTCCCCCGGTGGCTCTAGGTTTTGCCTCTGCTTACTCTGCTGCTTTGGCTCCTTGTTTTTGTTTTTTTTTATTTTTCTTTGACTTTCGACCTGGCCTATCTTCCTCCACAGGAAATTCATCTGGCATTATGAAGCCCGTGACAGGGAAGAGTGATGGCCACAGGGAACAGAGTGCTTTCTGTGCTTCCTTCCATGGGGGGAGGGGCATCTGCTTCGTGTCAGTGGAAATGCACCAGTGAGAAAGGTGGTCAAGAAACCATGACAAGGCACAAGGGTGAGGGGGAGTGTGAGGCACCAGGCCTGATGCCAAGAACAAGGTGCGAGAAGCCCCAGGTTCCCAGCATCCTAACCAGAGTGACACGTCCAATAGAGGTGGCAGCCCGGCAACCCCACTCATCTCCAAAGAGATGTCTCCAGCATGGAAGCTTCTAGATCTCTCAAAGAAATTCCTCACTTTAACAGCTACATCATTGAACCATCCTAAAACTTGCAACAAAACAAAGGGTTTGGCTGTTTTGGTTCGTTAATTGAGATATAGTTTCTCTACCTACATAGCCTTGGCTGCCCTGGAACCGCTCTATGGACCAGGCTGACCATGAACCCAGAGATCCACCTGCCTCTGCCTCCTGGGTGCTGGGATTAAAGGTGTGCACCACCCGAGGGAACATGCATTTATACTGAGACATTTTCTTCTCGGAGTTCCATAGAAAGGTTGTTCTGTGCCTGTCAAGCATGGAAGATCAATGGTGGCCACGGTCCTCTCAGTCACCACAGATGGTCTCAATGCCATCATCTTCAAAATAAGAACAATACATAATTTGTGTGCTTTAGTTGAAAATTTCAAATAATCGTTTTGAGTGAACATAAAACACTTATTCTGGAGGTGTAAGTATTCCTTCATGGGGTTGGCGCTTAGTGGGAGGTTTGTGTTGACTGTACTCCAGGTTCTGAGTGTGACTTGCCTGCGGTACAGACAGGTGAATGTGTAAGAAACAGAACTCAGAGCAAAGTGCTATGGACAGAGTCTGGGGACATCACCTCCATTTACAGATGGAGCCTAACCTGCAGTGATGGGTTTGCAGATGTGGGACTTCTGGAAGGGGGTTCGGTCAGGAAGGTGAAGCCTTTTTGAGTGGGTGGGTGCCCTTACAAAATGGACTCAGAAAATTCTGTCATCCTTCTGCCATGTACGTGGGAACAGAAGCCACCGGTCTGCGATCAGAAGGAGGCTCTAAGGAGATCCCAACCGTTCTGGTGTTCTGATCTCAGACCTCATGCCACCAGACTGTGAGAATCTGTTTATAAGGTACACAGGCTAGGGTGCTTAGCCATAGCAGCCCACAGTGATTTCTTAACCAAATGCAGAAACGTTCAAGAGTCATCAGCATTCGGGTGGTCACTGAGTCCCAGAAAACTCTAATGTCACACTAGTAGCCTGGACTGCTTTGAATTCATTCACTTCAAGTAGCACTTCTTAAAAGGTAACACATTCGTTTATTCACAATGCAATTTAGTGACCTGTTCCCTAGTGGTCAAACGCGGCATTGCAGACCCTGCCAGGACTGTACTAGACAGTTAAGACAATAGCATATTTGACCATAAGGAAATCGTCAAGAAAATGGGCTTCTGTCCTGCTCTGCAAGGTCTGGGTCTTAAGATTAGGTTTGGGGTTTTTATTTTTTTAATCTGGACCCTTGGAGATGACATTGTGAACAAGAATGAAAGTGCTTCACCTGAGATCAGCATACACACAGGCTGTCTGTCAACACTGAGAACCATTATTCCCTATGTTTACTGCAGGCAGTAAGAATTGCACGATCATTTTGGCAGCTCCATTTAGTGCCTATGCACATTGAATTCCCTGTCAATTAAATCTCATGTATCGTTAACATGTGAGTTCTGTTCCAGCCTGTAAAGGAAGTGCCCTTTGAGGAAATGCCTTCCACCTTACAGAGACCCTTGATGACAATGTCTACACTCTCCTGCCCAGCTGTGGCCCCAAGTTCTAAGAATGGTGTTACTATCTGCCCAGAGAATCCAAGAAGAACACCTAGGAGGCACTGTGTATGTGTCAGACAGGCAGGATTCTGTATACTTACAAATACATGGTTGTTAAATTTGACGCTAGGTTACAGTAAAGATACTCTCCTTTGTAGATTTCATAGTTTAAATCTTAGGCTCATATTTTGAATGGGTTGTCCATAGCTGGTGGCATTATCTTGAGAGGTTGTGTAAACTCTGAGGGATGGGGTCTAACTTGAGGAAAAAGGGTACTAGGTATGACTTTGAAGACTACATTATCCTTCACCCCCAGCACCTTCTTTCTTCGTCCATACAGGTCGGATAGAAGTGCCTCAGCCTCAGGTTCCTGGGAGTTTCACGTACAAACTCAGGAGGCCACTCGACTGCAGATGGAGCCCCATGAAATCGTGAGCCAAAATAAACCCCTCCTCCCTGAAATGGTTTATGTCAGGCAGTTTGGTCACAGCCACTCTTGAGCAACACTCTTGGTGTTTACCAGACCAAAGGACTAACTGAATACATGTCTATTAAAAAAAAACAAACTAAAATAAAATTATCACAAGCTTTCATAATTACTTTTCAGTTGGGGAGAATGAAAGATTGGAAAGGGGTATGAAAGGGAGGAGGGTCGGGAAGACAGGAAGAAGGTGGGGCTGTGGAAGCCATGTTTAGAGAGGGTGACAGCTGCCGTGGCATTGCAGAATCGTAAGGTTCCCACGAGTTAAGTGTCAGGATACTAAAGTGGAGATATGGCTCGCTGAAGCATAGCAGGCAGCCCGAGAAAGGGCTTAACACACTGAGCCAACACTTATCTTCAAGAAGTCTTGACAAATCAATGGAGGATGGAACATGACTCAGCTGAAAAAAACTAGGAAGCTGGAAATCCGTCCAAGTAGATTACCACCTGACAAAGGAAAGCCATGACTATAAAAGACATGCAAAAACGGGACGTTATGGGGGGTGGGGATTTAGCTCAGTGGTAGAGCGCTTGCCTAGGAAGCGCAAGGCCCTGGGTTCAGTCCCCAGCTCCGAAAAAAAGAACCAAAAAAAAAAAAAAAATGGAACATTATAAAGGAGAAAAGAAATGACAAAGTTTTCTTATATTTTGGACAGAGGAACACTTTCTAAGTTAGCTAAGAAAGCACAAGGAATAAAATGGATAGCCTTTGCAACAGAACATTTTAAAAGTTACCCAAGTAAAACACACAGATTTCAGCATTAAAAATGTGCAGAATAGACAGGATTAAAGCAGAGAAGTAAGCGGTAGCAAGTCAGGATAGTCGTGGACAGGTTCTCAAGAACAGACTGTGAGTCCTCTCCTGTCTCCCTTTGTATTTCTAAGTAATCCATGCTTTTATCTCTGGCCTTTATCAGATTTTGTGCGCGTGTAGACATTTTTATGAGAGCCATAGCCTTGCTGTTTTATGATTATTGGCCAGTTACAGGCAATTCACATTTCCAAGCTTCCTGTTTGTTTAACAAGAGTCCCATCTGTAATGAGCGAAGTGTGCAGCCAGCACTGGCCCAGCACCAGAAGTTACAAGCTAGCACCCCTCCCCTGGAGCTTTCTCTAGGCCCCTCCAGAGGGAGACACTGAAACCTGACTGAGAACCCGAGAAAAGGGGGTTGAAACCTGCTCTGGCTCACTGTCTGTTAGCCCAGATTTTTGTGCTCTGAGTGTTTCTCTTACAGTCAACATCTTCTCTGCAGGGACAGACTAGCATATCTGGGATTGGAACCACTGGCCTGTTCCTCAATTTACCTTGATCAAGAATTCTGAGGCTTGGTATCATGGCAGATGCCTTTAATCCCAGCACTTGGGAGGTGGGTTCAAGGCCAGCCTGGTCTACATAGCAAGCTCCAAATCGGCCAGGGCTACATAGAGAGACCCTATCTTAGGAAGAAAGAGAAGAGGGTATGGGAGAGGGGGAGGAGGGGGAGGGGAAAGGAAGGATCTCTGCTCAGCTTTTGGATACATGAGCCGCTCTCCACTGACACTGTACTGTGTCACCTACTTGCCTATTCTCTCATAGCCGCTGCTCTTAGAGTGCTGGAGCTTTTGTTAAAACAAAGGAGAAGGGGAAAGTAGCCAAAAGGAAAGACTGCTCAACAAAGGGAACCTGGGTGAGCAAAGCTTCCATCTTCCCCAGGCTAGAATCTCCCTCTGTAGTATCCCTCCCTTCCATAAGGACTTGGTACTTTAAAGGTTTCACTTCTCTCTGGGTCTCATATATCACAAAAGCAGGGGATGATGGTGGAGGTGAGAAAGGGGTCCTCTAGTTAGGGCCCGTGAGTCTTATGAGTTACAAACATCCCACCTTTGGAAACTGAGCTTCTCAGAGAGAAAACTGAGCTCACTCAGCAAGCACTTTCATAAAACTAGATGGCTCCACAAACTCCCAGGGTAGGTTTTCCTCTTGGAGAGGGTGGGTTTCTCAGGTGAGTGCTGCTTGGTTATGCCTCAGCCTGACGTCATCTTGCTACCCTCAACAGCTGATAAGTACGATGTTGAGGAGATAATGACTATCATGGGAAATATTTTTCCTGGTCAACTGGGCAGTTGAGCTCAGTCTGAGCTTCCTTGGTTGGCTCTCAGGTTCGAAAGCTTCAGAATAATAAGGTTATCTTAGTCAGGGTTTCTATTGCTCTGATGAAACAAAATGGCCAAAAGTAAGTCAAGGAGGAAAGCGTTGATTTGACTCATGCTCTCACATTTTAGCCCATCACTGAAGGAAATCATGACAGGAACTCAAACAGGGCAGGAACCTGGAGGCAGGAGCTGATGTAGAGACCATGGAGGGATGCTGCTTTCTGGCTTGCTCACCATGGTTTGCTCAGCCTGCTTTCTTAGAGAGCAGTGGTTTTCAACTTTCCCAATGCTGTGTGAGACCCTTTAACACAGTTCCTCATGTTGTGGTGACCCCCAACCATAAAATTATTCTGTTGCTTCTTCATAACTGTAATTTTGTTATGGTTATGAATTGTAATATATCTTATATGCAGGGTGTCTAATAGTGAACTCCCAAAGGGGTGGTGACCCTTAGGTTGAAAACCACTGTTACATTATCCTACCATGCCAGGGATGACACCGCCCACAATGGCTAGGCCCTCTCACATCAAGCACTAATTAAGAAAATGCTCTGCAGTTGGACCTTGGGAGGCATTTTTCTACACTGATGTTTCCTTTCAAATGATTCTAACATGTGCCAAGTTGACATAAAACTAGCCAGTACAATTCTCCATTTCCCTGTTTTTATCCCAGGCTTCCCTCTCTGTGTAGCATTCAGTATTCCCTCATCGGAAGAGAAGTGAATTACTGTCTGTTGAGGTGCTGCTGTGGGTGTAGGAAATTGTATTGACCTAGCACATTTACTTTATTCTCACAACATTATGAAGTATCAATATTAGGTCTGGTTACACATGTGAGGACATTTTCATAACACAGGTAACACAGCTGCCCTGGTTTCATATGTTCTGCCTGCCTCCTGACAAATTGAAAACCTAATGGTCAATGCAGAACTGTCAGGGGTCGGGCACAGTGGGCACTGGGAGTATAATGGCAGGTGGCTGGGTCCTCGGTGCTCCTCGCTTCATGAATGCACTGGTGTTGGTGATAAAAAGGCTTGAGGTGCCAGTTTAATCTCTTACTCTTTCAGCTTCTCTTTGACCTTCCTCCATGGGAAGATAGAGCAGAAAGGACCTTGCCAAATGGCTGCCTCTGAATCTTAGACTTTTCCAGAACTATAAGCATCCACATTTACATTCAGTACAAATGTATTGCCTGGGGTGTTGTAGTAGCACAACTTACAGTAATACAACTTACATGATTCTCAAGACGGAGCAACTGGCTAACCAGGGCTATTACTTCCAGTAACTGGGGTTTCTTTTTTGTTGTTTTGTTTTTGTTTTGTTTTGTTTTTTTGCAGGGGTGGGGCTAGATACCGTATCAGGTGGAAAACATGCACTGTCTGCTGGGAAGATAAGTGGCTGCACATACATGTACATACATGAGGCAGGATGAGGAACACGAGGGATCATGTGAGGTGGCATGGAGAGGAGGAGGAGGGTTTACTCCTCTGGGAAAGCCTTCAGCTTGATTCTTCAGAACAGACGCTGAATTGTGGAGTGGAGCCCGATGTAGGCAGCTCATCAGAGAGATGGGGAACGGGGGCCTGAGGTACTGAGGGCAGGGCTTCTAAGGAGCTATGCATGGCAGAAGCAGGAGCCTTAGTATCAAGACTCTTGTTTATCCACATGAGGCTCTGGAAGGCTCACTGGGCTTCAGGGGTGAGGCTCTGGAAGGCTCACTGGGCTTCAGGAATGGGACTCTGGAAGGCTCACTGGGCTGCAGGGGTGGGACTCTGGAAGGCTCACTGAGCTTCAGGAATGGGACTCTGGAAGGCTCACTGGGCTGCAGGGTTGGGGCTCTGGAAGGCTCACTGGACTGCAGGGGTGGGGCTCTGAAAGGCTCACTGGGCTGCAGGAGTGGGGTGGCAACAAAATGAGTGGGCACATAATTGCCTTGATGGGTTGATGATTGGTTGCGCCTGAGCTGTATTTCTTCATTCCTCTAACTTCCCCTGGCAAGGCTCAGGTTTCCATTGGAGATTGCCACTGCACTTTCCATCTCTCCGCTCAGCTCCGTCCAGAGTTGGTGGTCTTGGCACCAGAGAGAAGGGGGAGGAGTGGAGAAAGTCCCGTTCCATAGTGACACCCCTAAAGGATTGCACAAACGCCGCAGCTTCCACGACTAGCAATTATATTCCTTGGAGCCAATGAGCCACCCTCAGTTAGAACACAAACGAACCAGAGGGAGCCGCTCATAGCTTATTAGGTGCTAGCTTATTAAGTAACTTATTAAATATTAAAGTTATTGCGTATTAACCTTATAGTAGCTTATTAAATAGCTTATTAAACATGATACAGGGCAGTGCCGTGACGTGAATAAAAGTTAGAGCGATTATACTAAAGAGCTAATGATACAGAGACGCTCATGGTAGATCAGGCACTGAGCTTAGCACGCTTTAAGTGTTCTCTCCTTTAATTCAGACAAACAACGCTGCCACCGTCTCCTTTGCGAACTGGAGAGCTGAGGTCTGAGCACAAAGCTGCTTGCCTTCAGAGTCGAGCATCAAAGGCCAAGGGGGGCATGGGATCTGGTCTCTGTTACAGGTGAGCACACCCCCTCCATGTGTGCACACACAGGCACATGATCAGCGTAGGAGTAATGAAAAGGTTTAGAAAGAAATGCTTCGGCAAAATGTTGGGTGGGACACGAGTTGAGTTGTAGGGTAACTTCAGGGAGTAGGATGCTTTTTATATTGTCTCTAAATGAAAACTGAACTAGAATGCCCTGTGTGTGTGTGTGTGTGTGTGTGAGAGAGAGAGAGAGAGAGAGAGAGAGAGAGAGAGAGAGAGAGAGAGAAGAGGGGGGAGAGATATATCATTTTTATAGTTGCAATTTTTCTTAATTTCTGGACAAGACGATGCATTTGCCAGGGATTTGTTAAAGTGTTAAAAACATGTTTGTTTGGTTTTTTAAACCACAAAAGTCAGTTCTTATTTGTTTGTACCCGCCATTATAAAACGTTTCCAATTTTGTGCATCCAAGGACCAAATGTTTTTAAAATAAAGACAGAGAGAATAATAAACCAACCATCAATTAACCATAATCCAGTGTAAGAAATAAACCATTGTAAATACAGTGAAAGCCCTCCCTACTCATCTCTAATTCCATTTACTGTCTGTCCCCACAGGACAGCCCTCTTCAGAGTGGACCCTGTTTCCTTGTTTTTCTCCTTAAGAAACCTATGTCCATATATATGGCTCACATGCAGGAGATGGTAGGGTTTGCGTGCATAATTAAGACTTTAAAGAATGGGGCTGGAGAGATGGCTCAGAGATTCCAGAGGACCAGAGTTCATTTCCCAGCACCAACATCAGGTGTATGATGACTATCTGTAACTCCAGCCACTGGGAGTATAACTCCCTCTTCTGGGCTCAGCAGGTACCTGCACACACACACACACACACACACACACACACACACACACACACACACACACACACCAGTTGCTTTCATGAAAGGAATTGCCCTCTGTATAGCAGGACACCGATGGCTTTATTCACTTGCCTTTGCTTAGCATTGATAGCTCTAGTCCCCTCTTCTTCCCACCCGTATAATGCTCCTCTGACTGTACAAGTGTGGCTCATTGGATCCGTGTGGTTTTTGAGGTGAGTTTACTTGCTATAATTTTTGGTTGTTAAGAATAATGTGTCCACGAACACTCTTACCCTTAAATTCCATGAGCACATGCTAGAGTTTCTCTACACAATAACTGCAATGGAGCTTCAGGACAAGGCTAGGTAGCAGAACGTGCCCATGTACAGCTTCACTGGACCATGCCAGATTATTCCCAGAGCGGTTGGTTCAATCGGCTATGGGCTGGAACTGGACGCATGAGAGCTGCCTTCCCTGCCTCCTCCCCAGTGGTTAGGACTGGACGGCTTTCTGCCATTTTGGTTTTGGGTCTCGGTATTTCTCCAGCCACGAATGAGATGCACCGTCTTCTCTAATATCTGTAGGACTCTCTTGTGGCTTCTTTTGTCAAAGGAATGTTTGAGTTTTCTTTTTTTCTAAATGGAGTGTTCGTGTGTGTGTGTGTGTGTGTGTGTGTGTGTGTGTGTGTGTGTGTGTGTTGTTACTGGATGGTGACCCTAGGGCCTGGTACCTTCTAGGTAAGTGCTTTCCCCTGATCTATAACCCTTTTCATTGAAGTTTTTGAGGCAGGGTTGACCTGGGACTCATTCTGCAGCATAGGACTTAAGTTTTCTCTCATATTTGTGTCTATATCTCTCATATATGTGTCTATATCTCTCATATATGTGCCTATATCGGGTATATATACAGATGTGCATGTGTTTGCAGACACACATGGGAAGCCTTGAGTGTGATTTCATGTGTGCATCCATGTGAGGCCTGGTCCACACCCACTGCCTTTCTTCATCATTCCCAGCCTTGTACTTTGAGGTAGGGTTTCTTGATCAAGCCAGAGTTCACAGTTTAGGCTAGGTTGGATTAGACATCTTACCCAAGGGTCCCCTGTTTCTACCTGAGTGCTGGGATTAAAGATAGTCCTCCACACCTACCCTGCTTTTATGTGAGATCTGGGGATCCAAATTCCCACCTTCTAGCTTCATGTTAAGGGCTTTACCCACCGATCCATCTCTCCTAGGCCTTGAACTCGTGATTCTCCTGCTTCGGCTTTCTTGATTTTTACTAAATCCAAACGTACTAGCCTTTTTGTTTGTGTTTTCAGTGCCTTAAGGGTTTCCTCCTGACTTGGGGCGGTGGCATTCATGCATTCTCTACTGCGACTTCCGTGTATACAATGTTTCTGAGTTTGCTGGCATTTTGACTGTGTCATGATTGTATTGGTCTATCTCCATGCTAAAAACCACATCATGCTACCCACTACAGCTGTGAAAATGCAGGGCAGGTCCCATAATGTATGTTCAGCTACTTGTTTCCTCCCCTCCCCCATATTATTATTATCCCTCTGTGGATGGGATATCGGAGCTGTTTGTACACCATGGTTCAATATATGCTTTAGCTCCATCTCGTTAGTTTTCAGACACAACTCAGTTTGGATTTCCATGCATGTACCACTGGAGCCACTAGAGGTCTGTGAAATTGCCTCCTGGCTTCACATTTGTTTGTCATGTAAAACGTGAGTCTGAATGGTTTCTCTGTACTGGCTTCGGTGCTCAGAAGAAGATAGTCCACTCTTGAGTTCAACAAGAGTGTTGGGAGACCTGAACTAAGGAAATTCTATTCAGCACCACCCTCAATGGTCCCCCCAGAAATCCCACCGTGTCAGCAAGCCCCTTCTCTACCTACTCATCCTGCCCCCTTGCCAACTTCTTCAGTCACTGCACGAGCTTTTGGAACTGTCTGGTTCCCAGCAGAAGAAAAATCTGAAACCTCCCTTGGCTTTGGGTCACCTCCCTTTCCTCCCTCACTGTTTATCAGACTATCAATCCTACCCAGAGTCTCCTGACTCTAATCTCCTCTGTTCTCCCACTGCTGCTGTTCCCTGACATCCTGTACAGTTTCACAGCCTCTACTCCTCCAGACGATGCTTCCAGACTCCCCAGCTTGATCTAGTCCATTAGCTCCTTATCTTGTTTGCGGAAGGGAGGGCAGTGGGAGCCCTCTGCCTTGGGAGAGAGGAATAGTTTGCCACCTCCCTGGTTAGAATAGTGCTAGGACTGTCATTGACTTTGTTCACTGTTATTGTCCCACCCTTTGCCACGCCTGGCTGATCTTCCCCAGAGGGGAGCTACAATTTTGCGATGAAATGGTGCTTCCTGAGATCTCAGCAGCCCCAGCAGCCCCTGCGTTTAGTGAGCATTATGTTAATATAGCAATTATTGGTAATGATATTTTTACGGGTTTCTCATTTTTTGTTTGGCCCCTATCTTGCTGTGTGCATCCTTCTATGCCTTTTCATGATCTACCTTCTTGAACGCAGCTCTGCTAAACTCTTTGCACCGCTCTGAATTCTCTTTATGAATTTTACTTGGCCTCAAATGCCTTCCGGTCTTCTCTCAGCTCATCCTTGAAGAGACATCTCACAGCCGTGTGTTTCCTGTGACACTGTCAAATTGACCACGAAAAAAACAAAAGATGGTTCCCTTTTCCATGTCTGCTGTAATTCCACCCCGCTGCATCTCCTAAAAAGACTCAGCTTTGTATGCAGTTGTGTGCAAATTAAGTCGCTGCCCCCAAAACACTACCTGCCTGTGTGTGTGTGTTGTTGGTTTTACCTATTTCATTAGGCGCGTGGGGGGAGGGCGGTGAGAAAGAGGGAAAAACGGTTTTTGTTTTTCACTTCACCTCAGGCCTAGTGAAAAGTTTAGTTACTGCTATTTTTGTTTATGTCACTTGTCAGGGGCACCTTGTTTCCATGCCCCAAGGAAAATACAGTAGAGTTTTCCCCAAATTGTCCCCAATACTAGTATCCCCGGGGAACTGACCTCAGCGACCAATGGAACTGAGTCTCAAAACCTTAGAGTAGGCCAAGGCTGTCTTAGTCGCCGTCCTTGAGAGGGCGCTGCTCCCAAGTCCAATCCCCAGGGCTGGGAAAGAAATGCCTGCGCTTTCCCACAGGACTCTGGCAACAGCGCTTTGCAGATAGAGTCCGCGCGGCCGCAGAGCGCCTGCCCACAGACATGGCGGCGCCCAGCTTGGCTTCGCGTCGCCCTGACCGTGGGGCCGGTCGGGCTTTGCCAGTTCTCAGGGACTTCCTGCACGTCTAGCATTTAAACGCGCGCCGGGGGCGGCGGGATGCTGCTGCGGATGCGGAGCTGTGTGCGCCTCCACCTACTCCCAGCAGCCTGGACACCGCAGCAGCGGGGCTCCAGAATCCTTTAGCCACCTATCTGGGGAGACCCAGAACTCATGCTTCGGCTTCCCGGCAGGTTCGTCTTTAATTTCCAAGGTTGCAGTTCTCCTGACACGATCCGCAGCATCCTCTTCCCCAACCCCGCTGTGGATGAAGCTGGGGCTGGACTGGATCCAGCAGCTGGGGCAGCCCCGGCCATGGTGTATCTGAGCCCCGAGCTCTGGTAAGGCAGCTGTGGCGGCGTGGTTCGAGCTAGGCGGGTGCCACTCCCGGGAGCCTTCTTCCAGCTGCCACAATGTTCAGCTGGCTGGGTAACGATGATCGCCGCAAGAAGGACCCTGAGGTCTTCCAGACCGTGAGCGAGGGGCTCAAGAAACTCTACAAGACCAAGCTGCTGCCTCTGGAAGAGTATTACCGCTTCCACGAGTTCCACTCGCCGGCCCTGGAGGATGCTGATTTCGACAACAAGCCCATGGTCCTGTTGGTGGGCCAATACTCTACTGGCAAGACCACCTTCATCAGGTGAGCCGCATCTGGGTGCTGAGCCTTCTGGGTTCAGAACCCTTCTGAGCCTAAGGGTTCTGAAGAAATCCCTGTGGGAGGCCTCAAAACTTGACCCCGCTGCCAAGTCCCCCATTGAGTCCTACATGATGTCCTTAGCCCTGGTCATTTTGAAGCATTCAACTAAAGAATCCTCCCTGTTGTCTGGTTTACCTTTGCAGCTGAGTTAGTTGTTCTGATGGTCGCAGGCCTGGGAATGGGGGGTGAATTGGAGACCCTGGGGTCACTCGTTCTTTATCATTCTTCCTTCTCTCTGACAGCGCTTTTAGGTCTGTCTCTGAGAGAAGAGAAGCAGGATACTTTTAATAGATTTCCTTCTTTGATCGTAATAGTTCAATAATCCTATTAAAGCTCACAGAAGTAGAGGAGACGCTGAGAGGCCTCATCCGGCCCTTGACTTTGCAGATGAGATAGAGTTGACAGGAGGGTAAGCGATGTTTTAGAGCCTCAGGGATGAACGCAGCCCTAGATGTGTGTGTGAAAATGTTAGCTAAGTGCCTGTGATGTTATCCATTGAATGATAGAAATTGGGGGCTGTAAGCATTCAGAGAGAGTCAAAACATCCGTGTCTCTGAAGAACAGGCCTCTCTCCATCTTCAGTGTATACAATCTGTAAGGCCAGGCTGCCTTTTTCAAAGGTTGAGGGGTTCCAAGGGTTGGTTGCTTATGGCCCTATGCGTTGAGAGTCACACTCTAACAGGTGCAGTACCCTCCCAGAATCAAGGCTACCTACATGCAGACGGTTTGAAACCAACGGTCCTCATATTTGTGGGTTGGCGTCGGTGGTGTACAAAGCCATGTGCTTTTCTTGGTAAGGACAGCAGCGGAGTTGACAGCCTGGTGACTCATTTCCAGTTTCTTATGTCTCCAGTGCTAAGCTGCTGGGAGTTGTGTATGTACCGTGCTAACCTGTCCTATCTGAACAGAGCTCCAAGTCATTTGTCTTTGTGGAGTGGACAGTCTTGGGTGGGTCAGCTTGATCCACAGCTTTGCAAGGCCAAATGGTTTCTGAAGTGGGGACCTGGAGGTCGTGGCTTATCAACTTTAATATGTTTTAAACATGAGAGATAAATCTGTTTTTTTTTTACTTTATTTTTAAAAACCTCAATTGCTTTTCTTAAAAAAAGAAAATAATGAGAACTGTAGAGCTCTCTTTAGGAAACTACACGTAGACCCTAAGTTTAGTGTTGAGTGCATTTAGCTGGGAATACAGAGGGAGAATCTTAGACTCAAGGTCAGCCCTTAATTTTATTAAACGCCAGTTGGTGCCAAATGTGCTTCAGAGATACCTCAGTTGTGCACACACGCTCCTTTTATCGATGCTCTCCATCCTATTGGGTTTATGCCTCGTGGGATGTGTGGGCAATCTGCACACTGTTCTTGGCTTCACACAGCCTGCCCTGGCTCTCTGGCCATCCTTGGTCAAGACCCTGAGGACATTAAGCTCCTGGAACATCTCCTTCCCCCAGCAGAAGCACTTTGGTAGCTTCTGTGCCTGAGCATCTCCAGGGACTAAGTTCTGGGGAGTTCCCAGCAGCCATCTTGCAAAATGGGAGGGTAAGAAAGGTGAGTGTGTTTTAAGAGCTGGGTCCCCGAGCAGCAGAAGGGTTTAAGTGCCTCTGTGTGGGATGCCCTCTGGGTTTTGCCTGAGTCACCACAGGCTGTTACTAGATCTAAAGAATTGGCAGAGTGAGGTACCTCACGTTAGCCCTTATCTGAGGGAGGCAGCTCCCTCTTCTTTCTTATCCTCCTAGGCCAAGGGGCACTTCCTGCTCATAACAATAACTGAATTTAGCTCACGCACCCAACGCAGTTTCCCCTCTAGAGAGAGGGCAAGAGTCGAGAGAGTCAACTATCAAGACAAGGAAGACTGTAACACAGGGGTTTTCCCCAAACCAAGCTGCACATTTTTCTCTCTTCTCATTAAATCCAACAGTTTCACTTATTCTTAGAAACTGAAGAATAGAATTAACTTGAGAAAGAAACAAAACCGCCCATAATCTATAACTCAGGAAAAAAATATTTAAGATAATAGGTTTACCTTTTCTGTCCTTACAGCTGTCTTACACTATGTTGAGGTCATCCCACAAATGTCATCTCGTATGCTAGTTTTTTGGTTATAGTTATAGTGTGAATATGCCTCACATAACCACCATTTTATCAGCTATATAATATTCCGCTTGAGATAGATGCAGTCTGTTCTTTAATTAACTGCTTCTTTTGAGTGTTTCTGAAGTTTCCTGATTTGTTTGCTGCTGCTGCAAGTTTCCCCTGAATAGCGTATTTTCCACAGATTGGTCTTTTTTTTCCCCCAGATATTACAAGAAGCCAGAGGAAAAGAAAGTCAAAGGTTATGCAGCATTTTTCATAAATATTTAATCTTTAAAAAAAAAGTTTCTCTATTGAGTCACGTTCTGGAATTGCCTTCCAAGGCGGTAGTGTGCACAACTATCACCTTCCCCTGAGTGTGTGCACCCTTGCCTGGCTCTCAGAAGCCTTCTCATCTCTGTCTGGGGCCTGAGTCTGGGAAGGACTCACCCCCTGAGTCCCTTGTCATTGGCTTTTTGTCTCCTGAGTGTCCGTCCACTTTCAGCTCTGTGTGTTTGCCATGAAATCTATTTCTTGTCCTGGGAAGAACACACAGAAAGGACATTCTTCTAATAACTAATTGACGTGCTATGATCTCTGCCTGAAATAACTTCCCTGGCTTAAGGCCCAGCAAACCCAGAGTAATAAAATAAACAATAAATTGGTCTGTGGGTTGCTCCCTCCATCACAGTCTGTCTTTTTGGAGCACACACAGTAGCTCGGTGTCCCTGATGGCCTCCTTCCACCTCTGCTCTTTCTCTTGCTGGCCTGAAGCTTTAAGCCCCTCCTTCTTTGGACCTGTTGGACTCCTGGCCACCCTTTCTTGCTGTTTATTTTCTGGGCCTCCTCTGTCTTCTGACAGACAGGAAAGAGGAAGTAGAGGTAGGCAGGCGCTAGTCCAGGTACCAGCTGCTACTGTGGTCTGCTGGGTCTTTGCCTGGGCTGAAGAGGAGAGGTCTGAGGTTCAGAGCCCCCACTGGAATGTCTGGGTTGATCTTGGGCCTCTTCTGTAGTAAACCTTGGACCACTGGGATGCTGGGTGTTCCAAAGGGAGCCCACATTAGCTGGCTCTTTGAACTGTTCACATTTCTTCTAGGACTCTGCAGCCTCCACCAAAGGTGACTGAGGTAGTTTTTCCTGTGTTTGCTCCATTCAGGGTGGCTAGGGATGGGGTCCCAAGACTGGGAGCCCAGACCTTATCCTGGGCTTCAATATGTGATTACCTCATGAAAGATGATTTTCATGGAGACCAAAGGCAGAGAGTTCACCATCCTGGGGAAACCCACTCCTCTGTGGACTTAACTCTGCCTACATCAGTACCTCCACCACTTCAGGGCTCTGCTATCCGGAGTCAGTGGATGCTGCTCCTTTATTATCTATGGTCCTAGTCTGTTGGGTTCAAAGTGAAGCTGGATAATATTCAGTTGCCTTTATCCAAGGCTCATCGGTTCCTGAAGGGAGCAAAAAGCTTCAGACTAGAGTATCTGCCTGCCTCAGGTCCAGTTGAGGAATCACCTTGAAGCCAGGCATTTAGAAGTCAGCAGAGAAACAGTGGAGAAAGGTTTGCATACCATTCCCATTGGCTGTGGGACAGAGGTCTTAACCCAGGCTCGGTCAATAGAACCTGGCTCCCCTAGTTTTTAGCCAAGTGGCTGACAAGGGAGGTTACACCTCTATTTCTCTCTGGTCTTGTTTCCTTAGCCATAATTTATGAATCCTAGTAACCACTTCGTAAGAACAGAGTTCCGAACCAATTTGCACCATTTAGTTCCAGGTACAAATGGGACGGTGGGTATCGATCCCTTCCCTCTTTCTAGCTAAGGATGACCCTCAGGAGGTAGGGGGCAGCCTTCTTCCTGTATCACCACAGCTTGGTGAAGGCGAAAGCATGCTGCCCCACTATACTACAGAAGGGCAGAGGAGTAACGTGGTGCTGGACTACGTAGTGTCCCAGATGGGCAGGCTTGTCATGGGGTGGAACCAGCAAGGGAATGCTAAGGCCAGCCAATCCCAGCCTAAACTGTTCTGCTACAAGTGCTTCTCCCCCATAGCAGAGGGTCCTCGCCCAAGGCACCATGGCCAGTTTTCCTTGGGCGTAGAGCTGACGTCTTAACCTAGCTACAGTTTTCCATCTGCTTTGTGTCTCTGTGTATATGTTATTCTCTCCCGAAAACTAAATCAGAGTAATGGGGCAAGATTTATCCTGGCTTTATTTTAAAGTAGAAGGACCCATGGCTGAGATACTCAAAAGATATAGACGGCTAACATAAAGACGGGACAGTTGTGTTTCCGAACATGCTTGAACTGCCTGCAGGGGAAACACTGAGATCCCCTGTTACAGGAGAGAGGGCAGAGTCTGTGGGTTTGTGGGTGAGGTGGGGCATGAATCTGTTGAGGCTTCACAGAGGACACATCTGACCTGGGTTTAGAGACGAGATGGGAATGTGCCGAGTACCTGCCGTCAACCCCGAAGGGTTCATTTTCTCTAATTATTGTTTGTGTCATTGTGGGGGAAGTCTGCTACGGGCCTTGCTTTCTCAAAACTCTTGTGTATTACCTCAAACCGTTTAAGGTTTTAGCTGTCATAGTTAGAAACCAGGTGTTTCCCTGTTTATCAGCCAGGGAGGCGAAGGCCTTTCTTTTAAAAACGTTCAGTTACTTGGGTATTTATTTACTGTGTGTGTCCATGCTTGCTCGCCTGTGTGTATGTGTATGTCCTGTGTGCGGAGGTCAGAGGACGGCTTCTACCATGCTAGAGATGAAACTCAGGCTGTCAGGGTTGGCAACAGCCACCTTTACCCCCTGGGCCGTCTTGCTGGCCCTGCTGTGCTTTTGAGCAGCTTGTTCTGGATCATGTTGGTGGTAGAGTTGTGGTCCCACTCAAGAGAACAACAGATTCTTCAGATGACTTGGGCCACCTAACCCAGAGCCCCCAGCAACAGTATTTGCAGGTCCTCAGCCTTCCCTGTCTGGGGTTAAACCCAGCAACTGCTCAAAGCGCGGGCCTCCTTGCTGGGGAGATGGGTGCTTGGAAGACAGGCCCAGTTGAGACTCTTGGGCTTGTGCCGTACCCTGAATACTTAGGTCATCAGGAAAGCAGACCACATGCTTAGATTGCCAACTAAGCAGGGCATAAAAAGTGAGGAAAGTGTTATGAAATAATTTCTAGTTAAGAAGCATATGAAGAAAAATCACCCTCGTTGGGGGGGATCAGATTTGTGTTGAGTTTCCCCACACATATTTTATGGTTTAGCCTTTATTTATTTTGCATTGGATGGCAAGGGACGGGAGACAACCAAAATCCTTGCAGTGCTTTGGGACCTCGAATTTTGACCCTGAACTTGAACGTGCCGTGATTCAGCTGACTCCACTGCAAACCTGAATTAACACTGTCGTGTCGCGGTGCAGGTAAGGTCGACTACGTGGGAGGAAGTTCAAAACAGAAGAAACATAAACACAATGTAAGGAGTGTTCTGTCCCTCCTCACTTCATGCGTCCCCGTCTCAGCTGGTCCCACCCAGGCTTGAATTAACTTTTCTTCTTTTTACACAGCTGTGGGAATGTTTTCGCCCGGCAACAGAGGCGATCTGTCCCACACCCTCTAAAGAAGTAGTGCATGAGATTCCTCAATAGATTTTCCTTTCTGGATACAGTGGTGGCTTTGTTTGAGAGGCCCCCGGTGCCACAAGCCATACCCAAATGTCTCTGAGAATTTATCCCGTCCAGTTCCTGCACGGCCCGACTGTAGCCTCTGGGTATACCGTTGGCCTCTGTAGTCTCTGGGTTTCCCTAGACTCGAACGTGGTCAAGTTTTAGGTCCTGTGAGTACAAGAAGTCAGCAGACCCAGCCCAGAGCCCTTGGCCCAGCCACCTCAGGCAGTGGCTCCACAACTCCCCAGGAAGCTGACCTGTTAGGCTGGGCTGTGTCACCCTTTGTTCATCTGCTGAGTACAGCATGTCTTCCAAAGCCAGAATCTGAGAAGCCTTCTGAAGAACATTAGCTCATTGCTGCCGTGGCCTAATTCATGCTGGGCATTTTTGAGGCTGCCTCTGAACGGTTCTTTCCATCCCTTTAGTTCAGCCAACCCCATCCACACCCCGCCACACCTCCTCTATGGATCTGCATAGGACTGAGCAGCCAACATCAACTGTCCCAAGTCAGCACCCAGATTATCACAGGGAATCTGCCCTTACTGTTTCTCAGTGTCCTTTTCAGAACCACAGGGTCAAGACCTTCTCCTGCCATCTGATAGCAGGAGCACATGCATGTACATCATATACGTAGACATATACATAGGTATGCATATACACATACCTGTGGTCACTGAGATGAGGTGTGCAACCAGGAGTTGAGTTTTGGAGACATGTGTTCCCACATTTGTGGATCCCAGTGCCTCCCCTTTGCCCCAGGCCCTAGCTCTAACCAGCTTCTTGCCAAATTATATACTTTGGGGGCTTATATCACTTTTCTCTTCTAGTTCCACATGGGGGGCAAGGGGCATCATCTTTGGCCTGTCCCCAGAGGCAGCTGCATTTCCTGGAGGAGGCATAGGTTGTGGCTATGGAGAGGAAAGGCGTGGGTTCTTAAATCCAAGTGCCAGGCTCAGATCCCAGGTTCTCTGTAACTTACGTACACATTTGGGCAAAGTAACTTTGGTCTTTTCCCCTTTAAAATGAGAAAAGGTGCTCCACACGGGTACACGTGTCACTAATTTAACTCCCAGAAGAGTCTATAAGGTGGAGTTACTCCCTAGGTCAGCAGTTCTCAACCTGTGGATCGGGACCCCTTTGGGGGTTGAGCAACCCTTTCGCAGGGGTCACCTAAGGCCATCAGAAAACACAGATGTTTACATTGTGATTCAGAACAGTAGCAAAATTACCATTATGAACAGCAACAAAAATTATTTTATGGTTGGGAGGTCACCACAACATGAAGGGAGTCGTACACCTACCTGTTCATACGCAACATGTCTTAAAGGGTCACAGCATTAGGAAGGTTGAGAACCCCTGTCCTAGGTACATTCCACAAGGAAGATCATCACACTATTAGCCCAGTGGATATGAATATGAGATGAGATGGGCATGGAACATTTAGAACAATGTTTGGCACACAGGAAAGAAGTAAGCCCAATGATGATGCCCTGCGTGGTGGAGGGAGGTGCCGAGGCCATGGTGTTTGCAATAAGTGCCTTCTAAAGGGCATACTCCTCATAGTCAGAGAGCCAGGGGGCCTGTCTCACTCAGGAAGCTCCCAAGGGAAAAGTTCGCCAAGCGAGCAGAAACCATAGTCCTATGTGTGGCTTTGTTTTTCTGATCCCAGCTCCAGCACAAGCTCTCAAAATGACGTTCTGACTGGGAGAAATCCTTCCTTGATGCTCCTCCTAGTCGATGGACTGGGAGGGTAGAGGTTTGAGGAGATTCCCAAGGCAACCCAAGACGTAAAAGGCTCCCCCACACTGCTGCTGTAGAGTTAGTCTCTAAGCAGATCAGCAGCTTCCTCTGGGGTTGAGGCTACTGCAGCTGCTCCACGGGCTCCTTGGGAACGGAGTCCATAGCAACCCAGCTCAGGAAACATGGAATCGAGTACAGCTCCACATGCTTCCTGGAGGCACAGATAGCCTGCCGGGACCCAGAGGAAACCCAGCAGGCTTCCTTGGATGCTGCCCACCCTACAGAGGCTAAGGATGGCAAGAGAGCCGAAACTTGAGCCAGGGAGGCTGGACCTCTAGCCCCAGAGCTGTGCGGTCCTTGCCTAGACCTTGGTCAGCTTTCTAGGAGGCGATTTCTCAGAGGACTCAAAGATGGCGGAAGAGTGGCCCCAGTGTCTCCCTGCTGGGGGCATGGGTTCCAGACCTCTTAGTTGAGGAAGCCATGTGCTTTCAGCTTCCTCAGTGCCTACCTCAAGTGCCACTACCGGGAACAAGAGACAGCATGTCCAGACTTTCAGAATAAAATGTAACACTGAGACTTGCTATTATATATCAGCAGGTTTGTTTTGTTTTGTTTGTTTTAAGAAAATGGCAGGGTTAATATGGAACCCACTCTAATGGCCTGGCTATGTGTTTGAATCAGGTGGGAGCCCTATAAAGAGTAGCATTGCTAGGGTCTTGACCAAGCAGGTTAGAACCATCTGAGTAGAGCCCCGAATCCATCAGCTGATGCTCCACAAGGGTCTGACTACGTAGCCAGTACTAAGGAAGCTAGGCCTCTGTGGTTCCCATTGTTCCTGAGCCCTCACCTGTAGGTTTGTGTTTCTCAAGCAGCTGTAGTGTCAGAGAGCTCTGGGGCTGTCCTCCGTCTGGCCAGTCCTACCTCAGGGCAGATCTGTGCAGTGTTATTCAGTCCAGCCCCCACTGTCTGAGTCCAAACTTGTCCCAAGATCCTAAAGGGCTCTGCTGTCCCTTGTCCTTAGCGACTGCTCCCTGGCTAAGCTTGCTTCCTTTCTCTTGGCCTTCACAAGGGGTAACAGAGTTGGGGAGGCAGGAGGGCTTGAGTGCTCACTACCCAGGCAAGAAGAGCAGAGAGGTACCTGTCATGCCATGACACTGTCAGAGTTTCAGAAGCCGCCATCCTCCTGCTCCCTCAGGAGTGCCGTCACCAGGGATGACAATAAGTGGCTGCAGATGATAGTGTTCAGAAGTCCATTCCTGGAAGCCCAGGAAACAGAAGAAACTCTGAAGATCACACTGGCCAGTCTCCTAGTGGAACAGACCATGAGGTTCAGAGCAGGGAAGAGGCCTGCCTGGGGCCGTGCATGAGCAGAATCAGTTTCCAGAGGTAGAAAGTGAGGTTAAAAACCACCCCGTAAAAATAGGCAACCATTTGTCCCCTCCTTCCCTTCTTTCACCAAAATAATGCATCAATTCCTGTACCACCATTTTTCTCCCTTCTAAACAATAGAATCTGCCACCAGATATCAATAGGAATTTCACTTAAAATGTTATAATTCATATCATGGAATTCTGCATAACAAGGGTAAAGTAGTCTGGTTTGCTGTCTCTCAAATGTGTTAAGCATAAAACAAAATCATGCATGGCTATTATCTGCATAACCACTGTAGAGTATGTAAATTCCTACCCATGGGCTGCACAACATCCTCTGTGGTTTCTAAGACTAAAGCTGGGGACAGGATGTGTGTGTGTGTGTGTGTGTGTGTGTGTGTGTGTGTGTGTGTGTGTGTGTGTGTGTGTGTTCACGTGCGTGCACACAGGTGTCAGGTGCAATAGAAGATAAAAGATAAAATTTGATTTACTCCACTTCAGGTACAGAGATAAAAAAAAAACCAAACACTTAAAAAAACAACACACAGTTAATATCTCAAACCAACAACCTCAGCATGAACTGAAATATGGGTGATCAAACTGCCCGGTGCCTAAGGATGTAAGAGAGAATGTGTCTTGTGCAAGTACAGCACAAGGTGTCTTGAATATAGTCTTATGCTAGAAGCTTCCATCAATTGAGTAATGACAAGAAGGGAAGGTATAAACTGCTTAAAAACTTCATTTAGGGGTAGTGAGATGGCTCAGTGGGTAAGGACTCCGGCCACCGAGCCTGATGGCTGAGTTCAATCCCTAGGACTCACAGTGGAAGGAGAAAGCCAACTCATTAAAATATCCTCTGATTTTCAGATAGGCATGATGGCACCGGCACGTCAACATGTATAGTACACACACACACACACACACACAACACACACACACACACACACACACACACACATACACACACACACTAAATAAAACTATAATACACACAATAAATAAATACATATATAGCAAGAAAAATCTCCAGTCACCTGTGTGCAAGTGTGCCTAAGCACAAAACCTATAACACATGTATACATGGAATATTTCTAGAAGGCTACGGAATGCAAAGAACAAAGACTGGACAGAGGAACCAAACTCTAGGGTGAGTTAGGACTCGTTTTCCATAGTTTATCCTTTATGCTGCCGTTTCGTTATATCACACAGACACTTTTTAATATTAAAGAACTAGTCGCATGTATAACAAATGATCTCTAGGAAGCCAGAAGAGCCCCGGGATTGTCTAATTATGTGCCTGTGTATGGAAATTTCAGCTGGTTACTTTGATTTGTGAAGTCTGCAATACTGGAGTTAGGAACCAGCTTCAGTCCGTGGGTTATTTCATGGCCCAAACCTGAGTTAGGGCAGGGAGAGGATCAAGAAAGCTGAGTATGTGAAGTTCAGCTAAACTCCT